>NC_048597.1:203403359-204064514 GCF_003668045.3 Cricetulus griseus | reverse complement strand
CCCCCACCACCTTTATGACCTGGCCCTGTCCTTTCTTCCCTGTTTCCTCCTTAGCCAAGCCCTTTCACAGGAATTTCCTCTGTCTGCTGTTGAGGGTTGCACCTTTCCTGGTGCAGGGAAGGGCATGACTCATGTGGATGTACCCATAGAGAGACCCAGCTTCAGGAACCAGGGCCTGGGAGGGTTTTGTTTTGTTTGTTTGTTTGTTTTGTTTTGTTTTCTTTAGTGTTAGTTCCAAAATCAAATGCCCTGTGAAACCCCTTCCCACAAAGTGTATCACATGTACCTATAGAGTTATTTGTAAGGTAGCTAATATGTGTTGGTGTCTGGATGCTTAATTAGCAGGAGGAAGATGCTGCTTTTGCACATTCTTTGGCTAATTAGATCTGCTATGAAGTCATTCACTCGATGGCCACCCTAATGAAGTCAATAAAGGCCTCTTCTGAAGCAGCCTCTTCCTACCTAAGCGGAGCACCTCTCTCAGCTACTCGGGCGCCAGCGCTAACAGACTCATTATCTTCCAAATTCTGGTGTCTGTGTTCACGCTCTGTTGCTTTCATTAGGTATAAAATAAAATCACTACCTATTAAAATTGCATTAAAGCACTAACTTAAACCGACAAAAGCCGAGGAACGCAGAGCCCGCGTTGCTATAGGGCCTCCAGTGAGTGGGAAACGCCTGCAGTTTGCAGACTCCCTGGATTGGGTTCCAACTGGACCTTACAGTCTAAATTTGATTGCTTTCCCTCAGCTGAACAGAGTTCCTGTCGAGGAGACAGGGTTTTAGCTATCTGCAGCCCAAGGCCACTTTATGTTTCAGCTGTTATTTTCTGATCTCTGGAATGCAAGGATGGGAAGGAAGAAGCTCTTTACAAGTGTTTTAAAAACGCAGTGTTTTCCAAAAAGACCATTGACCGACAGGTTTCCTCTGTTGATAGCTTACAGCTTTATAAAAGTGCAGTTGAGAGACTTTGCTCCTAATGCACTGTCAAATCAGTGTTACCAAGATTTCAGAAGCACAAAACAACTATGCTAAACCATCTTGGTTCTTTGTTTTTTTGAGACAGGGTTTCTCAGTAGCTATGGAGCCAGTCCTGGAACTCAATTTGTAACCAACTAAGCTGGCCTTGAATTCATAGAGATCTGTCCTCCTGCCTCTGCCTTTTCAGTCCTTTAAGGCTTGCACAACCCCCCAGACCATCTTGGTTCTTATATTTTAAAAGGGGGCAGGAATTTAAATGCTCCAAAACAGTGGGTGACTACCTCTTCAGGGGAGTGGCAGAGTGAGAGTGGCTTGGAAGAGCTCAGCTGGCAGTTACAGAAGGAGAAAGATGCGGGTAGAGAGCAGATTGCTATCCCAAGCCCATAGATAGGTTAATTAGTCTGTGACCTTGGCTCAGTCTTTGTGGATGCTAGTTTTCTTGTCTGTGAGTGGACTCTGAGCACCATATTGTAATATGTTCCTCTCTCAAGCCTGTTTCCCTGTGTGCATGCTTTTGAAAAACCACCCTCCAGCCAGGTGTAAGTGGTAAATACTTGTACTCCTAGCTGCTGTGGAATAATCCTTTTGTATGGTGTGAAATATGTATTACTATCACTGGTTAATAAAGAAGCTAATTGGCCTATAGCAAGGCAGGATAAAGTTAGGTGGGACAATCAAACTGAGGGTACTGAGATGAAGAAGGGCAGACTCAGAGGAGACACCAGGAGCCACAGAGGGAGCCAGACACACTGAAGGACAGATAAAGCCCCAAGTCACATTAATTTAAGTTATAAGAGCTAGTTTGTAATAAGCCTGAGCTATTGGCTGAGCATTTACAATTAATATAAGCCTCTGTGTGACAATTTGAAAGTGGGTCCCAGAACTGGAAAATTCTGCCTATGTCTAACACTTAGGAGGTGAAAGCACAAGATTAGAACGTCAAGATTCTGCTCAGCTACATATTGAGTTCAAAGTCAGCCTGAGAGATAACCGAGTCTTTGTTTTTTTTAAAAACAAGCTGGGCAATGGTGTGCACACCTTTAATCCCAGCACTCAGGAGACAGAGGCGGGCAGATCTCAGTGAGTTCAAGGCCAACCAGGGCCACACAGAGAAACCCTGTCCCGGAAAACAAAACAAAAAAATAAAGAAAATACAAACCGAATCAAAATACAAACCAACCAAGAAGCTGCCCTCCAAAAAAACTACTCCCATTCCCTATAAATACCATTACTCAGCTGTCACAGACTGTTTATAAGAGTAGCTCAGGGGCTGGGGAGATGGTGCAAGCTGCTTAACCAGAGTTCATATCCCAAGCAGTAACATAAAAAGATCAGGCAGAGTGGCGTGTGCCTATAGATGCTGGTGCTAGGGAGACAGAGACGAGGAGAGGATCCTGGGAGTTTGCTGACCTGTCTAGCCTAATCAACAAGCTCCAGGTTCAGTAAGAGAACCTGTCTCAAAGGAAAAAAAAAAAAAAAAAAAAAAGAAGTAATAGAGACAGACACTCACTGTTGACCTCTGGTTTCTACACACACACACACACACACACACACACACACACACACACACACACGTGTGCATGCACCCCCCCATATACACATGAACACATATGTATACACATTTAAAACACATGCACAATGCACAAAACGAATAAAAGGTGCAGGTTGGTTTCTCATCAGATTTTTAACACAGCTTAGACATCTGAATTGTAATATGAAATGTCCTGATCTGAAATGCAGACAATTGTATTAAGTGGAGCTACTGTGACAAAAGGCACCTCAGCCTATGACGGCTCCACGAGGACGGAAGTTCAAGTTGGTGGGACACTTTGGGGCCAAGGCTCCCATTTGCTGTGCTGTCTTCCCACAGGGCGTGACCTTCTCCTGCTGAATCAGCAGTGGCTCTCCGGAGCTGGGTTAAACCTGAAGTAGCTGGAGCTGAGGGAGGAGGCCTGCAGACACTCTGTGTAGCTGGGACTGCAGCCTGTCCTGGCACCAGCATCTGGGAAATGTGTCTCTGTGGCCACCACATGAAGTGAACCTCCCTGCTACTGACTGCTTCTATTAACATTCTGTGATAGTTGTCCAGACTATCAGAGCATATGGATGGGCTTATTTGCTTTCTTGGTTTGAGCTTTGAGATCATTCCACTCATCTGCTGTTAGAGAATGTTGTAATGCTAGCTCAGACTTTTAGACGCAGCCTTTCTTTACTGTACACGTGTCTGAAGTAGGATGTTGATCAGAGGCAGTGGTCTTTCTACTTCCAGTTTCTTTTATTTCCTTTCCTCTCTCCCTGTATCCTCCTGCTTCTACTCCCTTCTCTTCCCCCCCTCTTTCTTCTCCTTTTACTTCTTTTTATCTTGTAAAATATGCTACGTATAAGAGAACTATACAGAAAACATACCCATCAGTTCATACTGATGGACAATCACATACAACCAATTAACTCAAAGGAAACTACTCTCCAAAATTTAAAAATTCTTTGTTTTATTTTTTGAGATTATAATATAATTACATGACTTCCCTCTTTCCTTCCTCCAGACTCTTCTGTAGACACCTCCTCCCATTTATTACCTGATTTTTGTGGAAAGCACATTCTGCCTTAAGAAAGAAGAACTTATTTACTTATGTGTTTGAGTGTTTGAACTGCATGTATGTATGTGCAATGCATGCATGCCTGGTGCCCACAGAGGTCAGAAGACGGTGTTAGATCCCCTGGAACTGGAGGACAGAAGGTTGTGAACCATCACATCTGTGCTGGGACCTCAATTCAGGCCTTCTGCAAGAACAGCAAGTGCCTTTAATTGCTCAGCCACTTCTCCAGCACCCCAAACATCCTGCTTTTTAAGAAATAATTTTCTACTTATGTGTCCATATCAAACAACATAACTAGTTTCACTTATTTGTGAAGTTTACACAAATGAGCAAGGCCCCTTACCTTGTCTCCCTGTTTGATGCTCTCTCAGCTCTTCATGGTCTTTATATAACATAGCAAGTGGTGTGTTCATCTGAACAAGTGCTTTTGATGTTAGCAAAAGTGAAAACTACTGTTGAAGGATATAAAAATCCTCAAAAAATGAGCCAAACACTTTTAAGTATTTTGTCATGCCACAGAAAATGAGCCTCCAGGAAGGGGAATCATTGCTCATACCATGAGCTGATTATAACACGATCAAGGGAAGGAAATGTCTATATATGTACTGTATGTAGCTTGTTCTTTTAACATCTTCTCAAAAATATGTTGGATATATATGAGTCATATTAACTTCTTGTGATGGAATGGCTACAAGGGCCAACCCTACTGGGAAGCAGAATGTGAATTCCCTTAGTGAGATGCCTGCTATGAACCAGCTCTCTTGTGTTTCTCCTAATGCACCGAGTCATTAGGGGAATTAACTGGTATTTGGAGGTAAGGTCTTTATGAAGAAAATAGTTGAGGTCATGAGTAAGGGGCTTTCATTGTGAAATTTGTGGCTTTATTTGAAGAGGAAAGAAATGTCTTTTATTTATTTTTTTTAATCACCTTAGGACATAGGCAGCCACCTGCAAACCAGTGTTTCGGGATATTTGTACACTATGTGAAGGTGTATTGCTGTGATTGGTGTAATGAAAAGCTGAATGGCCGATAGCTGGCAGGAGGCATAAGTGGATTTCCAGGGAGAAAAAGGAAGAAGATAGGCACGCAGGAGATGCCAGAAGAAGAGAGGAAACAGGAAGTGCAAGGTGGAAGAGAGGTAACACCACTCAATAGAATGTAGATGAATATAAATAGTTAATTTATAAGAGCTAGTTAGGAACAAGCCTAAGCTATAAACCAAGCTTTCATAATTAATGAAAAGTCTGTATGTATGTCATTATTTGGGAGCTGACTGGGGGAACTTGTTACTGATGGCACGTAACGTGGGGCTCGAATATCCACCTAGGGTCTGAGAAAGCAGTCTCTCAGGCAGGGGCTTGTAAGAGACCTTGCTGTATAGCCAAGCACTTGAGCAGCTGACACTGGTACAAAATCCTGCTTTTGACACAACAAATTCCCAGAGCTGGGGTGGGTAAATATGGCTCCAGGGCTGGTACTTTCCCACGTGAGACTAAGCTCTCATGAAACCAAGGGGTGTGGAGCCAGCTGCCAGCTCACCATTTGCTAAACAGAGGCATGCTTCGGTACTCTAGCAGTTTAAGATTGGTTCACGGGGTCAGAGGAGGCTGTAGATGTGGGGAGTGGGGGTGGGGAGCCAGGTCCAGGCTGACAAGACCTCTGAAGAGGTTGCACACAGTGTCTTTAAACGTGTGCTTAAATGCTAAATAAAGAAAAAGAAAACAGGCATATATAGTCATAGAAAAAATAGTTTAAAAATTATAAAGTCTTTAAAGAAAGAGTAAAGTAATATAAAAAATAAGCCATATAACATGTAGGGATAGGAAATACACAGGTCATCTGTATCTTGTATGGTGCTTTGTTGACTTTGGATTTTTAAATGCTAATGTACAAAAAGGAATAGCTGCTGAGAGACATTGGATTATGGAAAATGCTAAATTAAATCAACCTATATATTTTAAAAATGTCTTCACTTCAGAATGGAAGTGAAAAAATAGTTGCATTGGGGAAGAGGTTATGCCATTATTTCCACAGAAAACAAAAATTATGGTTCTCTTAATGAAGATCAGATTTGATTGGGGGAGACTTCATGAAAATCTTGACTGCAGACATGATAAAAACAAGAAAGACTGTAGGACAGGTGACATATATGTTGATTCTTCTACTATGGGACCAGCTCTGAGACTGTATAAGACAAGATAAATGTTGTTGGCTATAGAATTCTCATGCCATGGATACAAGTTTGCTTATATAGTCCAAACAGACTTATAAAGTTGACGGATGCCTTTTACCTGCTCAAACATAAAACAAAAAAAAATCATATTTAGCTGACTTGTACTCACTCACATTCCAGCATTCTATACTTGTGTTAATACAGACATAGTATATTATCTTTAAAAGTTTATACGTTTTCAGAATACACCAATAAAGACAAGTAGCCCAGGTGATCCATCCTCCCAGAATGCCTCTGTTACAGTTTCCTCGAAATTCTGCATCCAGAATAACTTCAAAGCTGCAAGCTAAGATGGGCCAGCCTGACAGAGTGTCCACCCAAGACTTCAGATAAGCTCTATACTTTCCCATCACATAAAGACTAAACAGGAAATGATACAGCTAGCTCTTTAAGGTCTTGAGCATTAGCACATTTTTCTCAGGGTTTCCCAAAGATGCCATCACCACCAGACAACAGGAAGCAGTCTAGAGAACACAATGCTCACATTCCCAAGAGGTAGGGTGAGTGGTTCTGATCATTTAACAGATTCTGGATGTTTATCATGTTTAGGGGGGTTGGTTACAAGCTGTTGTTGATCATGGAAAAAAGCTAAACAAAGGAAATTAGATTCAGTGATCTCTTTCTGAAGGGAAAAAGGGGGTTATAGAATGATGGGATAAAAGAGTAGATTGTTGATTCTACTTTTGAACAACCACTACACTCAAATATTTTACATTGGTATGGATTTTTATAGATTGTTACAAATTTAAGGTTACTTTTGTTAATATATATATATATATGTTTCTGCTCTTGTTTAAGTATTGCACCTATGCAGCTTGTTTAAAAAAGTAATGCAAAGTTCTAGTCCTTAAAAGCTATCAATATAGCCGGGTGTTGGTGGAGCACACCTTTAATCCCAGCACTTAGGAGGTAGTGGCAGGTAGATCTCTGTGAGTTCGAGGCTAGCCTAGTTTCTAGAGCGAGTGCCAGGATAGGCTTCAAAGCTACACAGAGAAACCCTGTCTCAAAAAACCAAAAAAAGCTATCATTATAAACCATTTAGGATAATTAAGAAATGGAGGCTAATAGTTAATCACCTGTAACAATCAAACTTGTCATCATGTTATATTTTCAAGGTCATACAGAAATATGCTTTAGTTAGATGGTCTTCAAACACTTCAAAGACATACAAAATATGACATTTGCAATGTTTTAATAACATAAGACTTTTCATAACAGTGAGACACAGCTGCTCTTGGCAGCACAAATTTATTTCAAAAAAAGTTGATGGGAATCAAAGAATATCCATATAGAGTTTTCTTTCAATGTGGCAAAGCCACCCATTTGGGCAAAAAACTGTCCTTGCCTCAACTGCTGACAGTATGCTGTCCAAATTAGACAATCAGGACACACAAAAAAGTGACTGCCAAACTTTGCCAAGACAAGATAGGGCAGTTCTTCAAAATTCTTGCTTCAAAGAAAAGTCTGTTGGAATTCCAGGCCTGTAGTCCAAGGATGGATAACGCAATGTTACAGAGGAACCTTGTGTGACTGACTGACTGTCCAGGCTGCCAGATGTCTCTGTCGTTTCCATAGTTTTTGAAGTTGCTTGCTCTGTACTTCCTGTTTACTCAGATAATATTATATCCTTCTTGAATCTCTGATGAGGATTGAAGACTAAATAGTATACGGTTTTTGGTGTTACCAAATTCAGAAAAAAAAAAACTTACACAAGAGATATAAAGTTCATAACGTTGAGAAACAAAAGCTTAAGATGTTTATCTAAAAAGGTATTTTTAGGATGGTAATACAAGTTATGATAGAAAGTGGTTTAGGTATATAAAACTTAGACTCATTAAGATAGGAGAGATAATACAGTACTTTTCTTTTACTTTGCCAAATACATATGGACTAAACATTGTGAATATAATTCTTATTTGATAATTGTTCTTATTTATGTAGTTTTACTATATCAGAGTCAAAACCTTTTCTTTTTATTTAGACAAAAATGGGAAATGCTGTGGGACATTTATACACTGTGTGAAGGTGTATTGCTGTGACTGGTGTACTAAAAAGCTGAATGGCCAATAGCTAGGTGGGAGGTACGGGGGGGGGGGATTTCTGGGAGAGACAGGAAGAGGAGGAGGAATCTAGGTGCACAGGAGATGCCAGGAGACATGGAGAGGACACACAGGAGGTGCAAGACGGAAGAGAGGTAACACCATGTGACAGAATGTAGATTAATGCATGGGTTAATTTAAGTTATAAGAACTAGTTATGAACAAGCCTAAGCTTTGGGCCGAGCTTCATGATTAGTAATAAGTCTCTGTGCCATTATTTGGGAGCTGGCTGGCGGGACAGAAAAAGACTTGTTACAAGCCAGGAAGAAGATATATCCTAGGAGCTTCATCAACCAGCTTGCTCTTGGACTTCCTGACTTCAGGAGCACGGGAAGCAGTGAGTGGCCTGTCCTTTAAGCCACCAGGTCTCTGGATTTTTGTATAGCAGCTCAAGAAGACTAACATTCGTGTAACGCCAGTGTGGAAAAGAGTTGGCTATAAAGTATTCTGCAATGATGATCTGGCTCCACTGAAAAGCAACCCAAAGCACATGCATTAAAAAGTTCTTCCTTAACTATAAACTTTCACAATCAAAGTAGGCTGTGTGTATAAGTGGTTTGTTTCCACAATCGTTTCAAAACAACGGCCAGGTTTTTTGTGTATTACATAAGCATTTCAAAATAATGTTCTTGAATCTTGCTAGCATCATGTGTAACATTCATGGGCCAAGAATGAAGCTACTTACAATTAAACTAACATAATAAGAAAAATAGCATTGGGTGTCGTGGCTCATGCCTGCCTGTAATTCCAGCACTAGAGAGCTGAGGTAGATGGATTGCTGTGAGTTCAAGGCTAGGCTGGTCTACATAGCATGTTCCTGGCCAGCTTGGACTACAAGAGTGAGACCCTGCCTCTAAAACAAATAAGCAAACAAAGAATAAAGAAAACAGTGGGAAGAACATGTTAAGTTGGTTGGAGTACAGGCTACAGATGGAGTGAAATCATGTTAGATTTCCTCTCTGTAAACACTGACCTTCAGGTACAGTGAAGCTAGGAACGGAGGACTAACATCAGACACAAACTAACATTAGTGCCTAAACTGAAACCTAAACTTGAGATGTACGTGGTGGATTTAGTTCATGTGGATTATGACCGACAGTAAGCAGAAAGAATAGCAGCGTTCAAAACAGAAAGTATCATCGACAAACAACAAAACCACTTGGGCCTCCATGAATGACCAAGCTGACTGCAACCAAACCACACTCGAACCAGCTTCTGTCTGCTTCTTGCGTAATCGGGGCAGGCCACACAGGAAAAGGAGCTCTGACGGCAGACTTTGTATTGTGTTAAGGAAACACTGAACTGAAGCACTAGAGGTTAATGAAAACTGAGCACTGGTACAAAGTCAATTTAACAGCTGGGATGTTTGTACATTGCGTCCTTCATTCCCTCAACAAATATTTGGTCATCACACTCTGTAGGCAAAGCTCAGCCTTGAAGCAGTTTTAGGAACATGCATATCATGATCAAATATCTTGATTTCTTCTGTGGCAATATGTCTACCCTTCAATCCTTGCATTTCCCCTAAAATTTAGCCCTTATCTTTGAGAAACTTTAAACTCATGGAGCATTGATTTTCAAAGAACGGGACCCTGGTATTTACTTAATGTCCATGAGACAGTTTTCAGAAGAGTGAGGCGTGATCCTCCGTTCAGCCCACTGCCTTTAAATGTAAAACAAAACAGGGAACACATGTAAGTCAAACCAAATTTAATGACTTCCTTTTGTTTTTGCTGTGTCTCTTCTTCTGTTACTTTTATTTCTGTAACATAATAATGGTTTCCCGATAGTGATACATAACTTCTATTTAAAATCTACTTAGGTTAAGTCTCAGCCAGTGAGCCAGATGAAAGCAAATACAAAACATATAGTAAGGCTAGTAGAGGCTGTACCTGGGAGCAAAACATGCTCACGGAAGAGGGACGGATGGAGATCTGGGAGGCTCCCACGGGGGAATAAGACAAACACACATACCTTCTTTTAGAAGCTCAATAGTTCATACAGGAACTGCAGAAGGAGCCTGGACACTAGCTGCTTCTCTTTCTGTAGGGATTCTGGAGGGCTCCCCAGAGGAGGTTTTCCATGGGCAGAGACTGGCATTGGAGCACAAGGCTCGAATGTGGAAATGCTTGCTGAAGTTGACCATGAACCTCCAACTTGAGAAGGCTTTTCTAACAGGCTCCTTCTCAAGACCTACACCCTTTGAGTTTAGGAGTCAGTGGGTGGGGGAGGGGAGCATTCCAGCCTCACTCTGGGCAGGTCCTGGAACCACTTGAGAGAACCTGTAAATCTAAAAGAACAGAGCTGCAGACCTGGCAGAAGTCACGGAGGACAGACCCTCTGCAAGTGGCCTTCTACATGTTGGGACTTCCTGTTTCCTCTGCTTTTGACTGCAAATAGTGGTGGGCTGCTTCAGCAGGTTTCTGTACCCTTATGCTGCCCAGGAGACTCACCTGCATGTTTGCTCCGATTAGGCAGCGTGTCTGTGGGAGCCTTTGGGAGGAGAATGTGTGGATATAGGAGGCCCACATTTCCCTGTTCTCGACATAAGCCTAGCACATGGCAAGGCATTCACTGTTCCTTGGAGGACACTGTGAAATGAGGATGCTAAAACTCTGCTGGACCTGGCTATTTATGGGCAGCATTAGTACCACATTTCCCAGCTTCTTGAAATTTCCATCTTTCTCTAGTGGGAAATTATAAGGCCTAGCATCCGTAAATTGCTTTGAGAGTAGACCGTGGCTGTGAGCGTAGGTGGCATTGTCTGCCTGGCACTGACAGAAAGACCCAGTGCTAGTGGTGGGGCCTGGCGGGGCTTCCGAGTAAATAAAGACTTTTCAAATTAGGAGGAACCATGGGATTAAACTGAATGTGAGCCTCAAATACAGAGTGCATAATCAGCACTTTGCCTTAAACTACCAGACGGATAAGGCTGTTTGGGGATTATAGCACGGGTTGATTCTGAGGCTGCAAGATTGCTGACCTAGGCTGGGACAGTGGGCAGGCTGTGGGCACATTTGCAACTCTTGAGCACACGTTTCTGAGGGTTTCCAAAAGAACATAAGTAAGCAATTGACTGCCCGAGTGGTGTGGGATCCTCACAAGTGCCATAAAACCCCAAACTCCTGGCTAACATGGCTGGCAAGTCCAGCTGTTTGCAGAAACAGTCCTTTAGCCAGAGCCTCCCACATGGCATCATGTCTCTCAGGGTTCTCTGTAACATGGCATTCCAGGCAGAAAGGCCACATTTGAGAGATGGGTTTCTGGGATTCTTGACTGGGTGACACCAGCAAAGATTTGGCAAATATGTAGAGACACGATGTCGCGTTGTTGTGGACAGAACCAAGCAGTTCAGGGAGCCAGAGCTTCCAGAACAGTCTTGGCCATGTGAACCAGGAGAATTCATTCCCACCAGCAGGAGAGGGCTCCTCTCTGTCAGTGACAGGTCTTCCCTCTGTGTTGTGATTGCCAGCTGTTGGGCATGATGCTAAGTTATACATTAAACCTGCATTTTCCAGACAGAGTCCAGGAGTTGGCACTGAAGGGAACACTGTTGTTCTCCGTAATGAGTATGAAGCAATGAACCAAAATAAGTCTAAGGCCCACTGCTCAGAGGAGATGGAGTGGGGATGGGAGCAAAATAGCCATCATTAAAATAATGATAGGGAAGCAAATCCAGATGAGGCCAGATGCTTGCCATACAAATCAGAACATACTGGTGTCATAAATTCCTAGTTTCTTATGCTGCACAGAAATTTTACCCCATCAGCTTGATCCTGAAGTAAGAAACGCACTGGGCATTGGCTGGAGATGAAGAAAAACAAAATATTTTCCCAGGAAGGCTAGGGGCTTAGGTGTCTGTTGACCTGGAATTTGCCCTGCTGTGTTAAAATGTAGATCATTTCCAAAACTCTTAAGTGGGGCATGGGTTTGCAGTGGAGAATTTCCAGCAGAAGAAGCCGACTCCTAACAATGAGATGTGGCACAAAAATAGACAGTAACAAGGCAGAGAGAAACAGCTCCCCACATCAACAAAGCATTCTGTACTTTAGAAATGAAAGTGGTAGGAACTGTACTTGGCCTGAAAGGTTGCTCTGCAACCTTTCAGGAGGTAAGTGGGACCTCATGTAACGTCGTGACTGAGAAGAAAGATGTGCTAGGTGAGGGCTCGTGCCAGCCAAAAATGGATACTAGATTCTGAGCTGAAAGTGCACCCAGCTCTTTTGGCATGTAACTAAGGCAAGATCTGAGCAAAAGACTTGACACAGAACTCTGGGAATTCAGGACCCAGACATTGACGTAGAAGATGAAAGAGAAAGACTAATAACCAGAGAGCTGTGAAGACATAGAATGAAAACCTGTGAGTTGAGTGAGCACTTGCTTTCTTTGATTTTTGATTATGTCTACGTGTATGTGGTAGCTTAATGCGAATGGCCCTCGTAGGCTCATATATTTGGCCCCCTTTTGGTAGTACTGTTTGGGAAGGATTAGGAGGTGTGGCCTTGTTAGAGGAGGTGTGTCACTGGGGGTGGGCTTCAAGGTTTCAAAAGCCCAGGCCTCTCCCAGATTAGGTCTTCCTCTTTGTTTCTATGTCTTGTGTGCTTGTGAATCAGAAGCGAGCTCTCAGCTATTGTTCCAGTGCTATCTCTGCCTGCCCGATGCCATGTTCCCCGTCATGATGGTCATGGAGCCTAACCTTCTGGAAATGTAAGCCCCAAATTAAATGCTTTCTTTTATAAGTCAACTTGGTCATGATTAGAAAAGTTATAAAGATGTGTGTGTGTGTGTGTGTGTGTGTGTGTGTGTGTGTGTGTGTGTATGTGTGTGTGTGTGTTCGCATACCCACGCATGCACGAGGCTAGGTGACACTAAAGCTAGAAGAGGGCATCAGATCACCCCGGAGCTGTTGTTACAGGCAATTGTGAGCCACCTGATATGGGTGCTGGGAACTGAACTAGGGTCCTCTGAAAACGCTTAACCACTAGTCATCTCTCCAGCCTCTGCTTTCTTCTGTCCTTTTCTTGTTTGCCTTTTTCATCCTTTGCTATCAAAACAAAATATGCATGGGATTGTACATTCCATTTTACTCACCAAAATTTCATAGGAATTGGACACATAAGCCCGGGGTCCCCTCTGGAAGTGTGCCACTGCAAAGTGATTTACTTCTAAGTTTCAAGAACTAGAGTACACTGCTTTGAATGGAATCTGCCTTTGTGTGTGGCCATGTGTACCGTGTGACTCAGGGAAGGCCGGGACATTTTTCTTCATAGGGAAGTGGTGTGGCCATGCCTTTTGACAGCAAATACATGCCTCTATAATTTCCTCTCCTTTCTATGTGATGCAGGCAAAGCCGTCATCTCTATTGCTTTTGATATACATGCAAAGTTGAGAATGATGGAATTGTTCTGATAATTTGCAAGCATTGGTTTGCACATCTTGGTACCAAAGGCCTCATACCCTTGTACAGTTTGGGTCTTGTACTGCAACTCCAGGGTCAGATGGCTCTGAAAGCCATCTGCTTGTCTCTATCTGTGCATACTGGTGTGGGGCTATAAGGAAGCTGTGTGTGTGTGTGTGTGTGTGTGTGTGTGTGTGTGTGTGTGTGTGAGAGAGAGAGAGAGAGAGAGAGAGAGAGAGAGAGAGAGAGAGAGAGAGACAGCATGCTCCTTTTCAACTTTATGAGGCCATTTAAGGGCTAGGGGCTGTTCAGAATTTATTCCCAAAACGCCACCGATGTCCCTGCAAGAAACAGTAAAGAACACTCATCTGCCTGAGAGACCCTGTGGCCTCTTCCACCTGTTTTCCTTCCTCTCTGGTGGTCTTCCCTGCTCTTTTCTGGATGGGAGAAAAATCACTGTTGACTAAGTGCCATGAGGCCTTCCGTTCTCACCCACATTCTCCAGTGATCCTGTATGAGGGCTTTTCTTTTTCCTGGGTTACAGACAGAAACGCAGGCCTATCATCAGATCACATTGTGACCAAGAACATAGATCTGTGAGGTTACCTTGTAGAGAGTTAGATCTAGGTTTGATTCTAAATCCTGTCAGCGAGCATCTACATCCTGCTTCTAAATTTTAAGGAAGTTAACTTCTGTCGTTAGAGAGAAGCTTCCCATTGACAACCTCTTGCAGATTTTGTGGGACACCAAAGGCCTGGGGTATCATGTGAAATGTCCTTTTATCTGCTTTAAACAGAATTCTCTGACTGTGGAGCCAATGTATAATTCCTCCTGATAAGGCATTTTCTCTCCTTCCTTATGACAATTGGTGCAGGTGAGTCATTACTTGTTTTCAAAACATTTTTGATTGTGACCTAAAGTTTCACTGTCAATGCTCTCCCAGGTTTTCAAATGTTGGGATCCAAATACAGAGTCATATCTTCCGAGTGACTGGAGCCATATGGAGAGAGGGGTCCAAGATGTCCACCATGCTGGGGGACAACATCCTCTATGAGGGGCCCATAAGAGCCATGCTTCCAAACACCCACAGCCCGGGGCAGGCCCACAGGAGACAGAAGGCTGCCTCTAGGAAAAATCCCTAGAGACTGAAGCTCTGCAGGGAGCCACACACAGTCTGATGACAACCCTCCCCCATATAGTGGGCTCACAACTCATGGGTTGTGTGGTACTGAGGAGGAAAAGGCCATGGAGAAATGAAATGGTTTTCAGAATGGCTCAAGACTACTTTGCAGCTGAGGCTAACAGAACACGGCTTCTACTTTGGTTGGAGATGCTTGACATGAAGCTGTGGGAAGAGCTGACTTTACTGTGCCCACATATTTGCAGTCGTAGTCTTAAGGACATAGTCTTCTATACCAATAAGTCACTTATAGGGACCCACATAAGGCCACAATAAGTACTTATGGCACACCCACTCGATAAACATGGTTCACTTTGTTGGAAATAAAGCATCGAACAAAGAAGCCACACAAATGAACCTTGGGAAGGAATTTTTTTCCTTGCATCTGTGCCAAGGCTGTCAGTCTCCCCAGAAGCTTTCCTTTTCCACTGTGCTTCCTAGGAAGCTCAGAGCCAAGCTTTTCAACTCACTTTTAGCGATTGCTCCGGCTCTCATGGGAAGAATTCAGACAGGGCATGCCTTTGCTTTCCTGAGGTTTTCCTGTTTTTGTCTTTGTGGACCACCTTACATCCTTGTTATCTTTTTTTTTTCTTTTTAAAATAGGAGCGTTCAGTTAAATAATAAAAGATCTCAACAGTTTTGTGGGACAGAGCAGATATTTGCGGTGAGATGTTTTGTGACCACATCCTTCCCCAACACGTGGGAAGCAAACACTACTGGGAAAATACACCTCTAGGTGAGGTAAGCTCTGGACCCCTGGGGCCTTAGGGAACAGCAGACCAGGGCTCTTGAGAAACAGGACCCAGGGGAAGGTGTCAGAAGTGATGCTACTGATTGGGACAGAGGACACCAGGATAATTTGGATTTAGGAGTAGGAGAAAATTTCCAGTAGTTTCTGAAATGGTCCTAAACAGGTTTCTTCCATTTGTACTATGTGTTTAGATGAAGCAGTGTTGATGATCATATAATACAAATACCCATCCGCTCTGAAGAGTGTTGAAGATGCTCTCTGTCTTGCAGTATCAAATGCAGACTGAGACTTAATGCTGTCTATAAAAATAAACAGCCGTAGGGGGGTGGTGGTAGCCCTCGCCTTTAATACCAGCACTAGGGAGGCAGAGGCAGGCGGATCTCTGTGAGTTCGAAGCCAGCCTGGTCTATAGAGGGAGTTCCAGGACAGCCAGGGCTACACAGAGAAACCCTGTCTCAGAAAAAACAAAGGCCATAACAACAAACAACCCAGCCACATCAGATCGTTAGTGTGTCTGATGGTTAACCTTTATTTATTTATTTTGGTTTTTATTTTATCGTGAAACTTTATTGATTTTTGTTTCTTTAGATATTTACCATCTTTTTTTTCTCTTGAAATAATTACAATCAGCTTTACTGTATTTGTTCTTTTAGATCTAGCACCTTAAAAGTAAATTCATTTCAGAGTTTTCAACTGTCATTAACAGTAGTAAAAGTAAGTTCATTTAAGACTTTTATACTGTCATTAACTATACAAAAGCACAAAAGTTTCTACCATATAATTTCACAAAGGGAAAACCAAAACAGTCTCTCTCCTCATGAGTTAAGAACAAAAGACCTGCCCAGGAAAGAAGGGGGTGGGGCCACCTTTTAAAATTATTTTTTATTTTATTAATTTGTTTTTTACATTCCATTGTGATGGTTAATATTGATTGTTACCTATAGTGGCAACTTGTTCTGCCAATAGATTTGAGGTATTGGCCTTAAGGTGTGGCTTCCGTGCATGGACATGATCCCTTAAAAAGAAGAGAAGGAGAGAAGGGGTCTCTTACATAAGCTGCTCTCTTGCCCCCCCCCCCCCCCCCCCCCGTAAGAGACCTGAGAGCACCATCCTGTGCCTTCACTGATAGTCATCTTGATAAGGTTTAGAGTCACCATGAAAACAAACATCTGGGCCTGTTTGTGAGGAATTTTCGAGTTTAGGTTGAGATAGGAAGACCCATCTTCCTGGTAGCATCACTCAATGGGATGGGATCTTGGACAGAATAAAAACAAGAAAAGTCATTGAACGTTAGTGTTTACCTCTCTCCTGACTGTGGAATCAATGTGGTCAGTCATTTCAAGGTCCTGCTACCTTGACTTCTCTGCCTCCATGGACTGTACCCATGAACTGTGAGCTGAAATAAGCCTTGTTTTCTTAAATTGCTTTTGTCAGGGATCTTGTTCAAGCAAGACTTGTAACACAATACAGTATGCAAATTTACTTTTGTGTCAAAGATTTTTTTTGTTTTTTTTTTTGGTTTTTCGAGACAGGGTTTCTCTGTGTAGCTTTGGAGCCTATCCTGGCACTCGCTCTGGAGACCAGGCTGGCTTCGAACTCACAGAGATCTGACTGCCTCTGCCTCCCGAGTGCTGGGATTAAAGGCGTGCGCCACCAATGCCCGGCCAAAGAATTATTTTTAAGGAAATTTCTTTGTTACTTATTACCAGCAAATGTTTGACTTGCATACTATTTTATATGCCTATGTATTTGGGGTTATATGAAATTTTCTCAGTCAGAAAGGTGTCATTGGAAAAAAATGTTTAAGAAGCCATAGAATTAGGATCTAGAAGGAAAGGAGTAGAAACAAAACAAACAACACTCTAAGGTTTTGTTAACAACATCTTTTGATAAGGCAAGACTCAGGAGGTAGACAGCTGGTCAAAAAGGAAAAATTCAGTTCAGTTGAGCATGTCTGGGTGGAATGAGGAAGGGCGTGTTTAAATAAAGACAACACCAGAGGGGATTCACTTGGGAACTAGTTGTGTTTTTAGAGAAGTAATTGGAGCATATTTCTCCTACATCTTTTATTTTCCCTCCATCCTGACCACAGTTTCCCTCCCCCCTCTCCTCCCAATCCTTCCCCCTCACCTCTCCTCTGCCCCTAATCCACCCCTCCATTTCTTTTCTGAAAAGGGCAGGCCTCCTAGGGATAGCAACCAAACATGGCATTTCAAGCTGCAATAAGACTAGGTACCTCCCCTCATATTAAGGCTGGGTGAGGTGACCCTGTAGGAGGAAAAGTGTCCTAAAAGCAAGCAACAGAGTCAGAGGCAACCCCTGCTCTCACTGTTAGGAGTCCCACAAGAAGACCAAACAACACAACTGATATATATATATGCAGAGGGCCTAGGTAAGTTCCATGCAGGCTTCCTGGTTGTTGGTTCAGTCTCTGTGAGTCCCTCTAACCCTGGTTAGTTGATTCTGTGGACCATTTTCTTGTGATGTCCTTGACCCCTCTGGCTCCTTCAATCCTTCCTGTCTTCCACAAGATTCTCCACACTCTGCCTGTGTTTGGCTGTAGTTTCCATCAGTTGGAGGGAGCCTCTCTGATGACGATTGGGCTAGGCATCAATCTATGAGTCTAGCAGAAAATCATTAGGAATCATTTCATTTACTTTTTTTTTTTTTTTGTCAGTCGGGTTTGGTTCTATCTTAGGTTTCAGGGCTATCCTTTGGGTCCTGGCCCTCAGTAATGAGCTCCCTCTATGGTATGACTCTCAAGGTGGGCCAGTCATTGGTTGGTCACTCCCACAATTTCTGCACCACCTTTTCCTCAGTGCATCTTGTAGACAGGCAGGACAATTGTAGGTTGGAGATTTTGTGGCTGGGTTAGTGTCCCAGTCCCTTCACTGGAAGTCTTGCCTGGTTACAGGAGATGGGACTCTTTCTTTCTTTCTTTCTTTCTTTCTTTCTTTCTTTCTTTCTTTCTTTCTTTCTTTCTGTCTTCCTTCTTTTGTCTTTCTTTCTTTCTTTCTTTCTTTCTTTCTTTCTTTCTTTTTCTTTCTTTCTTCCTTCTTCATCTTCTTTTTCTTCTTCTTTTATTGCCAGTCATGTTTGGTTCTATCCTAGGTCTCTGGGCTATCCTTTTAAGGCTTCTTGTCAGGCTGCATTTTAAAGTTTAAGGTTAAGGAAATGGTTTCTGTATTGCAAGCCAGGCAAATTCCAGTTAGGAGACTCTATGGTCTTTTCACTGGATTCTGGTCCAGCTGGAGTGCTTGTTGCTTGCTTGCTTTAGTTATTTAAAGATTTATTTATTTTTATTTATGTCTTGCTGCTTTGCATGTATGTCTGTTACCACAGAGGCCAAAAGAGGTCATCAGAAACCAGGGGACTGGAGTTGTAGCTGGTTGTGAGCTGCCGTGTGGGTTCTGGGACTTGAACCCAGGTCCTCTGGAAGAACAGCCTGTGCTCTTAACCACTGAATCCTATCTCCAGCCCCACTCTTGTTGCGTTTTAAAGCTATTGACCTCATTCCCACTCAGGGTTTTGTACTTGTGGTATCAACAGCACCTCGCGCCGTTTCCCATGTAGTATGCTCATTCTCTGCAAGGATCATTTTTCCTTTGCAAAGGTCATCTCCCTAATCTAAGTAGCTGCTCCCAGGTATTATCACAATAGTTGCCTTTAAAGCCACCTTACTTACTTAAATTCGTGTGCACTAAATGTCCCTTAGTCCACAAGTGTGGAGAGCAGACTTGTCTGTGTCACACTTGTATCCTATAGAACTTGACCAGCACTTGATATTCTGCAGGTACTTAATATTCATTAAGTGGACATTATGCTCCTGGGATAAACACAGCTTGGCTACAGAGCACCGTCCTTCCCCTCAATTTGATTAGATTTACTCTACTCATATGCTTACACATGACGGCTTCATACTCACTCATATTCTCCCTCCTCCCACCCGTCTCTCCTTCCAGATAATATCCCCTAGGGTGAGCCGGGAACCGGGAGCCGGGGGAGTGCTTACTCGGTTACTGTTGTGTGGAACTGTTTGCATAAGATAAAAGCTACCTAGGCCTTCAAAGAGTGGAAGAATCTTCTTTAACAGCCCCCCCCACCTCCCCCATACACACAAGCCAGTTGTTTTTCTCATGAGGACACGTTTTTAAGTGACTGCCCCAGTTCCTTAATAATCTCAAGATTATTCAAGCTATTTCCTTTTGAGATTGTAAAGGAAAACATTCTTTAAAATGCTCGTTGGGAATGTGACCATTTCATCTAAGTTTCTAAACTAAATTTAGTAGGAGTGATTGATTACCTTTGGGTGTTCTTGGTCTATGTAGTAGGCATATAGTCATATACTTATATTACACTAGAACATGTAAGAGGAGGGCGTGGACTAATGAGGACAGTATGTCTTAAACCAAAGATTTCAGGAAAGTTGCATTTGTTGAAAATGCAAAGGATGGAATGAGTTTTAGTGCTCAGGGAGAATGTTGCGGAAAGGCACATCTGGGCCCTGGATTCACACGCAGACCTGCATGGGTACCAGCTGTGAGCCAGCCTCAGCTTTCCCCAGCCCAGAGCCTACAGAAAACACGTGATCTCTGCCACATCCCCCAGGCTGAGTCTGGCCTTTCACATCACAGAGTATTAGAATCCATCTTTGTCCTGGAGCAGGTCAAAGCATAGCACCTTCCAGGAACAGTTTCCCATGCAAAGGGGCAGCAGCCAGGACCACTCACAGGGCATTCTGGAAGAGATCAAATTATAATGAACTAAACAGTGTTTTGAGACTTAGCCCAGTGGCCTGATGGGATCCTCTGCAAGTGAAATTGTATGATTTATTAACGTGTGTGTGTGTGTGTGTGTGTGTGTGTGTGTGTGTGTGTGTGTTTGTGTGTGTGTGTGTGATAACTAGACCCAAAGGAGAGAAATTCCTGGACAAATGCAGGTGGAAAGGCATCGTCTAGTTTTTGGAAATCATTAACTGTCACAAAGTTTGGAATTAATCATGACACTGTGCAAATAGTAAAATATTTGCAAGCAGGGAGAGGGTGGAGATGCCAGAACCTGTGAATTTATGCCAGCTGAGCATCACATCGGAACATCACTGTGGAGGCGGTTGACAAATGGAGTCACTATTTTGCCAACTCCAGGAAAGCGTTATACAATTGCATCAAAATTGTTTCTATGCAAACAATTGTTTTTTTAAAAGGGCCCTTACCTCAAATAACTGCAATTGAGTGCTTTCCGGGTAAGCACAAACCCAGATATTAGTCTCAAACTCTTAGAAGGTATTTTTCTTGGAATAATGATGGAGACCATAGGTGTGTTATTCTCTTTTCACTGTTCCTATTTCCTCCATCAGTTTTATTTTTTTCCATTCAAAAACAGCCTTAGGTTTGGTGGGGAAAGAGTAGAGGCAAGAAGGGAGAGGAAGCACCCCCCCTTCTAGGGAGGGGGATGCGGGCAAAAGGATGGAAGGCAACACACTTACACACGTAGCATCTACTGGCAACATCGATAGACTTCATCACTTTTTTTTTTTTCAAACCCTGGCTGACCTGGAACTCAGTCTGTAGACCAGGCTGGCCTTGAACTTAGAGATCCACCTGCCTCTGCCTCCTGAGTGCTGGGTTTAAAGGTGTGCACCATCACCACCTGGCCAGGCTTCATTTCTACCCAGAGGAAATAAAATGCTGCATCTACTTAGGAAAGTCACATGTGGGATTTGATGGATCTGAGAGATGGCTCAGCCTGTAAAGGTCCCTGCCGATAAGCCGAGAACCCAGATTTCCACCACCAGTACCCACACAATGCAGAGCTGACTTCTGCAGGCTGCCCTCTGACCTCCACACCAGTGCTGTGGCATTGAACATCCCTAAGAATAAAAATGTTTTAAAGGCAGAGCACTATTCTTCCATCCCAATTTGTGTAAAGTCTGTTCTAGAAATATCTTATCCATATACTTTATTAGAACCATAAGGGAATACTTCAGCTGAAACTTACTTGTGACATTATGTTTTTTTTTTTTCTTGAAAATGGGACGGAGTCAAACCATTAACATTTTTTGTATTACTTATTTGTCTCTGTGTGTAGGGATGGGGCATGGCGTGTCAGGGAGCAGATATGGGTCTCAAAGGACAACTTGTAGGAATCTATTCTCTCCTTCCGTCACCTGGATTCCAGGGTTCCAATTCAGATCTCAGGGTGGGGCTCAAGTGACTTTACCCACAGAATCATCCCACGTCATGGTCCTACATCATGCTATTTTTAATTTTAAAACTTTGAAACTAAACCCATACAAAACCAAACAACAAACGAAATAAAACAAAAAAACCAAAACGAAACCAAACCTAACCAAAACAAAACTAGTTAAAGCCACAGAACAATTGTTCAATCCCCCCTCCCCATCCGCAAGAGTCCTTGTAACCAGATATTCTATGTGATTCCCTGAAGAAACATGTCATCAATGGCAACACTTTAAATTTAGAAGGATCTCCAGGCCGAGGGAGGCATTAATTGTGTTTTACTTGAAACGGCTTCAGAGGAACAGGGGCAGTCAGCCCCCCAAGTGATCCGCAGTTGACCACAGGTCTGAATCTCAGGGCCACAGTGACTCACTCACCTTTCCGCCCTTGTAGGAGGAAACTGGAGTAAGCTCTTTACTGTGTTGCCCCCTAACCTTCAACCACCGTGCCATCACCTAGAGTTACGTTCCATTTTACAGCTGAGGCTATGGTTTACTCTCGGTATCTTCCTCACCAGTTAAAAAAAGTATGTAAGCCAACACAGATCCGTTTAAAAAAGTAACTTTCAACGACCAAGAACGTTTTCCTTTGCGATCAGGTTTTTTTGATCTCGTCTCTTCCTCTTCAAAGTCAAGGGACCGGACAAGTATTTTACTAGAAATTAAAACAAAGCGCCCCCCCATCCCCCATCAGCCGTGTCTCAGAGGATGTTAGCAGAGGTGGAAGCTCCACTAGGAGCGCAAGCCTAGAGCATCTGCTGGGTGGGAGGTGGGGTTGGGGTTGGGGTCATCGAAACCTAGTGGTCCTGTCCAAGTCCAGGACACTCGGATAGGGTGCCAAAAGACACCCTCTGAATGCCTTCAGTGATCTTGGGGCCAGAAAGATTTATTACTTCCTCCTTGAGGGAGAAACCACAAGCCAGCTGGAGAGGGCGAGCACCAGGGTCGAAGCCTCAGAACTGTGTTCCGATTATACCCAGCGCTGCCTGGCGGCGCTGCTCCCGCCCTAGGAGAGGACACCAGTGCTGACCGCTGGGGACGAACTGGGGATTTCTGGCCAAACTTTTACCACCAACTCTTCTCGAAAGCGGATACTGAGTCTTGCAGTCTCCCGTTGTTCAGGAGAGCTGCGAATCAGGCGCCAGAGCCGCGCTCCGGGAGGACCTAGAGCTCTGGTGTGTGGCTCGCGGATGGCGGCCCCAGCGGCGCCACCTTGAACCGGGTCGCATCTCCAGCCCCTAAGGAGGTGGCGGCGGGAGTCGGGAGCTGATAGGAGGGAGGGTGTGGGACAGGCAGAGGAGGAGGGTAGTGCGGTGAAGGGGGAGGAGCCGGGGCGACAGACGGCGGCGCGCACCAACCCCGAGCGGGCTGGCAGGAGTCGCGCAGAGGCCGGCCCGAGCGCGTTGCAGGCGCCCGGCGTAGGGGGAGTCGGGTAGCAGCATCCTCCCGGGCGCCGCTTTAGTGCGGCCGCGGCGGGGGCTTCCTCTGCCTCGGGATCTCGTTGGGCAGAAGCAGCCGGTGCCGGGGGAGGGTCCCGCTCTTTTTTGCCTCCAGCTACGTGTCCAGGGTCCTTCTGGGCCAGCCCGCGGCCACGGAGCGCCGGGGCTCGCCTGAGCCGCCTGTCCGGACATCCACCGGGTGATGGAAGAAGCGGCCGCTGTGCGGGGCCGCGCTGTACCCTAACCGCCAGCGCCGCCGGAGGGATGGGAAGGTTCGCTGCGTGGAGGCCGAGAGCGAGCGATGGAGAGTCGATCAGCCTGGAGCTGGGACGTATCTGAGCCATCCAGCACCGTCGCCTCCAGCCTGCTTCGTGCCCCGGAACCGGGAGGGAAGCTGCGGTCCCGAGAGACTCGAGGAGACGTCGCTGCAGCCGGGACGCGCCGCGCTCGGTGGAGCGCACAGCCGGGCTCCGGGCCCAGTGAAAGTTTCCCCTCCCGAGCTGCAGGGCGCCCGCTGCCGGGAAACTCTGCCTAGGGCTAGGACAGCGGAGTCCCACGGCTCCCTCGAAGGCTTGGGGACCCCCGGCAGAAGAGAACCGGCCAGAAACCGAGGACAGGGCTAGCCGGACAGTCCGCCGGTCCGATATCCGGGGACGCTCTGGGGCGCACCCGCGCCTCCAGGTGAGTGGGGGAGCCCGCAGACCGGAGGGTGGGCGGTACTCAGGCGGAGGAGGCATCTGGGCGGGAGACTGGGCTCACCCATCCACTCCGCTTCCCCCTCGCAGGTTCTTCTCGGAGCCGCTGCCATGGGAGAGCCAGCTCTGGGCGCCGGAGACCAGCCGCCTCTGCCGCCGCGCCCGCCTCGGATCGGCGGCCCCAGTCCCGGCGCCCGCAGCCGGCCTGCAGCGTCCCCCTCCCGGGCTGCAGGGCCGCCTCCGCCGCGCCGCCGGCCCCGGCTGTGCCTGTGATGAGCCGCAGCTCGCCGCGAGCTCTGCCCCGGGCGCGCTTCCCCGGCCGCTGCCGCCGCGCCTGCCGCCGTGCAGCGGGCCCTGCTCCCGCCGTGGCCCCGGCGCGCAGGACGCCGCTGGCCTGCGTCCCCGCTCGGGATGAAGGTGTTTCGCAGGAAGGCGCTGGTGCTGTGTGCGGGCTATGCACTGCTGCTGGTGCTCACGATGCTCAACCTCCTGGACTACAAGTGGCATAAGGAGCCGCTGCAGCAGTGCAACCCCGACGGGCCTCTGGGTGCCGCGGCGGGGGCGACAGGGGGCGGCTGGGGACGGCCGGGGTCGCCTCCTGCAGCGCCACCCCGCGCTCATCCGCGTATGGACCCCCGTACCCCATACCGCCCTCCCTCAGCCGGCGTGGGGGCAGTTCCTGCAGCCGCGGCGGGGGCTGTAGGAGCTGCGGCCTCTCCAGGCAATGGCACTCGAGGCACCAGGGGTGGAGGGGACAAGCGGCAGTTGGTGTATGTGTTCACCACGTGGCGCTCCGGTTCGTCCTTCTTCGGCGAGCTCTTCAACCAGAACCCTGAAGTGTTCTTTCTCTACGAGCCTGTGTGGCACGTGTGGCAAAAACTGTACCCCGGGGACGCGGTTTCCCTGCAGGGGGCAGCGCGGGACATGCTGAGCGCTCTCTACCGCTGCGATCTTTCCGTTTTCCAGTTGTATAGCCCCGCTGGCAGTGGGGGGCGCAACCTCACCACTCTGGGCATCTTTGGGGCAGCCACCAACAAGGTGGTGTGCTCCTCGCCACTCTGTCCCGCCTACCGCAAGGAGGTCGTCGGGCTGGTGGACGACCGCGTGTGCAAGAAGTGCCCACCTCAACGCCTGGCACGCTTCGAGGAGGAGTGCCGCAAGTATCGCACGCTGGTTATCAAGGGTGTGCGCGTCTTCGATGTGGCTGTGTTGGCGCCGCTGCTTCGAGATCCAGCCCTGGACCTCAAGGTCATCCACCTGGTGCGTGATCCTCGTGCGGTTGCCAGCTCCCGTATCCGCTCGCGCCATGGCCTCATCCGGGAAAGCCTACAGGTAGTGCGAAGCCGGGATCCCAGAGCCCACCGCATGCCCTTTCTGGAGGCTGCTGGCCACAAGCTGGGTGCCAAGAAAGAGGGTATAGGTGGGCCAGCAGACTACCATGCCCTGGGCGCAATGGAGGTCATCTGCAACAGTATGGCCAAAACGCTGCAGACAGCCCTGCAGCCCCCTGACTGGCTGCAGGGACACTACTTAGTGGTGAGGTACGAGGATCTGGTAGGAGACCCGGTTAAGACCTTACGGAGGGTGTATGACTTTGTGGGGCTGCTGGTGAGTCCCGAAATGGAGCAGTTTGCCCTGAACATGACCAGTGGTTCAGGGTCCTCCTCCAAGCCTTTCGTGGTGTCAGCTCGCAATGCCACTCAGGCCGCCAATGCCTGGCGGACCGCGCTCACCTTCCAGCAGATCAAACAGGTGGAGGAGTTTTGCTACCAGCCCATGGCAGTGCTGGGCTATGAGCGGGTCAATAGCCCTGAGGAGGTCAAAGACCTCAGCAAGACCCTACTTCGGAAGCCCCGGCTTTGAGAGGGGTTCCCAAGAGATCTGACGCCCACTGGAGACACCCACAAAGAGGATGGTGTTGTGTTTAAACAAACACAGCCCAGACCCAAGCTGAGGAAGCCCACATATTCTATTATAGATATATAATATAAATAACCACACAGGCACTTGCTGTCAACGTTTTGAGTCAGTGAATTTCAAAGAACAGCCTCAACACACGCGCACATGCGTGCACGGTCACACACACACACACACACACACACACACACACACACACACACACACACACACACCTCAGAAAAAGGCAAGACTTGAAAGTACTGACAAATTGCGTGCCCCCTGCCTCTTCTCCCTCTCCCCTTCTCATCCTCTCCCCCTTCTTTCCTCCATATTGAAGAGGAATGTTGCTAAATCAAGTTCCAGTAACCCAAATCTTGTTTACAAATTTTTTGTGGTATCTGTGAATGTGTAAGATTAATTTGGATGTGGGGTGGGGGTGGGTGGAGAAGGGGGAAGTGGTCCCAGAGCAGAAAGCCCCCACACGGGCTGGTAAACCATGGAGGCATTCTTCAAAAGTAGACTTTTGTGTAAACAGCAAAGGTTACATGTGAGTATTAATAAAGAAGATAATAAATGATATTCTTTTTTTTAATATTTGCCTCCATTGCTCTGGATTTACCAGCGTTACTTGTCTTCCGGTGGCCTCTGCTCCCCTCCTCCCCCTGCATTTCCAGCCATCTACTTGGGGGACAGCTAAGCTGGGAGAAGCCTCTGCCTTGATAATAACTGGGAGTTGTTTAGTCACATGTAAACCACAGCTTGCCAGGTGCCCAGGAGTGGAACTAGTCTTCTACAGGGAAAACCAAGCAGGGCAGAGAAAGAAAGCACACACTACTCCCTGTTCAGCTTTGAGTAGAGAAAGGAAGAAACAAGCCCTTGAGAGTTGAAGGCATTCGGTTTTGATTACTTCTGTATTGTGAGTTGAGAGACAGGGTACCTTGAAGCAGAGACTGGTGTTTTTGTTCTGAAGTTGGTTCAGAAAAAAAAGAGAGAAATTTAAAGGTATAAATATATATATATATATATATATATATATATATATATATATATTATATATATGTTCTGATGACTAGAATACAAGTTTCAAAACGGAGTGGCGCTGGCAGGAACTTCTGAAGTTAGTGGAATGACAGATATATCTGAGTGTGTTTGTCCTTGCCATGGTATCAGGAGGCATATTAAAGCAAAGTTTTAACTGAGGACCAGAGGGCCACTCGCAGGTTTTCTTCTCCCCCTCATGTCCCATCCAAACTAATAATACTAAAGCCAGGAATTTGAAATAGTTTGCTTGGGACTTGGGGTGTCCTGGAGATATGATGTCCCTTCATTTCCTAAAGGCAAATTTGCAAATCAAAGTACATGCTGCAGACAGTGTAGGATTTTAGCTAAGAACTTTTAGGTACTGAAAGGATTCTGAGGAAGCAGAAATAAAAATGGATTAGTGTGTAGGATTTTGAGATTTGGTATTTTCCAAGGAGAAAAAAATTGAATTTTCCAGCAGTGGTTATACTCCTACACCCTGAACTCATATTGTACTGAAGTATTCTGTATGGTGTGTTGTGATAAAAAATTATGAAACCCAAGTAGGAAAAACAGACAGTAAAGTTGTATATTGTATATTATATTAAATATGGTACAAGTCCAGTATTCTTGCAGCTTTATTTTACAGTAATTTATTATGAGATTCTGGAAAGCCAACAAATGTGGGTTGAATGCTGAAGACTTTATTTTAAAAGAAAGATAATATGTACATAGGGAATGTTTTAACATGAGGTGATTCTTGAGTTTAATTATCATTACAATGTGAAATACAAGATGAAGAAGCACATTTTTTACTAAAAAAGGTGTATTAGAATGGTGATTTCCTAATCTACTGAAACTGTTTCCCATGTCTTGTTATTGAGCTAGAGTACTACTGTAACACTGATCAAGATTTCCACGGTATTTTTTATGGTAGTGCCTTCAGTAGCAGGGGAATCTTTGTAAGAGCTCTAATTTAAGCATACTTTAAAATTAAATGAACAAAATAAATATTAATGTTGGGTGACTATTGATGAAAAAGGCTTAGCAGCAAATTAAGGTAGTGTCATTAAAAAACAATGATTCTGGATAAAATAACCATTTAAAAACAAATTTCATTCAGCATTAGAATCAGCTCTTTTCGGCCACAGTGACATGCATTTCTTGTTGAGCAAAAGATTTCTAAGCAGTTGACTTCATTCTTCTCCAGTAAATTCACAGACTTGGATTGCACCAGATAGAATTATGTTTTTGGATCTTGTATTTAAAACTTATTAGATGCTCTACAGAGCCTTGAAGCTTGCAGAGCATTCATGGCCGCAGCTAAGAGGAAATTCTCAGCTAACACCAACAGCTCTCCCCTCCTCTGTTTGCACAGATTTCTGTCTGTATTTTCCTTGTTTTGTAGCAGCTGCATTCTCTCCACTCAGCCACTCCTGGACTCTGCAATTTGAAAAGGTGAATTGTTGCTCCTGGAGATTTGTACCTAGCTGCATTCTAGGAAAGTGAGATGGGTGTTGTTCCCACTAGAGGCTGAGATAGTCATATCAATGACATTTAGCTGCCAGAGCTTGGAGAAAGGGAGAAACATTTTTGGCATTAACAAGCTCTTGTCAGCCCCTGGTGCAAGCAGACCTGTGCCATGACAAACTGCAGCAGAGCTGTGACCATTTCTGAGGCAGCCTGTATGAAAGCAATCCTTTCACATTTCCCAACCTGGCAGGATGGCCATCATAGGGGGGGGGGGGCGGTTTTCCTCAGAGCTGCTTACCTATCAGAGAGATTTCTGTTTTCCACTTCTGCCTGGCTGGTGACACGCTTGGTTTAGCCCTTTGACTTTGGAATGTATTTGCTAATTAGAAATCTCCATTTAAAGAATGAAGTCCAGCCAGTGCATTTAGTCAACAAATAGGAGTTTAGAACAGAGGCGCAGGCTGGGTGCTTGAGTTTCAGAAAGCTCAGAGCCAATGAAAGGTTACATTCACACTGCTCCCCCCACCCCCCAACACACCGGTACAGGGACTGGAGCAAATCTGTGCCCTTCAGTATCTACCCACAGTGAGTGCTTGATAAATATTTGTTAACTAAGTAGATGAAATGATGAAATGTGTAACTATCAAATACTGAAAACATTTTGAAGGAAAGAGAAGATTATGTTAGCCTGTACAGAGAAAGTTCCAGACTGCTGGGTGAGGTCATGGCCCGCAGGCTCTAGTAGATGCACGGAACAGCAATGATGCATCTGCAGTGTTTCCAAGGTGACCCTGATCTTTAATTCACACCCAGGAATTAGGAAGAACTGTAGAGTTTATTAATGTGGAGAGGCAAATTGAAAATAAGGAATTAAACTTTCAGTCTTTGTTTTCTAAACTGCAGAAACACAGAGGGCAAGGATCTGCCATAACTGCGGATCAGAACTGCCCTGGTGCCTAGGGGTGGTCTGTGAAGTTTAGTTTTGAAGAAACTGTGTGATGTTTACTATTTTGGGTGCTGTGGATGCACAGACTGAAGAAATGTGAAGAAATGTGGCCAGGCAGAGCAATGGCTACTGTGAGAAAGTCTGTCCCACTGTGGATGCTGAGTGAGACAAGGGCTATCTGCTCCCATGTATCCACAGCCTGGCTACAGTCAGTTCTGTCCATGATTTTTGTCATGCGCTGTATAGTTGTGGCTGGATTATGCTGTTAGTTTGAAATGAATGTGAATCTGGGTGAAACTATTAAGTTAATATTCCCTGGGAACTGAGCAATTAAATAAAGATCATGTTTGAAACACAGTCTCTAGACATGAATTCAGGAGGAGCAAGAGAGAAACAAGACGTGTGCCACTCTGTTAGCCATGGTAGATCACGATGATATGTCTCTTGTTACCCTTTACCAACACACAGGCCATTGCAATACTCCATACTTGAGTTCCTGAACTGTCTTTGAGGGGTCTTCACCAAGAGATTTTCTTCCTTTCCTTTTGGTGTTGAGGACTGAACCTGGCAGGGCCAAGGCAAGCTCTCTATCATGAAGCCACATTCCCAAGCCATTTTTTTTCTTTTTGGAAAAAGGTTTTCATATGACCTAGGCTGGCCTAAACTCAGCCAAGAGTGACCTTAAGCTTCTGGCCTCCTGTTTCAACCTCCCAAATGCTGGGCTTATCATTGTATGCCACCATGCCTGGTTTGTGTGTACTGAGGATCGAACCTGGGACTTGGTGCATGCTAGGTAAGTATTCTACCAACTGAACTGCAACCCTGACCTTCAAGAGAAGGCCTCAATATCTGCTAACAATGTGTGATGAACTCACTTTTGATCTCAGGTTTCTAGAGAGCCAGTGAGCAATCATTGTATCAGGACCAGTGACAGTTCTATGTCAAGATCCAATGTGGATAGGTAGAAAGTGACAATTACAATGGAAGAAATGGCTTGAGGTGTGATGGGCTATCCAGAGATGAATGCAGAGTTTACAGATCTCCCCTTTGTCACTCACCTTAAGGAGAGCTCTTTCAAATTGTCAAGGCTAAGAAAATAACTTCCCTCCCTTGTGGATGGATGTTCAGTTGCTGTTTTTGCATCTCAAGTAAGAGCCACTGACCAGCTCAGGTCCAGGGTGTGGTATGAGTTTTTAATAAAGGAAGTCATAGGGCTTAGCATATATCAAAACCCTGCATATCCTTAATCAAATTGTGCTCAAGAAAATGTTAAATTCGACCTAATGCATTAAGTCCATGCCATGGGAAAGTTTTGAATCAGTGTTTTGGGGATGCAGGTGTTTATAAACTTGAAGGAACTTTAAAGGGGGGTAGGCCTGTCTACACAGTTGCTAATGAGATGATAAAGTATAGTTAAGGTCAAAACATAACATTTGGTCAAATCAGTTACATGTAATAAAATGTCAAAAGAATTTAGAGGCTGCTTACACTCCCAGGCTTGTGACAGTCACCTTGCAAAGTGAATGATGGCCAAAATAATCACTGTAACACAGCTGGACTCAGAAACATTGTGTGATGGCTCCCATGCCAGGTGTATGGACAAGTCTTTATAGAAATTCACCCTTGAAGTGGGGTTGTTTTCTGGACAGAAGCAGATGCATAATTTGTAAAAATAAAATGCAGTTCCCTTGTGAAAAGAATGAGTGGACCTTTCAAGATGACAATGGCAGGAGATTAAGCCCACTGTGACCCCTTCCTAACTTGTGGGGCCATGCAGTTTCCAGGTTGTACACCTCTAGAGCTCCTGCTTCAAGATGCGGAGTGACACGTCTAGCTACAGGAGAGATAAACTATCAGTGCAAGGGAAACTGCAGAAGAGTGAGTTACTGCATGTGACAGTAACAGAAACAAAGCTGTGTAATACCTTGGTGATGAAGTTCTAAGTATCTGATTGTGCACACGACAAATCCCCTTTGGTGTCTATAGCAAGTGACTGGCAATGCCCTCTCAGCCACTGGTGGGCTTGAGAACACTGAAGATTACCCATTAGAAGACTGACAGGTTAAGTACTCTTCTGTGATCATTTTTCACAAGACTAGCTCAGAAGTCTCACATCCAGTGAAGAACAAGGTTTGCTAATATTTCTTTCCTTCTAGAACTCATATAGGGACTTCTCTCTGTTGTGTTTAGTGTGCAGGAAGACAATATCCAGGCATGGAAAAACAGCTCAAATTACAATGCACCCAAAGGGCAGAGGTATGAGGCATACTAAGCCAACTGGTATACCTCTTTACTGTGTTCTGTACAGTTGATTGAGATTATTTTCATTAAAGGTTTGAGACAGTCATATTATACATATGTAAACACACATATCTATTTCATATTTTCTCCTGGGAACCATTAATCATCTTTCTAATCTCTACTTCTCTGCTTCCTTCTTCCCCCCCCTCTCTTTTGTTGTACAAGGACTCAGCCATGTAACCCAGGCTGGGCTGGAATTTTTCTTGCCTCAGTCTCCTGGGTTTGTGGGCATGCACCATTAAGATCTCTTCCTTACTTGTGAATTCTTGTTTATTATTGAAGGTCCCGAATCTTTTGAAGCCTATACATATTATCAACCCTGCTCCAAGATGTAGAAATGTCTTCCTGTTCCCTAGTCTCCTTTGCCACACTGTGCACGGATCTGCTGGCATGTTTCATTTCAAGTTAGAATCACTTGCTGGTAAGCCTGCTTTCCTCCCTGAGAGCAGATCCGTCAGAAGGGAAGGGGCTTGATCTTACTAGTATATGTTTATTAGTATTGTGTTTCTCCAGGACCAAGAGTATTGTGTTCCTAGGTATTTTTTAAGGGAGTGCTAAATAAAAAATGCAACCCAAGAAAACAAAACAGGAAAATTTGGGGACAAGTGTTCTTTCAAATAGCTTCAGGCTCAGTACAGCTGTATTCTACCAAGTCTCAGTCTGCAGATGCATGGCTAACAGAAGTTAAGAAAGCAAGACCAATTAATATGGACGAAAAGGAATAGCACATTAACTCCCAAGGAGGATCTGGGTGGTAGACTTCTTCATGCTAAGTTTGAAACAGAAATAAACAAATTTGAGCCTTCTTCCATTGAAAAGTAACATGTGAATTATAGTCAAACCAAATGATAATGTTTAAAGTCCGTCATAGGAAAGAGTGTCACTGCAATGTAGGTTGCTACTGTCTGTTTGTGACTTGTAGAGGTCGCAGCCAATAGGATCTTCTTTTAAGCATTTTAGGGACCTGAAACATTTCAGGAACCATTGAGGTCTAAATGTCACAGCTTCATTTTGAGATGTCCCAGTTATTCTGGCAAATCCTTAGTCTCTCTAGGATTTCTCTAGAGCCTAGGAGGAATTAAAATAGTTCACGTTCTCATCTTCGTGGTCAGCACCTACATGAACAATGGAACTGGATTGTTACCTTTTAAAAGAAAAACAACCTTGGCAGTGTTGGCACATACTTTTAATCCTACCACTCAGGAGGCAGAGGCAGGCAGATCTCTGAGTTCAAGGCCAGCCAGGTCTATAAAGTGAGTTCTAGGACAGCTAAAGCTGCACAGAGAAACCCTGTCTAGGAAAAACCAAACCAAACCCAAACGAAAAAACAAAGCAAATAACAACACCTCCACCAAAACCCCAAAATAATCAAACAAACAAAAAACCCAAAAAGCCAAAACTGAAAACTTCATCTTTTTGAGACAACACTCACATCTATGTTTTTTAGCCCTGATATTTAACCAGTTGTATTTAGTTGGTGAGACCAGTATTTTCCTAAGGCTGTGGATTGGGAGACTTGGCTGCCTATAGTTTTTCATTTATGTGTTCACATCTCCCAAATGACTCCTTAACGAGCAGTGCTCTTTACAACATCCTATCTATGTTCTCATTTCACTTTCAGATGCCCTGAATGTCAAGAATGATGGTGTGCCAGGCACCATGCAAAATGTTCTGCAAGTAGGGTCCATTAGAGTCCATATGACAGGTGCCATGATGGGTCTCATTTGGCAGAAGGGAGCACAGGTTCAGGTATGTCATTTCTAAGGTCACTAGTGAGGGGCAAGCTTTCTTCTTGTTGAGTACATCTGAGGTCACACTGTTTGCAGTCTAAGTGTAACGAACAAAATAGCAAGCCCGGCTCCCCCCCCCCCCCCCGCCCCAAGTTCCAGTCAAACACTTTCTGAGAGATGCATCCCGAGTGCCTGCTGCATTTTAACTAGATTCCAGTGTCTTTGGAGAAGCATTCATATGTAACAGAAGAATAGGGTATTTGCTATTTTAAGCACTGGTCAAAATTTCTCTTACTATGGCTTTTATTTAGCAAACACTGTAATAGGTCATTTTGGGAGTGGAAGGTAACTTACAGAAAGCCTGGGTGGGAAGTTTTGGGGTTGGATAAAGGAAGGAAAAATAGCGACAAGACGGAATGCTGGAGCCCAACAGGGGATATGACTGTGATAACCCATGAAGAGAAGACAATGGTTAGGGACTTAAAGAAGAGCTATCCTGTTGGGAGTTGTTTACCTGACTGAGCCAAGTCACTGATGTAGTCATCTCAGTGATAGCTTCTGTGTGCTGGGCCAAACACAGAGAGGCCAGAGAAGCTGGGTGTCAGAACTAGAGTCTGTCCGTGGGGAATTGGTTCACCCTGGGCATATGAAGGAGCAGGCCAATGTCTCTCCCACTTTGAGCAAATGGTGAGGTGGTCTTGACACAGCTCCAGGGGCAAGGCCTGATCAACAGGCTAAGACATGGCACAGGGATTCAGTGGGCAGACACAGATGGAGCCGAGTTGAAGCATGCTGGCATGTAATGAAAGCTGATGTGGTGGTGTCAGCTGTCAGTCACAGATGGGGAGTCTGAGGTAGGAGTTGTGTGCTCAGACTCACATTTCTCTTTAAAGTCACAAGTTAGAGACCATAGCTTGGAGTCCTGGCAAGGAGCTCTCTGGTGGTCTGGAAGCTTTTTATTCTTAGGTTCCTAGAAGCCTTTTGGCAGCTCCAGTATTTCCTAATGAATTAATGACATCTGGAGGTTAGGTGAGTGCTCTCAGATTTTGGCTTTGGGGGCTAACACAGTCTTCCTGGAAGTGTATAGCTGAGGGGATCTGGGAACATCTGACTGATGTCACTTTGTCATCATATTGACTCAAGTTGGTTGAGGAGAACAGGAAACCGTGGACAAATGGGGGGCACACTGGTGAGGAATGATGAAGAGCCAGGCTGAATTCCTTTTTCTTTTTTTCTTATTCCTCCATTTCTCCCACCTTTCTTCCTGTTCTTACCACCCACTCCTGTCTCCTTCTTTCCATCTTTCCTTTCTTCCTCCTTTTTCTTTCCCTTTCCTTTCTTTTATCCCCTTTCCCCTTGCTTCAGACACTCAGAGGTCTTGGAAGACAGAGTTGGATTGGTTGAGGTTGGCTCAGGCATTTGCTTTTGGCACTTGAGTAGGGCACCTTGGTTGACAGTCCCATCAATCTGCATGTCATGGGAAGGCATTTCTTGCAGGAAGATGGGCTGTAATGATTAAACACATGTGAAATGGGTGCCAGGTGGTCTCAAACTCACAAAATCTTTATGCTTGTTTATGCACTTTTATTATTACTCTCCGGTTGCCATGAATAATCAGGTACTATTTGCTTTAGAGTCTGATATGCATGAGGAGTGTTCCGCATTGTGGGCAGAGGTGTGTGCCTCATTAGCTAATTGGGCTGCCAAGCTTATTGGATGTATGATCATCGTTTATTTAGTCCCAAGTAATTCAGATAAATGGCATGACAGATGGTATTCATGTGATAACATTCTTGAAGGCACTCTATTCCATGATAGGTTTTTCTTCAAGATTTTACAATCATTCCGCCTTACGCTTCCATAGTACTTTGTTGTTTACCAAGGATACTGCCAGCTTCCCACCTACTGTACATTTTCTTCTTCTTTCTTACTCACAGAACCTTAATTTTGTTCAGGGAGGCAATATGCTTATCTAAAAATATTTCCCAGTCTTCTTTGGAGTTAGAAATGATCACATGACAACAAAGGAGGCATAAATGGAAGTCTGCTGGGAACAACAGCGGTTTTCAAATATCACACTTTGTCTTCCTTCCCCTCCCTTCTCTCTCTTCCTCTCTCCCTCCTTCCTCTTTATTCCTCTTCCTGTTTCTGGACGGCACATATGGAAGTGGGATTGATCTTTTGAGTGACATGCAGCCATGATGGTAAAAATGGTTTTCAGAAAGATGTGGGGACCAAGGCTGTTGATGATATCTGGAGGTCACCGCACCAGCCATAAATGCTAGTGTCCAGAATAATCGTGATATGGAAAAATGTTGATGAAAGTTTCTGCCCCACCAGCTTGGTCCCACAACCAATTCAGGCCCCAATAAACACACCGATGTTATATTAGTTATAAATCTGTTGGCCAATGACCAGGGCTTCTTATTGGGTAGCTCTGTCTTAATTATTAACCCATCTGTATTAATCTAAGCATTTCCACGTGGTCTTATCTTACCGGAGAAGGGTACAGACCTGTTATTCCTTCCTCCCACTACATGGCGACTGCTCTCTGCCCACACTTCCCAGAATTCTCCTCCTCTCCTAGTTCCACCTATATCCCTGCCTCTATATGAATTAGTGTTTTATTCATCAACTAATAAGAGAAACATATACACAGAAGGACTTCTCCCATCAGAGAAACACATACCTGCTTGCTTAAACTCTGCTAATGAACTTATCAGTTTTACTAATAACAGTTTATTTGATCATTTGAGACTTGCAACTATGGAATTGTTTCTTTGAGTCTTCTTTTAGGGGAGATCAGGACTTGGGGATGCTAAGAGGCTATTCAAGTTCAGAATGCAGAGTAGGTTCAGTTTGGATGACCAAAGTGACTCTCTTTCTACTAGGTAGCAGTTCTCAAGTGGTTGTAGGACTGTGCCTGGAGTCAATCTGGTTGAGGGGGTAGATTATTAAAGGAAAACATTTTTTTCCCTACGATTATAGAATACTGCTGGATTTTAGATGGGTTAGCAAAGCAGTGCTGAGTCTTTTGTCCTGTTTGCAACAGTCTGTTGTAATGAAGGCTTGCTCTGTTCAAATGCCAATAGTGCTTTCCTTGAGAAATACTGAGATAAACTAAGTCAAATAAAATTGCACGTTTATTGACTCAGAACCAGAAGTAAGGGTGCCTCATGGACTCAACTGGTACTAATAAATGGCATCACCAACAATGTCACCATCACTACCTGGATGTTTGTAGTTGCAACTAATTGTAAGGTTAGTCAATAATTCTCTAGCTACATTATACAGCTTTAGGCTTGGTGCAAAGAAGACATGTAGTTGATGATGCAGAGTGGAGAAGCAGGGGAATACAGGGCTGGAAGCAATAGGAGATGAAAGATTTGCCATCTATATTTTTAGCAGAACAGACTGTAGATGTGGTGATGTCAGGAATTCCAGAGACCTTCATTTTGTGACATGGTGAAGGTGTTATTCGTCAAGGATTAGGGGGATTATGCTGGAATGAAGGTGGCCATGATAAACAGAAAGGCTAGGACATCAAATGAATAGGTGCCCAAAATGGACACTGCAGTTATCGATCATGTTAGAAGAGGCCATAGCCGAGGGGACGTCATTGTGATGGGCACCAAAGGCTTGCAGCTGGCCATATTTTTTTGAAGGTAACAATGTGCAGTCCTACAATTTGTTCAGTCTCTCCATGTTTCAGTGCACCAGCCAGCTCATTATTGCATCTGCTAGGCCATGCCTGTGGACACTTCTATTCTAGTCCATGTCCCATGTCTCTTTTCTCTGTGCACCTGGCTGCAAAGTTGTTTGTAACGGGCGTCAAATCGTTTGATGTGTTTTGATCTGGACCCTATTCCAATGTGACTGTAATCTCCTTGGGAGCAATTAAATAACACTTTCCACTTCATATCTTCTGCACACAAAATAGTGAGTGAAATATTTGTGGAGTGGTTGATTTTCTTGAGGGAATCCATAGCTTCTGCTGTCTTTGTATGCACTGTTCTTCTAAACTCTAGCGTTTACTGCTGGAAGTTTGATTATCCAAAGACCACAGTGCTTGGTTAAGAGTTGAACACATGGCCCATGTAGAACCAGTAGAGACTTTTGTTAAGGTTTCTGGGAGAAGCAAACTTATTTCAGGGAAAGATGTGAGGGGCGGTATTCAGTGCACAATTTACTTAGTGTATGGTGAGCAGCCAAGCTCCTCTAAGGCAGGGCCCTTGTTGTGTTCTCTGTGGGCCTCCTGCAGAAGACACCGTACCTGGTAACTGGTCTGTCTCCAAACTATGTTTCTTTCATTGTAAGTGGAATGGTGTCATGTTTCAGCAATGCAACTCAAACCGAGGTCCTCAGACCCCACTCACTAGACTTCTATATCAGAATCTGCATTTAAATATGATTTTCAGGGATTCATACACTTTCTGGAAGGACGGCTCCAGAGAGCTGTAGTCTACTTCATTTTGCAAACATCTGGCCTGGAGAGGCTGTGCTGGTGATTGCCAGTTCAGTAAAGTCTCCATCAGAGAGTATCTGTTCACAGAACTCTGTGAATACACATATAAAGATGCTCTAACTGCTCTGTGTAACATCCGAAATTGGTCTCTTCCAGTGGGAAGGGGGGAGGCAAAAGAGTCCCCAGATGTTTGGATCCCTCCCTGGCTCTGTGTGTACTGGCAGTCTGGTGCAGGTAGAGTGCTTGCTTACTTATTGGTATGTTAACAGCCTACCAGGTTCCTGGAGGTTTGGGGATCCTGGAGAAGGCTAATTGAAACCTAAATTCTGTGACAGTCTAGGGAATGCAACATGTTAAATGAACTCTGGCGTTCCATCTTGCACCATGTTTGCCATGTGACTGACTCCCGAATTTGAACTTTAGGAGAAAACATGTGTGCATGTATTATTAGGAGGGCTAAAGGCAAACAAGCAGTATGTAAAGGGCACAAAATAACCAATATCTTGATTTTTATCTGTGTGTGTTTGTACATGCATGTATAATACATGTATGTGGGCACATGTGTGGGGTTAGAAGACAATGCTTTGTGTTGGTCTTCACCTTACTCTTTGTTTTGAGTCAGAGTCTTCTTGTTTATCACCGTGTCCACCAGGCTAGCTGGTCTTGATCTTCTCATGATTGTTCTGTCCCTGTTAAATTGTCACAGGACCCCTGGGATTACAGACACATGCCACTGATCCTGGCTTTGCATGGATTCTGGGGATCTGAACTAAGGTCATCACACCTGCAGGGCAGGCATTTTAACCACCAAGACATCTCTCCAGGCTGTAACATGCTTGGCTCTGAGCTTGTTTTCAGGTGATCAAAGTTCCATTTGCTAGACTCTCCATTTGGCTATAAATGACAATGCAGATCTTTCTCTTTAAAATTCTGATTTCTGTTCAGCCCATCCATTGAGAATATATTTACTTCTACTGGAAGGAGTTTTATACTCAAACATAACACATGGATTTTGGCTGCAAAGATGGGGTCTCATCTAAGGCTCACAAATGCACATCTCTGTGCATATACACTGGACAGAAATGACTTGGACAAATGTAAGGAATGCAGGGCAAATACAATGAGTCACTTCTTTTCTGTGGCTTGGAAGGTGAGGAGATGTTAAGCCGGAAGCTGGAAAGGAACACTCTCACGGCCCCGTGGCTACTGACTGCCTGGAAGTGGGGCATGACTGAGTCAGCACTGTCCCTGTGAGGGAGGAGTCTTGGCATTGCCAATGGCAGCTATTTTTCCGGGCCTTTCAGGACACCTGAAATAACTCCAGACCTCTGGCCTTGAGGTCTTCCAGCCTCCAGCCTATGTGAGTCAGTTCTCTGGGTGACAAATGTTAAAATGCCTCCCTTAGCAGAGGCTTCTGTGACTTCCTGATGCATAAAGGTTGTGTCCTCACCACACTGATGAGGACATTCCAGGAGTGCCAACTTACACCTTCAATTCCCATGAGGGCCTCTTTCTTTGTTTCTTTGCTGCAGGTTAACTCTTCCTTTATACTTTTTTTTTTTTGACAGCCACATGGATTACAACGCCAATAAATTGTAGAGTTAAGTTATTACATATTAAATAGGACACATTATGGAAGATATTCAACTTTGGGGAGCAAGAATATTTTGTGCTGGGCCACAATGATTATTGCCACTGAAAGCTAAGAACCCTCAGTATGTGTGCGTGCATGCGCGCACGTCTAAGGAAGCTCTCTCACAGATAAAGAGTGCTGCTCAATATCAAGGCTGAGCAGGGTAAAACAAAGCAGTGTTTCAGAGCATCCAAATCGTGGGATGCAGGAAAACGCTATCTTCCCCTGGGAGAGGTACTAGTCCTTTTACATTGCCTAAGCTGGTGGCTCATTCACTTGTGAGAAGCAGCTTTATATTTTACAATGGACAGATAGAAAGATCATCCATTCTCTGACATCCAGTAGATGGTAATTTGTAACTTCAGTCCTCTGTATGGGTCCAGCTACTGGCTAGGCATTTGTTAATCCTTACTGTGAGGAACTAAATATATACACAGCAGCCTTTGAGATTGCCACTACTCATTGCCATGTCTACAGATAACAGTCAGAGAGGTGAAGCAACCGGCTAAGGTCACACAGCTAGTAATTGGTAGAAACAGACCGTCTCTGGGGACTTACCACTGCACTCAGTCTCCATGATAGAGTGGATAGTTATTTTCATTAGATAAACATGGCTACTGTAACTCCTGCCAAATAATAATGATAAAAAACCTAGAATAGGTGTGGTCATTTGATAAGAAGATGAAAGCACTATAATAAACTCCTTTCTCTTGGGCGAGCAATTACTGCATGATTCTTGGCTTTCTATTTTTAGTTTTTTTTTTCTGAGAATACTTCAAGTTATTCAATCCAAATACACAATTAGGATGTAATTTCTAATCTGAATCATCATTATGTATCCTCTGCAATTGGAACCAAATTATCAACTTCAATGGAAATGTCCTTTTTAGGGGGATGGGGAGAGAGAGTACATTTTTGTGTGACTTTAAATCAGCTGCTGTAGACTGACCAGAGAAGACTTAGTTGCCTGTTTTCTTAATTGGAAGCACAGCTCTGACCTGTGGTGTCCTGTTGCCAGTAAAGACACACATTTGAAGCTTAGTTACACATGGACATTGCGCTTTAGAGATCAGGTTCTCAAGACATTGTGAAAATATCCCATGCAGTTCAGAATAGGTTGGGGAAGTCACACTTGGAGGCTGTCATCTTGTACAAAGTATGTACGGATTAAGGGCTGGGAGATGCTCAGCAATTAGGAGCACTGGCTAACTCACATGACAGCTGATGTCTGTAACTCCAGTTCTAGGGCACTCAGGGCTTTCTTCTGGTCTCCCAGGGAGCAGGCATTCAGGTGGTGCACAGACACACATTAGGTAACACACACACACACACACACACACACACACACACACACACACACACACACACATACACACACACATATATAAAAGAAACATTTAACAAGAAGAATTAGGACATTGCCTGTGGGTGCATGCATGTGTACAAGAGCATGAGATAATTCTCATGGCCTCATACGACAGCACAGTGCTCACCGTCAGAAAGAAAGCTGAGGATCATAGATCTGTGCCATTCAACCAACCAGTAAGCAACAACAAGTACCAGGATCATTGATAGTGGCCTTGAAGGATGGTGACATAAGAACTCACTGACCAAAGGTCCAAAATGATCTGCCTGGTTGATGACTTCTCCATGAAAGAGTTCTTGGCTACTTGTTAACGTTCCCCGAGTTTCCAGAGAGAAAAAAAAAAGTCTTTGGTTTCTCCTTCCAGGCGAGAAGATAGTCTTACTCATCAGCGTGGTGCCACTTTAATCTGTTCTGAAACAGAAGATGTGCAGTTTGAAGGTATCAAACTGGATGAAACTCATAAGGTAGCTTAACAAAGAATGCTCAATGGCCTAACACTATAAAGACTCCATTCTGCAGAGAAGTCAGAGCAAACCCTCAATACACTAATTGCTGCTGAAGACTCTACTTTTGGAGGTGTGGTGTCATGAAAGCAAAGAGCATAGACAGCTCCTGGTGAGGCAGTTGAGTGGGGTGAGGCTTCCTGTAATCCAGTAGATCCCCTTTCTTTGTTCTTCTGTCAGGCCTCAGTGGTTTGCACACTCCTCTCTTTTTATTTGAACCCTGGGCAAGAGAAACAGCCTAAAAAGCATCTTTCAACATCTTGCACCAAATAAATAAAACCCAAATCCACAAATGTGTACTTAAGATTTTGATTTGGAATTAAAGGGAAGGGTAGGAAGCCAAGGAAATTTAGTGTTTTGGGTGAAATGCCTCATTTCTTTGGATCATAGTTTTGCCTACTGCTCACAAGATACCAAAGGAGAAATTGATATGAAAAAAGTCCAAAGGCTTTTAACATTAAACAGGCTTTTCATGTTTATAAGCCATCTCTGCTGTGTGTTCAAGCAATGGAGTCCGGATGTTGCCACAGACTCTTTTTGCTCAGGAGGCTGGTGTGTGCCACCTCAGGCTGGAGGCAGCTCCAGCTTTGGCTGATTTCCTTGTAGGAAGGACCAGGGACATGTCCTCCAGTACAACTGGTGCAAACACAAGCCAAGAGTAGGACAAGCACCCCTAGGGCCCTGTGGGGCATACAACATCTGGATAGGGCATGCAACATCTGGCTTCTTTTCTTTTCAAAGTGGTGAGTTTGGTTCCACTGGCGCTTTCTCTGCCACCTGACTGAATCTGGGGTGAGGTGGTGATATTTATGCCAAGAATATTCTTCCATTAGCCAAAGCAACATTAGCTGGGACATTCAAATATGGACTTTTGAAACTGTATCTGTCATATTGAGCAGAAATATAAAGTTCAGCAATGGCCTATGGATATAGTGTATTTTATCCTTGTCTGTCATGTAGTTTACATTGTGGGAACACTAATAAACGGTTCAGGTGCAGTGTGACAAATGTCACTTCAGGCCAAGTTCCGGGCAGGTGAAGCTGATCCCTGATGGAAGCTGGCCAAGTGCTTAAGAAGGCTTGGTATAGAAAGGGACATCTCTCTCCTCAGGTACCAAGAGGTAAAAGAGGGATTCTACAAGATGCAAGGGTGAGGACCAGGTTATGGAATCAGGCAGGAGTGCTGAATGCAGTGATCTGAAGCAGTGGGCAGGACTGCTGGCAGCTCCCAAGCAGCATTCTCTCCATTCATCTACAGCGAAAGGACCACCAAGTATTAGTGAGTTCTCTGGCCTCTCAGAATACAGATTACATCTCACAACCTTCATTGCAACAGGGTGTGGCTCACAACTATGTCCCTCAGGGCTATGTCCTCCCCCTTGATCTGTTTTGCTTCATGATATGACTAGAATATGGATGATGTCATGAGCCTCTGGCCATAGTCCCAACTGGGACAAGAGTTGGGTCCTGATCCAGGAGACATCTTAGAGTCATGGATCATATATAATGAGGTGGGTACATGACAAAAATAACCTGCTTTGGTTAATTTACTGGTAATTTGGATCTCTTTTTATAGCAAGTAGTTCTGTGTTTTAAATAATTCAAGAGGTCAGCTGTAGCTGGATTCTTCTTCCACCATTGACCAATCTGGATAGAGTCACCACTCCCAAGCAACTGGAAACTGGTGAGGCAGTCAGTAGTGCTCCCTAAGTAAAAGGATGACAATGCTGAAGAAGATGGTGAGAGTGGCCCTGTTTATCATGAGCTCTGTGTGCCAGCAAGCACTTGATATATTAGCTTTGTACTCTTTTTCGGAGCCAGGTGATCTGGCTGCTATTATTGGCCCATCTTATAAATGAATAATGAAGAAATGAAGCATCTTGTCTAAAGCCTCTTGGAGAAGTTTGTTCTCTCTTTTTCATGACCTTTGAAGGTTACTGGCCAGTTACTCCATGCATAGTCCCTTAATCAGAGTTTGTCTAAAGTCTCGTGATGGTTAAACACAGGCTACTCATGTTTGACATGAACACCAAGAACTGCTGCTGCTCCCCACTGATGATGTTAACTGATGACCTGTTGGTACTGAAAGGGTTTCTCCATTGAAACCTTCCTCCCTTCCCATATGTAACTCATAAGTGTTTATGGAGAGATACTTTGAGACCATCTACGTGTACTCATTTCATTTAGTACCCATTGGTAATTCTTGCTGGAACAATTGCTATTGCTGTATTTGCCAAATGACGATTGTTCCATTTCCTTCATCTGTTCCATATTTCTTAATTGAAATACTACTGTAAAGTCAGAGCCTTTTCTTCCCATATTTATTTGTCAATTTAGTTTTTGTATCAGTGTGGATGAATGGATTCTGTTGTATGCTATTGGGGGTTATGCATTTCTGCCATTACTTATTTTACTGCTGAGACTGTCCCACATTTGGCATTTGGTTCTTGTGTCATCCTAACACATCCCCATCAGTGTTTCTTGCTTCTCAACAGCTGGAAATAGTTCAGGTTCATCTTTTACCAACTCGTACTTAGTCCTTTCTCTCAGGAGCCCTGGTTCCCTTTGTTGGTGAATGGCATTTATAAATCAAGACTGGAGAGCTAGACCGGGTCATTGTGACAGAAGCATTTTGTCTCAGCAGGGGTGGGTTCACCGGTTGCTGCCATTTTCCATTCTTTCCCTCTCAGTTCCTTCTGGTGAATTTAGTTTTGTAGTCTGTGTGGAGTCTAGATCTATGCCACCATTCTAACAGTTACAGTAAACAGCATACATATTTACTTTCATTCACTGTGCAGCACCAAATTATTACTAATATTTACTATTGTGACAGTTCCTCTACCACTCAATCCAAACTTATGCTTGGCCTAGATGAGAAGACACTGGATTCAAGATAACCTAACTCTAATGCTACACTTAGGTATTTGGTGTGAGGAGACTGGCCCCTAACTCAATAACTCAGTGCTGTTAGTTTGGATCTAGAATGTGTCATGGCCTCGTTCCCAGCTTGATGCTATGGGGAAGGGGTGGGAACTTTTAGGGTTGGGGCATAATTGGAGATCTTTAGGTAATGGGGCATGTAAAAGTTTGAATTTGGACTGTCCATCACTGGCTCATGTTGTCAGTGTTTGTTTTGCAGCTAGGGTTGCCATTTTGTAAGGCTGTGGAACCTTGAGGAGATGAGGTATGGTTAGGGGAAGTGGCTTGCTGGGGGTGAGCTTTAGAACTTATGGCCTGGCCTTAGGTCCAGCATATTCTCTGCTTCTTGGACCTCCATGACGTGAGGAACCTTCCCCACGTGCTCCAGCCTCTACACACTGTCATCCCTCTCCTGTCCTGGCAGCCTGAGGTCCTTTGAAACTGTGAATCCTCTCTTAATTTGTACCTGGTAGATATTTCTGTCACTGAGATGGGAAAGTAACAAGTCCATCTTCCATGTCCATCGTGCATAATCTCTTCCTTTTTCATTCTGGCTCACTTGAGTGCCTTTGTTTTGCCACATGCTCCCTTGCTCCAGGCCCAAAGCCAAATCACCCCAAGTAAAACTTCTACAACTCTGGCCCAAATAAGCATACACTCTGTCTAGGCTGATTGTCTCAGCTGGAGATCCCTCACCTGGCATGAATGTGGTCTGAGGTCCAACCCTCTAGTACCACAATGAACTGATTGTCTCCAGGATTTGTTCTAGTGATGGCAAGCTGACCAGCACACCAGCCATTTTCTCCCCTCCTTGCTCAGTCACAGGCAATAAAAATCAGACTGACAAAGTTGTTTGGCACTGGCACAGTCTAAGTAAGTATACTTTTCATTGTTTAAAACAATAATGCTATCGCATATGTACAGCTTTGGTGAAAATGTCAATTTGTGAGTTGGTAATACATTTGTCAAGATCTTTTCCCCCAAGGAACACTGCGGATATGTGCATAGTCAGCAGGTAATTTATGGGCGCCGAAGCCCAATCTGCCAGTGCAAGAACTATTTTGTTCTGTTTCAGTGCAGGATGTCTTTATTTCATTTTCTATGGGTTCTTCATCAAAATCACTCGCACAGTTTGGTGAGAAACTCTGGGAACACAGTTCAATCATGTTGATTTAGCCAACAATTTCCCATGTGGATAATGCAGTTAGAGCAATCATATAAATCAAAACACCCAATTCTTAGCTACAAAGACTTTCCTATGTCGTGCTTGATGTGTTTGGTGGCAAGTGACAGATGAGGAAGGAAAAACTCAAGATTTTGAGAGAGAGAAAAGTGAGGAAGAATTCCATCTAGTCTCTTAAGATGCAATTCGGGGACTGCAGTTGCCTTGAACCGGTTCTACAAAATTTGAATCATGTGGAATGCTCCAACCTGGGCTGCTAGTACAGAAATAGAATAGATCTCAGGGTGATGATTGGGCCCCACTACTTTTTGGTCTTTTTGCTGTTCAAGAGGGGCCTCTAAGTAGAATGCCTGCTAGCATTGTGGAGAAACTGTCTTCCCTAGGGGAAGGTTTGGGAAGACACCCAGCGTCTCTCGAACTTTCTGTGTGCTTTGAGGGACTGTTGCAACAGAAGCATGCTTCCCCATGAGCGGTTCGATTTAACACTGTGCTCTGCAAAAATAAGATCTGATCCTGTCTTCTGTGTGAAGCACCAAAGACCCAACATGATACCACGGGATGTCACATGACATCCCCAGGGAAGAGTATTACCTCAGTGAGAGTCCCTGGTGTGGAGGACGTCAACTGCTCTCATCTGGCTCAAGGACACTTGTCTTCTTGTTGAGGCTGACAGTCCTCAGCTCAAATTATGTGTCCTACATGACCTACAAAGGGAGCTCCTGTGACCATCATGGGACATTTGGAAAATTCATGATTAACCCAGACCAACTGACTTGACATCAAGGTGTGCAATTCCTCAATATCTGTCAGACGTCCCGTTTGCACTTTGATTCAGTGGTGCTGCTGGTGGCTGCTGTGAAGGGCTGAGAAGGGGGTTCTGTAGATGTGCCGTGTACCTGGAAAGCAGCCTTGAGAGTTTCCTATTCTCCTGGGAATCCATGGCCTTCCATTTCCTGGCACTGCACCTACAGCTATAAGCCAGTAAGGCGTGTGTGAAGCACACTCCAGGTTGCCCTGGAGACCTGGCTGGCTGTTCAATTATATGGCATGGCTGTGGGCCTGTGTGGGGTACAGGGAAAGGGGTCTGGGCACTGACTCACTTGGGGTAGCCTCTGCCTGGGATGCTTTCCTGTCATCTCAGGGTGTTCCATCTGGTCATTAAGGGATCAGGAGGCTACCCCTTCTCTGAGTGTTTCCTTTAATTCCACAGGCACCCTTTCTAATTCCCTCCCCTCCCCTCTCCTCCTCCCCTCTTCTCCCCTACCCTTCCCTCCTTTCTTTCCCATAGCCCCCATTTTTGAGAAAGAGTTTGGTTATGTAGCCTAGGCTTGCCTTGAGAATTTGTGCCATCCCTCCAGCTTTAGCCTCCTGAGTGCTAGGATTACAAATGTACACCATTAATTACATCCATCTTCTAATTTTATTTTCCTTATGACTCACACTTTACCTGATATTTGTGCTCTCTCTTTCTTTCCCTCTCTCCCTCCCACCCTTCTCTCTCATCCTCTCCCTCCATCTTTCACTTCTTTCCTTTCTTTATGTTTTATTACTGTTGCTATGTATTGTTGTTATGTTCTGTGTGTGTCTGTACACGTGTGTGTGTGTGTGTGTGTGTGTGTGTGTGTGTGTGTGTCTGTACACGTGTGTGTGTGTGTGTGTGTGTGTGTGTGTGTGTGTGTGTGTGTGTGTGTGTGTGTGTGAGTGTGTGTGTGTGTGTGTGTGAGTGTGTGTGTGTGTGTGTGTGTGTCTGTACGTGTGTGTGTGTGTGTGTGTGTGTGTGTGTGTGTACACATAGGCCATAGCATATGCATAGAGGTCAAACGTCACCCATCCCTTCTTTCTACCTCTGAGACAGGGTCTCCTCCATGCTTTTCCACTTCATATGCCATGCTAACTTTCCCATGAGTGCTGGGGATTCTCCTGTCTCTATTTCCCATCTCCACATCATAGGAGTCCTGGGGTTACAGACACTTGAGCAGATGTCTAGCTTCTACTCCAGTTCTGTGAATCCGAACTCAGGTCCTCACACATATCATTTTACCACGGAGCCATCTCCCTAGAGCCCTCATTTTTCCCTTTTCTCTTCTCATCTTTCTCTCTCTCTCCCTTCCTTCCTTCCTTCCTTCCTTCCTTCCTTCCTTCCTTCCTTCCTTCTTTCCTTCCTCCCTCCCTCCCTCCCCCTCCCTCCCTCCCTCCCCCTCCCTTCCTTCCTTCACTTTGTAGTTTACATTGCCTTCAAACTTGGCTTCTTGTCTTGGTCTTCCAAGTGCTTGGATCACAGCTCGGGTGCTGACGACATTAGGAGCTGCATGAAGAATCACAGAGTATAACCCTTATCTGTGTTGGTTACAAGGTTGTCCTCCAGATTTGGAGTAGTAAATGGAGACTCTGCCTCAGAACAAGTCTACAACACTCATGTGGATCTGAACATAGAGTCATCCACTCTCCCTGGTAGGACTGATCTTGTTTTCTCGGCTGGAGCTCAGGAACATCTAATTGGCAACTCTTGGGCCTTTGTGGCTATCTCTCCTGGAATCTTATTATTTTGATGACTATCTCTGCAGTGACTGAGAAGAGTCATGTGACTCTTGTCAGATCATGTCTGCTAAGATCCTGCAGCGGCTGGGACAGGCACGCTGGGCAGCGTGTGCATGTCACACTTAAGTAACTCCACCATGTGTGGGGGTGCTTATAGGGTTTGCTTTCCTCTGAAATTTGGGGACTGGCTGAGGGGATTCTTCGAAACTCGGCTGCTGTGTACCCTGGGAGCAGAGAGGAAGCCGGCCATCTGACATCTCTCCCTACCCCAATTAATATCACAAAAGGGCAATGTTTATGCAAAGCCACATGCCGAGAGGCCTTTTGCTCCTAATTTAAACTATTAAAATGCCATTAAGAATCACAGCACACATTTCAGCACCGTTTTCCTTCATTATTTCTTGTTGAAGAACAACCATGTGGAAGGAAAGGCATTTTGTTTCCATGCAAGTGGGGCTCGTTTTTCAGGACAGTTTATGATGCCCTTTGGTGGAATTCATCATCCCTGAAGCCACCCACCCCACACCCAGGGATGGAGTTAGCAGATGCGGTTTCTGTCAGCAAAAAATAAGTGCGATCGATATGAACATACCAAGGCATTTATTTCAAATATTGGCCAGATAAATTGTCATGGTCACCATGCTGGAAACTGTTGATGTCAGCGATGGAGGTCTGAGGAACTGGTGATATTTCTATTCCATTCAGCTTGCTTCTTTTCAGTGATGTGTCGGCGTTCGCTGTACCACAGTAGACACCTCATCTGAGGCGACATCTGCTGCTCCGATGCAAGGCATGCTGTCCACGAGGTAGTTTGCATGTCACGGGAAACTTTTCATGAACATATAGCCTACCCACGAGGCTTGTTATTTTTGAAATTTTGGCCCAATTTACATTTTTAAAAAAATTTTGAGATTAAAACACACACAGTTTGATCTCGGCTTTGACCTTTTAAATTGTTACAGCTTTATCTTTGGCTAAAAGCATGGAGAGTGGGGTAATTACATTTTGTGAAAGAAGCAAGTTCTATGCACAGAGGGTAGTCACAGCTATGTTAATGTGTCTCTCACACGACGGTCCACGCTAGATGGTATAAACAAAGAAAAACAGTATTTTTGTGCATTTTTATTGATAAGTGTGCTTAGCCTCCGGATGATGGCTGCTTTGCAAGGTCTTTCCTGGGTCTTTTTCTTATCTTGATGTCCTGTCCCCAGTTGGCTAGATGGTTTTCTGAAAATGCTGTTCTGGGCCCCTGCAGCAGGTCTGAGGACCCAAGGTCTGAAACGCTAGTGTTTATTCAGGGAGCAGGGGTTTCTTGCAGAAACTAGAGCCCCCCCCCCCCAGGCCATAGCTTGCTGGCTTCTGAGGGAAGAACAACTTTTGCCTGCTTGCTTTGCCTTGCTAACCACTTACAGTTGGGGTCAGGGATCCCCTCTTGGGTCCTCCTACTCCTGCTGGAAGATCAGGAGTGCTCAGCAACCTTGCTCAGTACCACCTTGCATTCCATCTGCTTCTACAGGTCTATCAGTCACTGGTGGGGAAAACAGGTTTTTTTTTTTTTTTTTTCTTTTTTCTTTTTTTTTAACTTGGTCTGCTGGATTCCTGAGCCTACTTCAGGCTCTGGCATCTGCTCAGGACAGGTTGTCCTGAGCTGTCATTTAAGGGACTCTGGAGGATTTTTAGTTCAGCCATTTGCTTGACTGACCAAAGGAATATATTTTATATAGAGAACAATGATAATTTCTCTCGTGACATATGAACCACCATGGTACTCCATAGTGAAACCTTGTGATTTGGGACCATAGAATAAGTCACTATTGCTATCTCCAAAGTCAATCCTGAACCAAATACCTTCCTCTCACAGTGCTTCTAAGCCCCTACACTTGCTCTCCTGCTGTTTCACTGGGCCTCTATCTGTTGTGCGGGGCCATAAGCTTCTCTAAGAGATAGGGCAAAGGACATAGATGTGTCCAAGGCTTCATACCTGGGCTCCACTGACCATGAAAGGTGACTCTGGGCAACTTATCAAAGAATTATAACCTTTGACCTATCCTTCTAGGGGATGACCCTGTTCTGCAGGAACCCTTTACAGAAAGGAGTTGAGCATTAGATAGAGTCTTTCTGCAGGTAGTTGGGCAGGCAGGATGTGACTACTGAGCATACTTCTTTCTTCACGTGATCTGTGACTTGAATTGGCGGTAATTGCATAGTTGTCAGAGGAGTATAACTGGGATGGAAAAGGTCTGGTGGTTACTCCATGATGGTTCTGTTGCTCCATGATGGTTCTGTTGCTCCGTGATGTGTATAGCAGGCTTTCCTTGGACCACCAGCCCCCAAATCATGACACAGAGACTTACTAATTATGACTGCTCAGCCTTAGCTTAGGCTTGTTTCTAGCTAGATTTTTTTTTTTAAAACTTAACCTATTTCTATTAATCTATGTGCAGCTCCAAGCCTGTTTACCTAATTTATGCACTGTCTATCCTCCTTTCCTGCTTCCTCTGTGGCTGTTTGTCTGTCTGGCCCCTGGCTAGTTGGCCCCCAGTTGGCTGGCCCCTGATTGGCTGGCTTTCCTTTTTTCTCTGCCTGCCAGTGCTGCCTATACCTCCTCTGCCTAGCTATTGGCTGTTCAAGACTAATCAGGTGCCTTAGGCAGGCAAGGCGAAACGGCAACACATCTTAACATAGTTAAACAAATATTCTATTCCATAACATTTCCCCCTTTTGTCTAAATAAAAAGAAAATATTTTTTTTAAACTTTAATAGTGATGGTTCTGTTGTTGTTCTGTGATGGCTCATACATTATAGTTTATTTCCTTCCTGACCATGGTTGAATGATATTTCTTGTTTCTAGCTTTTTTTTTTTTTTTTTTTTGAGAACCTTAGACCTAAACAGCTAATTCTTTTCTTTCACCACCCTGGTGTGGTGGAGGAGAATGCCAGCTACTCATTCCTCGCACTGAAATGTGATGATTCTAAAGAACGAATAAAACACAACCAGCACATACAGGAATGGCGGCTACTACAGCTGCTGTTGAAAACAGCTGCCCAGCTGTTGCTTTTAGTGAGGGCTGGAAGTTAGGTAAGTATGAGAACGTTTACAGTGGCCAGTCCTGTGCAGAGGAGGAAGAAAACAACACATACACTGACCTGTTGCTATCGCTCTCCTCACCCCATCACATAACCCCACCTCTGCCAAGGAAATCTGAGGGGTAGACAAGACTAATTCATATGCAGAGTTAGTAGCATTGGGCATCCAGGTACTGGCGTGAGATGCGGGCTCTTCCCACAGCTTCTAATGTCAGCTGCCTGGTCCCACATACTCACACCAAATGGCAGATGCAGGGGATTTCCAGGATGCTGTGTGAGCTTGTGCCACTGTGGCCAGCTCAGCTGCTCAGCTCCTACGCTGGCCCATAATAGGCTCATTATAGCAGTAGTACCATAGTGTGTGTGTGTGTGTGTGTGTGTGTGTGTGTGTGTGTGTTTTGGGGGGGACATGGTTATGTCTAGCTAAAAGTATATCAAATTCTTGGTAGCTAAGAGTGGCTGCATGGTCCCATTTTAGCCCCTGATTTATAAATTCGCTTCTAAAGGACTTGGGGGGGGGGAAAGTTTTTGCTTTCTGGAGACAAATGCTATCCACTTAGGTTTCCTTCCCTTCTTTTGGCCTGGAATGCCAAGGTGATGACTGAGAGCACTGCAGCCATCTCGGAACCTTGTTGCATGAAGACGGAGGCCTGGAATGCAAGGCTTGTGATGCCAAAAGAAGTGCTGGACCCCGGAGCTGTTCCCGGATTGCTGACCCAGGTTGCTTCTGCATAAGACCAATAAATCATTATTCGTGAAGCCCTTGCCTGTCACGCTTTCTCTTATGTGCAGCTGACTGCATTTCTAACTGGCACAAATAGCTTCCATATCAATGTTCTGCAGACATACACACTTCGCCCTTTGAAATGGGCTCTGGGTTTTATGGGAAAACAGAGCACATATGAACAGATAATGAAAACAATATACAGCCTTTCTCAGTAAGGAGCCGGCCTTTCCAGCTACCACTTTGTCTTAAATTATGGCATCTGGCCTCCTGTGTCTTTTGATTCTTCAAAAAAAATTAATTGAAACAATTCATTGTAAGGAAGCAGATGCTACTGTCTGAATCTGGCTGGGCTCTGTCCCCCTTTTTGGCCTGATTTCTTGTTCTGGCTCTTTCTTTTGGTCACATCCCCTGGCTTCCTCCTGGCACTGTTCATCATATAAACTCATCCCCCTGCAGCTGTGGGTTCAGAGGCAGCTATTGTCCACCTTGAGGGCTGTGAGGGACTTGATCAAAAGTGGAGAGAATGGCCAGAGAAGCCATGGACAGTCAGATTTCTTTTCTTGGCTCTTTAGAAGAAAGTGAGTGTCCAAAGTGTTCCTGGTTATTGAATTTTCTCCTTCCCCTCCTTGCTACAGGATCCGGTTTCCCGGAAGAGAAAGAGGGACATAATTTTAGAAAGATCATCTTTTGGAGCATGGCTTCCAAAAGAGGGACAAGGCTTCAGAAAGATCACTGTGGTTATGGAGGAAATCTCAGAGAGGGAGGTGGTATCAGGAAGAGGATATGGCCTCTGGGTGAGGGACAGGAGCTCAGAGAGAAGGACAAGGACTCAGGGTGGGGCATGGACTCAAGGAAAGGGACATGGGCTCAGGGAGAGGAACGTGATTTCTAGCAGTTACCAGAAGAGTTGTGTGCTCCTCCCCCACCTTCCAGTGTGCCTTGGAAAGAGCTCTGGAAAAAATCTTCTAGCCTCTTCTAGCCGCCAGCAAATGGGGACTCTGACATCTGCACTGTGTCCACACCTGCCTAGGGGTTTCCCAGAGAAAAGAGTTCCAGATCATTCCTTCCAGCTAAGGAGGTCAGGTGGAGAAGTGTGGGGGAGGTGCAGAGGGGCTGGGGTGTTTGGGCACTCCTCTGGCAGGGTGGAATCTGAGCCCCTCCCTCCTGAGCCCCGCCTTTCCCAGTAAACATAATTAGGTGCTAAACAGACTGTGCCGCACGGCCTGCCTGCAAACAACCAAAAGTAGGAAGAAACTAAGATGAGCTAGGCCTCCCAAAGATGCTCCACCACCCGTTTCCAGCGCCATGGGCCACTGCAGGTGCCATCTTCCATTTTCCACTGCACACCCCGCGGGAGAAGGGACTTTGCCGTGGTCCCGGGTTCATTTTCCTCACCTCTCTGTCCTTGTGTTATTTATGGGAAAGCTGTGGAGTCAGTTGCCGTGGTGTTCTCAGAATATGCTTCATAAGTTTTATGAACCTCAACTGAATTTGCTTTTTTTTTGTCTCCTCAGTCTTTGAACTCATTTCTGGATTATAACCCTGGGTCCACCGAAGCGGCTACTGACACTCTCCCACCACCTGCTTGGTTTCCTCGTGACTGCGTGTGACCAGGATGGGGTCTCATGCTTCACCTGGGCATCTGGACTGGGGCTGCCTCGTCTTTGCGGGCCTCCCTCCTACAGTGCTGAGCTGACTGAAAACACTCAAAAATCCCAGGCTGTCGGGGCTGGCTCAGCCGTTTAAAATGCTTACCGGTTGTTCAGAGGACCTGGGTTCGGTTCCCAGCACCCTCAGATCTGCTCTCCATCTCTGGTGGCTGGTTCGAGATGATCCAAACCCCTCTTCTGACCTCTGTGGGCTCCTGCATGCATGTGGTGCTCATGAATGCGTTCAGACACACTCACATGCAGGTAAATAAATATGCATTTTAAAAAGTCAGAGGCGAATGAATTTGCTAGACCTCGGCTGATGGGTAGGCAGTGTAAGGCACCTGCTTTACAACTAAATGAGTCACACAGAATTGTTCAAGCACGGCTGTCACTGTCGCTGTTGGCCCTTTCAGCACCAGAGCATACTTCTTATTGTGGTATATCTATCTCATGGTGGGGTCAGAGAGAGCTGGTCCTGGGTGATTCCCAGATGGGGCAAGGGGCCCCCCTTCTCACTCCTTCCCTTGATATCTTGCAGGGTTTGGAATTACCAGGGAGCACAGAGTCCATTGGAGATGTACTATGGTGGATAGAGCTGGTTGACACTGGTTCTGCTGGAAATGACCAGAGAATGTCTTGCCTGACACAGCCCCAGCTCATTTCAAGTGTTGATGGGATTGCTTGTTTTTTTTTTTTTTTTTTTTTTTTTTTTTTTTTAAGACAGTGTTTCACTGTGTAATAGCTCTATCTGGAACTTGATTTGCAGACCAGGCTGGCCTCAAATTCACAGAGATCTGTCTGCCTCTGCCTCCCGAGTGCTGGGGGATTAAAGTTGTGTGCCCCCACACCCGGCTCAGTCTTGTTCTCTTTATTTCATTTTAAGAAGGACTTTGGAGGTGACCAGTAATGATCTTAGATCCCAAGTTAGAGTCAAGTGATGCAGGCTTTTCAGAGGAAGAGGCAGTAACCTCCTTAGTGACCTCCTTGACCCCTGCCCCAAGTAGACTGCACCGTGGGCAGGATTTTTCATTTATCCAGTCCATATACTTCTAAAGCCCAGAAAAGGGACATTTGGTGGAGCTGCATTTTTAAAATTTTGTTTGTTCATTTTTTTTTTTCCTCAGACAGGTTCTCCCTATGTAGTCCAGGCAGGAGCCAAACTGTCTAAATGCCTCTGCCCCAGGCTCTGAAGTTCTGAGATTATAGGTCTGAGTTACTACACCTGGCTCTAGTTGTTTTCGTGAATCCTCCCCCAACCCTCCAGTTAGCAGTCCTGGAGATCTTCCCCTAAAGATGCCATAATTCTTTGTGGAATTTGCCATAATTCCAAACCAGAGGTCAATGGCCTCTGCCCTCCCAGATAATCCCAGACCAGTGGTCAATGTTGGGGATCACCCTCAATCACTTCTCCACTGAGTTATTTTGGAGACAGGGTCTCTCATTTGAACCCGGAGCTCAACAGTTTGGCTAGGTTGGCTGACCAGAGCTCCAGAGGACCTGTCTGCTTCCACAGTGTAGGAATTATAGGCATGCCAGGAGCTCAGTTGTTTCACTCGGGTGCTGCAGATCTGGATTCAGGATTCTGTTTGTGCAGCAAGCCCTTTTCCACTGAGCCATCTCCCCAACCCCCACCCCCCCTATGGAACCCATTATTGATTCTGTAATGTTTTATTTTATACTTTACTTATTACTTAAATACATAATTTTTATTAGTAGATAAGAGTACTTTGGAAAACACTGAATATTCATTATTATGTTCAAATGTAGATGTTTTTTTTTTCTAGAATAGAATAGAATTGATTATCTTTTGCTCTAGACTGGAATTTCTAGGTCAAGTGTATATGCATTCACAATTTTGATAGCTGCCATCCAGTGTCTTTGCCAAAAAGCGTCATCAGTTCTTAGTAGCCCTGATGCCTTGTTCCAACAGAACAGCCCACAGTTCAGTCCTCTGGGCGTTTGGTGATTTTATAGGCACCTAAACACGCTTTCCACTGAAAGTTGCCAAAAGTTATTGTGGTTTTCCAAACTAGAACTGAGTCTGAAGGCCTGGGCTGTGGTCCTATCATCTGGCTTCTTTGTTTAAAACACTTCTGTGACTGGAAAATATAGTCCACCCTGAAACTCAAGTCACCTCCCTGAGTTCCAGGTTTGCTCATGGCCAGCCCTGTTTCTCCTGCCTTTGGGCTATGCATGACTCAGCCTGCTTCTCCTCTTCTCCAGGGTTCTGTTTCTTGTCTACCTGGCCAGGATGCTTCCTCAGCTTCTTCCCATCCATCCTGGGCTCACAGTATAGCACCTCTCCAGATACACCCATCTTCAGCTGTCTAATTTTCCCCCTAGCAGCATTCCTATCTGTGTGCACAAGGAGCCTGGCCTAGCCTGCCCCTCCCCCATGCCCTCTGTGTGCAGTTTGCTCTGGGGCACATTGCTGCTCTGGAGTGAATCTAGCATCTGGTTAGACTAGAATGGACAGTGTTCTTGGTAACCATTCTACACACCTGCATTTAGTTCTGATGAACACTAGGATGGGAATGGTACTGCACCTTGTTTCCTTTTGTGTTCTAAAATGTTTTCAACAAGAGAAAAGAAAGGGTGTTTCTTGAGTGCCTACCATGGACAGAGTTCTTTCTTAACCATGACATTGGTTAATATTCACAACCAACCCTGGAAAATTACCTTTGTGTTTCAGATATGAAACAAATTACCCTTGAGAACTTCCCTCAATATAAATTCAGCTATGCCAATTGACAAATCCTTCCTTCCAGTAAAAACTTGGATATGCCAAAGCACAGTGCCTGGTTCATCCTAAATACACCAAATGAGCAACTCCCCTCAGGAGTTTCAAACTGCAGAGTGGCATAGTGCCGGACACCTCCTAAGAAAACTAAGCCATGAAGAATGAAATGGGGCCCATCTTCCTGAAAAGACCCTTCAAGACCCAAAAGGTTCACAACGTGTTCTCTTTTTGCATACCAAAGCATTTTTTGACCTTCACTATTTACTTATTTTTATTTTTTGTCAGTTTCATTTTGTCAGTATTTAAGGACTTTTACTCATACCCCCTTTCCCAGCACCATCGCCCTTGCTGTTGACTCTTCTTCTTTCCAGGCCACCACGCTGCTCTTTTGTCTCTTTCTGTGTGTGACCCACTGAGTCCAGCTTGAGATGCTTGCATAGCATGGCTGGGGGTATTGACTGGAGAACAGACCACTCATCAGTGGCCTCCCCACCAAAGAAAATGACACCCTTTCCCCACAACCACTAACTGCCTCTAACTCCTTCTAGGCCCATCATCTGTCCATCATTCAATCCTGTGATGTTAGTGACCACAGATGCTCTGAGCTCATGAGTGCAATGGCTCTGTTATGTACACAAGATGTCTTTCCGTTGCACTGTTCTCATCCTCTGTCTCTTACATCCTTTCTGACCTTTTCTGTGGTGTTTCCTGAGCCTTGGTGATTATTAGTTGTCTTATTTAGGGCTGAGTTCTTCACTGTCGCTTATTCTAGGCACTTTGACCACTTAGGAATCTCTTTCTTATCCACCCCGCCCAAGGCAGTAAGAAGTTTCTCTGATCAAGGATGAGAGTGGCTCTAATGTATGGATATAAATATGAGTATTTAGACGGCAGTTTAACAGCATGCCCATTTTTCAAACTGTAATACCAAATCCCACCCCTAGGGCCTCAGATGGCTATTGATCAGGTTAATAGCACATACAGTACCAGGTATGAGTTTCCTCCTATAGAGTAGACTTCAAATCCAACCAGAAAGCAGTTCATTATCCCCATAACACATGCTAGTACTGAACTGGTGGGCATATGTTGAATTGCAGGTTATTATTGCTCACAAGGTTCATAGTTGGGTAAATTGTTAATGTCTTTTTTCTCTCTCAGCAGCCTGCTTATCCCTTTCTAGCACTAGAAAGGCATCCCATTAGTAAGGAGGAAGCTTCCAGTTCAGTTCCAGCTTGATTTCTCTCTATGTCTGATGACTGAAGTATGTGGTATCTAGAGCAAAGGGTCGTGCATTCAAGTTCCAGTGGGCAGTCAAAAGCAATGGCAGTGTTATATATTATAAAAGCAACCTTTCACTTGGAAATCTTTGTAGGTTTACAAAGGAGATGCCAAAAATAGTGCGGAGAGGTGCCAACAACTACCTTTTATCAGGCTTTCCCAATGTTCAATCTTACATAATAATAATTACAAAAACTAAGAGAGCAATGCTGGTATAGTATTAACAAAATATAGATTATTAATATTTTTTATAATTTTTAAAAACAATTACCTTTCCCATTTTAGAATCTCAGCCATCTCACTGGTAGAAAAATTGAAAGCATTTCCTTCAGGATGAAGTTCTTCTCTTCTCTTCTCTTCTCTTCTCTTCTCTTCTCTTCTCTTCTCTTCTTTTCTTTTCTTTTCTCTTCTCCAGATAGTGTTGGAAGTTGGAGACCAAGCAATGAGGCAAGAAAAGAAAATATAAGGATTCAAGTCGGAGAGGAAGTAGTAAATTTTAATTATATTCACAGATAACACATTTTTTTATGTGGAAAACTCTGAAGATTGCACAAAAGACAAATAAGTAGCAATGAATCCTGGAGATAGGGATTAAAAATTCAGCATATAAAGCTAACCATGCTTCTATACACCGACAATGAAGAATTTGAAAACATAGAAATTCTACTTACAACAGCATCAGAAAGAATAAGATTCTCTAGAATATATTGACCAATGAAGCAAAAGACTTATTTATTGGCATCTTTTAATGTATTTTGGATATTTTAAAAACTAAATTTATTAAATGATCTATTGAGTCATAAATGTTAACAACTTGAGTTAATGTGATGTCTTGATAATGTATACATTGTACAATGTTTAAACCAAGTTAAACTTATCTACTCAAATATTGATCATATTCTTATGTTAAAAACTTTCAAAATCTTTTCTTCTAGTGTTTCAATGACTGTTACACTAAAACTGCAAAATGATGCTGAAAGACATCTATAGATATATTAATAGATAGGAAGACATTCTTTATTTGGGTTTGGTAGATTTCATTATTAAGGTGTCCATAAGGTGTCTTTTAGTTGAAAAGACCGTCTTACTTCATTAGTTTCTGGGGGTTGAACATTCACATGCAAGAGAAGAATAAAACGGAACCCCTACCTTATGTCATATACTCAAAATGGAATCAATAACCAAATATTAGAGGTAAAACTACAAAACTTCTATAAGAAAAAATGGGGGGGGGTAAAGTTCATGGTTTGGCAATTTCTTTGCTCTAACACAAAAGATAAATTGGACTTCATTGAAATCATTATTTTGTGCATCAAGGCCATCATTACTGAATACATTTTCCTAAAGATAACAGTAAGTAGTATGGAAAGATAGTCAATATCAGCAACCATTAGAGAAATGCATTTAAGACCTCCATGAAATTTTGTATCACACCCAGCAGGATGGCCAGGGTCACCTACACTGAAAATGAAAACATCTGGGAGGATGAGCAGATACTGGGGCATTGGAGTGCTCTTGGAACTGTCAGATGGTGTCCCCATTGTGGAAGACAGTGTGATGATTATGCAAAACACCATACATAAAATCACCACATTATACACATTGCCACGGTGTATGCATTAGACATCATCGGTGGGACATTCATAGCCAAATGTTCACAGCAGCCTTATTCACAGCAGCAAAAATAGGGAAGCAGTTCAAATACCCTTCATTAGATGGGTAGATAACAAAAGCACATATACAGACAGCAGAATAATAGTCAGCCACAAGGAATAAACCCTTTAAAATAATAACTTATTTATCATATTTGAGAATTCCACATAAGGTATTTTGATCATATTCATTGCCTTTCCCCAGTTCCTCCAAGATCCTCCCCCACGTCCCTACTCACTCAACTCCATCTTCTCTTTCATTTTAAAGACCTATCAAGCCCACTTTGTGTGGTCTGGGTGTGGGGTCTACCTGGGTTGTGTTTGATATACCAGGCCTTACACACATCATTAAGGAAAGCTGCCTTTTCCTCTCCTATCAGCAATCAAATGCCAATAACTCCTTAGCTAAGGGTGGTACCTCATAGCCACCTCCCCTCCTCCATCTTCAAATTGTTTGTTTAGCTTCTGCTTGCATGAGGTTTATACAGGCCGTCACAACTGCTGTGAGTTTGTATGTGCAATTGCCCTGTTGTTTCTGGGAAACACTGTTTCCTTGATGGTATCCACCACCTCTGGCTCTTACATTTTTTCTGTCCTCCACTTCACATATATCCCTGAGCTCGAGGGGAGGAGTGTTGTGAAATATTAGTTAAAGATGTGCTATATTCTTTTATGCTGTGGAATATTTGTTTAGTGATGCAAAGATGTGTTGCATTCTTTTAGGTTGCATTTGTTTAACTCTGTGAAGCTGTGTTAATTTGCCTGCCTAAAACACTTGATTGGTCTAATAAAGAGCTGAATGTCCAATAACTAGGCAGGAGAGGGATAGGCAGGGCTGCTAGGCAGAGAGAATAAATAGGAGAAGAGAAGGGAGGAGTGACAAAAGGAGAAGGAGAGGACATCAGGGGCCAGCCACGCAGCCACACACCAATCATGGAGTAAGAAGTAAGGAACAGTATATAGAATAGAGAAAGGTAAAATTCTAGAGGCAAAAGGTAAATGGGATAATTTAAGTTAAGAAAAGCTAACTAGAAATAAGTCAAGGTAAGGCCGGGCATTTGTAAGTAAGAATAAGTCTCTTACTTATTTATTTGGGAGCTGGGTGGCAGTCCCCCAAAGAGTAAAAACAATCAACTACAGAGGAGTGTGATACAGATGTCCCATTTTGGACTGAACACTCCAAAGCAGCTTATTCTCTGCATATTGACAACTTGAGGGTCTTCGTGTTAATTGCTATCTACTGCTCGAGGTTACCCTGATGAGAGTTGAAAAAATACACTGATCTATTGTATTGCAAGAAGTCATTAGGAGTCATTTTAATGCTATGTCAATTTATCAGAATAGTGGTATGTTTTCCCCTAAGGCAATAACCTACCGAGTCATAACTTGGCCTCTCATATGGGTTCCATATTGGGCAGCAGGCCTTATGTCCATTAAAAAAAAGATTGGTGAAGGGAATATGGGGATGGGTTGGAGGGAGGAAAGGGAAGAGAGAAATGTAATTAAATTATAATTTCAAAAATTAAAAGAGGAAAAAGAGTGGTTGGTTACTACCATGACATTTGTGCTACTATTGCATCTGTGGGCATAACTTGTCAAGCAGGTCATTACTGTAGCTTTAGAGTTTGCAGTTGGGTTACATTGATTATTACCTCTTTCCTTTGGTAGTGTGCATATCATCATCTTCCAGTACTATGAAAGATAGGAAATGGGGATGAAGCTTCTAGCTGAGTACCAGCTAGATTTCACTGTGTTCTATGACTCAAATATGTGTCATAGAATATGTTTTCAGCAACAGGGTCCTACCATCAAGTTCCAGATGGTAATCAATAGAATTGGCAATAGCCTGTAGTTTTGGTTTTGGGAGGTCTCCATGAGACCCCATTGGCCAACAACTCAAAAAGAGGTAATCTGTTTCTAGCACTAGGGATTTTATTTGGTAGGATATGGTATCTAGTTGGGGTATCCCACCACTATATGGTAAATCCACTTAAACTTTTTATATACATTTTAGGGAGCTTCTACAGTAGTAGGTTTCAACATACCTTTTTGAAGGCTTTTAGTATTAACTAGCCCTTTCCATGGGAATAAAATTCTTATACATGCTATAACATGAATGAATCTTGAAAACACTATGTAAGTTGAAATAAGGCAGACATAAAGGGCATGTGTTATATAACCCCATTTATTAGAGGTAAGAGTTTCAGTTGGAAATAACAGAAGAATTCTGCAAGTGGGTAGTAATAAGGATTACACACTTTGAGATGTATGCTGTGAATGTTTTGAGTCACACCTTAAAACGGGCTTTGCTAGTGTGTTTTATGTTTGTATATTTTATCACAATATCAAGTATAGTTACAGGTTCACACTGCTACTTTTGGTTTCACCCTAGCATCAACCATCACCCGTTCCTTAATCCTAGTGTCTTTCTCTAATAGAGAGTTCTTGGTGCTCATGAACAATGTACCTGTTTATCTTCAAAAGTGGCACACACACACACACACACACACACACACACACACACACACACACACACACACACACACACACAGTTGTTTCAGAACTGTTAAGTCAATATCCCTAAAAGAACAAATCTTGCCAGTAACAGCCAGTGTTCAATGTACACCCCTTTGTCTTTGGTCTTGCTGGACCGGGTTGATGTTCTCCTTTCTTCCATACCGTTTTTGGTGGCTACGTCATTCACTTCAATACAGTTAGATCAGTTTGTTACAAGTGCCTACTTGACAGCAATGAGCTAATGATTGTGATGCATCTAATGTACTTACTACCTGGCATAGTGCAAAGCCCGCCATATGACCTGGATCCGAGTTTGTGCCTTTGATTAGCATTTCCCAAAATGACTCCGTACCCCTGGAAGGCCAAGAGAGCTGCAATCTGGTTTGACATGCCCTCCACACCAGTGATTCTCAACCGCGGTAACCAGCCATGAGGATCATTGGCATCCTGTTTCAGACAGCTGAACTGGTTACCACAAGATGATGAATCTATATGTTTAGATGAAGAATTATTATGAAAAGGGTAGCCATGCAAGGGACAGAGGACTCAGGGCATAAAACTGCAGATACACAGCAAATGAGAGCCTATCCCCTCTTCTTGTCTTTCAAGCACACTTTCCTCAGCAGCTCTTCCTTGCCAGTCACCTTGGTCTCTGCAGTAGGTTCTGATGCCAAGCTCCGGATCAAATGATGTATCTTCTCTGGCACTTCTAGATTCAGGAAGGACTGTCTTAGTTACCCCCATCTGAGAAGCAACTTGAGCAGGAGAGGGATGTGCTGAAGGGGATGAGGCAGCCAGCTCACAGAAGTTAAGGAAAGCTGCCAGACTTTGCTTGTAATGGTGAGCCAGAGCAGCTCTGGAAACTCAGGACCAGGAGCCAGCATCCCTGTGTCCAGGCCATGAATGTTGGCTTGAGGCCCTGGAATTTTCCTGATGTTAAATTTTATGATACTCTCAAGTAAAATTCCAATATCAATTAGACTATTAGAGTTGATTTAATACAATATTAAGTTTAAGGCATGGGAAGAGTGGATTTTCCACTCACCAGCTGTGTACATTATTTAACTACTTCTTCCTCTTCTTCCTCCTCTCCTCCTCCTCCTCTTCTTCCTCTTCTTGAGACAAGGTTTCTCTGTGGCTTTGGAGGCTATCCTGGAACTAGCTCTTATAGACCAGGCTGGCCTCGAACTCACAGAGATCCGCCTGCCTCTGCCTCCTGAGTGCTGGGATTAAAGGCATGCACCACCACTGCCTGGCTCTACATTATTTAACCAATTTTCTTGTCAATATGGGGGTGGAGGTTCTGGCAGGATTAAAGCACAGAAGTGGGAACAGAAATTTGTGTTGATTTTCTGGTTCACACTAGCTGTACAACCATGGAGAAGTTATTTGGTGTCCTCACAATCTTCCTTTATCTACAAAATGTCTACTAATTCTTGAAGGATTGATTTGAGTATTGCATGAGACTGTTTGTGTATCTTGCCAATATTATTATTGCCATAGTCTCCTGGAGAATTAAATGAAGTCCTGTATGTGAGTTGCTTGGCAGAGGGCCTTCACTGTGGTGATCCCCTAATAAATGATGGGCAGTGGTTTATATGGCTTCTTGGTTGCTGGGGAATTATCCATGCTTCCTTACATTTGTGTGAGTAATTGAGTTCTCATTAATTGCTCCCCGTTGCTTTTATTTTCTTCACTTGATTCTAAAAATTGCACCGACATTAGGAGACTCTTAGAGGAATGCTTATACGCTGATTTGATTTGAGCACATAAATTCCTCACAGGTTCTGATATGGTGAGACTCGCCCCTAATTACAGACACCCTTCTGCCTTTAAAAGTTGAAGCCGAGAACTTATCTAGTAATGTAGGCAATCTTTTTTCCTGAGTGAGAGTTTGTTGGCCCCAGGTTCCCCGGCTCTGGGATATGGGGTTCTATTAGTGGACACAGGACTGTCTCACTGTCCCCATAGAGCAGAGGACTCTAACGAGCAGAAACTGAACACTTCCTTTTGCTTTGGCAACTGCAGCTGGAGTGCCCTTCTTTCCAGGCCCTTCACCTTCCATCTGCATTCTGTACCCTTCAGTTGCTTTCTGTCCTCGTGACCTATCACCTCGTGTTTCTCTAGAGGCAATCTTACGTCTCTGCCCTGGGGCTTCCAGTGTCCACTGCAGCCACCTCATCATTGCCTGCTGACAGTGCCCTTGGGATAGGCAGAAATTGTTCCATCAGCTCTCTCGAAAAACAGGGAAATTTGAAGAATGAATTTGGATTCTTTTGTCACTGCGTCATGTCATCCTACAGTGGGCCCCAGGCCTGGGGCTTTTCAAACTCTCAGACGTCACTGTCCTCTAATATTGCTGCTTCTTAGATGCATTTCTTGGTGTGCTTTAAGCCTCCAGTGTGGGCTTCCTTGCAGGAGCACCTCTCAGTAATTCCTCATCTTCTGGCTAGACGGCCTTGTGGGATGCTGTAGGAACCCTCTGACCTAAACATTTACCAGTCCAGTCTCTTTGTCTAAGTTCTGTATACTTCCTGTTTGTGACAGCCATAGCTGTCTCTGCTGGTCTTCATGAGAGAGGTAGAATCAGGGATACGTAGAGCTGGAGGGATTCACAGGGTTTGGATTCTGGATACAGCCTCATGGGTGAAAGTAACACATGACCAGCATCATCTGGAAAAATCCTTAATCTCCTTTGCAATGTAGCATGTCATTGGCGAGTATGACGTCAGATGGTGACCTGGCTGTGTAGTTCTGTACTGTAAAGCAGGACAGGCAATAGAGGCACACACGTAGAACATAAGCCTGTAGAGTTTCACTTCGTGATCATGAATACTGCTGTCCTGCAGAGCTGGGGTTGTCTCTAGAGCCCATGAGTTCAGGAAACCTGATAGAGTTTCCAGCCTGTGGATATGTTAAGGGACTGACTGATGGCTGGGCCTCAATCGCAGGTCTTCTTTTTGTCTCCTCTTGCTGTGTCACAGGGGATAAAGGAGATCTAATGGTTCAGCCACAGTCTTTCCTCTATAGCAGTCCATTGTCTATTTCTTTAATTTACAAGGAGCACATACGTAGGGGAATTCTCCCAATAAAATCCTGTAAATCTTGCACAATCAGCCCAGGGTTAGACTTCTGTACTGAATCTCTTTAAATAGTAAATGGTCTAGAGGCTTTTGGAAAGTCTGTCCTGTGGGTGAAAAACCACTGCATTTATAAGAATGTGATTAACTTTAGTTTGCTCGCTTGGCAGTTTATAATCGTCTAGAAGTAAATTCTTTTCTGATTTAAGATTGACCACTCTTCTGTCAATGGGATGACACATCTGGGGTTGAAGACTGAGGAAGTGAAGGGTCTGCCCCATGTCCTCAGAAGCTCTTGGTGTCAACAGTCACTGTCAGGCTGGCTGAGGCAGGATCTGGTGGGAACTAAAGTGAGTTAGTTCTTTGAAGAAGGCATGAGGGCACAAAGTTAACCAAGGAGGTGAAAGGCCTATGTGCTGAGTTGTATCAAATATATGGATGGAGGGAATAAAAAGGGACACAAATGAATTTGGCCTGCTGTATTCATAAACGGGGAGGTCTGATACTGTTAGGTGTCCACACTTTCTGATCAGTCCTCATTTTCAGTGCAATTGCCATGAGAATTCTTATGATTTTTTTCAGAGAAATAAAGGCAGCAATCCTAAAGTTTGTATCAAAGCATAAAAGATTCAATAGAGCCACAGCAATCTCAAGCAAAATGAGCAAAACAAGAGGTATTATTGCACTATTGGCTTCAAAATATATCACAAAGCTATAGTGTTCTAAACAGTATGCTCCTGGCACAAGAGCAGATACACAGACCATTGGAACAGAACAGAGTCCACAGATACACCCATGCATTTACAGTTACTCTGCAGTGCCAAGAACATACATGAGGGTCAAGGACGGTGTTTTCCATAAATGAAATGGGAACAACTGTGCAGCTATGTACAGAAAAATAAAATTAGACCTTTGCCTCACACTATGTATGGAAATTAACTCAAATGGGACTAAAGATTTCAATGTAAGAACTGAAACTGTAAAATTCCTAGAAAACTCATGGAGGAAAGCCTCCATGATCCTTGGCTGAGACAATGATTTCTTTGGGTGTGAACTGAAAGGCACAAACAATAAGACAGAAATAGACAAGTGTCATTACATCAAATTAAAGAGTTCTGGACAGACAGGGAGACAGTGAACAGGAAGAAAAGCTAATCCATGGAATGAGGAAAATGTTTACAAGTATGCATCTGCTAAGGGTTCATACCCAAAATATATTTCAAACAATTCTATAGTAAGAAAACAACTAAGCCAGTGGGAGAGAAATTAAAACCACAGTGGGATGTCGCCTCACACCTCAGAGAATGGATACTGTTAAAAGGATGGGGATGGGTATAGGAGAGGACTCAGAGGAAAGGGTGCTGTGGGGGTGATGCACACTGACTGACTTCATTGTATGAGTGTGAGACTGTCAAAATCCGCATAGCTGAGTGCTTCAGATGGTCCCAGTTTTCTCTATGACTAAATTAAAATTGATAAGCATGGAAGAGTGCATGGTGCAGGCTAACTTCTTTGCAACAGTGCTGTGGCCATTGCAGGCACCACTGCCAAGGGTGCCTTGTAGACACCCTACCCCATTAAGCTGCTGGTTCCATCAGCCACCTCTTTGGCCTAGCTGAGTCCTGTGGGACTCAGATGGGACTATAGCCAGAGACGTGATGCTTTCATTCTGTTCCTCCTAATGGTGCATTTTACCAGGGCAGATTTTAAGAAGAACTGTTCAGGAACACCTCCACCCCCACGCCATACACACAGTCACAGATGGACTCCCTCCTTATTTTTCTTATTTTCTTTCCTCCTTTCTTTCTCTTTATTAATCATACTTCAAGTTTTTTTCTGAGATAAGGTCTTTTATATGGCTCAAGCTGGCCTGGAAGTTACAATTCTGCTACAGGCTCCCAAGTGTTGGGAATACAGGCATTTGCCGTCACACCTGGCATTTACCAGTTGTCTTTATTCCACTAGTTCAAAGCCAATTTAATATGACTTGTAAAAATACATAGTTACTTGTGTAGAAAATGTGAGGAGTTACTTGTGTAGAAAATGTGAGGGCAAACCCGCAGACAAACAGACACCCGTTTGGTCCTGAGTCCTTGCCATGGGCAGGCTACAGAGAAGGCTCTGGGCTCCTTTACTACAGCAGCAAAAAGGGGAAATGATTGCTGTCCTTCATTTGGTTTCCTTGAGCAGTGAGCTAATGGCCAACAGGGGAGGAACAAGATCTTCTCGTTCTTGGCTAACTTTGCTTCAGGGAGGCACTGAAGGTCTGGAAGTGAACGGCTCTGGGCCCTTTTGTATTCCGAGACTCCATGGTCATCTGCTGCGAGGCTCTGCTGCCCACTGCATACTCATCCTCACACTGCTCTTTGGCAGTCTCACTTTTGATGTGACACCTTTTTTTGAGTTCTGGCCAGATACGCTTGTCTGTTGCTATAGTTTTTCTTGTCCCTCCAGGTCCCGCCACTTCAGCCCCAAATGAACACACAGAGACACTATATTAATTATTAAACTGTTGGCTAGGACTTCTTATTGGTTAGCTATCTCTTAATTTTTAACCCTTTGCTATTAATCTATGTATTTCCATGTGGTCTTGGCTTACTGGAGAAGGGTCTAGACTTGTTACTCCTTTGGGCTACATGGCATCTCCTTCTCTGGCAGGCTCTATCTGCCTACCTTTCCCAGAATTCTCCTTGTCTCCTAGCCCTGCCTATATTCCTGCTTCTATTGGCTAAAGAGTGTTTTATTCATCAGCCAATAAAAGAAACATAGATACAGAAGGACACCCCCATCACTTGTCACTGGATAGTCAGTCCCAGCAGAAGTCTTTTTGATTCTTCTTGGCTATTTTTCTTTGATTGTGGGAGACTTGTTTTTTTTTTTTTTCCCCTTCCCCAATCTCAGGTATATTTTAGTCTTTAAACTTTCCTAAGGTTTTAACTGCCTCTATCAAGCACGAGGGTGCAGGCAGTTTGTAGCTCAAGAGCCCTCTCCTGCTGATCCTTCTAAGAGTGAACTTTGTAAGTGGAGGCAGCTGATGTCCTGCTGTATATTATAGACCAATCTTCTGCTCCTCTAAGGCGTTACATCCCTCAAGACGAGCCATTTGGTAGCTGAGAATGAGATCTTGAGAGAACTCATCAAGAATAAATCCTACTTTCAAGAATGGGTAGCTTGCTGTGACTTCAAGCATAGCAGACTATGGAGTGGGCACAGGCTAGGTTATAGGATGGAGCAGGTACCTCGATCTTTTGAAGGATATAACACACATAAGTTGTCGCTAATGTTAGACAAGCTCTAATGCTTGGAAACTCCATGAAACTTCTTGTGTTCTTCACTCTCAGTTCTTAAGGAGAGAACAAGAGGGAATGTATTTACAGGCTTGACCATGGATTTGGTTTTGCAGGTTTCATTTAGACTTGCCATGAAGGACAGAAAATTCGATAGATATTCTCTGCCATGAAGACTGTCATACACAGTTATACAATGCAAAACATGGTTACAATTCAATTATTATTCATCACTCTCTGTCTAAATACTAAACTTCTTCCTCCTGATTATAAGTAGGCATTACAAAAAACAATCTCTTCTCAAGAGGGATGTTCGTGATAAGTTGCATTTATCAGCTCATCATGTGTCTTTTTTGGCTTGGATTACCAGCAAGTCAGAACTGTATCTATTGTCAAAATGTCCGAGATGTCCAACATGTTTGAAGCACATTCTTCTTTACCTTCTTATTCTACCTGGTATTTCTTTTGGGGGGCATTCAGATAGTCTTATTGGATGCTCTTATTTTGGTACAGATCTTTTTCAGAAGTGCAAATATATAAGTTGAAGCTATAAGTAACGTGGTTACATCATAAAATGCTACGAATGTTGGCCCAGGAAAGGGTGAGATCCTATTCAGCGTTATTCTTGCTGTCTTTCTTGATAGTAAGGGGTTCTCTTGAATTTTAAAGCTGCTGCTCAAACATTGATTCCTACAGAAGGAAACAGGTGCCAAGTGGAGGAGGCACCAGTCACTACAGTCCTTTAGGTTTGTGTAGGACATCTGTTGAGTATTCCTGTCTCTGTAGCTCAGAATGCCTACCTGAGTGGATTTCTTATTTTCAGTGTGTGTGTGTGTGTGTGTGTGTGTGTGTGTGTGTGTGTGTGTGTGCCACTAATGTTTGACACTTGGACCAAAGCTTTCTCAAATTTTTAAACATATACGAATCTTCTTTTGTTTTTTCAAGACAGGGTTTCTCTGTATTGCTTTGGAGGATGTCCTGGCACTCGCTCTGGAGACCAGGCTGGCCTAGAACTCACAGAGATCCCCCTGCCTCTGCTGGGATTAAAGGTGTGCGCCACCAACGGCCGGCATGAATCTTTTTGTAATCTAAACACTGAACTCTTATGCTAGGCCCAAGAACCTGTATCTACAGCAAGGTCCCAGGCAGGCAATACTGATGTTGTTTGTCTGTGGGCCATGATTTGGGTAGCAAAGACTTAGAAGTCGCATGACCCAATCTGTCAAATGGAAAAACCTGACTTGTCTGTGAGTCACACTTCCTATTGTCAGAACACTATCATTAGATCTGTCTTCTCTTGAAAATTTAATTCTTTTTTCTTTTTAGAACTTATTTTTTTATATAATATGTTTTGGTCATATTCTTTCTTTTCTTCCCTCCCTCCCAGATCCCCCTAGTACCCCTTCTTCATAGGACCCGAACCCCATCTTCCAGTGTTTTCTGTTAGAGATGTCTAATCTCTTCTTCCTCTTGATGAGTTTCCATTTTCTTTCTTTCCCTCCCTCCAGACCCATGGCACTAGCTGAAGTTCACTCTGCAAGCAAATACGCTGCCAGCTGCAATGAAGGTGGATAAACCCAGCGCCCTTAGTCTTAGAGATTGCTTGGCAGATATGGCAGGTTCCACAGGATCTGGGAGCTAGTAGGCGTTCCATGGCTATCTGTTGGCTGAGCAACAGGCCTGTGATTTTAAACATTTTTGTATAATCGAGAAATGTATATGAAATTGACAAAGAGTCATAACTTTTCATCATCCTCTTTCTTGCAGAGGCAGAGGCCAATGCTTTCTGCAGGTGCTGGATTTTTAATAATTTTTTAATAATTGCCATGTGTACTAAAGAACTGACTTCAACAGAACGTTGACTGAACATGGGCATTTGTGCCCCAGCACTGGTGAATTTGGAGCAATAGCAATAACCCTGATCAGCACATATTTGGTTACAGAGACCAAAGGTGCTCACAACCCGAGGACTGGGTTTAGAAGTACTGCAAAAATGTGCTGTGAGGTTGCACACATGAAGCCACCATTTCCAGCCTGTAACGCATGCTGTTTACAAAGCCTTTCCCTTTAGCCCAGCCATTTCCTGCCTCAGTCAGGGTGTGAATAGGGACATAATTAGATAGGATTTCTTACCTGCCCACATGATGTGTGACTTAGCGATACAGACTCATGCTTAGCTTGGCATTGTAGAGCTTGTGTAGCCACATAATCAGACTTTTCTGTTTAGTTATTTGGTAGACCATAATTGCCCAAGCAGAGGAAAGGCTCCGCTTATGTGTCTAAACATCAGTTACTAGTTATGCTAATGGCATCCAAGTTCACTGACAATGCACTTAAAAAATAAAGTCTAGCAGATTGAAGGCTTCCTGTGCAATACTTCCATCACCATGGCCTTGCATTTGTTGTGGTTTCATGAGCGAGTGGGAGAGAAAAGCTCTGTCACAATCAGTGAGTGGCAATTTGAGTACGCATCAGACACACACGGGCACTTCTGCTGAAGCCCAAGAGGCGGTAACGATTACATCATAAACTCCTAAACGTATCAGTTTGACTGATATGTGCTGCTCACATTTAAGAGTTGAGCAAAACTGTAGTGCAATGAACACCTCCAACCTACATGAAGAGAGGAGTAGAGATCAAGTAATTTGACAGAAGCTGCCAAGCCTCTACTCTGGGAGACAAGGATTTGTCTTTTCTTCCTGTTCTTGGGGCTGGGTCTTCCCATGGCACTGATACAGGAACCTAAGGCTATCAGCTAGGCAGCATGCATGTCCATGTTATGCTGGCCTCCCTTTTCTAACTCCAACGCTAGAAGAGGCAAGGGTTGCATATGAAGGTGCAGAGGAAGTACAGCCACCGTCTTCCTGTGCTTGCCTGGGGTTAAGCAGAAGGGGCGGGACTTGGTTTGATGGAAGTACAGGTAGCGGTGCGCTGATTTGTATGACACTGATTATTTTGATGGAGACTAGCCTGAATCTGAGAATGGGCTTTCATTATTAAAAGCAAACTTATTCACGGGGCTGACAGCGACTGGACAATTTTTGATCTCTTAAGTTGTGGTTCAGGGACAGAGAAGGAACATCTGATGGGGAAAATATGTAGGCAGCAGATGGAGGAAAATACAGTTGTTCCCAATTGGAGTGATGCTCGGTGTGGGCTATGCACTGGACTATAGCTGGTGGAGTATCCTGGATATCTCAGGGGAAAAATGCATAGGAAAACACTGGCCCAGCCCCTTTTTGTATCTTAGCAGTGGGCATTAGGAAATACTGCCTTACTTGAGGTAAGTCTGATGTTGCATACCTGTGATCCTAGTACCCAGGAATTTGAGGTAGGAGACTTGCTGTGAGTTTGAGGCCAACCTGAGCTACATATGGAATATCAGGCCAGAATGTGTTACATAGCAAGACCTATGTCAGAGAAGGGTGGAGGGGGCAGGGAAGGGATGTGTCAAGGGAGAGGAGGAGGAGAAAACAGAAGAGAAAAATAATACTAAACAGGAATCCAGATGCAGAGAAGGACAAGTGAAGAGCAAAGGGGTCCAGACCAGGCTGGTGAAAACCACAGAAACAACTGACCTGAACATCAGGGAACTCTTGCTCCCCAGACTGATAGCTGGGATACCAGCATGGGAATGATCTAGACCCCAGGAACATGAGTTTCAGTGAGGAAACCATGGAAATCTATGGGACCTCCTGTAGTAGTTCAATACTTATCCCTAGCATAGGTGTGGACTTTGGGAGCCCATTCCACAAAGAGGAATACTCTCTGTGCCAAGACACACGGGGATACGATAGACTCTGATGACACCCTATGGAAGGCCTCACCATTCAGGGGGAGCAGAAAGGATAGGTAGGGTTTTAGTTGGGGGGGGTGGTAGGGGAGGATGGGAGGGAAAAGGGAACTGGGATTGTCATGTAAAACAATCTTGTTTCTAATTCAAATAAAAAAATCTGCAACAACAACAACAAAAAGAAATACTACCTTAGTATGAGGTGTGCTTGGAAGCTTCTGCCCCAAGACATTACCTCACTGACACTTCTTTCCTTTGGTTAACAAACACCCTCCCTCCCTTTGCCTTTGCGAAGCTGTAAGTTGAAATAGAAATATTCCTGAGACATTATCAGTTGAAGCAGTATGATTTGGGGGTAGGGAAGGCAGTCAGATAGGAGATGGGATCAAGTCATCCTTCCTGCTCAGAAACCCTTAGTGATTCTTTGGTGTTGACTTGCTGATGTCAGATTGGGTCTGGAAAATCAATGTGGCAGGCAAGGCCCTGCAGAACTGGCCTCTGCATATCTTGTGTGGTGGGGTCCTCTATCCCCGCTCTCAGGGGTCTTGTGCATCCATGATGTACTGTTACAATAAATCTTTCCACCAAAGCCGCCCGAGCCCCACCGCCACGTGTGTACTTTACGCCAGCTGTTAGGGCCTGAGTTAGGGCCTAAATTAATACACAGAGAGACTTGTATTAGGTTCAAAGCTGCTTGGCCAATGACTAGGATTCTCATCTGTTAGCTCAGTCTTAATTATCATAACTCTATATATTTCATAAGACTTATCTTATAGAGGATGCCTTTCACTGGCACCCTCTCTTGCGGGTGGCTCACATGGCACCGCTGGAGGAGGAAGGTCGGGAAAAGAGGACACTTTCTGTTTCTCCTCTCTTAAATATGAGTCTCCTTGCTATGTTACTTCCTGCCTGGAACATCATTTTTCTACTACATTTCCCAGAATCTTCTTTGACTCCTACTCCTGTCTAACTTTGTGGTTTCATTGGCCAAACAGAGCTTTATTCAACAATCAATAAGATAAACATACTTTTTTATGTTTTTATGTTTTTTATGTTATGGGGAAGAAGTACTTCCCCCATCAATGTACCTCTCTCCAGTTCCCATTGTACTCTCCTCTTCATCATTCACCCACTGGGAGCTGGATATGGTGGTGTGTACCTGTAATCTAAGCTACTCCAGAGGCTGAGGCAGGAGGCTATCGAGTTAGAGGCCAGTCTGGGCTACGTGTGAGACCTCACCTGAAAACAAAAATGGCTTACCCATCAGGGTGGCCTCTGAGAAGCCCTCTTACATAAAGTCTTCCTTAAACACCCCAACTGATGCCTCCTTCCCTTGGTACTGCTAAGTGCTGAAAGCTGCTCCAAGATAAGATGGCATTACCTGCCAGCAATTAGAGAGGGTGGAGGTGGGGAGAGATTTAGCAAGCGAGAGCTCATGAAAAGCTTCTGAATAAACTAGGGCCTCTTTTAGGTGTTTGTCATCAGCATCTCAGATTTTTTTTCTCCCAGATCTAAGGTTTATCTTTTCTTCTCTTGAGTCTAATGAGATCTCCTTATGTCTCTGAGTATGAGCATCCCTCCCCTGCTGATTACAAAGCAATCCTTGGTAAACTTCACTTTCAATTTATGCACTAAGGAACTGATGGGCATGCACCTCCACCCTCCAACCCTGCCCCCTCCCAGTGCTGAACTTAGTAAATCACTTGCAAAAACTCCTAGTGTTTGCAGACTTAATGTTTATGATGTGCTGTAGCTTTGTCCATACACAACTCTAGGATGTCACCTTGCCTTCCAGACTTAGATGACCCTGTCTGCTCTCTGTAACTGACTTAGTAAGTCCCGACTCAGATGTACATCCTTCTCTATAGAGTGCTTTGCACATTTTAGGTGCTTAATAAATGTTTGGTTAGTGATAAACTGTAAGATCCTGGAGAGAAAATGCCAATGAAAAGCTAAATAAAGGTTGCTAGAAGGGCTGTGAACAAGGGATAGGTGTGCCAATGTGACCATCCGGCAGTCATTTTGCCTGATAGGCCTGCACCAGGCTGAAGTGTCCCACTGGTATAAGACATCAGATTTACAGGGAACGACTCCTCCTTGCTTTACCCGATGCGGTCTAGTTTCGCTCTTGTTTATAACATCTTGATATTTGGGGTTATCTCCTTAAAATATAACTCTGTCTCCCATTGCCTTCATATTTATTCCTTCTATTGTTTCTATTTTGGCTCATGGGACCAAATTGACTATATGGGGGACCAAGTAATTATGTACCATTCCACTAGTTAGATCTGCTATGGGGTGTTTCGGTAGGGGTGTAGAAATGTATTTTGTGGGAGTCACCTCTAAATACAGAAAGAGAAAAACTGTAACTAAGTTTGCCTTTCTGCAACAGCCTAAGGACTTGAAGCAGATCAACAGACTTTTGAAGAAATACACTACAAGTTGCCAAAACCCACAAGAGTTCAAATGACATCCGGTGTAACCCTGGGAGAGAATTTCTGCTGCAGAAGGAAGTCTGCTATTCTTGACCTGAACTTGAGTATTCTGCAACAATGGGAGGGCAGCCAAAAGCTCCTGCTCTCACTGATGACGGCATATTCCTGCCCATAAGTCATACATGACACGAGGGGAACCGACTGCCACATAGAGAGCTAGTCTCCCCAGTTGACATGTACAAACAGTGAGAATGCGGATATATACTTAAATTGATATTATGAAGCCCTCCTTTCATTTTAAATGATGTTTCTCTTTATGTGCCATGCCTTATTTTTAAAACACAACACAGACATCGCCTTTCAACTCTCCCCTCCAGTGCCTCTGGCATTATTCATACTGAAACTTTCAATTGGCAGGCTTGGAAAATGCTTTTTAACTACAGCTCACATCATTAGTGTTCCTGCTGTCTAAGCAGAAAAACAATGGGATTCAGCTTGGTGAAAGGCTTCAGGAAAACATAAACTCTGAAGGAGAACAGATCCGCTTCTCAGATGGTCTTCTTGTCTAATGCGTACCCTCATGATTTTTCTCTCAATTAAAATATTTCCGCAGATCTTAATGTGTTTTGTGTGGGATAATCTTCACCTACTGAGATGTGTTGACTCTGAGGTCACGAGTCTTTACTCAGTTCTTGCCCTGCCAGCCTTCTCTAGGCTGCCTCATCCCCTCCAGGGCCCTCAAAGCTTGATACTGACTCATGCAGTGCCTGAACTCCAGTTTGTTCTTTCCAGCTCCCCGACAGACATCTCTGAAAGGTTTCATGGATATTTCTAACTCAACAAGTCTTGTGATGTTGTCTCTAAGCAACACATACACTAAAACCACTGTGACATTGCACATTCAATCAACTTTGTCTTATATTTTCGTTTCTTACAGTCAGCGGCTGCCTGGTCCTGTTGCTATTGACCTTGAAACATTGTCAAGAGAAATCCCTTGTGTTTCCTTTTCTATTTTTGCTGCCTCAGTTCAGGCCACACCATCCCTTGTTTGTCTGGAGCAGGCCATAAGACAGCAGTCTAGCTGGCCTTGGGAGCAGAAACTCTTTTTCTTCTCATGAGCAGCAGTCATGTTGCCCCAGGACACTCTTCCATAGAATGTCTTGGATTAAGATCCTTTCTTGCTAAAAATTTCTTGTGGTGGGTCTCAACTTCCTATGGAATCTGTTTGCAGCTGTTCAGTTCTATTTTCTGATATCTCTCTGTATGGAATCCCAAGAGACAGCTCCTTACTGCTCAATGGGATGTCTGGTGTCACCTCTCTGTGTCTTTCCTGGGTTTCTCCTTCTGTGCGTCTAACAACACCACACATATGTGTTCTATAGCTTCCATGCTCCTCATTTGATGTTTTAACAAGGCTTTCTTGGCAGGTTTTTATGAAGATAGTGTTTATATTTATGTTCCTAACATTAAACTTGGGCTGCTAGATGAGAGGATGCTGTCTTTTTAATTTTTTGACCTTTGTTTTTGCTAAGGCTCAACTTGATGATAAATTAAAAGCATTCATGTGTCTTCTTGATTAAATGAATTGTGAATCTTTTATCTGATCTTCCAAAGTTCAATGCTCTCCTTTTTGTATGTATCTCTGTGGCTTTCTTTGTACTTGCTGTCTAACAGTTTTATTTTACTGTCTTTTCTTGCTGGAAATCAAACCCAGGGCTCATGCATACCAGACAAGGTTTCTGCCTCTGAGCTGTATTCCTGGCCCTCGACAACAGTTTCCTGCCAAAGTGTTTTGGTGTTTCCTTTGTATTTATCTTTGTGGGGCTTGGGGTGCTTCTAGACCCTGTGGCTTGATGACTTTTGTCAACTTTAAACATTTTTGGTCCACGTCTTTTCACATGTTGTTCTGTGTCTCCTTTTCTTTTGAGACTTTGATCCCATATATGTCATATTTTTCTAGGGATTTCTCTCTATCTCTTGCAGTGTTTTCTATTTTATTTTTCTGGTATAGCTTCTACTTTTCCATCTTCCATGTTGCTAGCCCTCTTTCCAGCTAAACACACTTACTGAATTGATTTTAATACCCATTCATTTGGTTCATTCATTTATTTTTAGTAGTGTTGATCAAACCCATGGCATTGTGCATGCTAGGTAAGCTAATGTCAAGTTAGAATTTCTATCTACTTTTTATAGATTTAATTCCCTGGTGCCATTTTCAGTTTTATAGATTTTCATTAACTTAGCAACTTCAGGTGTTCAAAAGTATTTAAATAACTCATTCGGTCTCTAGAGGACTTTTCTAATTTTATCTTTATTTATTCTTTACACAGTGCACAGCCTTCTGTGTGCCAGGCTAGGACTTTGTCCTGCCTTGCCTTTCCAACCCTGAGCCTGCTCCTGTTGCTTTTAAAATATCTTGTGGTCATGTCTCTAGGTCTTATAAAATTTTATTGGAAGTCAATAGTGTATATAAAAGATACAGGTTCTGAATGATGCTTTCTCCAGGGGGAACTTAGAATCTTCTGCTATGCAACACTGTCAGTACCATGCCCGGCTTCTTTCTCCCTGAGAAGCCTCTTTCTGTCTGAACATAGGTGTTTCCGATGAGTCTGAATATGCCTCATAGTGTTGTGCCCAGACTCTGAAATCCCCAAACCACCAAGATCTGATGCAAAAGCAAAGTCTTTTTAATTTATGAGATAACTCGGGTCCCCTGTCTGTCTGACACAGCAGATGGAGTAGGAGGGACCCCAAGCAGCGGTGGGACAGGGCAGATACTAGGGGTAGAGCAAGGGGGTTGTCTGGGGGGTCTGCTAGTTGCATAGTAACAGTTTCAAGATTGGCACAACTCTGGAATGGGGGAACCTGTCCTGAGTTGATTGGTCAGCTGCAGCTGCAGGTGCAGAAAGGTTGCTATGCCTGACAGCCATCCGAGGGCCATTGCTACCGACTGCATTCCACTGTTATCAGTAAAGCACATCCAGGGTATCTGACAGTTTCTTCCCAGTAATTAGGGCAAGGTAGGGCAAGGTTGGGTGGGTGGGATGGGGAGAGAGGACAGGGACTCAGCACAGCCTGCTGAGTCAGGGGACCTACATCTTGCTGTGTCTTTTCTGCAATCTGTTATGGCTGCCAAAGTAGGGGGCTGGGTGAGGGTCTGGGCCCTTCAACAAGAGTGGTGTTGTCCAGACTGTTGGCTTGTCTTCCCTTCTCTCCTGACACTCTGGCTCTTCTTGGTCTGAACAGTCTCACTAGCCCTGAACTCTATTTTTTTTTGTCTCTCTAGACCTGTAGGTTGCTAAAAATCCATAAATTATTTATTTATTCCATTCATTCATCCATCCATCCATCCATCTATCCATCCTCTATCTATGTATCTATCTGTGTATGTATATATGTATGTCTCTTCCTTCCTTCCTTCCTTCCTTCCTTCCTTCCTTCCTTCCTTCCTTCCTTCCTTTCCACTCCCATTTCCTGCTATGGCTATCTCTTTTATGACTCTTTTGTGGTAGAACAATCAGCCCACTGAACACAAACTATAGAGGCATGAAAAGACTTTTAAAACTTAAAGTCTGAAGACACTGGAAATTCTTGAGGGAGCCAGGATTTGCAGAACCAGGAGCCCCTAGTGAAGAGACTCCACCAACAGTCTCCTTTTTCTCTTCCATATACACCTTGTATGGAAAGGCTGAGGGCAAGCGATAATCAGCCTGATGAAAGAAAGAAAGAAAGGAAGGAAGGAAGAAAGAAAGGAAGGAAGGAAGAAAGAAAGAAAGAAAGAAAGAAAGAAAGAAAGAAAGAAAGGGTGCTTTATCTTGTGATATACTTTTAGGTATGTTTGTTTCTCCAACTAATTTCTCTGGTGCAAGAACAGTGAAGAATGGTAGCTTGTCTCAGTTAAACTATGAAATGAAATTCATTCCTTAATTACTCTTTTTAAATTAAATTAATTTATTTATTTTACATTCTGACATCAGCTTCCCCTCCTTTCTCTCCTCCGATCCACTCCCCCACCTCCCCTCCCCCTTACCCCAATCCACTCTTCCTCTGTTTCTGTTCAGAAAGGGGCAGACCTCCCATGGGTATCAATAAAGCATAGAATATCAAGCTGAGGTAGGACTAAGTTCCTCCTCTTGTATCAAGGCTTAGAAAAGCAACCTAGCATGAGGACTAGATTCCTAAGAGCCAACCAAAGCATTAGAGATAGCCTCTGCTCTCACTGCTATGAGTCCCACAAATAGACCAAGCTACACAACTGTCACATATATGTAGAGGGCTTAGGTTGGTCCAATACAGCCTTCTTGGTTGTTGGTTCAGAATCTGTGAGCCCCTATGAGTACAGGTTAGTTGTTTCTGTAGGTTTTCTTGTGATGTCCTTGACCCCTCTGACTCCTACATTCCTTCCTTCCTTCCTCTCTTCAGCAGGATTCCCCAAGCTCAGCCTAATGTGTGGCTGTGAGCCTTTGCATCTGTTTCCATCAGTTACTGGATGATACCTCTAATGACAATTGGGGTAGTCACCAATCTAGGAGTATAACAGAATATCATTAGGCATCATAGTGTTGACTTTTTTTCCTCCAACCATGTTTGGTTTTATCCCAGGTCTCTGGGTCATCCAGCCTCCGGGTCCTGGCACTCCAGGCAGTTTCAGGGGTGGATTCACTCTCGTGATATGGGTCTCAGGCTGGACTAGTCATTGGTTGACCACTCCCACAGTTTCTGTGCTACCTGTACCCCAGTACATCCCATAGGCAGGACAGACTGTAGATCAAAGTTGGTGTGGCTGGTTGGTGTCCCAATCCCTCCACTGAAGGTCTTGCCTGGACACAGGAGACGGCCAGTGAAGACAGAGTTTCTGTCCCACAAGGTCCTGCATCTCTTTAGTCCCAAATAAATACACAGAGGCTTACATTAATTATAAACTGTTTGGCCAATAGCTTAGGCTTCTTACTGGCTAGCTCTCTCTTAATAATTATTAACCCATGATTATTAATCTGTGTATTTCCACATGGCCTTACCTTACTGGAGAATGCCCAGGTGTCCTACCTTCCTAGTAGCTACATGGTGCCTCCCTGGTGGCTTCTCTCTGCGTCTTCTCCCCAGCATTCTAGTCTGGTATCCCCACCTATACTTCCTACCTGTCAATGTCCCGCCTGTCTATTGGCTGAAACAGCTTTAGTCATCAACCAGTAAGAGACACATATTTTCACAGCATACAGAAGGATATCCCCCATCAGGCCAGCTCAGGCTACATAACTGCTATTGCTAGGAGTTTTACCTGGAGTCATCTCTGTAAATTCCTGAGTTTCCTTGTACCAGGTTTCTATTTGACACTGAAGGGCATCTCCCTTTCCAGTCATCTCTTTCAATACTCTTCCCTCCCTTCAACCCCTCAACCTGATTCCTCGTGTTTCCATCCTCGTCTGCCCCCAGTCCACCCAGGAGATCTAGTCTATTTCCCCTTCCCAGGGAGATCCATATCCTGTCCCCCACTGGGCCCTCCTTGTTACCTAGTCTCTCTGGGTCTGTGGATTGTAGCACAGTTACCCTTTAATTTACATCTAATATCCACTTCTGAGTGAGTACATACTATGTTTGTCTTTCTGGGTCTGGGTTACCTCACTCAGGATGATTTTTTTTTTCTAGTTCCACCCATTTGCCTTCAAAATTTTGATGTTATTGTTTTTTTTTTTTTTTTAACAGCTGAGTAATACTTCATTGTGGAAATCTACCACATTTTCTTGGGTTGTTTCCAGTTCTGGCTATTAGAAAAAAAGCTGCTATGAGCACAGTTGAGCAAGCATCTTTATGGTATCATTCAGCACTCTTTGTGTATATGCCCAAGAGTGGTATAGCTGGGTCTTGAGGTAGATTGATGCCCAGTTTTCTGAGAAACCACCATATTAACTTCCAAAGTGTCTATACAAGTTTGCACTCCCACCAGCAATGGAGGAGTGTTCCCCTTGCTCCACATCCTATCCAGCATAAGCTGTCATTTGTGTTTTTTGATCTTAGTCATTCTGACAAGTGTACGATGGAATCTCAGAGTCATTTTGATTTGCATTTCCACGATGGCTATGGAGGTTGAGTGTTTCTTTAAGTGTTTCTCAGTCATTTGAGATTGTTCTGTTGAGAATTCTCTGTCTAGATCTGTATCCCATTTTTAAACTGGATGATTTTTTTTTTTAAAAATCTAGTTTCTTGAGTTCTTTATATGTTTTGGAAATCAGCCCTCTGCCAGATGTGGGGTTGGTGAAGATCTTTTCCTATTCTGTAGGCTGACATTTTGTCCTTTGCCTTACAGAAGCTTTTCAGTTTCAGGAGGTCCCATTCATTAATTGTCAATCTTACTATTTGTACTACTGGTGTTCTATTCCGGAAGTTGTTTCCTGTCCTCATTCCTTAATTCTCATGACAATGTTTTTTGAGTGCTTGCTGTGGGGCCACAAACTAAGAAGATAGCTATGAGGAAGAGTCTGAGGTTCTGTGGATCTGCGGCCAGTGAGGAAGAAGAAAGACTAGAACAGAAAGTACCACATGCAGGATCAGGGATCATTGGAATTTGTATAACAGGAACAATTCAGCCTTGAAGAGATTTAGGTCCCAGGAGGAAGGAAAAAGGCAAGGGATGCAAGAGGGTGCCTAAAGTGGATTAATGTTGAGAGATCCTAAATTAAAACTTTCAACATATGCTTTTTCTCCTTTTAAGTGAACATTACTTTATACACTTCAAAAACACTTTCTAATCTTGGTTTAAGCAATTATCTCTGGCTTGTAAGTGGGTGCTAGCTATATGTGCACCTACTTTAACTCATTTAGAAATCGGGGTATTACAGCTCCTGAAGAAGTTAAGGTATTTGCAGTAAGCCTGACTTCCTTCAGCAAGGCTACTCACCTGTGATAGACTGAGTGTATATGTACATGCAAATAGGCTGTATTTCTTTAAAAGTAACACTGAGAAATTACACACATACACACACTCATTTGAAACTAAGTTTCTTTTGTCTGTCAATATCTCAAGCAATAAATCAAGTTCACATAGTGAAACAGACAGTAAACAAGAGGCAGCTTAAAGGAGTGTGGGCGAGATCAAGGGAATAAACACTTCACAAGGGAGTGAGCAGGGAGGAACCAGGGAGCTAGCAGGGAGGAACCATGTCTTTAGGGACGGGGAACAGAGCACAGGACAGTGGGAGGATGCAGGCAGGGAGGCAGCAGCTGTGAGAGAACACCATCCAGTCAGGGAGTGACAGGAAGGAACCAGGGAGTGACAGGGAGGAGCCAGGGAGTGAGCAGGGAGGAGCCAGGGAGTGAGCAGGGAGGAGCCAGGGAGTGAGCAGGGAGGAGCCAGGGAGCGAGCAGGGAGGAACCAGGGAGCTAGCAGGGAGGAGCCAGGGAGCTAGCAGGGAGGAGCCAGGGAGCGAGCAGGGAGGAGCCAGGGAGTGAGCAGGGAGGAGCCAGGGAGTGAGCAGGGAGGAGCCAGGGAGCTAGCAGGGAGGAGCCAGGAAGCCAGCAGGGAGGAGCCAGGGAGTGAGCAGGGAGGAGCCAGGGAGCTAGCAGGGAGGAGCCAGGGAGTGAGCAGGGAGGAGCCAGGGAGTGAGCAGGGAGGAGCCAGGGAGTGAGCAGGGAGGAGCCAGGGAGTGAGCAGGGAGGAGCCAGGGAGCTAGCAGGGAGGAGCCAGGGAGTGAGCAGGGAGGAACCAGGGAGCTAGCAGGGAGGAACCAGGGAGCTAGCAGAAAGCAAAGGTTCTGTCTTCTCTTCCCTCTTCCTGGGGCGGAAGTCAACTTCAGTCAAGGGGGCCAGGCTGGTGCTTTCTTCTGGTTAGTCTTAGTGCTGCAAGGAGAAGGGCAAAGAATGGATCTGGGGACAGGGAACAAACTGTTGGTGATATGCACAGGCCCAGGTTTGATTAACAATGACCAGGACAGGAAGAGAGGCTATGGCTTTTTCCATAGTTCCTGTCTTGGGAAGTTATCTCATGGAGTGGCTTTCCCACACGGAGGACTGACAGTCCAGAAGGGTTCTAATCATCTCTCAAATCCTTAAGACAAAAGTCATTTAGAGGAAACTTGCAATGAAATTGATCAAATATAATGGCATTAGAAAATGCAGAGTTTTGCTGGGTGGTGGTGGGGCATGCCTTTAATCCCAGCACCTTGGGAGGCAGAGGCAGATGGATCTCTGTGAGTTCGAGGCCAGCCTGGTCTACAGAGTGAGTTCCAGGAAACCCTATCTCAACAACAACAACAACAACAACAACAACAACAACAACAACAAAAGCAGTTTTGTAATTTTCTTAGTAGATATTTCATGCTGTTGAATGGGGCTGCTGATCGGATTTCCTTCTGATGCCAGGGAGCTTGAAAGCAAGCTTAGAGTCTCACTTGCCCTGGTGGGATGGGGCTATGGATGCTCCTCATATTTTAAGCAAAGTGTGGCATTCATGTTGATGCAGGAAGGAATACACTAGGAAAAGGGATTGGAGACAAGGACATCAGAAGGGAGACAGGATTCACAATCATTGTTATTCAAGAGACTCCTTTAAATATGGTCATTAAGAAAAAATCATCTCCCAACAAAAGCTCAAGGATGTTGATAGGATCATAGTGTTATGATACAGAAATAGCTTTTTTTTTTAAGTCAGCAATTTAATAGCAGAATCTGGAAACTTAACTGCTCAGTACATTATACAAACATGCCCATATGTATTGGTTTGCATACCTAGCTGCATGAAGTGTCTGTGTCCCCAGGCCCTGGGACCTGGTGCAGTTAGGCTAAATTGCATTTGGTCCCTATCTGGTATTTTTCTGTAAAACCTCCTATTCTGAACATTTCCTTTTTACATCTGCATATTATATAATGTTCCTGTCATTTTTCTTGTTAATTCCTAACTTCAGCATTTGTTGTTTCTCTTTCAGATTGTAAATAGGCCAGTTCTTAGTAATGGGATACCCTCCTTCTCACCTCATTTTAAAAGGAAACCAATGTTCTTCTTTTTAAATAATTTAGTTTAATTTTATCTCAAGTATTTTGACTGCATGTATGTCTGCAAGCCTCATGTATCTAGTGCCCCCAGAGTCCAGAAGAGGGCATTGGATCCCCTAGATCTGGAGTTACAGATGGTTGTGGGTGCTGTTAACCCCCGGGATCTTATCCATCAAAGGATGGAAGCACCATTTTGTTCCTGAGTTCTTCAAAAGCATTGCTAGTAGCTACTTGTATAAACACTTTATTCATTCTAAGTTCATTAAATCTCATGGGAACAATGTGAACAGGTGCCACTCTTATTGTTTTTATTATATACACAGAGAAACAGAGAGCCGTGACAAGGAGAGGTCATGACTAGAACAAGGCCACCATCTAATAAAGGGAAGGGCCAGGATTCAAACCCAGAAATCTGGCCCCAGAGTGTCTGAGCTGAACCATTGTGCCAGGTGTTGTCAACCACTGGGGACTTTTGTTTCAGATAATCCTGGTGTAGTATGGTTCAGATGTCCATATTATGAATGGGTGTGTTTATCTAATGTGTAGCTAACATTTTTAAGAGTTTCTGGGATGTAAGTCCTCAACTTAAAACACCTGGGATTTATCAAGTTAGTTTGACCCCTCAATTTTTTCTCCCACAAAACATCAAAACCCTATAGGCCTGGGCTGCCTGATTTTAAACTGGTGCCCTAAAATCAAATCACAGGCTGTAATATTTCTAGAAGGCAAGTGAAAAGTGTGGCATGGCTGAAAGCGGCACCTAAACCAGACAGGGATCCAGACTCTGTGTCTGCCCTCTTTCATTCCCCTTTAAAGCTTGTCTGAAATCTTCTCCGTGGAGATTTCACACCATTGCATAGTGTTGTCCTTGCTGGATTTCCTTCTGATCGTAGATAGCCTGAAAAGTAAGCTTGGAAGTGTAGTGGTGAACCTCACTTGCCTTGGTGGGGTGCCCTGTGATGTCTCTTCATACAGGCAGGCCTTGCGTGATATTTTGGAGTGATTTCTAAATGCTCAAAAAGGACAGATTCTAAATGCAGATCTGGTGAAAAGCCATAAGGTGTATGTGGGAAAAGCAGCCCCAGGGAGGGTACCGCGGTGTGAGGAGGAGACGATTTAAAAATGAGAAAGAGAGAGAGGGACAGACAGAGACAGACAGAGAGAGAGATCATAGGGATCTCATGCTATAAGTTGTCTATATCTGGACTGAAATTCCAGAGAGAGAGGGACAAAGAGAGAGACAGACAGAGATAGACAGACACACACAGAGAGAGATCATAGGGATCTCATGCTATAAGTTGTCTATATCTGGACTGAAATTACAACAACACAGACATAGGACATGCACTCACATAGCTCTATTAGTGTGCACTCTCCTGACACAAGAATTAGGGTTAACTTTACTGAACTTCCACCCACTTGTTCCTGTCTGTGGGCCTGAGCTCCTGCCATCCTCTTTCTCTCTCTCTCTCTCTCTCTCTCTCTCTCTCTCTCTCTCTCTCTCTCTCTCCATGATTCCCTCACCTTTTCACTCTCAGGTCTTTTGGTCCCTTTCACAGGAGAGAGCAGTCCTAAGAACGACAATGGAGGATCATCCAGGTCTTTCACAGATAGCTGCTGTTCACATTTCTCTCCCTCAGTCCAGGCTCCTAAGGATCAGTACTAATGGGAACCATTGTTGGTACTGTGCTTCAATTTTCCATTAGACTTGGGTCTGTTCCGTCAGAGAGGAAACTACTCTCTAGATGTAAACTTGTGACCTGTGCAAAATGAATTCACTCTTCCACAGCACTAGAGGGCCATTTAGTAAATTACTTTCATTGCACAGAATACCACCCTTGTGTCCTGAATGATGGAATCATTGTCACACGGGTGAGCTATTTTTTTCTCTTAGACAAAGCAGACTTACACGAAAGGCTGTTGATGGAGTCTCACTCTGGTGGGTGGGATGGGGGATGCCTTGCCAACAGTCTACTAGGACAGGGCACGCCTGCCTGGTACATATTGAGTATATTGAATTTTGTCCATGAAGGTTCTGGAAGGGCATAAAGGGGATTACCTGTGGAATCCATAACTGCATTCCTGACTATATTTTGCAGCATTAGTGTCAATGAATAGTAAAACTATCACCAACAACCACATTTAGCTATTAAATTCTGGCACAATGGAAGATACACCACACATATGATGTTAATAATTTAGCAATAACAGAATGATACAAGCCTTTAAATCTATGTTCTGGGTGACAAGATTATAGTTTGATTAAACCTCATGCTTCAAGTCATGTGCATAAATGATGTCTGAACTCCTGACCCACAGTGAGATGGCATTAGGAGATGAAGCCCTGGTGTGGTACTTAGGTCATGAGACTGGAACCCTCGTGAATGATGTGAGTGCCCTTAAAAGAAGAGATACTAAATTATGTTCTTTGTATCTGTTGTTCACCATGAGAAGACACAACATTTGAAAATTAGAGACATGTCCCCACCGGTCATTAGATCTGCTGGCGCTTTTATCTCTGACTTACAGTGTTTGGAATGATGAGAAATAAATGCTCAGTGTACAGTCTCAGTTATGGCAGCCTTGGCATTGTCTAAGACAAACACAAGGGTTCAAATTTATTTATAATTTAACAAATTTATGTTCCAAATACATAGACTAAAGAGGAGAAACACCCTGCAGTGTGAAGGTGCTTGCTCTGGTTCAGGGCACCAGGAGGTAAAAATGACAAGCAGAAAAGATGAGAAGAAAGAGATGAAGTCAGGCAGGTGGCCCAGGAAAGTAAGGACAAGGCATGAGGGTTTTTCTTTTTTGTTGATGTTGTAAGGACAGTAGGTACTTACGTAGACCTATATGGAAACCATTGGAGAGTTCAGGCAGAGGTTTGTTGTTGATTTATCTTACATTTTAAAAAGCTGCTGAATATAGATTATGAGGGGCAAGGAAGAAGATAAATGGCCTATTCTAAAATAGCTGCAACAATCCAAGAAAGTGGTGATGGTGGACCAGACCAGTGGTGACACTGAGTGTGAGAAGTGTTTAGGGGTTAGAAAAGATGGGAGTGTAAGGATGACAGATTAGGAACTTGATTCTGAGTAAGTTGAATTGGAGATGCCTGTAGGATACACAAACAGCCAGATTGGGTAGAAAGCTAAAGGAACAGATCTGAAGCTCAGTTCTGGGATAGTGAGCTGAGATCTTCATTGCATTTTAAACCACAGACTCAGGGGAGACCCCTGAGGGTGAGGAGAGATAGAAAAGAGAATGGTTGTGGGGGCAAGAGATGGATGTGAACCAGAGGCAGAGAGGAGCAGTCAAAGAAATGAGGTGGGGGTGGGGGAAGAGTCCTGGAAACCAAGTGCAAAGGCACATCGAGATCTTCTGTGAGAAATCTATCAGGGGCAGGGGACCTGACCATGAGGTTTACATCAAAAAATAACCAGTGAATGACTTCAATAAGCAAAAAATGCTGTGGAGACTTTGATGATCCCCCATGGACATCCTCACCCTCCCTGGGGAGCAGAAGAGGAATGGGATGGGGGGGAGCTGATGACATTTCAAGGCCAACCTGGACCTTATAAGGAGTTTTAGCCTAGCCTGGGCTACATAGTGAGATTCTTTCTCAAAAAAGCAAACAAGCAAGCAAGCAAGCAAGCAAGCAAGCAAGCAAGCAAGCAAGCAAGCACAGAGGCAGTGATGGCCATCAGAACTCCAGATTGGTGCCTAGCCCAGTTGTCATCAGAGAGGCTTCCTCTGGCATCTGATGGGAGCAGATGTAGAGACCTACATCCCAACATTAGGTGGAGCTAGGGGAACCCTGTGGACAAGGGGGAGGAAGGATTGTAGGAGTCAGAGGGGATGGAGAACACCAGGAGAATATGGCTCATAAAATCAACTGTGCAGGGTTCACAGAGGCTCACAGAGACTGAACAGCAGCGTGGGTTTGCGCACTGCATACATGTTGTGATGGTTTAGCTTGGTGTTTTTGTGGGATTCCTAACAGTGGGACTGCGGGTGTCTCTGACTCTTTGCCTGCTCTTAGGAGCCTTTTCCTCCTACTGAGTTGCTTTGTCTAGCCTTGATATGAGGGTCTGTGCCTAGGCTCATTGCATCTTGTTATGCTGTGTTAGGCTGATATCCCTGGGAGGCCCACTCTTTTCTGAAGGGAAATGGAGGAACAGTGGATTTGGGGGAGAAGGGAGTTGGTGGTGGGACTGGGAGGAGTGGAGGGAGAGGAGGCTGTGGTTGGGATGTATTGTACAAGGGAAGGAGAAAAAAATCAATCAATCAATCAATCAATCAATCAATCAATCAATCAAGCAAGCAAGCAAGCAAACAAACAACCCTAACAGCCACCCCAAAGCCAACATCCCAAACTATGCCATTTATATTGAGTGGTGGGATGAGAGCAGGCTTAGGTGAGATGAAGACAAGAGTGAGACTAAAACAGCAGCTATTTACATTCCTTTTGTAATTGACCATGGATAAAGGAGAAGCGTGGTAGTTGTAGCAGGAGTTGGAATTCAAGTATTTACATTTTAAGTGTGTAGCCTTTAGGACAAGTTTATATGCTATGAGTTTTCTACCAAGGAAATAAAAATAAATGGTGTAGAACAGGCAGGGGCAAAAGGTGGGCTGGAATTCTTGAGTGGGCAGGGAGGAGGTAAATGCATGCATCAGCCAACAAGCTTGCCTACTGTGCATATGGCTTAGCCCCTGAAGGAGAGAGAAGACAGAAACGTGGGAATGGGTGATAACACTGGAAGCTGTAGTGGTAGGGGGTGGTGGAAATTCTCTGGGTGGTCCTGTGCACTCAGGAAGGTAAAAAGCCAAACCATTAACTAAGAGAGAGGTCAGAGGAGGAGATACAAGAGAGAAGGAGAAGGAAAGGGAGGCGGGTAGCAGGAGTGGATGATGGGAGGGCTGCAGATGGAGGTTTTGACTCTTGCTTTCTCCTGTTGGAATGTGCAGGCATGGATCAAGAAGTGTCTTGTTACAGCTATGGTTCTCATCGGTAAGTGAGAAGAAAAGAAAAGGCAAGGGTGTGATTGTAAGAGCAATCTCAGATTCTGCTCTGGAGAAAGAGGCACCGAAGTCCGAGAGTACTGGGCCAGTCGATTGTATCCTGATGGAATCAGAGAGTTCTGATTGTGGTCCTAGCAGGGATCATGAAGAACCAGCGTCTGAACAATGGGAGGCTTAAATCAAGGTACTGGAGAACTTTTTTTTTTTTTGAGACAGGCTTTCTCTGTTTAGCTTTGGAGCCTGTCCTGGAACTAGCACTTGTAGACCAGACTGGTCTCGAACCTCTGCCTCCCAAGTGCCTGGATTAAAGGAGTGTGCCACCACCGCCTGGAGATACTGGTAAGTAAGGCTTAAGACTATGGTGATGTGAATGAGAAGTTGGGAAGAAAAGGAGGAAAAGTTCATGGAAGGAAGCAGAGCTAGAGATTGACAATCTGGACTATTAAGAGATTTAGTCATGTTGGTCTCGAAGTCAAATATTGAGAGAGACATGTGCTTGTCTGTGAGCTACAAACCAACCAACAGACAGACAGACAGACAACAAACAACAAAGAATGAGATTATGGGACTCAGAGTCTGTAGCTGATGGCAACAAGAAGATGGACTAGTTTAATGACAAACTGTTCAAAGCTGTGGGTTTTGGTTGTATGGTTGTACCAGTAAATGAACTACCCAGCCCTCCTCCATGCCTAGTATATGGTGGTTGTGTGTGAGAAAAATAATCTGTTGCTCATATAAGTCGTGAAGGGGAAGTAGTGTTTCAGAAGGTAGTTTCAATTGTTTCAAGGTGACAGGAATACTCAGGAAAGATGTGGACACTTCTGTGGATGTATGATGAATTTTAAGAGCACAGCAGAAGAATTTTAGGAGTCAGAGAAGAAGTGGGAGAGAATTTGATTGGAGCTGGGATACAAGTGATGACCCAGAGTTATGAATGAGGGGTTGCCATCTGTGGGTATCCCAGACAGGATAGACAATATCTGGGCTTGTTTGCTTCATCTTTGGGCTGTTTTTCTCCTAGTTGTTTCGGTTTTAGGCAGATTCTTTCCAATGGTTACAGACTTGCATCTATGCACATAACCAAAGAAAGAGACATCTCCCCAGTGATGCTCTGGAAATCCATCACAGGCCCAGAGCTTCCTCTGGGATGGCTTATTTTACATTCCCATTGCTAACTTAATCACTATGGCCAGGAAGGTGTGGGACTGTCATTCCCCAGGAACTAGTTTGTATGAATATGAATGTAGGAGGGTAGGTTTCTGCAGAAAAACATTGAAATGTGTTCTACCACATTTATGCAGAAGAAATTCAAAAGTAGAGATTAAGGGCTATGGGGCCAGTCCTTCTCTGTTATTCTGGTCAACTCAGTATTGGCCTCAGCCAGTCCAAAACCTAGAAGTTAACCATACATACTCATCTTAGCAGTTTCAATTTCAACCATTGGTTATTTATTTATCTTGTTTGTGTCAGTCAGAATAGAGTAACAAATATCCTCCCCAACCTTAATGGGTTGGGTTTACTTATTGCTCACTCAAAGCTCATTATAGGTTCAGACAGCTACCTAAAGTGTTGACCCAGGGATTCTTGCTGTTTTACTCTTTCACTACCATAGCACAAGGCATCCCAGGAACATTTCACCAAGACAAATAGAGCTTGGAGAATTTGGATGGGCTCTTCTCTGCCTCTGCTCATTAGTCATATACTTTTATTGGCCTTCCATTGGACAGATTTTGTCACATGTAAGACAGAAGAGCAGCAAAGATTCCTCTAAGCTTCAACAACTTTCTGTTTACTTTGTCATAGCACCTGTACTGTGTAGGAGACACCGTAACAACGCCTCCTCAGGGCTGGCTACAGGTGTGCCGACCACACCCATTAGGGTGTGGTCAGGGTGATGTGAGGGTGACATCAGGGAGGTTTAAGAGTGAGGGGACGCATATGGTAGCCCCATCTTTCCCTGCTTCATCGGCTTGCTCTGCTTACTATGTTTCCTGCTGGCTGGCTAGGTTGTTATGTAAGTAAGGCTTCTCCCTAATAAATATACCCTAATCTTTACCTGGCTACGTATTGGTAATTTTCCGCATATATCTGGTTGTCAGAAGTGGCTATTACAAGCTCCCTTACCCCCATTGTTGTCACTATTTGACTTTGAGACCAACATGAATAAATCTCTTAATAGCATCAGAGACATACATGGATTGTACTAGTCCAACCTGCATATTTGGTATATGGATCCAAGAGAACCTTAAGGATAAATGAACTCAGAGAAGGAGAATGATTCATCTAAGGTAATACAGTTAAAAGCAAGATAAGAGCTGTGGTCAAAGAGGCTCCATCCAGCAACTGATGGCAACAGATGCAGACCCACGGTCGAATATTAGGCGGAGCTCAGGGAATTGTGCAGAAGAGGGGGAGGAAGAGGAGCCAGAGAGGTTAAGGACACCACAAGAAAACCCACAGGATCAACTAATCTGGGCTCACAGGGGCTCACAGAGATTGAACAAACAACGAGAGAGCCTCCATGGGAATGACCTAGGTCCTCTGCATATATGTTACAGTTGTGTAGCTTGGTTTTCTTGTGGGTCTCCTAAAAGTGGGAACAGGGGCTGTCTCTGACTCTTTTGCCTGCTTTTGGGACCCTAGTCCTCACTGGGTTGCCTTGTCCAGCCTTGATATGAGGGATGTGCCTACATAGAGTTTCTCTGTAGCTTTGGAGCCTGTCCTGGCATTGGCTCTGTAGACCACGCTGGCCTCGAACTCAGAGAGGTCCACCTGCCTCTGCCTCCCAAGTGCTGGGATTAAAGGTGTGTGCCACCATCACCAGGTGAGGTACCTAGCATTATAGCAACTTGATGTGCTATGTTTGGTAGATATCCATGGGAGGTCTGGCCTTTTCTGGATAGAAACAGAGGAGGAGTGGATGGGGTTGGGGGATGGGGAGAAGGTTGGGGAAGGGACTAGAAGCAGAGGAGGGAGGGGAAACTGGTAGGAATGTACAAAATAAAATAATAAAAAATATATAAAAAAGTACTGAGGGAAGCTGATGGGTAGTCTACGTCTAGGCAGTACCATGGGCTGTGTTTGGGTGTGGACTGTAAAGGGGTCCTCATTGAGATATCTTCTGTAGATTGGTGATGCCTGTTATGAGCCCGAAGAGGTAGAGCTTCTTGTTCCCATAAAACACTATGTACTTGCCACATCACACACCAGGGAAGTTTCCTTGCCAGAAGCGCCATTTCCTGAATTTTGTCAGTGTACCGTAAAGATGAACAATGGTCCATTCTTTTCCCAAGGGAGATGTCAAGTGCCTGATGCTATTAATCATGCAGAGTCAGGGGACTCGGCCTTTATGTTCCTGGCAGAGAGTAATCATCTTTGGAGCTTTCATGAATGGATCATATGGATGTTCCCGCTCTACCTTACGAACAAATGGGCAGACTATCCACACCCCACCCTTGAGGTGAAATTTATTTGTTTATTTTCTCTTTAACATTGTATTAGGGTATATTCTCTGTACAAAGCTATGCGCTTCATAATGACATTTGCATTCAAGAATATCATGTACTTTGATCATATTTATCGCCTTTACCCTCTCCTGTCCCCACTTCTTCTATTTTCCTCTTCCTCTTTCCAAATAGGCCTCCTTGTGCTTTCATGTCATATGTATGTATGTATATGACACACATATATAAATACATATATATAACATATATGACCATGTATAATATGACACATATGTATGTCCATATATTGATGAAAGTGGGTTATTTAAGTCATTCATTGTTATGGTATCTGGACCTATCTACCTCTATGTCTAGTAATGTCTGTGAAATCAGATGCTCCAACATTTGGTGCAACTATTGATGATCATTATGTCATCTTGTTGGCTTGTTCCTTTTACTTCTGTGCAATTACTTTATTTCATCTGACTACGTTTGGCTTGAGTCTAGTCTGTTGGATATAAGAAAGGCTCTTGCTGTCTGCTTCCTGCTTCCTATAGCTTGTCAGATATCACTTTCCAGCCTTTCATTTTGGTCTGCACATCTTTTGCAAACAACAAATAGTTGGCTCTTCTGTTTTGGTTCAGCCACATAGCCTGTATCTTTTTAAAAAAAATCTAATTTTTTATTATTTTAATTATGTGCACATGTGTGGGTCTATGCTTGTGACTGCAGGTGTCCTTGGAGGTCAGATGTGTCAGATCCCATGGATCTAGAACCACAAGTGGTGACAAGATTTCTGATGTAGGTGCTGGTAACTGAATTTGGGTCCTCTGTAAGTGCAGAATACACTCTTAATTCCTGATCCATTTCTCCTGCCCAAACTTGTATCTTTTAATTGGGGAACTGAGATCATTTACATTTAGGGTTACTGTGCAGAGGCATTTGTTGGTTTTATTGCTTGTTTTCTTGGTTGGTTCAAAAAGTGCTTCTTTTTTTCTTTCTTCCTTATTCTTCATGGGGGTTCTGCTGGTTTACTGAGCTATGCATGTCTGATTCTTTCCTGGTTCTCTATCTGGTCCTTTTATTACTATTATTTTTAATGCAATCATTTAGCGACTTTCTTCCTTGTCTGTGTGTATCATTTTCCTAAGCATCTATTGTAAAGCTGGCCAACTAGACACAAATAGCTTTGTTCTGTGCTTGTCTGGGAAGGCCCTTATTTGTTTAGCAACTGAAAAGAATATCTTTGCTGGACAGAATCAGCTTGTCTGGTAGTTATTTACTTCAAGAAGCTGATGTCTACGATGCTATGCTTTCCCAGATCTTAGGGAGCAGATTTGTCTTTGTAAGAGAGATAGTTTTTCTCCCTTCCAGAGTTTGGTTTTATTTGTTCTGCAATTTAAGCAATGAAGTGGCTTGGAGAACTTTTTATTTTTTGGGATTATGTCTACTTGGGGTTCTAAATGTCTCTTGTACTTCTACGTCCATATACTTCCCTACGTGTGGGAAATTTGACTACAGTTTCATTGAACAGATTTTTCTACAAATTCATTTCTTTTTTATTATTATTTTTAAACATTTTTATTTAAGATTTATTATATATATATATATATATATATATATATATATATATATATATATAGTGTTCTGCCTACATGTATACTTGCAGGTCAGAGAGGGCACCAGATCTCATTGCAGATGGTTGTGAGCCACCATGTGGTTGTTGGGAATTGAATTCAGGATCTCTGGAAGAGCAGGCAGTGCTCTTAACCTCTGAGCCATCTCTCCAGCCCATTCATTTCTTTTTTTTTAATCTCTCTCTTTTTTTTTTAAATCTCAGCTCCTTCTTCTCTGCTTCTACAGGGTAGCTCATCTGCCCTTAGATGATCAGGTTTGGTCTCTTGATAACGTCCCCGAGTTCTTGAAAGTCATGATAATGCTTTATTATCATTTTTCTTTCATTTTCTTTTGTTGTGGAATTTGGAACTGATCCCAAGGTCTTCAAGAGCAGGAATCAGAAAAGGGAAAAAGAAATAAAATAGCAACAATAGGAAAATTATTCAGACATGGTAGTTCCTTTTCTTGTCTCTCTAACAAAATACATGCCAGAAGCAATGTAGAGGAGGAGGAGATTATATTGGCTCATGGCTTCAGAAAATAGAATCCATTTTGCAAAGTATGGCGGCAGGAGATGGTGGGAATGTATGGCTGTTGTTTCTTTCCTGATAGATAAGTACTTCAAAACTTAGCTGTATCTTCATCTTTGTTTTAATTTTGATTTTGAGACAGAATCTCACAAGTTGCTCAGCCTGATCTTGAACTCATTTTGTGGCCCAGGTTAGCTTTGAACTTGTGATTCTTGTGATCTTGAGAGCTTGTGATATCACAGTTCTTGCATCCTTTAGTAGCTGGGATTATTGGACTGTACCACCAGGCCTGATTACTTTTTGTTTATGGATGTCTGAGTGTGATATTTCTTTAACCATGTCTTCCACCCATGATATTCTTTCTTCTGCTTAATCTAGTCTATTGATAATGTTTTTCCATATTTTTATTTGATCAACTGATTTTTTCATTTCCAACATTTCTATTTGGTTTCTTTTCAGAATATCATTTTAATGATTTTTTGTGTTACTGAGTTTTTCATCTATGTTGCAGCCCTTCTCATCCACATAATTGACTTCTTTATCCAGTCTCTGAGTTGCTTTCTTCACATCATTTATTTACTTGTTTGAATTTTACAAAATGTAGTTTAAACATATTCACTCCTCCTCTGACTTATCCCATTATCACTCTTTACACCATGACTCCATTCCCATAAAATTTGTGCTTTCTTCTTCCTCCCCATCAAGTTTGTGATACCCAACTAATTTTGGAAGTGGTGCCTTCCCTGGGCTGTGGATGACCTACCAGGGGTCACAACATTAAAGAAACTGATTCTCCTTCTCCCAGAATCTATCACATGCCGATAACTCCTCACTGAGTGGTGGGATCTCATGCCACGCCACCGGTCTACCTCTAGGCTAGGATTTTGTCTGTTTGAACTTGTGCATGTCTTATGCACGATGTCATAATGGTTGTGAGTTCACATGTGCAACTTCTCTATTATGTCTGGAAAACAGTTTCCTTGACATTACTTCTTGCTCTTACAATCTTTCCAACTCCTCTTCCGTGAAGATGCCTGAGCCTTAGGGGCAAGGGTGTGACACAGATATCCCATTTAGGACGAGAATGCTGAAATTTCTTATTCTTTGCCTGTTGACCAGTTGAGGGTCTTTGTATTAATTGCCATCTACTGAAAGAAGCTTCTCTAGTAGGCTTGAGAAATGCAATAAGTCAGCAGGAGTCATTTTAATATGATATCCACTTACCAAAATAACAATATTAGGTTCTAACCTAGAACCCTTGACCTGTGTTTACACATAGGTTCTTGACCTTTTTAACAGTGTTAGGAATGGGTTTCATCTCATGGAGCAGGTCTTACATTCAGTCAGAAAGTGGTTGGTTACTCCCATAACATTCATGCCACTATTTCCCCAGTGGGCATATCTTGTCAGGACAGTTATTATTATAGTTGTCACAGCCTGGTGAGATTGATGAGGCCATGAGGGCCATTTCACGTTAAAACCTTAACAGTAGGTGGAAGGTGTGAGAAATGATAGAACACATAGATTTACTACAGAAAAGAGAGTGGAGCAATCAGAAAGCCCATTCAAGCACGGCAAAAATGAAAACAAAAAAATAAAAATGAAAACATAAAAGAAAAAAATTAAAATAATAAAAATAAATCAAAACAAAAACAGAAAATAGTATAATAGTATAATAGTATAATAGAAATACAGTCAGTATTTCTACTTTTATTTGATGACTGTAGGTTTCTCTCCAGGGGTTTCTTTGCACTCTGAACTCCACCAGTGGGCAAGCGGCTGTCAATCTATCTCCCCAGTGTTCAAACAAGATAGGCTAGAATGACTAGGTAAAAGCTGTGCTCTATTTTGCTTCTGAATTGAATTTATGTGTTTAATTTGTCTTCTACCTGCTTCTCCCACTGAGAACAAGCCTCTCCAGACTTCAGCACGGGTGCCCCATAGCTTGATGCCTGCCCCACCGGTACCCTCTCCTTTGGTGGTGGGTAGCGCTTTCTACCCACAGGTTTCAGTGACTGAGGCTCCAAAGGGGCCATGCATCTTTGTTTACCTTTGTGGTGGCATGCTTTCTTATCACTGTTCTGCAGCTTTGCCATCAGTAACCTGCAGTGTTTGCCTGAGTGTATTTGCATCCAGCTTAACTCCACTTCCATGTTTCCATGGTTCTTGGGATAGTCTCTGGATTAGTCAGTGGAGAGAGACAGAGAGAGAGAGAGAGAGAGAGAGAGAGAGAGAGAGAGAGAGAGAGAGAGAGAGAGAGAGAGAGAACACAGAGGTAACAGTGCTTTTTGGGGGGTTTATTTCATTTTTAACTTTCTTCAGCAGAATAGTTTGACTCCAATGTTTCTTTGAGGATTGGCTCCATCCCTCAGCTTGCAAGTCAGGGCCAGGGCCCTTCTCTAGGCAGACAGATTCTTTCTCCAGCATCCCTCCATCACAGCACACAGTTCTCTTGTCTCAAGTTTTGTTTTTGCAGCACTTCTGGACTTTCCACTTCTTTGTTTGCAGCCTCAGAGCAGGGCAGGGGATTTTCCCTTCTTTGCCTACTGATGGGTTGGTTGTTCTAAGTTGGGTCTATTGCTTCCTCTGTAAACCTAACTTTCAGTATTTCTGTATCTCATTTGGTCTCTCACCATCTCCTGTGGCCTCCCTGCCATTTCTATGCTTCACCGCTCTCTGTAGCCAGGAGTCCAGTGTTTCCTTTAAGGTTAGTGGTGATGCAGGAGAGTCCTGTTTGCTTCTGCTTTGCTGTGGTAAGAATTCCCATGGAGCTGGGGAGATCGTTCAGTAGGTAAGATCACTTTCCCTGCAATGGTGAGGACCTGAGTTCAAATGCCTAGAACTTATATAAAAAGCCAGGTATGCCTGTGTGTGCCTGTAACCTCAGCTTCAGGGAGACAAAGGCAGGTGAATTCAGAAGGCTCTCTGGCCACTCAACCTGGTCAAATGTAGAACTAACAGTTCAGTGGGAGACATGGGCTAAATTCAATAAGGCGGATAGTGATGAAGAAGACACATGACCTCATGCCCTGGCCTCAGTGCTGCACATCTGTGTGCATACAACACAATTTCTCTCTATCCCTCCCTCCCTCTCTCCCTGCCTCCCTCCCTCCCTCCCCCCTCCATTCTGCCTCCTTCCCGGATACCTTTAAAGACTTACATAGGGAAGGGAGTTTTGATGAGGTCCCTATGCCTTCCCATATTCACTGCTACAAATCCCAACACTACACAGCTCGTCTCAGCTCTCTCCACACTCCCCCCTGAGAGACTTCCTGGACCAACCCCATGTATTTCATGAATATTTCAGCCTCGCCCCTTAACCTGCACCAGAGAACCTGTCGCTGACAGGCCCTTATCATCACAGGGTCCTATACGTTTTGATACGGACCCTTCTGCTCCTCTTCATCTGTCCAAACCCTTGGGAGTTCACAGTTTGTCATCAGCAGACATAAACGCTTATCTTCCCGGAGTCGTCTCACCATCTTTCTCCTCTGATGGAACCTGGCTGCCCCCAAGGACACTGTTCTCTCCGTGGTCTTCTCACTTTTGATTTTGTGCCTTAAAGGGGGAGTGTCTTCCTCACACCCCTTTTAGCCGTTAATTAATCATGGTGCTTGCTTTCAACTTCAAAGACCACGGCCCTTTGAAGCATCTCATCAGATGTTGCACCCGCTTCCCACCTTGCTGCTGTCCTTCACTGACCTTCATCCTTGCTTCCTCCAGCATCCGCTCTGCTGTCTGCCTTTATCTTTAGTGCCAGTGACAATAAGAATTACCATTTATTGGAGCACTTCTCTTTTCCTGGGACCTTCCGAGCACTTTAAAACATTATTTTATCTAATTCCAACAATACTTTACAGTAGGCATTAGTATCACCCTCATTTTATTGCTGGGTGGAGTGAGGTGTAAAGAGATAATATGCTTTGCCTAATAACCTACACAGTGGTCCAGCAGGGTCGGAACAACAGTCTGGTCCCAAGAACGCACCCTTACCTGGTAAGTTATCTCCTTATCAGTATTGCTGGCAGTATCATCCATGTAGCTGTCCCTTGACTTTACTGGTTCCTCTGCCACACCACAACCACCCAGTCCTGAGATGGTATGCACCATCTTTGCATCAGTGGTGACAGCATTATCTTACAACATTGCTTTCAGTTTTTCTATATTTTGGGTGATCTTTAGTCTTGGAAACTCTGTATTGAAAAACTTCTACTTCAGAAGATCCTTGGGCTTCTGGGAACTTCAAACCCTTCATCTGTATCAGCCCTGCCACCGTCTCCCACATCTCAGCATACGGCATTCCTCATCTCCTTCCAGTGGCTGGTGACAAGGTTGAGGAATGCTTTCTAACTAGTTATGTGACACTGTGTAATAAAGTGCCAGTTTCCCCACAGTTCTGCGGGTCAGAATTCAGAAGGGATTGCTGGATGGCTCTTCATCTCCACATCTTCTGGAGTCGCTCAAGGGGCTGTAGTCAGACAGTGAACGAGGTTAGAGGCGATGGCTTCATTTACTGGAGCCTTGATGGTGATGGTGGGATCTCTCCTGCTCCCTTCCTCCTTCCCATGCTTATCAGAGTGGCCTCCACAGGCCGCCCTTAGGCTTCCTGGCCTGCAGACTGGGTCTCAAGAGCAAGCACTCTATTTAGCAAAGGTGGTAGCTGCAGATCTTTTAATGTTTCCCTCCAGAAGTTCAACTACACGATTTCTGTTATATTCTGTGAGTCAATGACACATATGGTGAACCTAGATCTAAAGTGAGGGGGAAATTCACCCCTCAAGGTCATCCTGGGAAAGAGGAGCAGAATGATGGTGGTGGGGGGATTCCTGTTGTAGCAGCTTTAGAAACACAAATTTATTGGGATGCAATGCTATAATTTTTTTTCACTGCAGCACTGTCTCCCATGTCTTCTCCCCCTTCTTTCCTGCCTGGCACCTTTCCTGTCCTGATGGTCAATTATTAGTTGACTTCATGTCTGTAGCTGAATAGATTATTATTTCTAGAGAAAACCACAAACCACCCAAGTCTCTATATCTCTCTCATCTCTATATCATCATCCAGACACTCACCTATCGCTCAAGACAGCTGAACAGTTATAAAAGCTTCCTGGATGTTTATTCTGCACTTTCACAGTCTCACTTCACACCACTGATCCCTTCTTAACCTCCAAACAGTCCTCTACTCTTCTAGACCATGGTAATTAACAAGTTACCCAGCTCATCTTCTGGCTAACTCTACACCAAGGCTGGCTTTATGAAGACAATGATGCAGTCACATGAGAGGTTCCACCACCTGTCAACATGCATGAACCTGGAGCACTCTGCCTTCCATCTGATAGTGTGGGCAACAGGTCCCTGATCCATCCCGTGCAATTGCAAGAAGTGGGCATGGATGGTGTTCCCATCGTTTCCAGTGTTCTCGACAACTTCATTACTGCAAGTATGCCTTCTTCTCCAATATCAAGTTGTCTCTTTAATTAATCATTCTAATTCGCATACAGACAGGCTTTGATGTTACCACTTTAAACAAAGCAAATAAAACAAAACCCCACTTTGATTTCACAGCTTGCTCAGTTATCAAGATTTTCTTTTGTTTCTTGACAGAATGTGTTTAAAAACCAATCTGAGCTTCTGCTACTTCAGGGGAACTGCTCTTACCTTAGGCAATAGCAGCTCTCCCTTATGCAGTTGCTTTCATCAGCTCCTGACATAGCTGACCACGATGCTTTTCTGAAACTTGTACCTCTTTCTTTTCAGTGACACTACACATTGACTGGTTGATATCCTGCCTCATCAGCCTCTCCTTTCATAGCCTTTGTGGCTTTCCTTCTGGATGACAAGTGAGGAAGTCTCACTTTTTTCTGACTTCTGTTTGCATATTCTTCATGGTGATCATATGGAATCCCATGGCTTTAAAATGCAGTCCATCAGGATATAGAGGTCATGAGGGAGCAGAAAGGTTGAGTCAGGGAAAGAATAGAAGAAAGGATATGTGATAGGTAGGGTTTTAGTTGGGGAGGGTGGTAGGGGAGGACGGGAGGAAGAAGGGAACTGGGATTGTCATGTAAAACAATCTTGTTTCTAATTCAAATAAAAAAAATCTGAAAAAAGGAAATGCAGTCCATCTCTGTGATTTCTAAATTGCATCTCTGTGTAGAGTTTCTTTCTTGCATCAGTCTTACATATACTGCTGCTACCTAAACGTCAAATGGACACTTCAGATTTAACAGGACTAAAACACAGGGGTAGAATTAAGTCTTTAGTCCTGCTAAACTGCTGCTCTTTGAATTCTCACTTAAGTAAAGGGCACGGCCATTCACATACTTTTGTTATATGGGGTAATCATTTTATGAAGGTGTGTCTCTGCCTTTGGATTGGTTTAATAAAGGACTGAATGGCCAATAGCTAGGCAGGATAGGCAGGACTTCCAGGAAGACAGAGAAACTCTGGAGAAGAATCTGAGAGGTGGAGAAGAGCCAGTCAGACATAGAGGAAGTGGTACACAGGGTGCTGAGCAGAGATAATGAGCCATGTGGCAGAATGCAGATTAATACAAAGAGGTTAATTTGAGTTATAAGAGCTAGTTGGGAACAATCCTAAGCTAAGGCCAAGCTTTCGTACTTAATAAGAAGTCTCTGTGTCATTATTTGGGAACTGGTGGTCCAAGAGAAAGTCTGACTCTAGTTTTTGCATTTTCTTCTGACAAAAATCTGGCAGCTACAGTAGAGCCTTTGCTTTTCTGTATACCACCCATCCATCCACCCACCCATCCATCCATCCATCCATCCTTCCATCCATCCTTCCATCCTTCCTCCATGCATGCATCTATCCATAGCCTTTCATCCTTTAAATATATTCTGAATTTGGATGTTTACCATCTCCACTATCACCCTGTTTAGAAACTGTGGCATCACCTAGCCTCTAGCATCCCATCCCCCATTCCCTCTCCTGGATGACAGCTTATTCTTTTCCTAGTTGGAAGTTGATTAAAACCATTGCCTGAGTAATCATATTGCCTGATTCAAATGACAAATATATTAAGTAAGAGTCAATTCAGATATCACTCCTTTACTTAAAACTCTTTAATAACTTCGCATTTTAATTAATCAAAATCAAATTACTAATTGTGACCCAAAAGAGCCCATCAAGTCTGGCCTCTGCACACTTTCTGAACTTGACTCATTGTCTCTCCCATCCCCATTTGTTCTGTTTTGACCAACTGGCCAGCCTTCAAGCCTGTAAGTGAGCCACACTTCTAGATTCAGGCAACACTTTCCCATACCCTAAAATGGTCACCTTGTCTTTGTTCAGGTCTCTGTTTCAATGCTGCCCCCTTCCAGAAGCCTCTCTTGATTTCCCTAGATAGATTGTACATTCCCCTCTACAACTCATCTTGGTAGAACTAATTACTTGAAATCAGCTTATTGATCAAATAATTTCCATGTTACTGTCAGTCTCACTGATAAGAATTCAAGATATTACTTGACTGTAAGGATTACATTTATTAATTCCCAGAACTCAGACATGACATGGAGCAGAATAGCACTCTATAAATATGCAATGACTAGGAGAATGAGAGATTTTTTGATTCATTAAAATATAAGTAATATAAGAAATTCAGGCATGTAAGAAAAATTTCAGATAGCATCCAGGCATAAAATAACAGTGACATTACCCTCTTGCCTGCATGTAGGACAGCTGCACTATCCTGCCAGACTCTAATGCCGAGAGGCAAGTTGGCTTTGGAAGTCACGGAATATAGCACATTAATTAATACCACTCATCTCATGCATCATTTTGCGAGTTACACTGCTTAAAATGTCTTCCTCAGGTTACCATTAAAGTCCATAGCAGCAAACGTGACTACAGTTTCTTGGATAGTCATGCCCAGAGAGAACACGAGGACCCCTACTCTGGTCCCTCTCAGCTTTCCATCATTTATTTTCCACGATCAAAGTTTATTACATTTATACTCTGATCCATGGCTATAATCAAGTCTTCTATGCTTTGAAGAGAGGTTAGTTTCTTAAAACTGAATACCATTAAATGGCAGTTGGAAATTATGATTATGTAAATATTATTCAGTAAAGAACCAAGTAGTTTGATTAGACTCATGGAGAATAAAAATAATCTTAACTCTCCAAACCTATGGCACTCGAGGTAAAACCCCCATCTTCAGATCAAATGGAATTCTGGTTTTAGCTTCACATTCTTTCAGTCACTCAAAATCACACTGTGTTTTTATTTGATTTGACACATGACATTTTTTGACAGCTTCGTTTTATCTTTCTCCAAATCTCTAATTGACTTCCTTTTTTTTCTTGTTACAGAAAGTATAATAAAAATAAGCCTTTTAGGGGAAAATACTGAGTGCAATATTCTAGGTATTTTGTATGCATTATTTCATCTACTATTCAATATGACATGAAGTAGGAGTTACTATTTAATTTATTATTATTACATGTAAATGATTGTGTGTGCATGTATGTGCGTGTGTGCGTGCATGTACACCTGTGTATACATGCAGGCCACAGCATACATGAGGAAGACAGAGGACAACTGGTGTGAGTCTGTCCCCTGCTTTCACTATCTACACTCTGGTTCTGAAGATGGAAGTTAGGTCTCCAGGCTTCCCAGGAGACACTTTTACCTGCTCAACTATCTTACCAGCCCAGGAATTATTTACATCCAATTTTCTTTTTGAGACAGTCTCAGTACGTGCTCTAGGACGCATGCTACTCCTGTCTCAACTTCTCAAGATCTGGAGATACAGGTTCGTACCACCACATCTTACTCACATCTGCTTTTCAAACAAGAAAATCAAACCTCAGAAGATACAAATGATTGCCCAAGTTCTTACCATTTGTGATTTGGCTCAGGCGGCCTGGAGATTGAGATGCTAACCATGTTGGGATGTCCTTATGAGTTTCAGAAACTTCCCAGGTCTCTTCATTACTCTGTCACTGAAGTAAGTATGCTGTCTTAATTGAAGATGTTTTAGAGTTCCTATTTCATTCTGTACTCCTAGTTTTGACATTACTGTAAGGTTGTCATCTTGAGATTTTGTTTATGATTGCTGCATTTCTGCTCTGATCTACGTGTTTTTCCCTCTTCTATTTTATTGTTTTTTTTTTTTTTTTCCTGGCATACAGTAACAGACAAGTTTCCCAGGGAAGGCAATTGGGACCTATCATTTCTGAATCCTTGAATTCAAAGTTATTATGATGTGCTTACACTAGACTGGTAGTTTGTCTAGGTATTGAATTTAGGTAGAAAAAAAAATACTGAGTTTTGCCAGCTTTGCTCTTTGCTCTGCTTTCTTGGAAAATCCCAGTATGATTGATGAAAAGTTTGATACAAACTCATTTGTATATTTTTTCCTTCTTGTGGAAGTTTTACATCTACTCTTTATCACTGATGCTTTAGATTTCAGGAGAGTATATTTAGGTAAGGTCACTGTGATCAGTCACTGAAGCATTGAATCCTGTGCTTGTCTCTCCCTACCTCTCTGTGTGTTGCATTAGTATTAGAATTCTTGGATTGAAGTCTTATTTCCCAAATCCTGCTTTTCCCTCTTTCTCCTCTTCCCCTGCCTCCTTGGAGTACCAAGGGGCAAACCCAGGACGTCACTCAAGTTGGGCAAGTTGTCTACCAATGACTACATCCCTGGCCCTTTGTTTAAATTAAGACAAGGGTAAATTGAGACAAAGCCCCTCTCCAACTTGCTCATTCTAACTGTGAACTTATGATTCTCCTGCCTCAGCTTCCTGAGTATCTGGAATTATAGGCCTGTGCAACTGGGCCCGGCTCTTCCTCCCCACCCCACCTTTCCATTTCTTCTATCTTCTTTTTTCTTCTTTATTTTCATTTTCTTGTCTTTATTTGACTTTGTCATATGTTGATTTTATTTTTTAGTATTGTATTTAAATATTTCTAAGTGTGTTCTCTGTACTATGTTTCAATATTCTATCCTGTTCCCATGGGTGCAGCCTCTCTTAAAACCCAACTGAAGTTTAGTTTGTTATCTTTTTTGTATATTCTAGACACTAGTCGGCACATAGCTGGCAAAGATCTCCTATTCTCTGGGGTGCCTCTTCCCTTGATTGCTAGTTTCTTTTGCTGAGAACCTAAAAAACTAAAAATCAAGAAAACAAACAACCCAAATAAAATATAGACATGGAAATGAACAAAGGTTCTCAAAACAAGAACAAAGGTTCTCCTAAATACTTTAAAATGGGTTTAACATCCTTAGCGATCACAGGAAGGCAGATTAAAACTACTTGAAGATTTTATCTCCCCCAAGTCAGAATGACCATGATCAGGATTGAAATGAAAACAAATGCTGGCATGGATGTGAGGAAAGGGAGCCCTAAAATATTGTTTGCGAGAGTGTTAACTAGTGCAGCCACTATAGGTTCATTCCGAAGGTTTCTCAAAAAACTAGAAATAAAACTGCTATGATTCAGCTACCTCATTCCTGGGCAGATACTCAAAGGGCTTTATAACGTTGTACCACAGAGACACGTGTACTTTCTTGTTTATTGTAGCTCAGTTCATAAAATCCAGGAAACAGAATCAACCAAGATGTCCATCAGCCAATAGGCAGATAAGGGAAGTGTGGTACATGTAAATAATGAAATATTACTCAGCTGTAAAGAAAAAGGAAACCATGGAATTTCCAGGTAAATGGATAAAACTGGAAAATGTTATACTGAGTAAGGTCACCCAGATTCACAAATGCCATGTTTTTAATCGAATGTGGATCATAGATTCACATGTTTTGTTTTCTATCATTAAGCTGGAGGACATATACACGCCAGAAAACTAAGAACAGGCCACTCAGGGTGGAAGCTGTAAGGGAAGCAGGGTAGTATAACATAGGTAATGAAAATAGACTGGAGGACCATAGGGGAAGGAGGGGCTCAAGCATGGAGGGGCATGGGGGATGGGGAAATCAGGAGCTGACAAAGGCTTAACCAAAATGAAGGATGCGTGTAAAAGTTACATGAAGACTTGCGATCTTTCAACCCAAGAAAAATATTCAATTAGAGGCGGTAGTCAAACATTGGTGATGTGTGAGGAGGGGATGAGATACTTGGAATTAATTTTAAGTGGGGATAAAGTTGGGTGAGGGTACAGGGTAGGTTAGTCGAGACTAATGATTCTCTAGCAAGTCTTATAGAAACCTACCAGTTTGTTAGCTAATACACACACACACACACACACACACACACACACACACACACACACACACACACGGCGGGGGTGGGGAGAGGGGAGGGAGGAGGAGGGAGAGAGAGAGAGTGTGTGTTTCAGTTAGGGTTTCTGTTGCTGCCACGGAACACCATGACCAAAATACAAGTTGGGAGGAAAGGGTTTATTAGACTTACACTTCAGCATTGCTGTTCATCACTGAAGGAAGTCAGGACAGGAACTCAAACAGGGCAGAATCCCGGAGGCAGGAAATGATGCAGAGGCCATATAAGGAAGCCATATAGGCTTGCTTACCCTGGCTTGTTCAGCCCACCTTCTTATAGAGTCCAGGGCTACCAGCCCAGGGATGACATGACCCACCATGGGCTGGACCCTCCCCCATTGATCACTAAATGAGAAAATGTCTTACAGTTGAATCTCATGGAGGCATTTCCTCAAGTGACGCTCTTTCCTCTGATGACTCTAACTTGTGTTAAGTTGACACATAAAGCCAGCCAGTATACACACACACACACACACACACACACACTTTACAGAAGGGAGTTTGAGCAGTAGTGTCCTGTCTGAGCGGACAACATTGAGGAACCCAAAACAATATAGGCTATTGCCATATCTCTTGGTTGCCCACCATAACTAGATGGTAAAGCCCTATTGCTGAAGACACCACTTAGGGTGTAGGATACAGAGAAGTCAACCTCAAACTGACCGGGAAACACTTCCCCTGCTGGCTAGCTTATATAATATTAGAAGGTGTTAAGCAGGCTGCTGAAGGAGAAAGGATGACAATGGCTTGCTCTGAATCCTTCTTGCTACAATGTGACATGCTGGCATGTTGTGCCCACTGGCACAGCATTGGCATGGCAGCTACTGAGGCTCATATCTGACTGGATATGAAGCCTGGCCCACAGGAAAGATTTTATGTCTGGTACTGTAAACCTGCTCAGAAGTTCATGGCTAGCAGATCCCAGATCCTAAAGGGGACTTTTTTCTTCTTTTTTCTAAGTGGTCATGCTGTCAAACTTCATTCTAAATATTTAGGTTTATAGCTGTACGTATTTGCCGGTCTCAACTTTGGTAAGAGAAGGCTCTTTTGCAGTGGAAAACGATTAGCACAGAGACCCATGACCGCTTCAAGTTCTGAGTAGAAATAACTCTACATGGTCAGATGTGAGTGGCCATCTGTATCAGCTTTCTCCCACCCAAGGCTCTGGATACCTAGCAGAAGGGATGGAAACAATTGCACCAGTGGATGGGGAAAAGTGCTGTGAGATGCCAGTTTCCAGCCATGTCATGGCTGTTGCACACATCAACTCTCAGTAGCTGTTGTGACCTGCATAAGACCTGCACGTGATCAAACCACACAAAGTTCCAGAAAAGAGAGGGGAGGGGTCCCCAAGCCCCCACCACCTTTGGAGCTACTGGCAGCCAATGACTGATGAGGGAGGGGGAATCACTCATTTTGAGGACGTGGCTGCTAGCAGATTATTGCTCATACCCCTGTGGATGGTTGTACTCCTTTGTGCAGAAGGGCAGTGTTAAGTGGATTGGGGGGGGCTATTAATGAGAAAATTAAATAGATAAAAAGCAGTAAATAGATAAAAAGAGACAAAGTTGAGAGGGAGATTGGGTGGAGGACACTAGTTGGAGGGACCTAGTGGTAGATGGATATGGCCAACATACATGGCATAAATGTATGTAATTTCCAAGGATAAAAATTACTACTACAGGTCTGGAGAGATGGCTCAGCTGTTAAAGGCTAGGCTCACAATCAAAAATTACTACTACAAATGCCTTGGAGGCTGATACCTGTGAGTTTAGGGCTAGCCTGGGAGGTTTCAGGCTACCCTGTGTGCCTGTGGCACTGTGTGACAGTGGTCCTGCCTCTTTTTAAAAAATCCATTTGAAATTGTGTGTCACAAGGGGAGATCAGAAAGAGCAGGGGAATGCGGGAAATGCTATCCTAAAACATACTTTGTTTGAAAATGTCAGAATGATATCTGCTACTTTGTATGATAATTTAAGAAGTAAAAGGAATCCATCCATGCATTCTTGGCAATCTGCTATTCTCTTTCCCACAGTGGTTCCCTTTCATACTGATTCCCCTCAGACGTCTCTGGAGGTTTGCTGCTTGCTCCTATTTTTAGCAAAAGGATTAGACTGATCACTATGGCCCATTAAGGTAGATGGCAAAGTGGGTTCAGGCCTCCAGCATTATCGCCTTCTTTTTAAAAAACCAAAATAGAGTGAGTTTTATGTTCTCATGAAAACCTTCAGCCTTCCCAAGGTGCTGTGATCCAACCCCCCACCCCACCCCATCACTTTCCAGCACATTTCCCTTCACCTTCCAAAATCATGACAGAAATTAATCTCCAAGCAATGGTGTGGAGGTAGGGGCCTTTAAGATGTGGCCGGCACACGGGGGCTTTACAGTGAGTGGACTCAAGTGCCTTTGTAAAAGGCTTGGCAGAAGGACTTTGCAATCTTGATTTGGTGCCTTCTGCCTTATGACTCAACTTGTATGATGGCTGCATATTAGCTACATGGATCATGCCCCACTCTTTGGGTCACAGATTTCTTTCTTCAACTGCAAGGCTCCTTTCCTTGCCCCTGCTCCTGGGGTATCAGGTTGCCTGATGACTATCCTGGGGTATCAGATAGCGCATACTATGGGCTGCCATAGTGGCATGCAACCTCTTCCCCTCTTCCAGAACCTACCCAAAGTCCCTGATGCTTTGCTACTTGAGTCAGAACTCTCCTCAGAGCCCCTGGCAGATGTCTGTCTGTTTATTTGCCTGTGGCATTAATAACTCTATTAAATCTTTTACACCAAAGGACAGCCTGTCTCAGTGTCCCCCTTGGTCTCCAAGCCTGAAACAGTTCATTATAGTGCTGTGACTCAGATGAGGGCTCCACTAAAATGAATTGTCCTTTGGGGCCTCCTGACCGCCACTCTCTCCATATCTGGTACAGGCTTCCACTTCTCCGTGGGGAGTTTTGGGTTCTCTGAGAGCTGTGTCCTTCTGTTTAACTTTATGACAACCTGGGTACTAGGTCAGAGTTCTCCACCAGGCTTGGGTTAGACCCCATTGCCCTCAACTAGCTGAATCCAAGGACACTTATTCCGGCTCAGTTCACCATTGGCAACATTTGTCATACCTCCAGAGGGGAGTTAGAGTTTTGAGGATGCTTTTCTCTCTGATCCCTTCCCACTAACCAACTAATTCACCCCATACTTCATAATGTGTTCCTCTGACCTCAGAATTCTCCCAGACCCAGGCAACTTCCTGCCGTGAAATGGCAAATGGCTGAAGACTTCCGGTGTCAGCATTTTTTCTACCTTAAAACCACTTTCCTTTCTGCCCCTTGTATGCTGCTTGCTAAATCTTATTACTAAAAACTTACTCCCTGAAGTTCCTCTCCAGACACAAAAACTTTTCTGTGTGGGAGATAATAGGCTGCCCCCCAGCCCCGCCCACCCCAGCCAGATTCCTTTGCTTTGATCACATGTGAGTCTAGTTTCTCCTCAATGGTGTCGCCCAGAGTCTCTTTCTTTGAGTTCTCTCCCGCTCTGAAAAACGTGGTCTTCCTACTCCTTTTTCTGCCGCCTGGCACGGACATTCACCACGTAGCCTTTCCCCTCCATGTGGTGCCCCACCTGGGCTTGTCTCAGGGTTGCCTGCACTAACCAGCCATTGCCTCTCTCAGCGAAAAGTCCACCGTGTTGCCACCTGTAAATTCTCAGCCCCTCCTGAAGTTCAAGTCTGCCCTCTTCTTCACTGCTGATTATGGCTAAAGTGAAACCAGGTTTCATCACAAGCCAGACAAGAAGGGGCCCCTTATTCTTTAGAGCCCACACTGACTCACCCCTGAACTGCATTTAAAAAAAAAAGTAAACCTCAGTCCCCACCCCGTCAACAATGGCAACTTATTGGTCCTGACTTTAGCCAATCAGGAAGCTCAGCCCTCAACAACAAACATGTTTCTAAAATAAGGGACTTGGCTCTCACCAGCCAAAGTAACTTCAGAACGGAGCAGGGTTTGCTACTGTTCATTCCCAGACAACTAACCTGATATTCCATGTTCCATCAAGAGGGTCCAAAAATGCTTCTGCAGCCTCCCAGATCTTCCCAGCCAAGCCTCTTGTTATCTCTTTTCAGCCTCAGGAACTCCATCTGAGACACATAGGTCTGATTCTTCCTACAGCCCTCCGTGCCCTGCAGTTCTCAGCCACAGGCTATAAAACTGTGCGTGTGCATGTGTGCTCACACCTGCACAGAGAGTGGGCTTTAAAAGCTGCCTATATTTCCTCCCAGCCACAGTCGACCTCTGCAACAGAACTCTTCATAAACACTGTCTGCTCAGCTACAAGCCTTCACTCGGCCCTTTGCCCTCTCAATGGTTACAGGGAATCATGCTATTTAATGTGTCATCATTTTGTTTACGTGCTGCAACTGTGTGTAATCTGTGTTCATGAGTGTTACTTGTATGTAAACTGTCTTTATGTGTCACTCTGTGTCCTAAGGGGAGAAGGAAGCCTAATTAAGGACTTGCCACTGCTAAGGTCACAGAATGCTGTATGCCTGATTGTAAGATGTGAACATGTACATGGATGTGAACGCATGGGTGTGCAGATGGATACAAACATTTTAAGAAAAAGAGATTTCTGCTCAAATATATACAGAGCATCTTAGGATTTACAGATAATCTTATGTGTTGTAGTACATCATCAACGCAAACTTTTCTTTTGCAATGTATTTGGGTTAATAACTAGTTTTTGTGATGCAATGTAATTTCTGAGAGAAGAGTTATAGACATGAAGTATATTTCTGATGAAGAAGATTAAAGAAAGAAAAATGCTTTGGGATGAAAAAAATTTATATGAAAATTTATAAGGGATGGTTAGATACATTATATGCCATAAGTATCACAGATCATATATGACATATTATAATACCTGAGGTTAGAATCCCATTGCACTGAGATGAAATTAATCCCAATTCTGTTTACAACAATATGATTTTCTTAAGTATTGATCTAATCACAGAAATGTTTACAAAAACCGGCTTAGGAAACTAAGGATTCTGTTTTATCCTTTTGCTGAGATCTTGAAAACTTGTGTTTATTTCTTGAAATCCTGAACACGTTTCACTATTGTGTAAAGCCATCGCTTAACTGCATAGACACTGCCTTCCCAGCAGGGAAAAGAAATGGCCACAAAGAATTATTCCCACTTGAGTCAGTCCTGTAAATGGCATAATGATCACAAACTTACTTTGCTGCACAAAAACATAAACCTCTATAAATCTGGCCTATTATGCAAAAGTTCATCAAGTCTCTGATCTTCGGTCCTGTGGACTGGTGATGAAAAGAACAACTGCACTAATGAAACAAAAGTTTACATTGCAAGTGCCTGGAAAGTAAAGACAGCCAAATTATTTCATTAATTAGAAGAAGACCCTCTCCAGACTCAGGGGAAAGGATCGTGCTCTTGCATTTCTTAAATCTTGTTATATTTAAAAAATATTCAAAAATTTGCTGCACTATTCCTCAATGGTAAAAATGATGCTCAGCTCAATCCTGACCTAAGTGCAAGTGACGATGACACTGGGCCCCTCTGGTGTAACTTCCTTTACTCAGGTCTCCCGCCCATCTTACTTGGAAAAGATCACTTCAAATGTTTTCACTATCTTATTCCGTATAATTTGGATTTTTAAAAATCTATTTTACAATGGACAAAAAATCTTAATTTAAGTTGTTCAGAAGAAACTTCATGGGGCGTGCCTATATTTTAAATCTGAATTTTTAGAGCCCCAAACAGACTTTTTTTTTCCTTTCAAAAAGAAAAGAATACTTACTGGCTCCAATGAGTTGGATTATTTGTTTTATTTCCATTTACTGTGCCAGGGATGTGTGAAGAGTTAAATGAACTCTTCTCATTGGAAGGAAAAAGGAAGTCGGGATCCTACCCCAGTTCTGCATTGGCCGGCTATAGGGACCTGGGCCTCAGCATTTCATCGGTAAGATGGGAATGTCTCTGTCACCTTCCTCCAGTGGCTTTTGACAGACACTATATGTTTGATTATTTTATTAGATGTAAGACCTCTGTTATGTCAATGTTAAATCAGATGCAGAATCAGGACAAAATTCACTCCCCTATTACAATGGTTCATAGATTAATAGGATCTAGAAATTTCGTCCTCAGTGACTTTAGCACTCATTTCTCTCTCCTGAAGATCTGTTGTCCTGGCTACTCAGGTCCTAGGACAAACCATCTTAGCAATGTGACACATGGACCCATATTTGTTATGCTTGGCCAACAGGAAGTTTTAAAGTTCCAAGAAAAAGCAAAGCCCATGTCCTTACAATTTCAAGGAGCTGCACCCGTGTCATCAGAACTTTCAACAGTGAGCATGGAGAATCAGAACATTACAGGTCTAAAGCCAAAAATTACAACTTGGGCTACTTTAGCCTCTCCGTCTCCCTCTCTCCCTCTTCTTCCCTCCCTCCCTCCTTCCTTTTTCTTTCTTTTTAATAGACAATCTATTACCCTCTTCTGTGTATGATTTAACATTATTGTGACCAAAACTCAAAAACCTATTTAATGATTAACTTTGTGGAGATCTGTAACAACTCTATCAAGACCCAATTTTACTCTCTGATGCTTTCCACCCCGACTGCCTCTAGAATAAAGATTTTGGATCTTATGGCTACACCTCTTCTGATGGTGCCCACTGTGTTACTAGCTCTTCTTCTTTTTTTTTTCTTTTCAGATTTTTTTATTTGAATTAGAAACAAGATTGTTTGACATGCCAATCCCAGTTCCCTTCTCCCTCCCGTCCTCCCCTATCACCCCCAACTAAAACCCTACCTATCACATAGCCTTTCTTCTATTCTTCACTTGCTCAAACTTTCTGCTCCCTCATGACCTCTGCATCCCTCCTCTTCTTCCCTTCTCATTCTCGTAGCTCCCTCCCCCCTCTTCCTGTGCTCTTAGTTTGCTCAGGGGATCTTGACCCTTTCCCCTTCTCCAGGGGACCATGCATGTCTCTCTTAGGGTCCTCCTTGTTAACTAGCTTCTCTGGCAGTGTGGATTGTAGGCTGTTAATCCTTTATGTCTAAAATCCACATATGAGTGAGTATATATCGTGTTTGTCTTTTTGTGATTGGGTTACTTCGCTCAGAATGGTTTTTCCTAGTTCCATTCATTTTCCTGAAAATTTCAAGATTCCATTGTTTTTTCCGCTGAGTGGTATTCCATTGTGTAAATGTACCACATTTTCTCTATTCATTCTTTGGCTGAGGGGCATCTGGGCTGCTTCCAGTTTCTGGCTAGTACAAATAGTGCTGCTATGAACATCGTTGAATAGATGTTCTTGTTGTATGAATTGCTTCTTTTGGGTATATGCCTAAGAGTGGATTGCTGGATCTTGTGGTAGACTCATTCCCATTTTCTTGAGGAGTCACCATACTGATTTCCAAAGTGGCTGTACAAGCTGGCACTCCCACCAGCAGTGGAGGAGTGTTCCCCTTTCTTCACATCCTCTCCAGCATAAACTGTCATTGGTGTTTTGATTCTGCCCATTCTGACAGGAGTAAGATGGTTACCAGCTCTTTTATTTACCCACTAGTCCTCACCAACTGCAATTCAAACTGTCCTCAGAACTCTTCACGGACTTCCTTACATCTCAGGTTATTTCTTTGATAACCAGTTTTGATGGATATATTCATAGACCCTCTCTGATCATTCTGACCACTTCATGCCATGCATACTCATGTGGACAGCACCCTCTTGATCCCTGAAAACCATTGCCAGTCTCTGATACAGACTGGGATGGGGAGGCCTTCTAGCTACATGCTTCCTCAGCAGACAGCAGGAAGCTGCCAGAAATGGAATATGATGCCTAGAACCCTGAAGGTCCCCCACCCATAACTCCTCTCCCAGAACCATCCCCTTTCATTTTATAAGGAGGAAATGTTCTACTCTGGGGCTGCTCAGATCTTGCCCATCCGTAGCTGGGATGGCTGATCTTGCAACACACCTATTAAGAGCTTTGGGTAACCCCCCATGATGAATGCACTTTAAGGCCCCCTCCCCATATCGAGATAACATTTTCCCTCCTCAAATGGCACAACTCCCATCAGCAGACAGCTTCTTTACAAGCATGGACTGCTACAGGCACTCATCAGCCATGTGCCATTCCCCATTCTCTAAACCCTCTAAGAAGGCTCTTTTACTCTGCTCAGAGCCCCCAGCACACAGTCCGTTTGTCTGTTTATGTTTCTAATAACCTCTAATAAATCTCCCATCTGCCTGAGTGTTCCCCTTGGATCCGACATCTGGAACCTTTCACCTCCTAAACAGTCTATCTTTTCACTAGCTAGCCAACTTATTTTTACATAAATGATAAAAATCCAGAGTCAAAATATCATGAAAGGGCACAGGAATCTGTTTTGATCCAAGCAGTTCTGAACCAGGAAGTCTGGATCCTGCCTCCAGTTCTGTATTGGCTGGCTATAGGGACCTGGGCCTCAGCATTTCATCAGTAAGATGGGGACATTTTTCCAGCTTTGCTCAGACTTCTTTGGGTAGCAAGAGTCTCGAGTCTGTTAATTATAGCATAACATTTGTACAACGAGTGGTCTCCAAAAGGAGTGATGCCGCTACAGCCCATGGCACCATGGTTACAGGCATTCACAGAGCCTCGGACATGTCCATGCACACTGCTCTTAGCTGACATTCACTGGGAAACTGCAGAACCAAGTACACTTGGAGTCGGTTCAATTTCATATATTATCCAGCTTTCAACTCTGTGATAAAAACAAATCGAAGACCACCCCACACTAGCATTGTGTCAGTTCCAAAGCAGGGGTGAGAGTGGAGTTCTGAGGGGGGGGCATGATGAAGGACGGGGGACCTGGGTCCTGTTACTATTTTGCAAAGCTCCAGGGAATTTGAACAAAAGAAACAAGGACTTTGAAGGTCCCTGCCAGGCTCTTCTTAAGAGCAATGGGATTAAGAGGAACACTAGAGCCTGACCAAGCATTTACTATCCCTGGCAGCCTACCCAACAAAAACACAATCACCTTCATCTCACAACTTAAAAAGAAAACACGGAGGACAGTGGCTTTACTTGATCTCTTTGATTGGATGTAAAGCTTAGGCCCTAAGTAGACAAAGCTTCATGACCAGGCAAAGAAACTCAGGGCAGAGCACATGTCCACCCAAGTCTTCATTTCCAAAAGAATGGGGCTTAATTTCTGTATCAGGCATGCTCTAATCTGCACAACTTTCCTCACTGAAACAATTCTATTTAAGAAACAGTAGAAGTGTGAGCTCACTTTGGTGGTAGCCATTAATAGCTCTCATTTGGATGAATATGAAAGCCTGCCCCCACTACTGCCACAAATAAAACGAACCGATGCCTTAGCAAGCACTGAAAGAAGGGTTTAATATATTGGCTAAAAACACAGCACACACTGAAAGAATGGATTATGGACATAAGCCATAAAAATGTTTTCAATTTCTTTTGCTGTTAAGATACATCGTAAGAAACGAGTCAATTTCTGGAGAGTCACTCGAGGCGATTTGCATATAGAATGTTTATTGCAGGATGGCAGATGTGACTTGGATAGAGTGAGCCAGGCCGGCTCTTGTGGATGTTGCTGCCCTTTTCTGTGGAGGCTTCCAGGATCAGAGGATGCAGCTGAGGCACATCCCAGAAAGCAGTTCAGGATGAAGAGTTTCGAGGAGGCCTTTCCCACAGAGCTGGTTAATTCCAGCAAATCAATGTGGTGCTGCTCGAGTTTATCTTGTGAGATGAGTCCTCTTGAGAAGTTCTTTCAACATCAAGAGAAATATTTGGTTTACTCTCAGCCCCAGAAACCTTTCATTTTGTAAAGAGAAGTTGGAATAACATAGTTTCACCCTATGTACACATGGACATCCTTTCCCATAAGACAGCTTGCTGCAAAACCTTGTTGGCTGCAGGGTTCTTTGAGACATCTAATGACACATAGAGGGTCAAAGGAGGTCATGAGCAAGAGTGATGAGCCTCACGGTTGGAAGGAGGACAATGTGCCCAGTGAGAAAGAAAGCCAACCAGGAAGTTATCTTTGACTTCATTCCAGACAGAAGAGGTCCTAAGATGCAAGTCTTGCTGACAGAATGGCTAATCCCCTCAGGGGCCCCTGGGAAGAAGCACAGGGGCTGAGAGTCCCACTGGCTGCATGTGCTCAGTTTCTCATTCCCAAGGCAGTGGTGGCAACAGCGGAGACCCACTTTGTCCCCTTAGCTGAACAGACACCAAAAGCCTCTGCTGGGGTGACCTTGTTGCCAGCCACCACCCACAGACGCCAGGTGTCTTCTGTGACCTCCCCGTCTCAATTACATGTCCTCATGCACACAGTGGCCTGGGTTTCTTTGGTGACTTCCATGATGGTCTTGTTGGTTTCTCTGGTAGACCTCTGTGTCCCAATCCCCGCCCCCAGGCTACCTGCTGCTTCCAGACCCCAAGACAGGCCTGGCACAGGGAAGAGTCTCAGGAAGTCTTTAGTGACAAGTGAGTGGATTTGTGGCTTTTGAAGGAACACCGCTCTCCATTCCCCTGCCTAGTGCGGGAAGAACTTTCCCGATGTTTGATGTCCACCTGTCCGCTCCAAGCTCTGCCTTTCTGGTTCTCTGCCCTTCCCCCCTGTTCGTTTGTAACAGCTCTGCTGATTTGCTTGCCACTTCTCCCATGCTGCTGTAGAAGGAAACAGATGGGTAGAGGATTTCTGTTGAATACTGAATATCACTCCCCATTGATGAGATCATTTTGGAATTTGCTAAAATTATTCTTCACACTTACATGGCCAGGGAGAAAAATACCCCAGGTTTTCTGATAGCCGGGATAATACTGCCCGCCTTAAATAATTGTTACAGAGACAAAGGCTTACCAGCGTGAAGCTGTCGACAGCTTTCTCTGGGAGAAGACTATGTTCAGTAACTGTCCTCACCAGAAAGAAGGCAGGACTAGAGCTGTGTGTGTGTGTGTGTGTGTGTGTGTGTGTGTGTGTGTACTTGTCACTGTATTTAAATGTCATATCTGGGATGCCTACCATCCTTTAGATTCCAGTGGCCTCTATAGTACGAACACCGACAGATGATGTGTCCCTGGAAGGAATAGTTTTCACAGTACAATCTTACCAGCATGCGATTTCTTTCTCCACCCTTAGAAATGTGGTAAACACATGAAGGTGATGGCATGCCTTGAGCAGCTGAAAGGAGTTCCAGGTGTTACTGCCTGCCTGCCATATTTGACTATCTCCTTCCTCATCCTGTGGACAATAAAGTGCTTATGGGTGTGGCTTCTTCAGAGAGGCACCCGAACTTTCTCCAGGTTGAGCCCTCCAGTTGGTTAGAACTGATGGAGGTGAGTTGTTGGATCCCAAGAGCAAGCAAACACAGCTACTGGTGCCTGAAGGCTAAATACTTCCTCCCCTAGTGATGGCCACAGCAATTTGACTCTAGGCCAACTCTCTCCCTCACCTTCATCACATCCCAAGAAAGACTGCCCTGGTGCAAAGCTGCAGTAAGTCTCAACATCTCAGAGCAGGCAGGGAGGTCTGCCAGTTACCTAGCAACGGGGTAACATAAGCATCCTCCTGGTGTTTAGGTTTTCCAGTAATGAAATGATAGTCATAACATTTTGCATTTAAACAGCACAGTCTCTGAGGCTTGCAAAGTCCACTGTGAATACAGAAAAGGAATCCAAGCACTTTCTCTTCCAGGGCTGGCTAAGTCCATTTTACAGATGGACAAACTGGGGCAAACCGGTTACAAGGGTCCCTGTCATTTTAAGATGGAGAATTAGTGGGAGAGGATTCAGGGAGAACTTCTAACCAATAGAAAAGGAGCCATGGAGCAGCTTATTTTTTTCTCATTAAACTTTACAGCTCCTAGAGAGCAGAGACTGCTCTTCACATATTTTGAAAAGCACCAACCTTCCTGATTGCTAAATTATAGATGAAATCGATGGGTAGGTGGTCCAGGTTATAGCCGTGCTGCTGAACAGGGATTTGGCGATTGGAAAAGTTTGCAAGACATTTTCCAGAAGTATGATTATTCTGCGATTGTTTTCTGAAAATGTAGCTTATTTCTGATCCCAAGGCACATGCCGCAGTTTGCCTGACTCCGCTTCTCTGCTAACAGCAGAAAAACAGTTTTAAGAGATGATTGGAAATGTTTTGATTTTTTTTCTATTGAGGAGTAGTTGCTATACTTTCCCTTTGTGGGAATCTAAGGATGGAAGCAACCAAGAGAGAATGGTGGGAAGTTGTGCTAAGTACTTCCTAGGCTGAGTCCTCTAATCACTCCGACTGCCTCATTGTTCACAGGAATACTCATATTTGGAGCCCAGGGAAGCCAGATAAGGAGTCTGTTTCCCTGCAGCCTCATGCTGCGTGGAAGCCCAAGCCCTATGGGGAAGCCATGGGGAGGCATAGTTACCCAGAAAGCCCCTGGCATGTGCAAAGAGGTCTTCAGGTAACTATTTTGGTCTCCCAGCAATCTTAATCTCTCCATCTAAAGCTTCAGATGTCACAGGACAGATACGAGTCACCCCTCCTAGGCCCTCAACAAACTGTGAACATTGTTAAATCATTGTTGTTTTATGCCAGCGAGTTTAAGAAAAAAAATTTCTAAGCAAATACAAATGAGAACAGTGACAGAACCCCAGTTCTTTGTCCTCTGGGTGTTTATTTTCCAGAGAGCAGTCTGAGTTCTTTCTTGACTCCCTGGAGTAAATGTTTTGTCTGAGACACTGTGGTCACCTGATTTTACATGTCAGGCAGGATGAGTTTGCTGGGACCGCTTCTGGAGATATTTATTGTCAATATGATTGGTAGGACAGAGAGGGGCTCAGTGCTGCTTTGGGATGTTACTTTTCCTTCATGATGCTTATGCCCGAGTGCCCATTTTACAGCTATCAAAGAAACCACCGGTGACACACCTCACACTATGGCAAAGGATGGAGAAGCTATTTCCTTGGTGATACCAAGCACAGATCATGTTTAATTCCTGCCCTACTGCTACCAAGCCAAGACTTCTTCGATATCCACTGATGTCCCAGAGCATAGAGACAAAGGTCAAAGGAATTAAACTCTGGGTGGCTTCCTCCATTAGACCCATCATCATGGCTGCAGTGCTTGGTCACCTCTTGTGACTAAGCAGGTTTTCCTTATAAGGATATGAGGAGACTTGGAATGCACAATTCCATTTGTAAAACACTGTCCTGAGTTCCCAAGAATACATTCCTCGGTGAACAGAAGGGATCCAACACACAGACAAGGGCTGTAGATGAAGCTTTGGAGTTAAGTCACACACGGATTTGGGTGGTCATGGCTTGTCACCCATGTTGTAACAGCTACACTTCCACAGTTCTCAAGAGCTCAGAAGAAAGGCCTCGAACGTTATAATGAGTTCACTTACTATGGGTTTGACAACAGTTGAATGAAGACCTCAGCTAGGTCCTAAGGTGTCCATCAAGGCGATCAGCTAGAATTCCAGCTCAGGCAAAGGGCTGACAAGGAAGAGGGCTGTTGTTTGGCATGTAAAGCAGCATACAGCATAAGCAGTGTTTCCAAACACACAGGAACCCTTTATCTGAGTCACTCAGCTGGCAGCACAGGGGGCATCAGAACTGCCCTTAAGCCATAGTTAGTTGTAAGTTGAGTTATGGAAAATGTGACCCAGAGGAGAGTAGTCAGGCCCTTCAATAGAAAGGCGTGCGGGTGATGCTTTGGCTGTCGGCATGGGAATTAGATACAGGGTAGGAGGATTTCCTCAGTCACATGGAGCTGAGTCAGGATATTTCCACATTGACTTTCTTGAGATGCTTCACAGTCCTGTTAGTGCTTGCCTACAAAATTCACACAGCTATTTTTGCCATCACTCCCACCTTCTAGGTATCCGGAATGTTTAGAATTACAACCGAGACTGTAAAAGCTACATTGGTCCCATAACAAGCCCTGCTTGGGATGGTGGTGACTTGTTCCTTCCCCAGCTCTCTGCCCATCCCATCTGCCACAGGTCTTTCACCATCTCATTCAGTGTGTGCAGAGTTCCAGTATCCTGTGCACTGCAGAGCCTCAGCCACTTCCTTCTAGAGATGGGAGAGCAGGGGTGGGGTACCGTGTCCATAGCCCAGAGACTCAATTCCAACCTCACCGGAGGAGTCCTTTGGTGACTTGCCTTCCTAATGGTGATTTGAATACTACTAATTTTAATTAAAAAAATAATAGGTATCATTTTATTTTAGCCCCCAACCCTGGATATCTAGAGGCACAGGCCTCCTTCCGTATGGCAGGTCAGTTACAGACAAGACCAGTATTCAGTGGGCCCAGAGGGTGGGCTGTGGAGTTAAACAGGGTTATCTTGGAGTACTAGGATCTACTACTGTTACCTCTGCTAGGTTTTGGACTTATGTGGGGGCCGTACCCTTTACTTCTGTTGTATTTCCCCCTTTGAGAATGGAAATGTCGAACCTGTGCTTATCCCACTATTGAGTTCAGGAAGTATATAACAGCCTCACAGCTGGAGAGGAATTTTGACTTTGCATGAATCACACCTTGGGTCTCATCCATATCTAATTTAGATGCCATTTAGATGAGACTTTGGCCTTTAGAGTTTGAGTTGATGCTGGAATAAATTAAGGCATTTGGAACTGTTAAGATGGAATGAATATATTTTACATTAAAGAAAGACACGGATTTTTTTGGAGGGGGGATCAGGAGCAGAATGCTTTAGTCTGAATGTTTGAGTCCCCAATTTCACATGTGAAATCCTAATCTCCTGTGCGAGAGCAGTAGACAATAGAGCCTTTGAGAGGTTAGGAGGGTGGAGCCTTTCTGAGCAGAGTTAGCATCCTCCAGAGAGCTTGTTTGTCCTCTTTTGAGAGGGGACAACACAGAGACAGCCACCTGTGAACCAGCAAGAGGCCCTTCACCGGAAATTAAATCTGCCAGCACCTCAACTTAGATTCCCAGTCTCCACTGAGAACTAGGAACTGAGTATTGGTTGAGCCACCCAGTCAATGGCATACGTTAGCACAGTCCACACTAAGTCACTGTGACCCCCCTCTCTTTGTGTTAAGTTCAGGCTTGAGCATTTTGAATGCCCTGTCTTCTTTAATCATTTCTGTTGTTTGTTTGTTTTGATACAGGGTTTCACTCACAGGAGTCCCTCTGTCTCTGCCTCCCAAGTGCTCCAATGTATCAGCTCTCCATTGGGTTTTGACAGTGATCAATCCCTGGTCACTGTTAGTTTAATTGTTTGCTGCCAGTCTTCTTGAGGGCTGGAAGTTCATCGGAATTACTCAGAGCTATGTATCCCAGCACTGTAAACTAGCACAAGGCATGAGAGCAGTAGGCAGTTTTTAAAGTGAATAATCTTATCCTTCAGTGATGAGAATATGTTCATCCTTATTTTACATGAGAACTAACAGGCCAGAGCGACTCAGATTTCTGCAAGCTGCAGAATTAAGATTTGAACTTGGCTCTTTGGGTTTACCAAGATGAATAACAGTAGGTAGGTAGTTCCCTTCTGGGACCTTAGCTATAACCCACTTTCATATCTCCTTCTTTTGATTATCAAAACACATGGGCTCAGAATCAGGCAGACTCAGGCTTAAAATGTTGATTTTGCCATTTAGATGCTGTTTGATCTTGAGCAACTTGCTTACCCTCTCTGAGTCTGATTTGTTGTTGTTTGTCTATGGCAATAAAATGATGATTCCTTCAGAGGGCTGCTGAGGGGTCAGGAGATTTTGCTGTGTCACAGTGGTCAATAAAGTCTCATTTTATGTGTTCTTTTGGACAAATCTCACATCTAGGATTCCCATGACACCATGAGTGCTGTCGACACAGACTCCCTCTAAGCTCCTAAACGTTGCTATAATCAAATGTCATACACCGGTGGGTACAAGCCGCAGACATTTATTCTGGAGACTGGATGCGTGATGCCAGTGTACCAGCGTAGGTGGGCTCTGCTGAGGATCCCTCCTGAATTGCAGTCTGCTGATTCTCACTATGGCTTCACGTGGTAGAAGCAGGGCTCCATGGTGCTTTCTGAGAAGGTCAGTGGTTTCAATCCAAGCTCTGGCCTTCTTAACTCCTGGAGGAGCCATTCAAATGCCATTGCCTGGGGCTCTTACTTCAGCCTATGGCTGTGTGGGGCACAGACATTTAGTCCAGACACTGCTCCCCCATCAAGCAGAAATTAAGGGAAGGAATGCCTGAGTTTAGGCAGGGAGAGTGGGAGGACAGGAAAAGAATGGGTGCTAACACCAAAGACATTGGCTTTTGATCTTAGAGCTTTCCTGGTCTCTGGGCTTTTAGGGGGAACTACTATGCCTATATTCCAAAGAGTTCTAAGGTCCACAGTGCTCACTCCAGGCATGGAAGCTGGGATCTAGACATTGCTCTTTACTTTGTAGATGTCTTATTAAGTAAGAACTTGGCTTGTAATGGATGGCCTCTCAGTTTCTGACTATCATGAAACTCCTGGAGACAACACTGGTTCTATCTAGAACCTGACATTTTCTCTGGGAGCTTCCAGAGCAGCCCTGTCTGGTGGAAGAGGATGGGCACACACATATTTTGAACACTTGCAGTGAGACTGACTCAGGCTGTGGTGGGATTTGTTGCAAGTGCTCACCAAGTTCTGGGTATTTGGCATGATAAACAATAACACTCAATTTTTTTTAAAAGTTGGTTGAGTGTAGCAATGAGAACTTCTTGAGCATATTGGACTAAACAAACTATATTGTTAAAATTTGTCTTCTGTTGCTTTTTTACTTTCTTTTGACATTTTGTGAGACAGGGTCTGGTCTCGCTTTACTAGCCTGGAATTTGCTATATAGACAAGACTGGCCCCAAATTCATGGGGATCCTCCTGCCACTGTCTCCTGAGTGCTGGGATTAAAGGTGTATGCCACCATGATTGGCTGCTTTTGACTTTCAAAATATGGATGGCCTCTAGAAAATGTGTTGTTTCCACATCTGGCTCATATTGCATTTATTTGTGGTACAGCCTTGGGACACAGACATCAGATGTCATCTGTGTGACTCTCTATAGAAACTGGACAACCCATTGCCTCAAAATCGGTTCAGATTTTGAGGTAGATTATGACATACGCATCTCAGTAGGAAATGGAAAGTGTTGTTCATGGGAGTTGCTGGAGAAAACACAGTAGATCCAAGAAGCTCAAAAAATGGCTTAGGCATGTGAGTGGGAAATAGTGATTTTTTTTTGGTGGGTGTGGTATGGGGTCACATGAAAGTTCCCAGACCACCAGAGGGTTTGTGTGACATGAAACTCCACAGCGGTGAGAATTGGGACTTTCTTACTGACTTTCCCAGATGTGGGCAGAAGGGGAAGAGGGAAGAGTGAGGGTTCAAAGTGTCAGTTTCAAATGTTGATAACAAGTGAGTCAGAAGTACTACATCATTTAATATTTTGTCCTCACATGACTCCCAGGGACTCAGAAACAAAGGGAGGGGATGGGGCTTAATAAAGGTCACACAGCTAGTTGGAAACTAGATACTTCCTTCTGTCCCTTCAACTGGCCTTACAAAAAGCCACTTGGAGGGCCAGAGGCTTCTTTGTCCAGGTGATGAACCTGCTTTGTGGATCTTCCAGGTAGGAAGTGCTAAAGAGTGCCAGGTACACAGGGTTCACCGAGGTCTCCTCACTAGGACAGCTCCGGGACAGCTTGGCTGTCCTCAACATAAAGTGAAAAGAAAGCCAGTAGTACGAAGAAACCAAAATGAAACCAACCAACCAACCAACCAACCAACCAACCAACCAACCAACCAACTAACCAACCAACCAACCAACCAAATGACCTAGGAGAATAGAGTAGGCCCCACTGCATTCTCCTCTGTGGAGTTTAGGGTAGAGCAGGAAGCAGAGACCCTGGATTCCACTTGAGGGTAGAAGACTTCCAGGAGAGGCTGTGGGGTCAGGGAGGTCATCTCTTGTAGGAGCAGGACATTGATGCTTTAGAAAGAAAAGGAAGGACACTCACTGGAGGAGTTTGTGTGAATACTTCCGGGTGAGTCTTTTGCACATACAGCTTGCATTTCAGAAGCTCTGGATGCTGAAGAATATACCTGGGAAGAAGTTGGTTCCAAAACCTGGATCTTTGCCTGACTCTTGGCTGCTTGGGAGTATGAGTAGGGAAATATTTTTTCTTCCCACTGCATACACACAAAAATATCTAAATTTGGTTTTTTCGTCTTCTTTTTCCTCTTCCTCCTCTGCTACCATCTCCTCCTCTTTCTTTTCAACCCTGGAAGTAGAGCCGAGTCCTCAGTGGAAATGACTTTGGGTTAAATCTCCAATGATTAGTAGCTAGTTCCAGCTGGCAGCTACTGGAATCCTGGAATGTACCCTGTCTGCTGCCTTCCAGGAAGGGAGAAAGATGGAAAAATTGGTTAAGAAGCAGATAGGCCGCTGAGAGAGGCCTGGGTGGTTAAGATCCCTTGATGCTCTCCCAGAGGATTGAGCTTTGTCCCCAATAGCCTGCCTGTAACTCCAACTCCAAGGGGTCTGATGTCCTCTTCTGGTCTCTAAGGATCCCTGTATGTGCCCACCCTACCCCTGCACTCTCAAGAAGATCGGGCTCTCCTATACCATCACCAACAAGAGAATTTCTCGTGTCTGTTTTGGAGTTGGTTCACAGTTGTTTAGTGAATGGGACACAGTGGGCATAGAAAAGTACAGGCAAAGCAAAGACACTTGCCCAGGTGTGGGCCATCAGCTTCTCCATGTCTCCAAAAGTAAAGGTGCTTAGCCATTTTTTCCCCCCAGCATTAGGTTCTATGTCCTGAAAGAGTATTCTCAGATCAATAGAGTCAGTCTCTTTTACACAACTTCCCCTCTCCCGCCTCAATTGACCTAGTATTCCATTCATACTCTTTCAGCTGTGGCTGGCACACGTTGACAAGAAGATGGAATGACTTGGTCTGTTGTCATCAGTCATATCAATGCTGGCACAAAAATTAAGTTGCCATGGTGACTGAGATGGAGGCTACTTATGGAACCATTTACTGTGACTGGTAGAGTTGCTGCCAACACCAAGTGGTCAACTTGACAGTGACAAAGACCAACAACAAATCTAAATATAGACTCTCCCCCTCAGAGGCAATGTGACCATACTTCCCTTCTGAGAGGTGTGGAAGCAATTCATTGTGTGCAGAGTCAGCACATTTTATAAGCAGACCATTTAGGCACTTACTGAGGTCTTTTTTTTTTTTTAAAGAAAACTTTTATTTATTTTAATGCGTATGTATGTTTTGCTTGCATGTATGCCTGCCCTCCACATGCATTCCTAGTACCCATGGGAGTCCAGAAGAGGGTATCACATCGCCTTAGGACTAGATTAGAGGTGTGGGCTGCTGGGTAAGTGCTGAGAATCAAAGCCAGGTCTTTCCGAAGTCTAGCCAGTGCTCTTAATTACTGAGCCATCTCTCCAGCCCCCACTTTCTGAGTGTTTTGTCCACTGAGGTGGGACTTGACAGAACATTTCATTGGAGTGACCATTTGCAGCAAAAGGTGTGTGACAGAGGTCACCTGACCATGGGACCTACCAGTTCCACGGAAGCTTTTGTTACTACAGAAACAGAAAAGAGTCTCTTGAGAGCACAACTGAGGTCCCATCTCAGGTAAAAAAAAAAAGGGGGGGGGTCCTGACTCCCAGAATAGAGCATATATCCTAAGCCAACAGTTGATGGAGCAATGTCTCCAATAGAGAAGGTATGTGAATCCTGGAAGGAGAGGGTGCAAGTAGGATTGCATTGACTTACTAGAGGCCCATTTGGAGCATTTTTACTTCCTTCTCTATAACTCTAAATCTATAAATTCAAGATACTTCCATCAGGGAATACTGAGTCCCAGCAAACTTGAAGCTGTGGTAACAGCAAGGCTCTTTGGAGTCTGTGTACCAGGAAAACACTGAAAAGGAGTAAGCCATCAGTTTGGCATAGTTGATTGGCCATGATAACCAGGAGATGGATTGCTGTTGCACAGTGAGGCAAGAGAGACCACACCTGTACACCAAGTTAGGTGACTGTCCTCTGATGATTCTGAGGGAAAAAGTCATGTGCCTCGTGATGACCTAAGCATTTTAGGATATGTGAAAAATTAGCTCTGTCAAGAGTGGAGAAATTTCAACAGAGTTGCAAACTGAGGCATCTAGAATAAGTAGTTGCAGAGGAGCAGAGGAGATGAGTGCCCGTAGATGCTGTCAAGATAACTGGTCCTTCTAGCTTGCCCTGAGCTATCCTGGTTTAACCACTGAAAATCTCACTTCCTGGGTGAAGCAGGGCCACTGTGCTGTGTCCTCTTGCTGCAGCCTGGAGACCTGCAGCAGTGGTGGGGCTGACCTGTGCCCTACTAGCCATGTTTCTTGCAAATTTCTTCAGAAAAAGAAACCACCAGGTTTCTGAAGGTGTTCTTTCTAAATGGGTGACTCACAGAAATTAAGCAAATACCATGGGAGGTGGGAGGTGGGAGGTGGGAAGGGGGAGGGGGAGGGGATTGCAGTGAGCACCTTGCCTCAGGGCGAAGGAATTGCCCCCCTCAACCCCAGGCTTCCTGCTGCTGGTCTCCTGCTGAGTTGCTTCTGCCGGAATTGCCTTTAGCAAAGGGAAGATGCCTTGCTTGAGGTCTATTCCAGACCTTGGCTTCTCTGGCTTCTGGCCAAGGCAGGGAAGGAAAGTGTGACTAGTTGCCTCAGGTTGCATCTCCCTGAAGGGTCATTCTACCTTCAGGGTTCCCTAAGGGGTTGGCTAAGGCCACTCTTGCAACTGGACCTCAACTCTACTTCTTAGGTCTGATTTCTTTCACTTTGTTTGGTAATTCTTCCCTGGAACACTACACAAAATGGTCACCATTCCTTTGGTGCAGCCCTGGCCCTCTGGTCTCTTGGCTCCTGTGGTTGAACTCCGGATTGAGTCATTGTGTGTGATCGCTGTGTGTCCTGGTTCAATACTCCTGCTGCTTGTGGCCACTGGTGCTCTCCATCCCTCCTGATCCTGATTCACTTTCTAATTTCCCCATGAGTTTTTGGCTTAAACAAACCTTTTTTTTTTTTTTTTTTTCCAAGACAGGGTTTCTCTGTATTGTTTTGGAGCCTGTCCTGGAACTTGCTCTGTAGATCAGGCTGGCCTCAAACTCACAGAGATCCTCCTGCCTCTGCCTCCGAGTTATGGGATTAAAGGTGTGCACCACCAACTCCCGGTGTAAGTAAAACTTTTTAATGCTTACTCTTCTCTGCCTATGCAATGTATGAATATGTGCGTATATAAATATTTGTTTTATAAACACAGTTCATATAACTTAAAAAATCCCAAACAGTAATGACTGCATTCCATATATATTGAGCATAATTTATCATGCTTACATTCTGCTTTCAGGCACATTTTGAATACTTTATAGTACCAGTTCTGTTCTGAATGTTATTGAGATGTCATGGTTTTTCATACAAACATAAAAAAATATTTCAATCAACCATGAAGTAGGCCAGCATCCTGTTCTCAAAGGACCACGTCTTCATCAACTGGGGACTCTTCACACAGCTTCCTTTTGCTCTTCAAACTGGCCCTCTGTCTTTTAAAAGGATCCTTCTTGATCCGAAATTTCTTTTCCAGGAAGAATAGAAACATCCATACTTCAAGGATCCTGGTTTATCTTGCAGAACAACATTTGAGTGCTAGGGTAACATCTAAGTTAGCTATCTGCAAGATGCAGCTATTGCTGCCAGGCCACTTTTAGAAGCTACACTGTCGGAGACGACAAATGGTGATCTCAGTCCAATATTCCCAATTAGACATTTCACATTGGACTTCAGTCCCAGTTCCACTGACCTAAAATTTCACAGCACTGGTGCTCTTACACACTTTTTATGATGACTAACGTTATGCTCGTTAAGTGATCAAAATGAAGACCCACAAGTTGGTAGCCTTGCATAAAGTCCAGGGAAGCAAGTGTTTGCTGGGCAGAACTGGATGCTAGCTTGTGTGTGTAAAAGTCACGCTGGTTCCATTGGCTGCTTGCACACTGTAATAGCAGGTGTTGTGATTCATAACATGTGATACTAATTCACTCTTTTTGAGATGTGCTGGTTGGATGTTAGAGCAGATCGACTTCTCTCTTCCACAGAGTCTTCCTCCATGCTGGATATCAGAAGTATCAACCCTGAATCCATCTTCCTTCTTATTTCTTAAGCTGGTGTTTATCCCTGCTTTACACTTTCCTAGGTTCAAGAAGGCCATTTAATATGTTGGGGTGTCCTGATAGTTGGGTCTAGGCAGGATGAGAAATCCCCAAACCTCCATTCCCATTGGCTGGGATAGTATTTTGGTGATGGAAAGCAATACTTGACCTCCCCCCATTTACAGGTTTAAAAACTGAGGTTCAATAACACTGTTCATCAGAGTTGCCGAATCTATTAGAATGGCCTTGCTTGTGTAATTTGAATCTCTAAACCAAGGTGACATTTCTAAAATGGTCAGAAATTAATATGATTTGAAGGGTAATCTCTTCCATCAAGAGACTCAATGCATCACTATGTCTGAGGGTCTTCTCAGCTCACAGTGACTTTATGCCTGATGTCTGCCTGTGTACCATGGGGATGGAGTTTTGGAAACCAGTTTTTTTTTTAATTTATTTTTTATTAGTTCAAATTAGAAACAAGCCTGCTTCACATGTCAATCCCTGCTCCCTCCCCTCCCTACCTCCCTTTCTCTTCCTTCTTTCTTCCCATCTCTATTATTTTTTTTCCCCAAGACTACATTATGATCTGGTATTCAGGTTACAGAGAATCCTCGTTTTAACCCAAAGTGCCAAGGAATCACGTAGCAACAAGTAGCAACAAACTTTCCGCTTTGGAAGAGCAATTAAGCTAAAGGGTATACCTGTCAGAGTGTAGCTCACAACCTGTTGTCTGCAGAAAAATCTGCCGAGTCACTGCTGTTCTCCAAAGGCAGCCTCCTCTTCCTTAAGCACACACATCTAGTTCGATTTCTGTGAGTGTCACCGGCTCTTTTCACCAAGAAAGGAACAAGCACCTAGAAGAAGCAGCAAACAAGGGGGGTACTGTGGCCCTTCACATGCATGTTTTCAGCCAGTTTCATGATTCTTTAATATTGAAGAAGAAAGAAATTGTTGTCTCTCTGCCTGTCAGTCAAGGAGAGTTAAAACACAGTGGGTTTGTTTGAAAAAGATCATTCAAATTCAATATTCTTTCTTGCTGTGGCAAAAGGAAAACAATGAGAACCTGGAAATAACCCCCTGTTTCAGATATAAAAAATTGCTTGAGTAAACTGCGAGATAGCAGCACTTTAGAAAGGTGAGTAGTTATTAAAATGAAAAGATTCAGAACAAACGGGTTACAACAAGAGCTTTGTCCAGAGCTAAGCCTACCAGTGTGGCATCTCACTCTGATAAGGCCACCCCTTTCTGTGGTTTTCACCATAGACACCAAAGAGGACAACATTCTCCAGTTTTCCTTGCCAGGATGTGGCTGTGTCCTGGTTAATGGACTATGATGGATGTGAGATGGGCGACTTTCATGGTGCAGCATCTTGGACCACCTATCTACCTTAGGATTGTTAAGACAGGTCAAGAAACTTCTTTTTTGTTCATTTTAACATATGTTCTATAGAGTCAAGTTTATTGCGTAATTAGTACCACATCTAAGAAGGAAATAAATTCAGTTGTAGTGTATTCAATATGGTAGTATTTACAAATAACTGTGTTTCATGGGGGAAGGATAATGCTCCTCCCAATAGCCATAGACCATGTAACAAAACTGCTAGTGCCTGATATGGGGAACTTTGTAGGGGAAGCTGTAGCCACGCCTTCTTAGGGGCTGGCTACAAGAGTACCTGAGGGCTTGTGAGGGCGTGGTCAGAGTGAGTAGGGGGACTGCGTTTTCGGTTTCGGTTTTCTCTTTGTTTCTTGCTGTACAGACTACCACCGGCTGGCTGGTTCGCTCTGTAAGTAAGGCTTTTCCCTATTAAATACCCTTATATTTCTACCTGACTCCGTATTGGTAATTTCTTACTATAGAACTTCCCTTAGAGTTGCTGGTTAGGGGAATCCAAGAGACTTGCAGAACAATATAGGCTATTGTTGTTTCCCTCGATTGCCTCCTGGACTTGAAGTTAAGATCCTATTGTTGAAGACACCACACACTTCAGATGTAGTACTTGAAGGATGTGAGCTAGATTTGACCAGGAAGCCTCCTCTCTGAGGACTAGATTTCATAGTACTAGGGGATGCTAAGCAAGGTGTCAAGGGAGGAAAGAAACCAATAGTTCTACGTAGCTGTAAAGCCTGGGAACCATGGTAATGACTGGCTCAGTAAGATCTCCCTGATGGTGCGGTAGTGGCACTATTACCTCGAAGGTAATTAACAGCCATCTAATAGGACTTGAGGCCTGACAAATAGGTGGGAATTCATGTCTTGTACTGTAAAAGTAGCCAAATACCCATGGATGGAAAGGCCATGGGCCCTGGAATGAAACCTACTACTGCCATTTCCCCAAACCAATAAAACTTGTAACTATATTTTAAGTGCTTATCATTATACCCACAGAAAAGTACAGTTTTCATGCCTTATCAAAGAAGCTGTTTTCGTTTTAAGCAGATGGAGGTTACCACAGACATCTATAGCCTGTCAAAATACAGAGAATAAGCGACCGTGGAGTACCCAGCCCCAAATGACACATCTACAATACAGCTCTCACACCTAAGACTCGGGGAACACCACAGAAGAGGAAGTGGAAGGATTGTAGGAGTCAGAGGACCAGGATGCTTGCTGCAAGACAGTGTCTTCTAGACATGATAGGGAAGCTGCACCATGATATCTCAACAATATGGTTATTCAAACAAGTCCTTCATACTAAGACAACCAGTTGATATACCAATGAGGGGAGAATATGTGTTCTCTGGTGACAAGCTACTTGATAGGTTATCCAGTCCCAAGTGGTCAATCCTAAACACAGGTACATAAGAGCAGCATTAAATGGACACAGTAGTGTGTGTGTGTGTGTGAGAGAGAGAGAGAGAGAGAGAGAGAGAGAGAGAGAGAGAGAATTATAGAAGGGGTCATGAACATGAAAGGAAATGGTGGGGGAGACATGGGAGGAGTTAGAAGAGGTGATGGAGGGATGGGGATGATATAAAGGCAACACTCATGGATGAACGTCTTAAAAATAAAACATCTAATAATAACTCTTACCGCCAGCTGCCTGAGTTCTGCTGCCACGTTAGGGCCCCCAAATAACACATAGAGTCTTATATTATTTACAGTGCTGCTGGCCAATGACTAGGATTTCTTATTTGCTAGCTCTGTCTTAAGTATCAACCATAACCATTAATCTATATATTTTATAACGACTTATTGAGGATGCCAGAAGCATGTGTCCTCTCTTCCCAGGATCACATAGTGACTCTCTTCTCTTTACTACATTTCCCAGAATCCTCCTCAACTCCCAGCCTCACCTATCTTGCTTCCCTATTGGCCAACAGTGTTTTATTTATCAACCAATAAGACAAACATATACACAGAAGTACTTCCCCCATCAAAAACATTTAAATAAATGTTTTATATTCACATATTTAAATAATTTTAAGATAGTTAGGAAAACATATTGTCAAGCTCTTAAGTCCTAAGGGACTCCTCAGCTGACCATAGGATCAGAGCTCAGGGTGAGGGGTAGTAAGCTGACCCACAAGGGCTACTACAGTATCATCTATAGGGTGTAGAGAAGTCTACATATTGGTCTACAGATGCCCATCTGACAGTGCAAATTTGGAAACACCAGGCTTCTACAAAGTCAAATTCATAGTAACAAAAGCTTGCAAATGCCTTTTCCAAGATGTTTGGGGGGATATCTACATAGCTACACATACCTATATCCATAGATGTATATCTGCATCTATGTCTATCTCTATATCGTCTATCTATCTATCTATCTATCTATCTATCTATCTATCTATCTATCTATTTATCCATCTATCTATCTATCTATCTATCTATCTAATCAGTCTATCAATCATATCTATCAATCTATCAATCATATCAATCTATCTATTAATCATATCTATCTATCATCTATCTTTGCATAATGCAGTACTCCATTCTACTTCTCCATTTCTCTAAGAAAAGAAGCAACATATAGTTAAAATTACACTGTTTATTAAGAATAGGACCTAATTGATTTTTCTCCACATCACTCAAGAAATGGAAGCCAGTGACTTTTTTTGACTTTCTCTTCTTTCATAAGGTGGAAAAAAATTAGGAGAAGAAGAGTGTGACAGGGACACATTTTGAAAGACATCTTTCCCAGAGCTATACACAAACCATTAACAAAGTAGCAAATGCATTTGAAGTGATACTCCAAGCTGACATAGGTAATAGTGCTCTGGCATTATAGGACGAGGATGACTTGGGAGATCAGATGTGTCTGTGTTCAGATCTCTAATATTTCCATTAGATTAGTGTAACAGGATGAGAACTCATGCCCCCTTTGGTGTCACTTTTGGCCAGAGCCTCAAGACTAACTTCTGTTAGAAAGGGGAGACTGGGGTCACCACGTAGGATAGGCAAATGATTTGCTCACAGTCTTTTTGGGGTCCTCATGTCCCTCAGTCACTGAGGTAATGAGAAGACTAATAGAATCAAAGATGGTTTTGTTTGGGAAGTTGGAACATTGCTTTCTTTCCTTTCAAGCTTAGGAGAAGGCCTTTGATGGAGCCATCAGTGAGCAGCCTGACACACGTCCCGGCAGACACGTGCCTGAGTCTAGACACTGAAGGCTAGAAAGGGAAAAGGCTGATGCTGCTTTGCTTCTCTTGGGGAGGCATGGGAACGTGTCACAACAAAGGGAGGACTTCCACTCCATAAGTACAATGGGGCAAGAAACCTTTCTTTTAGATGAACTGGTGAGTGTGAGGAAACGGATGTGAAGTTATCCAGACTTCAACAGTAGTGGCTTGAATGAGAATGGCCGCCCTAGGCCTCTTATGTTTGAATACTTGATTCTCACTTGGAGGAACTATTTGGGAAGGATTGGGAAGTATGGCTGTGCGGGAAGGGGTGTGTCACTGGTGGAAAGTCTTTGAGGTTTCAGTAGACTCATGGGATTTCTGGTGCTCTTCTCTGCCTCAAGGTTGTGTATCAAGATGTAAGCTCTCAGCTTTTTTTTTTGTTTGTTTTGTTTTTCTCTGTCATCATGGACCCTCTGAAACCATAACCAAGCTGACTGCTTTCTCTTATAAGTTGCCTTGGTCATGGGAAGTATCACTGAGATACTAACCAAGAAGACTGTCTGGAAGGGCAGAGGGAACTCAGCAGAGAATGTGGAGCCCTTTACATACAATGCTGTATTTGTGAATAACCCATGCATAGCCTTCTGTATTCTTTTTATTATTTCTATATCACTTTGAGTATCTAATACAATGTAAATTGTCATTATATGGTACTGATTAGGGTACAATGATGAGGAAAAGTCTATACATGTTCAATACAGAGCAGCCATCACTGTGCTGGTTAGCTTTTTGTCAACTTGGCACAAGCTAGGGTCATCATAAAAGAGGAAAACTCAGTTGAGAAAATGTCTTCATCAGAGTAGCCTGTAGGCAAGTCTGTGGGATATTTTCTTGACTAATGATTGATATGAGAAGGCCTAGCCTACTGTAGTAGATGGTGTCACTCTAGAAAGGTAATCTTAATTTGTATAAGCAAGCCAGTAAGTAGTTCCCCCCCCCCATAGCCTCTGATTCCATTTCTGTTTCTAGGTTCCTGCCTTGAGCTCCTGGCTTGATTCCCTTCATAATGGACTATGATTGGGATATATAAGCCAAATAAACCCTTTCTTCCCTAAGTTGCTTTCTGTCGTGGTGCTTTATTATGGTAATAGAAAGAACATCAAGACTCCCAACTACACAGACACACCAGGAACTGTATAACACTATTTTCTCAGAGTATCTCTGACTCAGGTCGGTTGAATCTGTGTATGTGGAACCAATACATAGGAAGAATTGATGATATACTGTGGATATGAGTTACTCAAGCTAGTAGTGGACATTTCTGAGGAATGTTTGAGAAATATCAAAGTACTTAACAGCCAAACAAATAATTGGATAAGTAAAACTCTACATTTTCCCATTTTCTGTTTTCAAAACTCACTGAAAACAGAAACTAGAATCTTTTTCCTCTGTCTCTTAAAAATGATATGTTTCTTTTAAAATAGATTCATAATCATATAAAAATTATACACACTATTGGGTACCATGTAATGTTTCAACATATGTAAACATTTTGTATCAAGTTAAAATCATAACAAACATACCTTTTGTCCTTTCCTTATGGTAAAAAACTTTCAAAATCCATTTGCCTAGGGCCTTAGGACGATATGTGGCGCGCAACTGTTATTCACAGTCACTCACACTGGCACACCAGTACTTCCCACTCCTACTTAACAGTAATTTTGTGAACACTGATTAACCTCCCCATGCCTCCCTTGTCCCATGTCCCCAAATCTCTGACAGTCATCATTCTACTCTGTGGTTCTATGAGGTTGACTTTTCACCTATTGTACAAATGGCTGAGAGCATGCAGAGCCTGCCTTTTGTGTCCAGATTATTTTATTTAATACAACTACCTTCAGTCCCATCCATAGTGTTACACATGACAATATTTTATCTTTTTGAAAAAATAGATGAATTGTGTTCCACTGGGTACGTGCACATTTTCTTTACTTGTTCACCAGGTGATGGATACTTAATGTTATCCTTTTGATGAAATGTTCCTATAGGCTCATGTGTTTGAACAGTGGGTCCCAAGCTGTTGACACTGCTATGGAACATTGTAAGACCTTTAAGTGGTAGGAGTGGGACTCAACAGAGAAAGTGAGTTATTGGAGGTGGGCCTTGCGGGTTATAGTTCCAACCTCAACCCCTCTCTGCTTTCTGTCAGGTACCTAGATATGAACCATGAACCCAGAACTACTGTGCCTGCCTCCAAGCCTGCTGTTGTGCCTACCCTACCATGAAACTGGGAGCTAAAAGAAATGCTCCCTTATATCGCTTTTGACATGTATGTTGTCATAATGACAAGAAAAGTAATTAAATCACTTAGGTTGTTTCCATGTCTTAGTTGTTGTGAATAGAGCTATAATAAATATATAGACTTCTATCTATCTATCTATCTATCTATCTATCTATCTATCTATCTATCTATCTACCTGCACACATACATATAGGTTTCCTCACAAAGGACAAGGGTTAAGATATCAGCATCATTTTGGGGCCAGGTAGTAACCTGGTAAAAAGAAACTCCCAGGATTCTATAAGGATGACAATAGATAAAACTTCCCCAATAGTGGAAATGAAGCTTTAACTGTCCATCTCCAGTGACCAGGCAAGACTTCAAGTGGAGGGATTGGGGTACTAACCCAGCCATATAGCCTTCAACCTATAGTCTGCCCTGCCTATGGGATGTGCTGGAGTAAAGGTAGTGTAGAGATTGTGGGAATGATCAACCAATGACTGGTCCAGCCTGAGACTCATGCCACAAGAGTGAAATCACCCCTGACACTACCTGGAGTGTTAGGACCCGGAGGCTGGATGGCCCAGAGACCTAGGATAGACCAAACATGGTTTGAGAAAACAATGTCAATGTAATGATGCCTAATGGTATTCTGCTATACTCCTAGACTGGTTACTATCCCAATTGTCATTAGAGAGGTGCCATCCAGTAACAGATGGAAACAAATGCAGAAAAGACCCACAAGCAAACATTTAGCTCAACTTGGGGAATCCTGCTGAACAGAGGGAGGAAGGATTATAAAATCCAGAGGAGTCAAGGACATCACAGGAAAACCCACAGAAACAACTAACCTGGACTCATAGGAGCTTACAGAGTCTGAACCAAAAACCAAGAAGCCTGTATGAGACCCACCTATGGCCTCTACATGTAAGTGACAGTTGTGTAGCTTGGTCTACTTGTGGGACTCCTAACAGTGGGAGCAAGGGCTGTCCCTAACACTTTGGCTGTTTCTTGGGAACCTATTCCTCATACTGGATTGCCTTGGCCAGCCTTAATACCAGGGCAGGTGCTTAGCTCTACTGAACTTGATAAGCCATGTTTTGTTGATATCGATGGGAGGCCTGCCAGAACAGAGGAGAATAGAAACAGAGGAGTGGATTGGGGTAGGGCAGAGGGGAGGTGGGGGAAGGAGATGGAAGGAGAGGAAGGAGGGGAAACTGCTGTCTATCCAGATATAAACAAATTTAGTAAAAAGAAAGAAAAGAGAAGAGGCAAACAAATGTTTTTGAATGATTTTAGCACGTGAGTATTAGTTGCTGGGGATCTGCAACATTACTATAGACTGACATTCACACCTAATTCTTCACATGGCCTTTTACTCATAGGTAAACAGGACTACATAGCCTCGGGATATTTTCTTATATGTCAATAATGTTGTATTGCAAATATGTTCTCAAGCTCCAAAAGTAACATAGTTATACTAGTTTTTAACTTCTGTACTGAGACTACAAAACAGCACTAATAACGCTGTGTCAACAAAAATGCTATTTTCCAATTTTGGCAATGTAAATTTCCTCAATTGAAGACACACACACACACACACACACACACACACACACACACACACACACTATCAGCATTGTGTGGTTAAGAGGTAAGTATTCCTTTGTGGGATTAAGAGCTGGCTGAGAAGATAGATGAAAGATACTCTTCCAGCTCAGGCAAGATGACAGCTACTTTTCTCCAGGACCCTTCCTTGGTTAGTGTTGAGCCTGGGTTTTGGCTGTCAGATGTAGGCATAAGTACAGTTAGCCACAGTCATGGCTCTTAAAGCCTCCTGCATGGGCCTCTAGATTCCTCTTTTTCCTGCCACTGTGACATCTAAAGGTCACACTTTCTAGGGTGAGTAGCTATAAGGAGGATAGTTTCTTGACCTGTGCTGACCTGTACTGGGCTCTCCATGAGCATGTTAATCCACAGTTCTGTTAGATTAAACTGTTGCTTAAAGCAGCCTCTGTGAAAACAGAAGAGCAGGAGCAGGGACATGAAGCAGTTTCCACAGGCAGGTCTAGAGGTGAAATCAATATTTGTTTTAGATCAATGCCTGTGGGTGAGAAAGGCAATAGTGAAAGAGAGAAGAAACAGCTCTGAATAACTGTACCTTGAAGTTGCATTAAAAAACTATAAGAAGAAGAAAAACCATTTTTATAAGATGTACAAGTCATAGAATAGTCACAAACTGCATACAATGTCTCTCCGGCACAGGAGGGAAAGAATAGGGTGAGTTCCCTTCCTGGCCTCTTTCAAGCATTCCCATCAGAGGACCCAGCATCCTGGGACTGCACAGGGACCTGGGCTGACCTCTGTGGCTCCTCTAAAGCCTCCATGTTATCAGAGTGCTAAACTGGCAACTTGTCTATTTTCTCATAACTAGAGGAAACGCAGTAAGACAGGGAGGAGCTGAATGAAGCCATTAATGAGCTGATTGAAAGTTTTAGCCTATTCTGTTTTGGTCTACTTCATTTTCCTTGAATAAATATTACACATATTATGTGTCCACAAAAATCCATAAAATTAGTGACATATGTTACTACAGTGAATGTCTTATCACTTTAAAGAAAGGTTTTGGTGCTAGGCTCAAACACAAGCTCAGGGTTCACTGTGTGTTAAACAGTATCTACCACTAAGCTAATCTCATCTCACTGAGCTGATCTTATCTTTTTGTGGTGGAACCTTACAAGGTGAATCATATAGTATAGCCCAACCTGATAATAAGCCAAGACTGGAAAGTCCCAGAAACAGCAGCTGAAGGTGAATAAGAACAAATGGATAATGCTTGGTATAATGGAAATTAAGACTGAGTTTGAAATCTATTGAAATGCAATGAAAAGAATAATAATTTATACAAAAATTACTGTAGGAGTTGTCATCATAGAAAAACTCACAGCCTTAAATATCCTCAGCAGTACAGGAGGGAGACTACACAAACACCATCTATCTTAAAAATAGCAAAAAGTACCGAATAAGGGAGAATAAACAGGAAGTAAGGATTACCATATTTCATCAATTTAAAGGCCTGCTTCACTGTTCACTTTGACATCTCTGCAACTGGGATGTGTCCTCAATTTCTGTTGGCCATGTAGTGGCATGGCCTCGTTGTTATTGTCCATGCATGCCAGAACTTGACTGTCCTTTTGGTGACACAAATGGAATCCCTTGGCATGTCAGTCAAAAAGCCATTTAAACACTCTCTCATCAGCACCATGAGTGCGGGCTCATGTCTGAACTACTCAAGTGACACTTCCACTAAGAGATAAGCAGTGTGGAAACTTGCAGAAAGAGCAAGGACATTTTTGTGGAGCAAACTTGGAATGCATAGTATGACAATGTTCCAAGAAACAAACATTGCCTTGCTTCAGTGTGGTCCAACACTGTGGCCAGATAGGAACACTGATGGCGAGGTCCATTGTGACTTCAAAGAGCTGGTCTCCCCATAAGAAGAAGACAATTTATAGACAGCTGGAGAAGTTTCATATTTTCCTTTTACGGATGCTCCAGGGAAATAAGACCAAAACTTAGGTCTAAATAAATCTGAAACTATTCTCCCAAGAAATACCAAGTAAACGAAGTGATAAGAAGGCCTTCTGTTGTAGATTATGTGAGAGTGTTTTGTTTTTCAGAATGGAACAAAGTAATTATGGAATGTGATAAAATAGCCAAAATGCTAGAGTTAATAAGAGGGAGAAGCAAAAGTAGAATGTATAAGTAACTATGAAAACTAGTTTCTTGCCAAAGTAGTAAACTTTTGTAAGCTCTTCGTGAGCTTGTAAAAAGGAGAGTGAGAGCAATGTACAAGAGCAGGGCTAAGACAAAGGAATAACAGATAATGCAGAGGTTAAAAACCACAAAAGAAAATCTCATTGGCAAGCTTTTCAAAAATTAAGAATGGGTTGGCCAACTTGTGTTGTAATACTGTAGACATTGTGAACTAAAGGATATTATGCTGGCATTTAAGTGCCATTTCAAATTCAAACATTTAAAAATTTATAAATCAGATTTTGCTCAGTAATTGTAGAAAATGAGATGTTGGGACAGGCTTGGCCTGGAGGCTACTGTTTGTTGACTTGATCCAGAAGAAATAACAATCTTCTAGAAAAATACAGCTTGTCAAAAATGACCTAATAAGAGATGGAAAATTTGAATAGAAAAAAATATTGTGGGAGAATTAAAAAGTTTGTGTGGTGTAAAAGACCAGAGTCAGATAGTTTCACAAGTTAATATGCTGTGTTCAGATAAAAATTGCTTCTTGGCTTTTAGTCTCAAATTAAAACAAAAATAATGCCAGAAGACTACTAAGATCATAGAAAAAGATGAAAAATTTCTCAAATTCATTTAATAAAGCCAGTGTAACAATGATATCAACACCAGTTATTGCTCAAATAGCACAAACATAAAGACAACATAGAAACCTGATGGCTAATCTCGAAGTCATCTTTACTAGATTTGGAATCCCCTAGGAGATGGTGTGGCACATCTCTGGGTGTTTCTGTGGCATGCTTCCAGAGAGATTTAATGGTGGGAAAGACTTACCATGGGTGAAGAGTCCTGGGGTAATAAAAGGAAAAATGGGAACAGCTGTCAGAGTTCCAACTCTTCTGAAATCATGAACCCAACTAAATTTCCCCTTTCAACTGTTTCCCTTAGGAGTTTAGTCACAGTGATGAGAAAAGCAACTGACACAAAATGTTACAAAAAAGCCAATACATGAACTGCATGTATTGGCTTGGATACAAGGGGGTTGGATATGTGGAAATTTATCTGTATTAATTATCAGATAGAAAATTAAGAGAGAAACCATGTGATCAGAGATGTAAGCATTGAAATAAGTACTCTAATACTAAAATATTAAAGATAAGTCAAAATTGATAATGTAACAGTGACGCAAATAATTACCTCCATTGTTCAATAATGTTTGGAGGTTTTAGTGAATGTACAAATGAAAATAATAAAATAATTTGTATAAACACTGGGGAAAGCTAAGCTGATTATATGACTCTAAAGATCTACGAGTGCAAAGAAAGTATAGTTTTAATCATTCTTAGAACAACTGTGATAATTTGGTAATAGTAGAAATAGGTTTTTCTTAGGAATAAGAACTTCAAAATGGGAAAACTGTTTTCTTTCATATGTTGCTGTTAAGCTTTAAGCTTTAGATACACGTGCTTCATTTAGAATACCTACAGAGGTAGGCAGCTAATTAGGGATGGCAGGGGTATGTGGGAAGGGGGAATAGAATATAGTGTTAGAAAGAGATAAATGGAAAGTTGGAGCAGGAGGATTAAATGGTGTGGGGATGGGCGAGTGGGGTAGAAGAGGGAATATGGGGATGGACACCACCACTAAAGCCTTTTGGAAAGCCATGTGGAACTTACTACTATAGAAATTTAAATGGAGTTGCCATGTAATGTGCCCAATTAGACATAATATACTACCAAATTAAACCCAAGTACCAGGAATGGGGTGCATCTTTTTGAGTCATTAGCCAATGAGTTTCCATAGATCACCCCAAACATTACAGGATATTGCCAATGTTATTGGTTACACTCCACAATCTGACAGTAAGGCACTGTTGCTGAAGACACCACAAACTTATGTCATAGAACAAATATAGTTGGTTGTCAGCTGAAAGATTCACCCCCATTGGCTAGTGTTCATAGTACTGGAAGGTGCTTGCTATACATGCTACCAGAGGAGCAAAGTAATCTTCAGTTTCACCCAACTTCGAACCCTGTGAGCTATGATAATGACCTACCTAGCAAGATAAGCCAATTGGTGCAGTAGTGGCACAGATGCTATGGCAGTAACCCTTTGATTGGCTGTAAGGCCCCACTTCATGAGATGGAACCCATACCTGACACCGTTAATTAGCCCAAGAGTCTGAGATTAGCCTGGTAATGGGCCCTAGGAGAAAACCTACTAAAACTATTCTGCTAAATGAACATAGCAATAAAATGACTCCTATTGACTTCATTATTTCTGTACCCATATATCAGAGCATCTCCAAACCCTTGTCAGAGAACTTATTATTACAGCAGATGATAATTAGCACAAGACATCAACAACTGGACAATGTGCAGAGTGAAAGACTTTGGAATGCTCAGTTTTAAATGGGATCCTTCTCAAACTCTTTCCCTCAAGGCTCAGGGACCTATGCAGTGGGGAGGTGGAAAGATTGTAGGAGCCAGGGGTGGTGGATGGCTTTAAGGAAATAGAATTTTCCGGACACTACAGGGCAGCTGCACATATGAACTTGCAGAGACTGAGAGCATGCATAAGACCTACACAAATTCAAGTCAGACAAAATCCTAGCAAGTGGGAGGGGAAGTGGACACAAAGTTTCAGTAGACAAGAAGCCACTGGAAGTTGATAACTGATAGCAGAGAGAAATGTCAGTTTTCTTCAATGAAGTGACACCAGGTATATCAACCACACTCCAGGGCAAGCTCTATGCCCATAGGAATTTGACTCCCCCATGCCCCATGTGTGTGTGTGTGTGTGTGTGTGTGTGTGTGTGTGTGTGTGTGTGAGTGTGTGTGTGTGTGAGTGTGTGTGTGTGTCTGTGTGTGAGTGTGTGTGTGTGTGAGTGTGTGTGTGTGTGAGTGTGTGTGTGTGAGTGTGTGTGTGTGTATGTGCGTGTGTGAGTGTGTGTGTGTGTGTGCGCGCGCGCACGTGCGTGCGTGCATGTGTGAGTGTGTGTGTGTGTCTGTGTGTGAGTGTGTGTGTGTGTGAGTGTGTCTGTGTGTGAGTGTGTGTGTGAGTGCGTGTGTGTGTGTGTGTGTGTGTGTGTGTTTAAGAGAAAGAAAAGACATGAAGTTGAGTGGGTAGGGAGGTGAGGATGGATCTGGGAGGAGTTGGGGAGAGGAAACAATATGATCAAAATGTATTTGTATGAGCTTCTGAAAGAATAAGTGAAATCTTTTAAAAAGAGTTTTAGACATAGAACTAAGAAAATGATTCTTTTACAATGCCAACAAAATTTTAAATATTTGAGAGAAAGTATAGAACCTATGTGAAGTGATGAAAGAATGCAAACTGGGTGGAAAAAGTTAAAACTTGGGATGGGTGGGTCTTATATTGTAACAAACCTTGTCAATCTTAGAATGCTAACCAAATACCTGGAATTCTAATGCAGACTTTTTGGTGCAGTAACTAATGGGACCTTACATTTCATATGAAGGAACAGTGTCCATGAACAGTCAGTAAATATGCAAGAAGCTGTACAGTGAAGAGGCAGATGCTTGGGTGAATATTAAGATAGCAAACTCACCATCATAAATCTATGTGTAGAGACAGAGGGTAGCTGTATAGATCAGAGCACAGATGGACAATTCACAAATAGATCCCGTTCTACAAGGAGAATTTTGTATATGAGAATGTGTTTTTTTCAGTAGCAGAAGAATGGTTTGCTTAATAATCTGTGAGTACGACAGGCTCTCCATCTGGAAGAAAATTAGCTTCCCCATATCTAGGATAGTTTACAAGAATAAACCCCAAGGAATTAAAAGAATGAGACTTTGTGGAGAGATGCCTCATGTTTTGAAGGTCGATTCTGCTACCTAACGTCTCCTAACTCCAGCCTGTCCTGGCTCCTCTCAGCATGGGGAAGAGGAAGCTATAGGGCAGAGGATGGGGCCAATCAAGTCAGCACAGCAGAAAGGAAACTTAGAAGTGAAGAGTTCAAAGCCAGGGAAGACAAGGCGAGTGGGCAACTGGAAGGGTCTGCTAAGGAAAGCTAGTGGAAAGGTGGGGGCGGCAGGGGTGGTGGTGGGGGAAGCTGTGGAAGAAGAAAAAGGGAAGGGAGGGAGGGAGGAAGGGAAAGAGAGAGACAGAGAGACAGTCAGAGACAGAGAGACACACACTGGTGTAATAACAGCAATAGTCAATATATGCAGTCAATATAAGATTATGATGGAAGATCATGAGATGGCTTAGTTGTTAAGGTGTTGGATCCCACATGATGGAAGGAGAGAAGCTGCTCATGCAAGTTGTCCTCTGACCTCTGCACACTCATGGCGGCCCACTCGAATTTGTGAGTGCACATGTCTGCACACCATGTGCACGCGCGCGCGCACACACACACACACACACACACACACACACACACACACACACACACACACACACACACACAATGAATAAAGAAATGCAATGAAAAGATCACAATGGAACTTAAAACATTCACATCACCTAGTGGCATTGCCGTATGAGGAATCCCTCTAGTGTTTGGGGTGATTTGCTGACAAAGATAAATCTATTCACTGCCATAAGAGAATAGCAGGTACGATTACATAGAGTCCATAAAACATGATAAAATTCTGTTACTGCAGCCTGGAAAGATGACTCAGCAGTTAATAGCACTGCCTGTTCTCCCAGAGGACCTAGGTTTTATTCACCCACATGGTGACTAACAACTGCTCTAACTCCAGTCCCAAAGGATCTGACACACTCTTCTAGACTCTTTTGGAACTGCACATACATGGTACACAGACACACATAAAGGCAAAAAAAATAAAAGTAAACAAATCTTTAAAGACTTGCTACTCATTTGTACAGTTACCATTCTATACTTAAGTCATCGTTTTAGAGGAGCAGGGAGTGGTGTCACGCTGGTAACCGTCATTCACATCTCATGTTTTTCGGGTCCCCGATGGCACTAGGAGCCACCGCAAGCAGTTGGCTATAGCAATGATATTTGTGCAAGCAGAGGCACTAAAGATGGGCTTTTCAGAATGTAACCCTGCTAAGTGACACACGATTGTGTGTTTGTCATCAGCTGGGATCATTTGCTGTTACTACAAGGCGGGATGGCTTTCCTACTTGCTTTTGTTTGCTTTGGCTTCTGGCCAGCCATTTACTGGTCTTCCAGCTGTTTCTTTGAGGAGAGGAAGGCTGATTTCATTTTAGGTGCTGAAGAAGAAAATGTCAACTATTGTGTTAGAAAACTAAGCAAAAACTGTGTTCTTGACTCATTCATAAAGATACCCCCCTCACCAACCTGGTCCCTAGAGATAGGTGTGGGGATTGGGTATCATGGCCTGTGGAGAGTCTTCAGATAAATTTCAGATTTATCTGAGAGAGTATTTATCTGAGAGAGTATTCAGATAAATTTCTAGAGGTTGGTTGGGGGAAATCATGGGTGTTGGGGAGGAGATAACCACAGATGCTGGCTGAGCAGCCTGACTGGAGAAGCCATTCTACTGAGCCGGGCTTGGCCGTAGGAAGAGCAGCAGATCTGAAATGAGGTCCTGGGAGATGAAAGAAGCATGGAAGTGGTAGGAATGTTTAATCTCAGAGCCCAAGGCAATGCCTTGCTGCAGGAATTGTGAGATTGGACATCTGAAGGGCAAATGGGAGCTAGAAAGGGCAGTGGTGGGTGGCTTTCAAGACACCAGATGACACAGGCAGAGAGATATTTAAGGAAATTGTAAGGCCAGGGACAAAGTACATCTAAAACCTTCAAGATCACCATCTGGCTTCTCTCAGAGAGCCAGAGAACTACCATCCTGGTTGGTGACAAAGAGGCTCAGCACTGTCATCAACTTCCCAGAGTACACCAGGCTGCCCTCAGAAAGGCTATCAGAATGTGGTGCCTTGAATGAGAATGACTCCCATGGGCTCATGTATTTGAATGCTTGGAGGAACTGTTTGGGGAAAAATTAGGAGGTGTGGCCTTGGAGGAGGAGGTGGGTCGGCTTTGAGGTTTCAAAAGCCCACACCATGCTTAGTCTCTCTGCCTCCAACTTGTGAATAAGATGTAAGTGCTTTCTCTCTCTCTCTCTCTCTCTCTCTCTCTCTCTCTCTCTCTCTCTCTCTCTCAAAGTAAGCTCTCAGCTGCTGCTCCAGCACCATGCCTGCCTACTGCCATGCTTCCTGCTGTGATAGTCCTGGACTCCACTACCTCTGGAACTGTGAGCCTCCAATTAAATGCTTTATTTAATGTAGGCTTGGCCATGGTGTCTCTTCACATTAATAGACGAATAACCAAGGCACAGAATTAAGGACCACAGTGAGACGTTAGACAGGCCTGGGTTTGGATCCTAACTGGCCACCAACTAGCCATCTGGCTGACTTTGGGGACCCAACACCTCTCCTCAGATTTATGTTATGGCTAATATGAAAATGACAAGATCTAGTAGAGTAGTTGGAGGATGAGATCATGAGCTGGCTATAGAAGATGTCACTTAGTCAAAGTGAGATTCCCTCATTCCATGGGAGGTAGAGAGGATGGCTTTCCCCAAGCCTTTGAGGTTCCATCCATGTTCAGTTGGGCCTACTTGGCTCAGTTCCAGTGGGTGGGGTAGGAGGAGCTTAGCAAGCTGTAGTTCAAGATATGGTTATGATTTTGCTCTCTGTTGCTTTGTCAGGAGTGGTACACAGGATCTCTCAGAGCTACAAAATGAATGAATCATTTACTTGTTATCAGCAGACTGTTTTGTGTAAATCGTTAGATTGTGCAGTTGGCGCCTAACCCTTACTGTCGTTTGAGTCTTCTTTTCTTTTCGGTTTATAGTTTTCCATAAAGGCTTGCCACATTTCGAGGCCACTGACAGTTTTCAGATCTCACATCATGCTACTTGTGTTAATGTGCACCCGAAGCCCACATTAAAATCATATTTTCCTGTAAAGTAGGAAAAAAGGTCTTGTAGGATCCTTTAGAAGTAACTGGCCACTGGAAACTAACGTAATTGGCAATTTGCTATGATTTCTTGGCAATCATCCTGTTTGCTCAGGGGATTTTGCAAGGTGAGCAAAAGCCACAAATAGAGTTCAGATGTAATGAAATTCTTAGGAAAACAAAGCTAAACAGTTAGTGGGGTTAAAATACTGTTACATTTTGGCAATACATATCTATTAATTTGTATTGTGCTACTTTTTCTTCGTATTTGGGAGGCAGTGGTTTTATATCCTGGCCTCCAACAATTTTGAAGTCCCAGAAGGACTCACACAGATCAACCCCGAGGATGGATGAATTGACTGATAAAATGCCTTCAAAGGACTATGATTTAGCAGACCAGTGACTTATTCTTATCCAGAGTGGGTCTGGTTGCCATCTTGAAGGAGCAAGGACATCTTAGGACACTTTCCTAGTTCGTGCCTTTACTCTCTTCATCCCCATACCTCCTTCTGGTAGCTTCTTCCTTGCCTACTACTTTATTTTCAACCTCAGCATTAAAACCTGTCCTACTGTATTATGGGCAGCAAGGCCACAGTTCCTGGTTAATAAGACACGCATTATTCAATCCTTGCAGGAGTGGTAGAAATCATTTTTTATTCCTTACAAAGGGAGGTTAGTGAGTAAGCTAAAGGGAAGAAACAGCAGATTAATTCTTCGGGTCAACTCAAAGGCATCTTACATCCCAGGAATTGTGCTGTGTTTGTGACAGAAGAGGCTAAGAACCCAGAAGTCACAGGGTCTCTTTTCTCATCCTGGCACTGGCCTCTTGGGTCTCTAGTGTGGACAGAAAATGACAGACTAAGGTGGAGGAGAGAGAAAAGGGCTGGCATGGGAAGACATGGTTATGTAATTGCACCATTAGATCCTTGAGACTCACTCAGATGAGGGCTGAGAATGAGGTCAGAAGTGCAGGGATTCTGGCTCCATCCAGACCTGTCCAAGGAACAACTGCACTGTAACAGCTTGGGGCTGAATGTGTGGGGATTAAAGGCTCAAGCAGCCATGGACTGGGCGTTAAAACCCAGCATGTCCACTGTTCTGATTAGACTCTTGCATCTGCCCTTCCAACTGGTACCCCTTCCTGAGGCTGTTCCATAGCTGGGGTGTTTTAAACAGAATTTCATTACAGGGCACACAGTGGTGAATACTGCCTGGCAACTTGACAGGCTCCAGAATCACTTAGGTGATAAGCCTCTGGGCATGGCTCTGAGGGATTATCTAGATTAGGTTAGCCTCTTGGCACGCCTGTGAGGGATTTTTCTAGCTTAGGTTAGCTTCTGGTCTTGCCTGTGGGAGATTATCTAGGGGCTTACTGAGGAGGGAAGACCCACTTTAACTGTGGGTGGCACCATTCAGTGAGCCTGGGTCTTGGATTGAATAAAATGGAGAAAAAGAACTGAACACTAGCACTTATGGGGGACACTGCTGACAGGATGAAGCTGGCATTGTCCTTAGTCACCATGACAAGAGCCTCTTCAGTAGTCTGGTGTAGGTAAGAACTAGATGGCATCTGACTGACCAAGGATAAAGCCACAAAGAAATGAAGATAGAATGTGTAGACAATGTTGGCATATCATTGGCTAGGAAGACATTCAGAAAATGCAAGAAGAAAAGAACAACAACAATTGAAATAAGGAACCAACTTATTTGAGCACCTACTAGAAACCATCAATAATCTCTCATCTCTGTAAGAGCCAGCATAGTAAAGATTATTTACAATATCACTAAATTTACAGAAATATGGTGAATATTATATAATGTATAAGTTTAGTATGTAAGTTTTCTATGCTGTGTAACAAATTTATCAACTTAAAAAAATACACATTTACTATTGCACAGTTTCTGTAGGTCAAGAAGCCAGGAATGGTGGAGCTGGATGCTCAGAACTGTAATCAAAGTATCAGAGATGGGTTCTTGTCTGAAAACTCAACTGTGAGATTAGAACTTCTAAACTTCTTTTTTTATTTTTAACTATATATATATATTTAAATTCTTTAATTACTACTCATATTTACATATCCATCCCCCCATTCCTTCAACCTCCCATCCTCCCATGTTCCCCAACCCATCTCCCAACTCCTCCCCAGGGATAGTGAGGCCCTCCACCAGGGACCTTCAAGGTCTGTCATATCATTTGGGGGAGGGGCTAGGACCTCCTTGCTGTATCTGGGCTGCAATATTATCCCTCCATAGGGAATGGGCTCTCAAAGTCCATTTGTGCTTCAGGGATGAAGACTGGCTCCACTGTTAAGAGGTCCCATAGTCTGTCTTGGCCTCCTAGCTGGCTCCCACATTCAGAGGGCTTGGTTCAGTCCAATGCTGTTTCCACAGCTTTATGAGTAAGGTCTCCATGCTCTCACTAGGTCAGGTCAACTGTTTCTGCGGGTTTCTGTAGCACCATCTTGGCTTCTGTGCCCATCCCTCCTCCCTCTCCACAATTGGATTCTAGGGGTATGGTTCAGTGCTTAACTGTGGGTACCTGTTTCTGCTTCGAACAGCTACTGGATGAAGGCTCTAGGAATGGTAACCAAGGTAGACACCAATCTCATTACAGGGGAATGGCATCAATGGCATTTTCTCCGCCACTGCTTGGATTCTTAGTTGGGGTCATCCCTGTGCATCCCCTAACATTTCCCCTGTACCAGACCTCTCTCCATACCTGTACTGTCTCCCTCTATCAAGGCATCTCCTTTCTTGCCATCCTGTATTCCTCCCCTGTCTCAGTCCTCTTGTTCTCCTCCTCCTTTATTCCCTTCCCACCTCCTTCCTTTCCCCCCATGCTCCCACTTTGTTCAGGGCTTCTTTTCCCCCTCCCCTTCTTTGAGGGACTATGTGATCTTCTCTTTGGATCCTCCTTGTTTCCTAGCTCCTCTGGCAATGTGGATTGCAGACTGGTAATCCTTTGCTTTAGGTCTAAAAATCATATTATGAGTGAGTAATAACATGTTTATCTTTTTGTGACTGGGTTATGTCACTCAGGATGGTTTCTTCTAGTTCCATCCATTTGTGTGCGAATTCTAAGATTCCGATGAGTAGTACTCCATTGTGTAAATGTGCCACATTTTCTCTATCCATTCTTCAGTTGAGGGACATCTAGGTTGCTTCCAGGTTCTGGCTACTACAAATAATGCTGCTATGAACATAGTTGAACATATGTCCTTATTGTATAAATGTGCATTCTTTGGGTATATGCCCAAGAGAGTAATTGCTGCATCTTGAGGTAGACTGATTCCAATTTTCTTGAGAAACTGCCATACTGATTTCCAAAGTAGTTGTACAAGTTTGCACTCCCACCAGCAATGGAGTTCCTCTTTTTTCCACATCCTCTCCAGCATAGACTGTCATTTCGTGTTATTGATTTTAGCTATTCTGATAGGAGTAAGATGATATCTCAGAGTGGTTTTGAGCTGCATTTTCCTGATGGCTAAGGATGTTGAGTACTTCCTTAAGTGTCTTTCAGCCATTTTAGATTCCTCTGTTGAGAATTCTCTATTTAGTTCTGCACTCCACTTTTTAATTGCATTGTTTGGTGTTTTGGTGGCTAACTTCTTGAGTTCATTGTATATTTTGGTGATCAGTCCTCTGTCAGATGTGGGGTTGGTGAAGATCTTTTCCCATTCTGTGGGCTGATGTTTTGTCTTGCTGACTGTGTCCTTTGCCTTACAGAAGCTTCTCAGTTTCAGGAGGTCCCATTTATTGTGTGTCCACCTCAATGTTTGTGCTACTGGTGTTATGTTCAGAAAGCGGTCTCTTGTACCAATTTATTCGTAGGTACCACCTACCTTCTCTTCTAGGAGGTTCATTGTGGCTGAATTTATGTTGAGGTCTTTGATCCATTGGGAATTAAGTTTTGTGCATGGTGATAGATATGGATCTATCTGCAATCTTCTACAGGTCCGAATCCAGTTATGCCAACACCATTTGTTGAAGATGCTTTCTTTTTTCCATTGTATAACTTTAGCTTCTTTGTCAAAAATCAGGTGTTCATAGGTGTGTGGGTTAATATCAGGGTTTTCAATTCTATTCCATTGGTCAATATATTTTTGTGACAATATCAAGCTGTTTTCTGGACTATGGCACTATAATAGAGCTTGAAGTCAGGGATGGTGATGTCTCTGGAAGTTCCTTTATTGTACAAGGTTGTTTTGGCTATCCTGAGTTTTTTGCTTTTCCATATGAAGTTGAGTACTGTTCTTTAAGGTCTGTGAACAACTGTGTTGGAATTTTGATGGGGATTGCATTGAATCTTTAGATTGCTTTTTGGCAAGACTGCCATTTTTATTATGTTGATCCTACCTATCCAAGAGCATGGAAGATCTTTCCATTTTCTGGTATATTCTTTAATTTCTTTCTTTAAAGACTCAAAGTTCTCACTATACAGGTCTTTCTCATTTTTGGTTAGTGTTACCCCAAGATATTTTATGTTGTTGGTTGCTATTGTAAAGGGTGATGTTTCTCTCACTTCTTTCTCAGTGCATTTATCATCTGTATATAGTAGGGCTACTGATGTTTTTTGAGTTAATCTTGTATCCTGCCACTTTGCTGAAGGTTTTATCAGCTGTAAGAGTTCCCTAGTAGAGCTTTTCGGGTCACTTATGTAGACTATCACATCATCTGCAAATAGTGAAAGTTTGACTTCTTTCTTTCCAATTTGTATCCCCTTGATCTCCTTTTGTTGTCTTATTGCTCTGGCTAGGACTTCAAGTACAATATTGAAGAGATATGGAGAGAGTGGACAGCCTTGTCTTGTTCCTGATTTTAGAGGAATCGCCTTGAGTTTCTCTCCATTTAGTTTGATGTTGGCTGTTGCTTTGCTGTATATTGCTTTTATTATGTTGAGGTATGTTCCTGTTATTCCTGATCTCTCCAAGACCTTTATCATGAAGGGATAATGGATTTTGTCAAAGGCTTTTTCAGCATCTATCGAGATGGTCACGTGGTTTTTCTTTTTCAGTTTGTTTATATGGTGGATTACATTGATTGATTTTCTTATGTTGAACCATCCCTGCATTCCTGGGACAAAGCCATCTTGATCATGGTGGATGATTTCTCTGATGTGTTTTTTTTATTTGATTTGCCAGTGTTTTGTTGAATATTTTTGCATCGATGTTCATGAGGGATATTGGTCTGTAATTCTCTTTTTTCATTGTGTCTTTGTGTGACTTGGGTACCAAGGTAATTGTAGTCTCATAGAAAGAGCAATGTCCCTTCTGCTGCTATTGTGTGGAACAATTTGAGAAGTACTGGTATTAGTTCTTCTTCGAATTTCTGGTAGAATTCTGCACTGGGCAGAAAAGCCCTGGGCTTTTTTGGTTGGTAGACTTTTGATGACTTCTTCTATTTCATTAGGGGTTATAGGTCTTTTTAAATTGCTTATCTGTTCTTGTTTTAATTTTGGTAAGTGATTTCTATCAAGAAAATTGTCCATTTCCTTTAGATTTTTGAATTTTGTGGAGTAAAGGTTTTCAAAGTATGACCTGATGATTCTCTGGATTTCCTCAGTGTCTGTTGATATATCCCCCTTTTCATTTCTGATTTTGTTAATTAGCATGCTCTCCCTCTGCCTTTTGGTTAATTTGGATAAAGGTTTATCTATCTTGTTGACTTTCTCGCAGAACCAACTCTTTGTTTCATTGAGTCTTTGTAGTGCTTTGCTAGTTTCTCCTTTACTGATTTCAGCCCTCAGTTTGATTATTTTTTGGCATCTGCTCCTCCAGGGAGAGTTTGCTTCCTTTTGTTCTAGAACTTTCAGTCGTGTTGTTAATTCTCTAGTATGATTATTCTTCAGTTTCTTCATGTGGGCACTTAGTGCTATGAACTTTCCTGTGTGAGGTTTTATGTGTGATTTGAGTTTTAGTAATGTTTCTTTTACAAATGTGGGTGCCTTTGTATTTGCGGTATAGATGTTTAGGATTGAGACTTCATCTTGACGGACTTTTCCCGTGATAAGTATGAAATGCCCTTCTTCATCTCTTCTGACTGATTTTAGTTTGAAGTCTAATTTGTTTGATGTTAGGATTTCTACACCAGCTTGTTTCTTGGGTCCATTTGATTGGAAAATCTTTTCCAAACCCGTTACTCTGAGGTACCGTCTGTCTTTTAAGTTGAGATCTGTTTCTTGTATGTAGCAGAAGGATGGATTCTGTCTTCGTATCCATTCTCTTAGCCTGTATCTTTTTATAGGCAAGTTAAGACCATTGACATTGAGAGATATTAATGACCAATGATTGTTGATTCTTGTTTGATTTGGATTTGTTGTTGTTGTTATTATGTGTGGATTTCCCCACTTTTTTTGGGGTGTTTGGTAAAGTGGTATTACCTATTGCCTATGGTTTTTTGAGTGTAGTTATCTTCGTTGTGTTGAAGTTTTCCTTCCAGTAATTTCTGTAGGGCTGGATTTGTGGATATGTATTGCTTAAATCTGGTTTTGTCATGGAATATCTTGTTTTCTCCATCAATAGTGATCGAAAGCTTTGCTGGATACAGTAGTCCGGGCTGGCATCCATGTTCCCTTAGTGGTTGTAGAACATCTATCCAGGATCTTGTGGCTTTCAAAGTTTCCATTGAGAATTCAGGTGTAATTTGGATAGGTCTGCCTTTATATATTACTTGGCGTTTTTATTTTGCTGCTCTTAATATTTTTCTTTATTCTGTAGGTTTGGTGTTTTGATTATTATGTGGTGAGGGGACTTCTTTTTGTGGTTCAATCTATTTGGTGTTCTGTAAGCTTCTTGTACTTTCATAGGCATATCCTTCTTTAGGTTGGGGAAGTTTCTTCTATGATTTTGTTGAATATGTTTTCTGTACCTTTGAGCTGTATTTCTTCACCTTCTTCTATACCTATTATTCTTAGGTTTGGGCTTTTCACGGTGTCCCATATTTCCTGGATATTTTGTGTTAGGGATTTGTTGGACTTGAGATTTTCTGTATTTTGGCCGATGACTGTATATCCTCTAGTGAGTCTTCAACACCTGAGATTCTCTCTTCCATCTCTTGTATTGTATTGGTTATGCTTATGTCAGAGTTTCCAGATGGTTTATCAAGCTTTTCTATTTCCAGCATCCGCTCATTCTGTGTTTTCCTTATTGTTTCTAATTCTGTTTTCAAACCGTGAACTGCTTGAATTTTTTCCTTCACTTGTTTGGTTGTTTTTTCTTGGCTTTCTTTAGATTCTTTAAGAGATTTGTTTATTTCTTGAATTTTTTGGTTTGTCTTTTCCTCTGTTTCATGTAATTTTTTTTGCTTGTTTTTTTCTTCTATTTCTTTAAGGGATTTTCTTGTTTCCTCTTTAATGGTCTCTATCATCTTCATAAGATAATTTTTAACGTGTTGGGCTTTTCAGTTCGTGCTGGTGTGGAGTCCCTAGATTCTGGTGGTGTCATATTGGTCTTTCTGTTGTTGAGTGTGTTCTTATTCTGTCGTCTTCCCATCCCTTCTTCCAGTGAGTGCAGGTGGGGTCTCTCCCTCTCTCAGGCGGCAGGTGGAGGGCAGAGAGCAGAGATAAGGGGACAAGGGTGAGGTGCGTCCGGACTCAGGATGGGCCTTCTGGTCTGGGCATGTCCACTCTTGTCCAGGGAGAGGCTCAGGAAGAATCGAGCAGGGGGTGATGAGGGAGGTTGGGGGCAGAGCAGCGCCCAGACTCACCTCAAACAGCAGGCGGAGGGCTCTAAACTTCTTCAGTCTGTCAATAAACTCTATTGCTGTGATTGTGAAATCAACAGAGTTATCAAGACAGCTAAGGGCAGGGAATGCTGCATAATGAAATATGATGCAGAAGTGACCTCACTGTTAACACACAATGTAATGTAATCACGAGAGTGACATACTCTGTGGCTTAGAGATAAGTCACCGGACTCAACAGCACTCAAGGTAAGATGGCTGTGCAACTGCTTTCACATCAGAGGGCAAGGACTGTGGGTACCTGAGCATCTGCCTGACTCACACACTTAGCTTCAAATCGTGAGTCACTGATAAGAGGTGTGCAGCACCACAGATCTATGTGTAGTCTTGTCTTATATGATTTTTAAATCCTTTCAGTGCATTCCTCCAAACCCCTGACTCACTTGCCCAAGGTCCTCTTGAGTCGTTTGTTGTAACCCAACCATAGGGAATCACTCCTAGTTTCTTGTTTTCACACATTCTCCCTGCCGTCACCCACAAATCCCATGTATTCTAGCTTAATAAAACATGTCTCAGATGTGGCCACTTGTCTCCATCTCTATTTACACCACTCTAGCCCAATCTTACACCAACAACCCTTGAGCTATGACAACACCCTCTAAGCACACTGTTCTTCAGGCCACAAGCAGTCATTTAAATGTTTTGTTGTTAATTTGACTTTTGTGACTATTTCTTAAAGACTTAACAGCACATCTTTCCATTGTATTTAAAGTAAAATTCAAATTTTAAGGGTTCCAACATGCTTTAGGTGAGAGTGCTTTCACCATGTTCCTGCCCTTTCCTTTCTTCCTGCCTCTTATCCACTCTAGAGATGATGACTGCCTTAGTGTGCTGCAGCCCTTAGATTTATACCTAGTCTTCCACTCCAATGCTTTTTTTTGTAGATAAACTAGCTCCATATGCAGAAAAACATTTGGATAACCTTTATGACATCATTGAACCTCAATGCCCATCTTGAAAACATGTATTTAATTCAGTTGAAATGATGACAGTATCAACAGTCATGAGCAACTTTGCCATCCAAAGGCCATGGAAATGTTATAATAGTTGCCAGTTATCTTGATTCTAAGGCATATCTAGATTAAAAAAATATTAAAATGGAGCGGGGGCTGCTTCTGAATAGCTCAATAGTTTGTGTCTGGATCAAAACTATCAATGGCTCCATACCCTGAATTAATACCGTGAGAGTAGGGTCATGATATTAAAATGCAGGGTAAAGTAGGTCAGTCAGTGATAGCATGAACAGTTCCCAGATCAGAGACGTGTAACAAGGCTCTTTGCTGAGCATGTTGTTCAACATGAGTGGTCACCATTGGTGCTTGTAATTTTCTTATTGCTAATTGGATAAATGCATGTGTTGTCTGTCACTTTCTGCATTTGTTTTCTGCTTCACTGCATTCTTCAACAAGGCAATATGGTTCTGCTAGAAATCTCTCTCTCTCTCTCTCTCTCTCTCTCTCTCTCTCTCTCTGTGTGTGTGTGTGTGTGTGTGTTAGTGAGGGAGAGAGTGGGAAAGAGGGATGGAGTGGGGTGGGGTGGAAGATATATCCGTTCTTGAGATGACAGGATCCAGTGAGCTCTGGGAATCCAGGAGGAAACGCAGTTATTCCTGTATGCTGCCGAAGAGTGCATCAGCGTGGTACCCTCAGAAGGACCCCTCCCACTAAGCCTGTATCTGAACACTGAAGACTGTGGGAAACAAAACCAGCTCTCAGACAAGACGACCTGCCGAGACATAGATTTCCATTGGGTATGTGGTGACATGAAACCCTTTGTGTGTCATGTTGAAGACTTGAAAGGGCCCATTCTGTTTTAAATGGTTTACTGAGGAAAACAAGCTGGTCTCGGCAAGGTTCCACCTGACCCTCAAGTTTAGGCACCTCAGTCCCTGGACCACCCAGCCAGCTCAATTTTTTTTCATGTGGCATGAACCACAGTCAAGTGCCAGGGTTGGCTGGCTTGTCAGATCTTGAAAGGAAAGATTGGACTGCCTGGCATTAGATCACCATGCTGCCCTTGATGCCCTGACACAGACAGCTGAGGATGGTGCCTTTTCTGCGTGATTTAACGGTCTTTGCTTCCTTAGCCCCCAAATCTTTTAGTTTCTTCTTTTATTGTCTGTGATTGAAAATTCATAGAGCAGAAGACAAGAAAGGGTTTTCTTTATTGAAAGCAGTACGTGATATTAGAACACATTAGTTAAGAGTGAGTACACTGTAGTCAGATAAAAGGATGATAAAACTTGGCTCCTTTAATGACTGAGCTTTTGCCTTGAGCCAATTCTTCAAGTCCTCTGAATCTGCTCATTTGAGAAATGAGGACAGTCATGGGAGACATCATTCACTTGGAGCCGAGCCTGCATGTCACCTGCTGTGCGTCCAGTGAGAATGGTAACCACATTGGCGTGTGTAAACATTTGACAGAGTTTCTCTCACTTTCTGATGCACCATTCAGATTCCATCTTCTAAGCCCTCTTGACAGACAGGGTATTATTTCACAAATGTTCCTGCCTCCATCTGGCTCTCTGAGCTTCTGCTTGCCTTTCTTAAGCTTCTCTTCCCCATCCAGGTCTTCAAATTCACCTGTCTATGGATGCCAGCCTGGGGCTAATACAAAAACTGAAATCTCTGTTCCCTTCCCAGTCACACGCTTCCTCCAGGATGACTGTCTCAACACCACCTGCCAGTCTTCCAGTAGGGAAATTTGGCTCAGCTCAGCCCCATTTCACTCTGTCTCTCCGTGTTCAGTGATTCACCAGGTGTCACCTGGACCCTCTACTCTACTCTCTTATCTTCTGTCTTAAGGGCCCATAGTTTCTATACAGTATTCCTAATTAGCTTCCACTCCATCTTTCACTTGGTTCCTCTTAGCTATTCATCTTGCTTAAAGCTGCTGTGGTGGTTTGAATGAGAATGGCTTGGTCCAAAGTTGGTGGACCTGTTCGGGGATTAGGTGTGGTCTTATTGGAGAAGGACTGTCACTGGGGTGGGCTTTGAGGTTTCAAATGATTTCATGGGATTTCCGGTACTTTCTCCCATGTAAGCTCTCAGCTACTACTCCATCTCTGTGCCTTGCCTGCTGCCATGTTCCCCACCATAATGATCATGACCCACCCTGAAACTGTGAGCTGAGCCCCCAGATAAAGGCTTTCTTCTAGAAGTTAACTTGGCCATGATGTTTTGTTATGGCGATAGAAAAGGAACTAAGGCAGCTCCCAATGGCTCCCTGTTATCATAGCACAAAATTTGTAACACCCAATAGCATTCTTCCTGATTTGCCCAGCCCTCACGCTCCCTGGTTTCACTGTCTGAGCTCATACTCCAGCCACAGAGAATCATCTTCCTGGTCAGATGGACTCTAGCTTGTACGCTCTTCCCTCTGAATACACTTGTTCTATTTCCTCCCCGGGTTATTAATTTCTTCAATATTCAGCTCAGTTGACACTTTCAGAAAGTCTTCCCAACTCTCCTTAGATGTGGGCCAAGCTTCTTTCCCTTTGCATTCTAGACCTTTCTAAATCCAAGCTGTAGTTACACTCTGTGGGTGAAAGGGGTTCACTGTTGTTGCTTGAATGCATTGTCACACTTGGCAGCAAGACTGGCATAAGATAGACATGGTATGTATTTCCTGGAATGGTGAGTGGAGGGAAGAACAGGAAAAAGATGACAACAGTCATCTCTATGGGGATAAATCTAAGGGGGAGGTCTTCTTGTGAGCATCCTCCAGACATTGTTATCTGCCCAGGTAACTTTATGCAATGCACTGCTGGGCTCCATCTCTGCTATCCTCTCATAGGGAGCTTGCTGTGTGTGGTTCATTGTGCTCTCTAGAATAAAAATGCTCTTTCTGGCCAGCTCTCAGGCTCATAGCAGCTAAGCAGCCTGCTTCTCAGATTCTGCCTTTGTGAAACAGGGAAGGTCACCTGGTTGCTTAAGTCACCTTGTTCTAGGACTAACAGGGAATGCAGGAGAATAACTGCCAAGCTGCATTGAATGCTAGCTTTGACTTGTCGTCCCCTTATGGGAACTGTTCTGTTTTTATGGGCCAGTTTGCATGGCTGAAGGTCTTTGCAATGGTTAATATCCCCTCCTGCACCTCATTTTCTCTCGCTAGCTTCTTGTTCTGCATGCCAAAAGAGAAATTTTGACAGAAAACGCAAGTATATTTGTAGCTCTAGAGTGATATGTAAAGCTTGTGGGCTTTTACCCCCTTTTAAAAACAGCCCGTGAAGACTCCTGGGTCTCTAGTTTATGCTGAACACATTTCAGTTCTGAACAGCTCTGATCGACTTACTTTCCAGAGCATTCATCTTCGGCACACAAGGGGAGTCGTAAGTTATCCTTTACCCAGCTGGGCACATTTTCAGGATTTTGTTTCCTTAAATGACAGAATTAAAATGGCCGAGAGGAAAGTGAAGGCAGCATGCAGCAGGAGGATGTGCCTTCTCAGTTTGGGCATTTGGTTATTGTAGACTACCAATTAGGTTTATGGGCTGCCTCGTGCCCATTATTGCCAAGGAGCATGCATCACTCTTTAAGTGAGTGAAGCTGACAAGGGAGGGTAACAGAATTGCCCAGGGCATGCAGGTAAGGAGCAGAAGTCTGGCCAGTAGTACTCTCTCATGTTGTCACTTCAAGGTCTGGCTGTTTAGCACAGTCTGATCTTTATTTATTTCTCTCCTTTGCTTCCATCATACTTTATCATCATTGCCTCCTTTGTGACTAACCAGGCTCCTTTTTTTCTGCTCACAAACACCAGAGAGTTGGCCTCCCTTGAAGCCAACCTCGGGAGTCTTTAGTTCACAAGCTCACCATGCTCAGGTACAACAGACACAGTGAATGGGACATACACTCCCTCAGACTGTTGCAGACCTCTTCCCTAAGGTGTCAGCAGCCTGAAGATGAATTAGAAATCTGATCCAATGCCCCGAGAGTCCAGCATCTTTTGTGTAGTTGTTCACATCTTGGCTGAATGTTTAAAAGAAAATTCTTAGGCCCAACCCTGGAGGCTTGTGTTTAAGGCTGAGGCGTGGTTGTTCCAAAAATCTCCTTGGATGATCTTAATGGATGGTTAGAGTAAAGAACAGATATCCTCGGCTATTTTGTTAGTTTGGCGTGAAACCACTTGATCCTGGAAAGCTGGTTTTGCAGACATGGCCCCAAACGTGTCAGAAATGTCTTCTCATGTAAGCCACTGTTTACTTTTCTTGCTGAAACAAAGGTGGCTTAGCCTTGGGAATTGTAGATGGAAGATAAAGCTCCTGAGTGTAGAGGCTGGGATGCACATGGCAAAGGGAATTGCAAAAGGTAAAAGGAGTCACATGAAAGTCATATAAAGAAATGGATGGGTGGAATTTGAACAGAACAAGCCTCTGATGTGGAGGAGATGAAGCCTCTTGAACCTGTCCAAAGCCTTAAAATGAAGAGGTGGATAAAGGAGACTAGTAGTTAGAATTTTTTAGTCTTTTCAGAAGACTTTGGTAAAGTTAGCTCATAATCAAGCTACTAAATAGCCACGTGGGATCTCTCTCTCTCATTCTCTCTCTCTCTCTCTCTCTCTCTCTCTCTCTCTCTGTGTGTGTGTGTGTGTGTGTGTGTGTGTGTGTGTGTCTGTGATGACTATTATGGTCCTAGGACTGATGAGGAGGTGTGACACCTTGGACCAGGAACTACTAGTCATTTTCACTTTGGCAGGCTTTGGTCAGGGCTTCACCCAATGGTCCCGTAATAGACTTTGGGGTTAAATTTTTTTTCTCTCATTTTTGCCACCCACTTGCATTGCAGGACACTGTCTGAGAAAGAAGCATCTCAAGCTAAAGGGTTGTCAGGCCACCCACCCCACCTTTCTCCTGCCCTGATGTCTCAGCTTAGATCTATCTGTTCGCCCTCACTTGCCCATAACCAGGAAGTGCGGTCAAGTGGCAGTGACCTCAGGTAATATACTTGAGATAATAGAATGTCCTGAGCAGAGTCATAAAGAAAATGAGTCATGGACATACTAGGGACAGCTCTGCAGGCAGATGAGATAAGATCCTTTATCTAACAATAGGCAGACTGGACAATAACTACAACCTATATTGCTGTGTAGACCTAACATGTCTCCTCTCATTCTTCCAGAGCCTGTAGCGTGGTTTAGGGACCTCCTGAGATGTTTCTTTTCCAGTTTGTTCTAATCCAAGCACCGTAGTTTCTTTTTGGCAAACTACTTGTCACCAGCTTGCAGTGCCTGGATTCAGGTGGAAGCTGCCACTCACTGCCCTCCCTATGCCATAAGCAAACCTGAGATCCAAGGATGAGGCAGGCCTGGCCAGTTAATGGGCTATTCCTTTGGTTCACTCACTAGTATAGGGATGGTCACTGGGCTCAGTGTGGTCCAGTGAAATTTAGCACAGGGGTTTTGTTGAGACTATGAGAAAGACACTCTTGTCTGCTGGGTTTGCTAAACAGGTGACTAGAAGCTGCCTTTAGGTTGTAGTTTCTTGAGAAGGAAAGACAGAACAGAAGAAAGCAAAGGCAAGAGATGGATCCAGATATGTCAACTGGACTTTTCTGTGATGCTAGCCAACAAAGCCTTCATTCTGTTTTCCCTGTAAGCTTGGCAAAATTGTAACTCTGTTGCTGACCGTTTTTTTTCATGAAAGGTCCCTAGTAGGTTCCTTCCTGCAAACTGCAGTATCCCAATCCACTGCAGACATGATGTCCCATATTCTTAATGGTTGGGTCTTGGGTAGCAGTGTGTGTTAAGTCCATATGAAAAATGATTCTAGAAGCTGATGATTGAGGGACAGGATGGGTGAGAGTTAAGGCTTGATTTTGAATATCAGTTTTCTGGAGACAATAGTTCTCCATCTACAGTTAACTCAGTGTCTACAGTGATTTGGAGAGTTTAGATGAAGGAGAGATTGAGAACCAGTATCTTCTATGTGTTTGGTATTGTGTCTTAAGCTCAATGTATGGTACCTGCCTCGAGTCTTACAAAATGTGAACTATATTATTATGCCTGTTTTATAGGCCAGAAAACCATACCAGTAGCTATCTATCAAGTACTGTGGTCCAACACTTTTATAATTCTATTTTAGCCATTATGCTCATAACTTGTAAGTAGATCTTAATATTTCATAGATAATGAAATCAAGGCTCAGAAAAGTTATGTAAATGTATCATGCCCACACAGATAATATGACCACAAGAGTGGTGACTTCATTGAGGACTGGGCCTCAGTCATACAGGAAGGTGTGTCTGGTTGGAATACAACCTAGGGATTAGGATCAGCCAAGGTCTGAAGAGTCATGTGATGTATTTTATGTATTTGTAATTAGATATTTGTAACGCTGGTGGCTAACATTTTTATTTCCAGGTACTCAGGAAGACATAGATAGATCCTAATTTCTGGGCTTGTTGCTGGGCATGGGAAAGACAATCAGGCTAATGGGAGCCTGTGTCTGCATGGCTGGCATGGGGGGGCAGATCTTCCAGATAACTGCATGAGATCACACATGATGCTCATTCTGAGCTGCCCACCTCAGACCTTGGCATAGTGACCACCTATATTAGGACTTCTGCTCAGGTTACTTGCTTAATAAGATTTAAAGTAATCATCTGCCCTAGGCTTTATAAAGACAACAAAAAGGGGGGCAATTAAGTAAAATATAGCTCTCACCCACTCTATATATTACAATAAAAAGATACACAAGTCCTAAGTATAATGAACACACCTTTAATCCCTTCAATTACTAGCTCACAAACTGTGGACCTGGCCAGGACTAGGGTGCTTGTTGGGTTCTATCAGTATTTTCTTCTTATGTTGCTTTGCCTGGGATTGTCCTTGGGCATTGCCTAGTCCTGGATATTGCCTGGGATGGTCCTTGGCCCACATCATGTCCTCTGGCATCCTGTGCCTCCTAATGATTCATGCCAGCCCACTTCAGACAAATTCAAGTCTGCTTTGCAATGCAGTCGCTCAGAAGCAGTCCTAGGATTGTTCACTCACGATGTCACTCTTGTTTCTAACCAACAATTATGACACTTGTGGTAAGCTGGATAATAGCTTTCCAATGTGTTCACTTCCTGGTTCCTGGAGCTTGCCAGCTTGCCCCCTTCCATGGTGAAGGTGTTCTGTAGATGTGAATAGGGGTGTGAGAGAGGGAATTGCTTGATTATCCAGGAGGACCCATTGTAATCTAAGATTCTTAAACAAGTAGGAACTAGGAAGATAAGAGCTGGAAACAAGAAGTTGAGTGATCCAAGGAAGAGTCTCAAGTCACTGACTCTGGCATCTTCTGGAAGCAGAAGGGCCAAGAGACAGCAGATGTACTCAGAAGTCCCCAATGGAACCAGCACTGCCCTAAGTCTGAGCTCTGGACCAGTGCAGCTGGTCCTCTGACTTCTGGTGTTATCAGGCAATATGTTGTATGTTTGAAGCAACTAAATGCAATTATTTGCAATAGGAGAAACCAAGATGTGCTCCAGGTCAAGGCTTGGGTTGCCTCAAAGCCTTTTCCTTTTTAAAAACAGGAATGAATAGTGCCTTTTTAAAATTTTAATTAGAAAGAAAATTATTTTGCATGTAAATCCCAGGTTCCTTTCCCTCCCCTCCTCCAACTAACTGCCCCCCCCCAACTAACACCCTACCTATCCCATACCCTTTCTGCTCCCAAGGGAGGGTGAGGCCTTCCATAGGGGCTCTTAAAAGTCTGTCTTATTCTTTGGGATAGGGCCTAGGCCAACCCCCGTGTGTCTAGGCTCAGGGAGTATCCATCCATGTGAGATTAGTTCCCAAAGTCCATTCCTATGCTAGGGATAAGTACTGATCCGCTACAAGAGGTCCCATAGATTTCCAAGGTCTCCTCACTGACACCCACATTCAGGGGGTCTGGATGCTGGTTTCCCAGGCATCAGTCTGGTGACCAAGAGCTCAAATCCTTTTCTTCCAGTGACCTTGTTCTACTATGAAGTACTTTGATAGTGTGTTTGCAAAGGTGTGCAGCTGACTTGCTCTGCTGTGTGGATGGACTTCACGAACCCGGTTTTAGAAGAGGAAATAAGCATTTTTGGTTTGGGCAAGCTTTCAAAGACCCTGCCCTTTACTTATAAGGCCCTTGCCCCATCCCCTCTGTTATGGGAGTATATGCCCACCTGCCAAAGGTAATGGTTAAATCTGTCCACTTGTTCATTCATTGTTTTTTGTGATGATAGAAGAGTTTTCTTTGGTTGACAGACTCAAAGTTAAATATCTAATTCAGATTTCCATGTTGTCATGTGAAGGTGAAAGGCCAGCTGATGGGTCCCAGAGAGCCTTGAGGGTGATGAATTCACTAGGGACCTGGTCTCATCCAGATGGGAGGCTGACTCGACTTATGTGTTATTAGGACCAATTAATGTCATAAGAGTCTGATGATTATACTAGATTTTACACAACTGTCAACAGGCACATGTTAAGCTTGTGGCTGATATTTATATAGCTATTTGGGAACCCTTTTTTTCTCTAGCAGGGGAAGAAAATTTATCGTCATAAGGTTGCTTTGTAGCTATGACATCATCTCAAGGAGAAGGAACAGTATATCAGAGAGTCTTATATGTATTTAGTTAAGGAAGAACAGATGTTTGCCAATGAAGGCTCTTGTAATTTATTTATTTACCTTTATGTCTGTATACTTTCTGTATGTATGTGTGCATGTTCACATGTGTGACTGTATGGGTGTGGAGGTCGGAGGTCAACCTGATGTCATTTTTCAGGCACCAGGTACCATCTATCTTTTGAGACATGGCCTCTCATTAGCCTGGAGGTCAAGGATCAGACTAGGTTAGCTAGCCAGGGGACCCCAGGGGTCTTCCTGTTTAATTCCTCTCTCACAGCACTTGGGTTATAAGAATGTAATCCCACTTTTTGCCTAAAACATGAATATCAGGATCAAATTCAGGTCCTCATATTTGCATGGCAAACTTTTTTTTTTATTGAATTTAGCTAGCCCCTCAACCATTACTCCTGTTGTTTCTTCTTGTTCTTCTTGTTTAAGAAAATGTTTCATGGAGGTCAGTATGTGGGATTTATGGGGGTTGGGGCTGCTCTGGGTGCTTCAGGGTTGGGAGTTGAGATCACAGCAGCTGGGCTCCTCCTCATCTGCAGTGGTCCCGAGGAGACTGATGTGCCAGTCTTGCCCTGTGGCAGGCTGGGTTATCTTGCTGATGATATCTGACCTGAGGACTCTCCCCACAGGACTGTGCTGGGACAGTGCTGTCATGCTTAGCTCTGAGGCTCCTCTCCTTGTGCTCCACGTCAAACCCTCTGCCTTGCATGCCAGAATCTGTTCTTAAACTGGGTACAATGCAATTGATTAGGATTTATTTATCTCAATTACAATCACAGTTGAGTTTTGTTTCTTAGAAATTATGCTCTGGTCCCCTTGATTAGAGTTTTGAGTGTTCCCAGTCCCTTCAGTCACACATCTGCAATCTTTTGGGTTATTTTCAGAGGGCTTAATTCACGAATATGAATGGCTTTACTGGTGGTGTCTTGCTGGACAGATGTGCTTCTGAGTGGCTCTGGGTGCCACAGTCACTGCCATACTTTCTCCATGTGTGGTGACAATCTTACCTCTGAGCAGGAATACCTGCTCTCTTCACGGGGTACATACAATACCACCACAAAGGAGGGAGGGGCAAAATATGCTTTCACCTTCCCCCCCACAACCCTGAAAGGAGAAGGAATTTTGACTGGAAATTGGACCAGAAGCATACAGAGGCAGGAGACCTGGCTCACGAAGAACACAAATCTCTATCCTCCTTTGTTAACTGAGGTGCAAAAAAATAATCCCCCCAAGAACGGTTTGAACACTGGTGGTTTGAAGAAGAATAGCCCCCATCGGCTTTTATGTTTGAATGCTTGGACTATTTGAGAAAGATTAGGAATTGTGGTATTGCTGGATGAGGTGTATAATTTGAGTTGGGCTTTGAGGTTTCAAAAGCCCATACCAGGGCCTCTCTCTCTCTCTCTCTCTCTCTCTCTCTCTCTCTCTCTCTCTCTCTCCTCTCTCTCTCTGCTCCCTTTGGATCAGGATGTAAAACTCTCTCAGCTACTGCTTTAGTGCCATGTCTGTTTGCTTCCTGACATGATGCTCACGGGATAACTGTTAGAATTTATCTGTACCGGACTGTCCTTGGGGTTCTGACAGGATACGCCCTCAGCTGCAGCCGCTAAGAGCACCATCTGTGCACATTCAATGTTCCCTTTTAAAAGGGTCCTGCCCACCTCCCATCTTTCTCTCTTTCTCTCTCCCTCTGTCTGCTCTGTCTCCCTCTGCTTCTTTGCCTGTCTTTGTCTCCCCCCACCCAACCTACATTTCTCTTCTTTTCTGCCAATTCTGTTCCCAGAGGCTGGTCTCCTCTCTTCTCTCCCCCTTTCTCATATACTTTCCCCCAATAAAAATCCCCTCCACTGAAGCTCTGTCACATGGTGTCTTTCTCTAGTGCGCCACTTTTCATAATTACATCACTAACCCTCTAAAACTGTAAGCAACCCCCCCATATTTAAAACATTTAGTTTTCTTTTATAAGAGTTGTCTTGGTCATGGATTCTCTTCACAGCAATCGAGCAGTGACTAAGACAAATACTCAGGGACAACTTCATAGGTGATGATATCCAGCCCAGCATCTCTGTCTTCTGGGATTGTGCTAACTCAACTTTGCTTGGCTTAGTCCCCACATTCCTTCTTATATTTTAACCAACTGTCGTTTTCCCTTGTTAGTGGTGACCTTTATCTTGTGATTGTGTTGAATGGAAAACCATGTTGAAATAACTGTTCTCCCCTGTCCTTCAGGGACTGTGCACACATTACGGGTATCTGGTCTTTCGCTCTGTTCGCTTTTTTTTCCCTCACCTGATTCAGACTTATCTATCTGTGTGCACACAAGTCTTTATCACAAGTCACTTGGCCAAAATGTTATCCATGTTTGTTCAGAGGCCTTCAGGCCCAGCCTGCTCCCCACTGAGGGTTCCCTGTAATCTGACTCATCTGTGCTATCTGCTTTCAGCACTTGAACATGACCTGTTGTGCTGCCCTTCAGAAGATCAACTCAGAGCGGGAGATACATAGATGGGCTAATTGCAGAGGAGGGAGGGAAGACTACCCCTCAGAGCTAGCTCTCTTGAGGTTAGGGCTACTGTGAATGCTTGCGAAGTGCTGTCTGCAGAGAATGAGCTAGTAATGGCCCCATTTCCACATGTCTAGTGGGTGTGAGAGAGAGGAGCTGTCACTGTGACAATGTGATCACTAGAGGTCATTTTCATCCAGTGCCAAATGGAGTTGTGAGTCTTTTCTCTTTTTTAATGTGGCTAGGTCACTGTTTTTATGACTGTACTTGTTTCATCATTCTTATAATTCACTTGGCTTGTTGGCACACCTGGGTGGTGCAGACTGAAAATTATTAGGAGTATTTTCCCTTCAAATGGATTGTCTTGTATACGTTATCCCAGGCTATCTGTCAGTGGTACTCAGTATAGCCTGATTTGTGGTAGGCAAGGGAACAGGCTGGATTTGCTTGTCACTTCTTGGCCTGCTCCTCAAAATGTGAGCAATTCATAAGCTCCCCAATGGGCATGTGGTATACTTGTGCCCCACCACTTTCATGGAGAATTCAGTGATGTTTCTCAGAACTCAAACAACAAATCATAATAATTTTGTCCTATTTTGTCTCATGACAATCTGTAGTCCAAGGTCTATTGCAGAGCAACCACATCTGGTACAATGTGTGATGGAGTGTGGGCTACAGATGAGCATCTCTATAGAGTGCAGTGCTTTTCTTTGTTAATATCATTTCTGAACTTAAAAGGCTTAACTCATAATTATATGTCAGTAATGAAGGGATGGGTCAGGATATTCAGGCTATCTGGGGGAAAGCTGAACCAAAATTTCATAGCATTTTCTCAGTCTCTATATCCACAAGTCCAGGGAGAGGTTAGAGATGCTATAGAGATTTAGATATACTAGCAAAGAAGCCAATGGTAAATGGATTCCTTATTTACTATTTTGCTATATTTGTAAGTTTCTTCTAATTCTGTCATAATATTTAGATGTGGCTTTCAAGTTTGCCTATTAATAAGCCATGTGTGTCTTTCTCTCAGAAGAGAAAAAAAAAGTCTTAGAAAAATTGCCACTTTCAGAGAAGGGAGTTGTAGGCATTTTTTTTTTTTTAAATCTTGATGCCTTATCCTCAACATTGGAAGTATGGTATTTTAGTTTGTAGAGATAGAGTCAATCTGTTCAGGAACTGAACACATTGCTGTGATATATAATGTGAGGAACAAAGTTAGAAGGATACATTAGTTATAAAGATGACTTCTGTTGGCAGTCACTGTCATGGAGGAAAAAATCTTTTCTCTAAAACCAAACCCTAGTGAGCCCCACCATGCGATACACTTAGCACAAAATATTCATTGTGCATGCTCTACAAGGCATGCTAAAAACAAACAAACAAAACTACAAGGAGTGTAGTTTCTATTTAATGTGTAACATTAGTGTTAAATCAAGATCACACATAAAAGGTTATCTGAAATGCCAATGATTGCCATGGAAAGGAAATTCTAGGTCTACAAATTGCAACATGGAGTGTGTGGGGGGGGTTGGGGGGGCTCAAAGTCCTATCCCTAGAAGAGGAGGAGTATCAGCCATTGACAACTGCTGGAGAAGGAGGGTTGGTTTCCTTAAATGTCCAGAGATCTACAAGATGATAGCAACTAACCATCTAAGCAACAGTGGAGAGGCTGCCTTAAATGCCCTCCCCTGATAATGAGATTGATGACTACCTTGTATGCCGTCCTAGAGCCTTCATCCAGCAGCAGATGGAAGTAGAAGCAGCTACCCACAGCTAAACACTGAACTGAACTGGAATCTAGTTTCTGAGAAGGAGGAGTGATGAGCAAAGGGGTCATGTCCAGGCTGGTGAAACCCACAGAAACAGCTGACCTGAATAAAGGGGTGCCCTTGGTTCCCCAGGAATCTAAAATGGCTGAAAGACACATAAGAAAGTGTTCAACATCCTTAGCCATCATGGAAATGCAAATCAAAACAACTCTGAGATACCTTCTTACTTCTGTCAGAATAGCCAAAATCAAAACACCAAAGACAGTTTATACTGGAGAGGATGTGGAGAAAGGGGAAACTTCTCCACTGCTGGTGGGAGTGCCGACTTGTCTAGCCACTTTGGAAAATCAGTATGGCGACTCCTCAAGAAAATGGGCATCAGTCTACCACAAGATCCAGCAATTCCACTCTTAGGCATATACCCAAAAGAAGCACATTCATACAATAAGGACATCTGTTCAACCATGTTCACAGAAGCACTCTTTGTAATAGCCAGAAACTGGAAGCAGCCTAGATGCCCCTCAACTGAAGAATGGATGGAAAAATGTGGCACATTTACACAGTGGAGTACCACTCAGCGGAAAAAAAAAAACAATGGAATCTTGAAATTTGCAGGAAAATGGATGGAATCATGATTGGCTGCCACTGGTTCTCATGTCACTGAGAAAGAAACCAGTTTTTATGTCGGTCTACTGGAACTGCACTGCCCTGAATCCTCCCAATCTGACCTTGTATTCTACAGTTCCCCTTGCTTGCCTTGTTTCCTGGCTGTTCTGGAAGGTCCCAGACAAGCTTGGACACCTCTTCTTACAGCTGAATCTCACTCAACTCATCATTTTTGTTAAGTCTCAAATGCCATCTTCTCATAGTGCCATACCCTCTAGGTAAGTTCTAACTTCCAAGTCACCACTCAGTGTATATTCTCAACTTGCTTTTCTCTGCTCTCAAACCTTTCGGGGCCATGGGACTTGGTGATATACTGCATAGCTATATCTGCCTCCTGCTTTACTGCAAAGCTTCCATGGGTAAAGACAATGCCAGACACATTACAGGCTCTCATTAGACGCTCACTGAATAGAGAACAGGGAGTGTATGGTGACCATTTTGGTTCTCTTTGCTAAAGCAATGTGAGGGTAGACATGTTTAATTTCCTAGCCAAGACCTTACTGGTCACCCTAACAGGATTTTGTCAGTTTGACACTAAACACTTCTTCCCCAGACTGTTACATCAGGCATAGAACAAGCATTTTCAAAATGTAAAGTCTTTCTGCGGCAAGGGTTTCACAAACAAGACGAGAGCTTTCAGTTTCACCCATCTCTCAGATCAGGTAAGAGCTGTTTTGTATTCTGTACACATTGATGCTACTGTCAGTCTTACCTGCTTTCCTGTTGCTGTGGTTAAAAAAAAAAGAAACAAAGAAAAAGAAACCTGACACAAGCAGCTTAAGAGAGACAGGGTTTATTTTGGCTTGGCTCTCAAGGGTAAAGCCCATCATGTTGGGACGTTCTGTGGGTGGAGCTTGAGGGAGCTCCTATTGCATCTGCCATTGGGAGCAGAGAATGAGTTGTGTTCAGTTTGCTTTCTCCTACTTTGTAGAGTCACGGATTCCAGCCCAGGCAATGGTGCCCCACACAGAATGAGTCCTGCGGAAGTGAGGGGTGAACTGCTAAGGGCATCTCCGAGTCTTCTTCTGCGGGTTTCTCTGAGCGTGTGTCAGTTCTGCAGATTCACAGCCCAGCCTCCAGAATCTGGTCCTATGCTCTTATGGAGTCACCTTTGCAACCTCTATGGATGCCATGTTGGATTTTTGGTGCTTTTGTTGTTGCTTCCATGTCTGCTTTTATGTCCTAGCAAATTACATTGAGGGATTGATAGAGGTTTATGATTCTGATGGTATAATAATACTCACAACTAAAATGGATACTTGTTAAGTATAAACATTGACACCCAGATAAAGTGAAATATATTAGAACCAGCTTTGCCCTATATTAACTGGAGGGTTAGCTGGTACAAACCACAAATCCATCTTTATTGTACATGGACACACTTTAAAACTACAAGAATTTCTGTGAGAAACTCCATCAATACATGCTAAATGGGTAACGTAGTTAAACTGGTAAAGATGCTGTGGCTGCTTTAGTGCTAAAGTTTCCAGATTGCCTGTAGACAAGGAAGTCCCAAGCCTGATGGACATTGCTCTGGCCACTGGGAAGTGTCATCTGGGAGCCCTCCAGGAACAGAGACCCTCAGGTTCTATCAAGACTTCCTGCCTGATTTTGATAAGATCCTTAGTGCATCCAAGTGCATATTAAAATTTAAGAAGCCCTATTCCACATGCCTCTTTGGAATAAGATGGGCAGGAGGAGGGCTACCATGTTCACTTCAGAAAATGCAACAACAGACTTTTGAGGGAAGGAAATCAACACTTAGAATGGGCAAATCCTGTCGGATCATTAATCATCTCTCCACTTTCTCCCATGGTGTGAATTGTGGGGTGAGAGATTGGGGACAGTTCTCACTGAAGATTTGAATGAGGGAATAAACATACTTAGAAAACATATAACCAAGATGGACTGAACAAGGGTTGAGCCAAATTTGGATGCAGTTTTCAGCTTCCTATCTGGTACTAATGAAGGGAGACAATTTGAAGTGGTATGTCGGATGACATTGTTGTGGGGCCTCAAATGGAGCAGTTATTTTTCTTTCTTCTTTTGTCCAGGCAGCAGCTGTGACTCCCTAAAATGATATCCCAAATGTGTTGCATGCCAAGGATTTAGAAGTTGATGATTCACAGGTTTTGTGAATTGGAGCTTTTGGTTCTGGAGTTAACAGCTGAGGTTTGGAATGAGAATGGAAACTTCGGCAGCATCCTCATCAACCTGTGACAGCTTTTTGCTTGGATGCTCCCATAGCCCCAGGTCACATGACCCTGCTGCTACTGTGGTAACATGTGCAGGTTCTTCTCTTCTCCTTTGGTTTTGAAATCTTTCACATGTTGACTTCCAGTTGCTCTAGGAAGCCTCTGATGCTTTTTCTGCAAAGTGTTAATGCCTTTCCCTCTGGAGACTTGTATTAACTCCTGGTTGTTGTTTATAACTAAGTCTCTATTGTTCTATTTACCAATAAAGACTTGGGAGTCAGATGTTGGGGTGAAAACCTGCTATTCAGAGAGGCTGATAAGCAACTAGCTAACTTTTTTTTCTTTTTGGCCAGAGACCCAATTAAAGAGCATCTCTCTAGCCGTTCTGTACCAAAAAAATTTCCTTGAGACTCCAAATCCCTTTCTACTCCTTCATGTGTGTCTCTCTATTCATCTTTTCATCTTTCTGGTCCTCCATGGCTAATTCCTATCAACTAGTTGTTGGCTCTGACCCCTGACTCCAAAGTTGATTTTATTAACATAGTCCTGGGTTTCACAGTTCTATCAAATATCCTGAAACACCTGGATCTCAATGTTATTTGCACAGTAGAATAACTTGGGGAACTTTGGAAAATATTCCTGGATTTGGGTCACAGTCTGGCTTGATGATGAAGCTCCAGAGTTGGCAGCCATGCTTTAATAGTGTTAGAAGCTCTCCTGGTTGGTCCAATGTGCAAGCTTAATGGTGACCCAGGGCCATGATGCTTTCCTGTTCTGATTGATCCACATATGCCTAATGCTTCTATGGATTATAGGAAGAATGCCATTTTCACTTCATTGCTATACCCAGATCAGAATCCTCTAGAGGCAGCAATAATTTTCCTTCCTCTGTTCCCTTATAGCAATTAGCAGTAAGTTTGGTGAGCCTATAATACTGTCTCTCTTTTCAACCCTGGTGGAACCCTTGTGTGACTCTGATCAGAGGGTGTATGGCCCCTGCCACTTTGGCGCTGTCACTGCCTTCCATTCGTGAATTCAGGATCAGATAGTGGGGAAATCAGATGTGCGTTTGCTGAGATGGGGAGATGCAATCTTTATCATTGAGCATTAGATTTGCTTTTACTGCAAGAAGTACTTAATGGTATGCATGGCCACAGAGCTTTTTGTACATCCAGGAGCTTTGCATTGTGACTACTGCATAATAAGCCAGCCTCAAAGCCAGTGTCTTAAAAACAATAGTGCGTATTTACTTTTCTACAGTTTCTGTGGATCAGGAATTGGGAAGCAGCTTCACTGGCTGGCTCTGGCTCAAGGGCTTTCATAGGTTGTACTCAAATGTTACAATTGAAGGAGGATCCCTTCCAAGCTGGCTCTCACATATGGTGAAAAGTTGTGCTGGACACTGGCAGTCACATTTCCATGAAACATAAACTTCTCCACATGACTATCTTTGTGTGACAACTGATTTCTCACAGTGTTAAGATCCGAGACCACCTGGCCAAAGCTGAAATGCTTTGTGCTTATGAATTATTAGCTCCACAATCTCCTGTTGGCTTTGCAGGTTAATTTAGGAAGCTACATCACAAGAACTTTGTAGTGGTACTTTCTCTTCGGGACCACTATTTTGCAAATAATGATGTGGAGACAGATTATTAATGATAAAGATCAGCCTTCTTAGCTTAGGCTTCTTTCTAACTGCTCTTACAAATTAAATTAACCCATATTTGTAAATCTACATTCTTCCTTGAGGCTCATTACCTCATCTCCATACTGCTCATCTTACTTCCTCTGCATTTGGCTGCCCTTTCTTCTTCCCAGAATTTTCTCTGCCTGGAAGTCCTGCCTATAACCTCCTGCCTACCTATTGGCTGTTCAGCTTTTTATTACACCAAATCACAGCAATACGTCTTCACACAGTGTACAGATATCCCATAACAGAACTTAATTTTTGTTTCTTACAGGAGCTGTCCACCAAGTACTTGTGTTTGAGGCTCCACAAGATGGGCATGTAATACGGGCTAGCTGAATCAATAACTGCCCAGAATTGAACAAGAGGCACAAGATGCCAATCACTGCATTCTTAGGATTTTACTAGTGTAATTAGGAAAAAGCTCCCTTTAGGATTTAGGAATTACAGGCCATAAGAATAACTAAAGGCCAAGTGTGCTGATTGGCATCTTTGCTATGCCTTGGACCTACTGAGAATGAAGCCAAGCTGAAGGGGAGAATAGAAAGTAGAGAAGTCAGCATCCTTACCTGCACCAAGCTAGCTCACTGATTTCTAAGTGATACGAGAGAGAATTTCCTTTCTGCTGCTGGATTTATGAAGGATTCTGCCACTTGGTGTACCAACTAAGGTTTGACTAATCCAGGCCCTCGGGTCTTCTAGCTCACCCTTTGGCACTGCCCCTCTTCTCTGCATGGCCATTTATTCTGTATCTGGTCTGAGCACCATAAAACACACTGCTGGGTTGCATTTGTCCAGTGCTCCATTCAATGCTAGTGCATGAAATGTTTTTGGTGTATATAATATTTTCCAGCAGCCTGGTACAGCAGGGCAATATCCATGGAGCTATATTATTCTGGGTTCAAAATTTACTTCTTCCGTTAGCCACCCATGCAATCTTAGACCCTTGTCTCCTTGGACCATGTGCATGAGGTGAGGATATTGCGATGATGTTTCGAAGGTCCAAAGGATGAAATGATTTAGCATGTGTAGAAAAGCAAGGCCAACAGCAAGGCTCAATTGAATTTGATTCCTTTACCTCCTGCTGTCATTTTCTCTTTCTTTACTCAGGAGATAGTGCCAGGTACAAGGGAGCCAAAATTTAATTCAGTTTAATTCTGCTTAATCGGCATGTTTTCACGCTTGCCATCTGCTAGATGTGGGTGGAAAACGTGCTTTCAAGAAGGGTTATTTGGTGGTTTCTACTAACTGAGAGTTCCCTTAGACCAGGCATGGGATAAGTGAGCGATCAGTATGGTTTTGCATTGCTTTGGACCTCATTAGGAGGTGGGAGGCACTTGAGTCTGATACTGATGTTAAGTCCATGCTGAGCCACTCCCCACCCACTGCTCAGTGGGGACAGGAGTGAAGGTGGATGCTGATATGCAGAGAAAGTGACCATTACAGTGCGGCAGATAGTTGCTCTGTGTTTCTCTACCTCAGGCTAGGAGCGATCTCCTCTCTTCCCCATGCATTGCTCCATTTAAGAAGTCAGTGTGATGAGGTGATGAAGCAGGAAGTCATGTTTCCAAATCAATGCACTTTCTGGCCTCTACTGTTGCTTCTTCTCCCCAGTCAGATTCATCCCATTAATGACTCTCACATTGGCAGTGCCTGTGATTATCAGTAGTCTACTAAAAGGGTTTAATAATTGTTTGTTGAACACAATGAATGACAGGTTGGTGCACAATATTTATGAAGCACATGGAGCCTTCTATGTTAAATAGCTAAGCTTCTTATACCCTCAACCCCCACCCCATACCCAGACCAACAACTGCTCTGACACGAATAATGGATACACTGGAATGCTTCTTTGCTAGTCTAGGCAATTTAAGGGTTTGCTCCAGGACCATCTTCATGAACATCGGCTCTCCTTGAACTATACTGCAGACAGAGAATGGTGAGTTCAACACTAAGAGTGTTTATGATTTGGTTGGTTTTTTTGTTTTGTTTTGTTTTCTGAAAGAAATATCCTTTGAAAACAGCTAATTCCATCAGATGTCTATATGTTTCTAAATGGCTCGTGGGCATTCTTACTGCTAATGTCTTTCTGAATCTAGTCTGAAGGGTGGAAGAGAAAGACGGTGCTACTGTAGGATTGTGAAGTTCTCTAACTAGATGTAGTGTATGGATGGAAGACCATCACTTGGGAACTAGAACCTTCTAGTGGATGTGGACACTGCTGTCCCCAGGTAAAACCCTTTCTCTCCACAAACTTCAGTTCTATTCCTGAGACTGGAGTGGCCAGGCAGGACATTGTGGTCCCTGGATGGAAGTCATCTTTCCTTAGACATCTAGACCAACAGAGCTTAGGGTTATGAGGGTGTTAGTTTCTTTCTTTCTTTCTTTCTTTCTTTCTTTTTTTTTTTTTTTTTTTTTTTTGCAAAGGAGAAGCATTGTGTCAGGGAAGTCAAATTAATACCCAAATATGTATTCCAGTAAAAGCAAATGGCTCTCTCTTTCACAATAGGAGTGGCCCAGTGGAATCAATCTGCCACCAAGTGGCTGCCTGATTACCTGGGTAAATAGAGCTATGCTGGGGACTCAGGTTGGTCTCTGCTGGTGGCAGACTGGCCTTCAGCAGTGGTTGTGGCCAGGTTGGCTTTGGGGAGTGAAAGTCCATGTTGCTGAACTCACATATACCCACACCCCTGACATAGTGGATGCTGTTTATGAGGCTATTAGGTAGACCAGTGGCTGTACAGAGACTCGCTGATACCTGCATATTGGGTCATTCTCTTCACTTTTGACTTACTTATTAAAATCTATCATTGCAGCAGGTCATTGGTGGTGCACATCTTTAATCCCAGCACTCGGGAGGCAGAGGCAGGCAGATCTCTGTGACTTCGAGGCCAGCCTGGTCTCCAGAGCAAGTGCCAGGATAGGCTCCAAAGCTACACAGAGAAACCCTGTCTTGAAAAACCAAAAAAAAAAAAAAAAAAAAAAAAAGAAAAACTATTATTGCTGAGGTCATTATTATCTGTGAGCATGGACATGAAAACACAAACACCATCACATTCCCTGCACACCCAGAGATGTCTCGGCACGCTCCTTCTTTGTCAGACTTCTTGCCTCCAATTTTCCAATCACGCTATTTCTAACTTCAAGCCACCTGGCCAAAACTCCTCTGTAGCCCATGGCAGCAGAGATCTTTTTCTTTGGCTACTTCTTTTCCAAACAAAGGGGACAACAAAGTGTTCTGCTCACTGTGAGGACTGACTGGCATCTCTGTCTCTCAGAGATGTTAGAGAAAAGGACCACAGCACTGCAGTTGTTGACATTTGAGTTCTGCATTATCAGGCAAAACCCTCTGTGCACCAGGTCTGCCTCGGGCAGCTGTTTATATGGCATTCTGTGTGAGGCTGGGGAAGAGAAAGCAAATAGCAGAAGAGGAACTACACACATTTGGAATTATACACATTTGGACACATCCTCACATAAATTAAAATGTACCTTTAATGCCTTCCTGGTCATTTTATATACCACTTCCCTCAGCTTCATGCCTTGGAGGGTTATAAAGCACCCTGGTCATGATGGCAGCTCAGGTCACATGCCACCTTAGTGGTCCATGAGTGTCAGTCTCTACTAAGGTTCAGCGACAGACCAAATTATTTGTCAGCCGTAGGCAGTTATCTACAAAGGACAGTAGGATTTTGCTTTGAAATCCTAAGGCTCTGGATGGTGATTCATCTACAGGAACTTTCCAGGGCCAGTACTATCAGATCTGCTGGATCATGGGGCCCAAGTGTCAAGAGACATTTGCACTGTATCCTGGATCAATTACAAAGCCTTCTCTTGTTCAGTGTTCCTCGCAAACTCACAGCTCTTCAGGTCATCTGTATACAACTTTCCTAGGGCCATTGTAACATTACCACACACTGATGGCTTGAAAACAGACATTTATTCTTGTACAGGCCACCAGTCTGCACTCAAGGTCTTACAGGTTCCAACTGTAAGCTTTGAAAGAAAACTGCTGCCTGTCTGTTTCCTCATTTCTGGCCGTTGCAGGAATCCTTGGCTTTCATTATAGCTGGCATCCCTCCACTGTCGGCCTTCACTGTCACATGCTATCAGCCCGTGTGTCTCTATTTGCATATAAAGACAGTAGTTGTTCAAATTATGGCTTGCTCTAATCCCCTATGATCCCATCTTAACTTGATTACACCTGCAAAGATCCTATTATCAAGTAAAGCTACATTCCTGGGTGCCATATCTTTTGAGGGGTTTATAATTCAACCTTGGTAAATGAGTTGGATCAGCAGATGAAGAATGTACCTACCTCTACAGTCCACAGTCAGTGTATAAGATGCCTATTGTAGTCTCAGAAGAGGCCATATGCTACAGCTCACCTTCATCGTCAAGAGGATATAGCTCTATATGCTGTACATTACCAGACTGGGTAATTTCTCCGAGGTTCAAAGTTCTGGCATTTTTGTCATGTTTATTTCCGAGCTCTGACAGGCAAATGTCTTACCATTATGTTCAGAATAATAGCTACTACCCCTTGCTCACTAGGTCCAAATATCATCGATATATATGTGATGTCTTGGGGGAAGGGAAAGGTGACCTGAGTCACCAAGGATTAAATTATGACCAGATTAAAAGAGCTAACACACCACTGGCATAGGACAGTGAAGTGGCACTCCCAGCTTTGCCACCTGAAGGCAAACTGCTTGTGGTGGTTTCTAAGAGTTATCAAGAGCAAAGCGTTTGTCAGATCAATAGGTACTGGGGAAGTGATAATATGCTAGGCTGACCGTCACAGCTGGGGAGACGTAGAGCAGGAGTGTGAGCCCCCAGATACAGAGACAGCAGAAATCAACATTGCTCTGTATCTAACCCTCTACTCCATGCAAATGTCAGATCTTGGTTTTGTAGTAAGGGATCCTCCAGGGGGTGTTTCACGGGGGCACAGTCTGTCCAATTATGCCGTGCCTCAGCTCTCCATTTTGCTCCTTTCTTGTCTGTTGTTCTCCCATGGTGCACCTCAACCACTGTGGTTTCTTTTGGACACAGTCATGCTTTCCCTCACAGACAGTCTTCTTTCATAGAGAACGTATCAGAATCCCTTTACAGGAGTTAGAGAAATACAAGGGTCAGATGGTTCCTGGAAAACTCCTCCATGAGCCCAGGGTGCCCATCTCATCCCTCAAACCCACATCTCCAACCGAGAACCTTTACCTAAATCTCATCACTATTATTATTATTATTGCTATTGCACAGTTGAGGATCAAAAACCATAGCTTTGCCAGTGCTGGACAAGCATCATGCCACTGAGCTATAATTCTAGCCCCCTACTTATAACAGTACCTCTGTATCTCCAGAGGTGCTGTATGGGAGCCTCAGTTTCATCTTGTTCGGAACCAGGTAGACTGGCTTTTCTGTGAACCCATTCTTCCTCTCAGTTTTTCCTGCAAAGGATGGAATTACGGAAGCCTTATGTAATGTAAGTCGTTGTGAAAGCCTTGGACCGGGGATCGTTTTGGTGTCTGCATTTCTCTTCCTTCCATATTCTTTCAGTTACAACTGTGTGTATTTTACCTTGGAACTTAATTTAGACCACACCTCCCTCTCCATCCTCCTGACATTGTATTGGCTGCCCCATCGTCCATGATGGTTTGAATGAGAAGTGTCACTCACAAGCTCAGGTATTTGGACACTTGGCCCCTCTACTGGTGACACTGTCTGGGGACATTATGGACTGTTTAGGAGGAGGAGGAGGAGGAGGAGGAGGAGGAGGAGGAGGAGGAGGCTTGCTGGAGGGCGGCTTTGAGGGCCGATAGCTTCACCGCACTTCCGATTCAGTCTCTGCTTTGTGTTTGTGATTAAAGTATGACCTCTCAACTTCCTCCTCCAGCTACCTCCTACCATGCCTCACCCACCAGTATGGACTCTCCCTCTAGAACCATAAACCAAAATAAACTCTCTTCCTTCTGCGAGTTGCTCTTGGTCATGGTGTTTTATTACATCAATAGAAAAGTGCCTGATACATCTTCCCTCTCAGCTAGTAAAATGACACCGGCACAGAGGAACACTAGGCAGCTTACTGTCTCTGTCCTTTGCACTCCATTTCCATCTGGCCCATGCGATTATCTTCCCTGCCTGAAGTACTTCACTGATTCCCTGGTCACACAGGCTTGTGGTGCTCCTTAGTCCCACACCCCCAGAATTGTCTCCTGTGTCTCCATTTCTCACCTCCAAACACATAGCAACCATGTGGTAATGGAAGGGACCAGCCCCTTACTTTAGCAGTCATAACAGGCTGCAGAAAAGACTCAGCAATGTGTGCTTGCCACCTCCCAGTCACTAGGAGGTCAGATTACCCTCCACGTGGCAAGGAACCAATCAGAAGTTAGCTGGGCGTGCTTTACAGTGCTTCACAGTAAAAGTGGGATAACAGCGACAGAGCATAACAACAACCCTAGGAGGGCCTATAGGCCATAACAACCAGTTGACCAATCAACACAGGTCAGGTCGCCTAAGCCCAGAAGTGCACCAGTCCTGAGACTGTTGTGTACCCCTAGACACTCCCCTTGCTCTACCCAATAAATTCCCCACCTCAAGGTTCCCCCCAGGTCCTTCTCACACCATCCACCATAATGAATGGATTGAAGGGTCCGAGTTAAAGACAGTTAACTTGTTAATAATAAAAGACTCTTTGCTTTTTTATCTGAACAAGTCTCTTGGTGATTTTGGGGTTCAGAGTTTGGGCACAAGAGTAACCATGTGGAATTACCGCCCTCCATCCCCCCCACCCCCGCCCTCCCTCTCCCCTTCACGGTATTCTAATAACTCTGCTCTTCCTTTTCCTCATGGGACAGAGCTCAAGAGATTTGGAAAGCCTCTCATCTTTCAGGACCTCACTCAAATGAAAGCTTTGAAGTCTTTCTCAATCTCCCCTCCCCTCCCCAATCTGGAAGCCAAGGCCATTCTCAGGACAAACCCCACATGCTTTTTACAGCTATCCCTTGCTTTGCACAGAATTCAAGTCTATATCACTTTACTCAGTTTTTCCTAGACTTCTCAAATTATTTTAACAGAGAAATCCTGATTATAGTATCAGTACAAAAACTAAACAACAACACAAACCCCAAACCTCACTCCATGTAGCTCTTACACCTAACTCCTTTCAGTCTTGCTATCACTGCAGACTGTTTTTCACAAACAAGACTGTGGTATTCAGGTTCCTTTGTTGCTGTGATCAACATCTGAGAAGAAACAGTCTAGAAGGAGGAAGGATTTATTTCGGCTCAGAACTTGTGTGATTTCAGAGTAAGGGTTAACCTTGTTGCTGCCCCTTGAGGAGACCAAACATCAAGGTCCAATGCTTTGGAGAAGCAAATTTGTTTGCTTCCTAGCTATGAAGAAGGAAGGAAGGGAGGAAGGGAGAGGAGGGAAGGGGAGGGGAGGGGAAAGGAGGGAGAGGGCTGGGAGAGAATGAACAAGGACCTACCCTCAGTGACTATTTCCTCTAGCTAGCTAGGTCCCACCTCCTAGCATTTTTCTCTCTCTTGAAAGAGCACCCCCAGATGGTTACAATACATGATCAATACAAGATCCTATGGGGATATTTTATACTTAAACCCTACCAATGATATTCTAGAAATATTTCCATTTGAGTGCATGCAGATGGACTAGTTATAGCCTAGGATTGCTGCAGTGTTCCACAGAAAGAAAGAGTTTAGGTGACTCTTGTGCTATTGATGAGCATTTTGGGATTTTCCCCAACATTTTGTAGCAACAAATAGTGTCACACTAAAGATTGTTCTGTAAATTTTCTTATGCGTAAATATCAATTATTGTTTTTCTGTATAGTTATCTTAAAGTAGAAATTCTCACTAGAAGGTGCACAAAGTTAATCCTATAAGCCCTGGCACCATTTTTTTCTTTTAAATTTGGTAGTCTTTTAAACATTTTTCTCATATATTGGTGAGAATTATTTGTGCCTGGAGGTGGTAGCTCACACCTTTAATCCAAGCACTTGGGTGGCAGAGGCAGGAAGATCTCTGAGTTGAAGGCCAGCCTGGTTGGCCTACAAAATGAGTTACAGGTCAGCCAGGACTACATATTCTGGGATATAATTCTCAACCTATACATACAGATAATGTATATATATGTATGTGTACATATACATATACACATACATACATAAACATATACATACATATATACGTATACATACATACACATATATATTTCCCAGATTGTTTTTTTTGCTTTCAAATTTGGTTTTATTTAACAAAGGAAGCCTCAGATTTGTAAGTCATATTTGTGTTTGTTTTTAGTTTCTGACTCAGGAAGACTACATGGCAGGTCACTTACATATTTTGCAGTATTATTTACTTTGAAATGTCCTGTTGTTTTGCTTTTCATGTTTGGTTATTTCAAGCACTTGGGATTTGGTTTCACATGCATTAAAGGACAGTATCCAACTTGCTTTCATTTTCTATATTGAAAAGCAATTAGACCACTTGTCCCCAGCCCAAATTGAAATGCCGAGTTTTCCTAAACTAGACTTCTAAATATATCCATGAACAGGTCTGTTTCTGGGCTTTGTACTGATTTTCCTGATCTTGCTTGTTTCTGGGTCAGCGGCACATTGTTCTAGTTACATACAGTCTCTTTTTCCTGTGTTTTGCTATCTGATAGGAAATCACTTTTTAAAAAAGTGCTAATTATTTGAGAGGTGGGGACAGTTTCAGGAGTCAGTGAGTCAGAGCACCCGAGAGCGCTGGATGAGTCAGGGCTTGGTGCAATGCACTGCACATTCTTAAGGACTCCTAAAGATGGTGTTGAAAATGACAGGGCTTCTAACTTTCCACTCCACTTCCTATTGCAGCTTAGCTTTCTACATCGGATTATTTTGTAAGAGCCTAATTAATATTTTACTTTGAATAATATGTCTGCAGTATGTATAACTCAAAAGGGCCAAAAGTGAAAATTGACTCTTTCTAGTTCCTAACAGGTAACCATTTCCATCAGTTTCTTTATGGTAGTCCAGCATGTATTCTGGCCCGTACTTTGTTGCCCTAAGTATCTTAAAACTCAGTCTATATGTTTTATGAAATGGATGTACCATAATTTATTATTCAGAATAACAACCAAGTTGTTTTAATAGATGCTTTCAATATGTGTAATTTCTCACATACCCAGAGTAAAAATTGCTATTTTCAGTATAGTCAAATGGAAAACCTGACATTTGAACATTTTTTTTGAAAGTCTAGTCTGTATCTCTTTGCTTTTTTGTGTGACTGTACATGAGAGGTCTATTTGTATATAATCTTTTTGTAATAATTGGAGCAGTTCCTTGACTATGTGAGAGGTCTAAAATCTTGATTGTCAATCCTGTAGCCTTATCCTAAACCAAAGATTCTAAATTTTGTTTTAACAGTAGAAGCTAAATTGATATATACAGGGCCTTTATATAGTTCAGTGTAATAATGCTTATTTTTGGGGGGTCTTTTATATATACATGTGTCTCTTATACTATGTATATAAGCCTTCTAAGAATGAATAGGCATTGGGCATTTGTATATAAGTTTGGAATCAGTCCTACTCTGGTTGATTATATCTTTTGTGAAGCTTTGTAACTATTTTCTGTTAGCATTCTTCAACAGTGTTTGCTCTTGATAGCTGTATATTTGTTAAGCTTTATGAAACTGTTGTTTGTGAACAATGCTTGACCCTTGAGCTATTCCTTCTATACTTCTTAGTTGCTCAAAATTGGCCATAAAAGCTTCCTGCACTAATTTCTTGACACCTGTCACTTACCCTTCCAAGGCAGACTCAAATCAGACCAACCAACTGCAATTCTTGGCAATGAGAAACAAGAGAGAACAAACCCTCTGCTGGTTAGTCAGTGGTATCTTCAGGAACTATTGTTCATAGACAAGGGAGGGGGAGTTGTCAGAACCAAACTGAAGTCATGTTGGACATGGTAGTGCTAGCTGGTGATCTCAGCACTTGGGAAGTTGAAGATACCATAAGTTTGAGACCAGCCTGTACTTCATAGTGAAATTTCATCTCAAACCAACAAGATGGAGTTCCATATGACAGACCTTCCAAGAGCAACTAAAGCCAAGAGGATGTGCGGAAATGGTTCTGGTGTACTAAATACTAACTGAACATGACTTAGCCTTGGCTTCCACTTGTATTCTACTAATATTTGTTTTAGATGCAGGTACACTTCACTGAGTTGTTAAACAAAGAGTGGTGGATCTCTGTGATTTCAAGGCCAGCTTGGTCTATAGGAGTTCTAGGACACGCAGGTCTGGAAAAAGACCTTGTCTCAAAAACAAAACAAAATAAAACAAAAAGATAAACAACAAACATGGAGTAGGGAAACGTAACCAGCCTTCCTGGCAGAAATGAATACATTCTAGAGAGACACTTATGTCTCTTTTATACTATTCAAACAATGTACACAAATTAGAATTTTCCTGCAGCAAGAAGAAAATACGGAAGCCCTGGTGACAATGGGAGGAGAAATTTGTACACCAGAGGAGGAATCTAATCTCTCTTGGAGACAGATTTGTAACTTGTTGGACAGCCTTGCAGAAGAGACTGGGGCAGAGACTATGGTGGCCAGGACTACAACTTGACCAGACAGCTTGGTTCTGTATACATCTTGCCTCCTCATTTTAGGATTCTAAGTTAGGCTTGGTCATCTTTGTACCACTTCCAAAATGTGGCTATATTGAAATTTTTTCTTTATTCTGCTTTTCACTGTAAACAATAGCTCTGCACATGATATTAGTGGTGCAGGGAGTACTTAAAATTTCAGTTTTGATTTATATCATTAGATTGAGCTCTAAAAAGTTTTGAGAAATTTTATGATGAAAAAAGACCCTAATAGCATTTGGGTTTCAGACCTGCTCAGACATATCCAAGTATTATGGATACACTGTAGAGGCTCTGGACGGGGCCCTGGTAGTGAGTCAAACTCTGTGTATGAATGTGCATGTGTGTGATGTACCCATGTTAAAAAGTTCAAGGAAGATCCAGTCATCTACTTATCGAGAATCTTGTTTAAAGCTCTAATAATGAATGAAAATATTCATAGCTTGAATAAAGAACTTGTGCCTTTATTATTCATTAGAACCTGGCAGTAAATAATAGGTTTGCATTTCACAGTCATGAGACTGCTAATCAAAGCACAGGGCATTGCCTAAGATCATAATTCATTACCCTTCCCAGCAGCAGCATAACAGGGCTTGCCTTTTTGAATTGCTAACTGGGCACTAGCCTTTGCCAGGCTCTTGGACTGATTCAGAGGAAGGCTGGTAGTCACATAGCAAGATGAGAACACTGTCTCACATATAGGATGGGCTGTGCTTGGGATCCTACTCCAGGATTCAGCATGGTGAGGGTTATCCCCACTGTCCTTGTCAGCAGTAATGCATGATGGTGGGTTGGAAAGAGAGCTTGCCTCTAAGCAATAAGCCATCGGGGAGGCAGAGACTAGTTTTCTTCTAACTCGTTCTTCATAACTCGGTGCTGGTGTTAGTCTGCTCACACCCTACTTCATTTCATCTGGTTTCTGATAGTCAAAATCTTCTTCCTTCCAGTTGCTCTGTTCTCATTACTATTTGACTTGTTAGGAAGTCCCTCTCTCTCTCTCAACACAAAGCAAACACCAAATTATCAGCTCCCCCTTCCACTTGATCAATCCTCATCTTCTGGCCCTCTCTCCTTCCTCCTTTAGTGTCTTCTCTACTTTTATAGCTCTTCATAAATTCTGGTCACCTCTGGTGAGATGAACAGAGGCTGTGCTACTTTGCTTGACTCAGTTTCCCTAATTTGGGACACCCTCCCCCCCCAGATTTCTTTATTCCCTCAATGGCTTGTTGCTCCAACCCCTTTGGCTGTTCATGGGTCTAATGACCCATGCATCTGCCTTATGTTAGCATTTAGTACCTGCTAGTAATACCCAGAGCTCTAAAGACAAAAGTGTAGAGCTCTCAATTAGCCTGGTCAGAGGAGATGTCTTGAAATGAAACTATAGCCAAAACAATCATACTCCATAACAAAATTTTATTAGGAAAAATTCTCTACTTGCCATATTTACCCCAAATGACAAGATTTTACTCAGTTGAATATAAAAGTTTCCCCCAATTTCTACCATTTGGAAGCAAGAAAACTGGCATGCAGAGCAGTATACCTGATACTTCAGGTCTAAGGCCTAAGAAGTGGTCAGCAAAGCATGCATTAGTTTTAAGCTTTGGGCCTGAGAAAGACATCATTCTCCATCTCCCTCAAAAGCAAGTCCATCATGTCTTGGGCTCTTAAGTCTGAAGCCTGCTCTTTGGAGCCTAATAGCAACATCTGCATTTCAAGAGAAGCTAGGCTTGAGGTATCTTATGGCTTCAAAGGCACAGGTCATGCAGCTGAATTAAAAACTATTGTGTTGGTCTCTCCAATTCAACCTTGAGCCACGCTGGGAAGGGGTGAGTCCAGATTGGTGCTTGCCCTTGGTGCCTCAGTGTGGTCTAAATGCCACCAGTCCTATTATTTTTGCCTTTTTTTTGCTGCCAAGCAGTCACCAATATTGAAATTGAAAAGATCAGGGCCCTGTACAGTCTCCCCCATGTGGAAGGGTCATGCTGCAAAATATGACTTCCCAGCATGCAGAGGGAACCTGCTTCAAGAGCCAAGAAGTTGCTCCAGTGCACAAGGAAGGGAGGCTCATCATTTGGGTAAAACACAGAATTTGGGAAAGAAACCAGTTTTTCCTGGAAAGAGTCCCTTAAGGCTGGCAAGAGGCCCTTGCTTAACATAGACACACCTGGAGGCAAGCAGCTCCTTGGAACAGTGGGAAGGAACAGTATGGAGAGAGTGCCAGCAAAACAACAGGGCCCCTAACTCATGGAAATTCTCTGAGGCCATCAATAGTGGGCACTGAACATTTACTGGGTTCAGCATATGGCCTTAGAATCAACGGATTCTAAGTGGAAAAAGTGGAGCCAAGTTCTAAGAGGTAAGAACTGTCGCTGTGCTTGGGGGCTCTTTTTCATGTTATAAATGCTCCATAATTAAGGGGCTAGAATCCAAAATCCACGTGAAAGGCCTGGAGAGCCATCTGAGGAGCAGGAGGAGGAGCCCCCAGCAGACCAGACACATTTGGTTCATCCCAAAGGCAGCTAGACCTGACTCGTCTGGCCCCCAATCCAGCAGTAAAAATGGCTGTCGGATAATTCAATGAGGTTGCATAATACAGAGGGAAGGTAATGGATTCTCATCTCTGAAGGCACGGGAGGATACATGCGACAAGGTTTTGATTCTGTCCAATTTACATCCTTAATACTCGTTCTGTCTCTCTCTGCACTGCCTTTTAGGCTGTTGGCATTCCTCAGTGGTTTTACATTACTTGTGCCCTCATGAAATTAATCCACCTGGGGTTGACCCCGAGTCTGCTCCAGTTTGAGTTCATAGCTGCCCAGGCCGAGGTCTCCTTCGTAGATGTTTTCCTTGCCTGGAGTCTGGAGTGAAGGCTTCTGGTCTAGGGCTAGCTTTGTGGCAGGACTGCTGGGCGAGGAGCCTGGCTCCTGGTAATTCATGGCGAGCTCATCTTGGTTTACGATACATTCCACATCATCCTCTTTCAGGTGTTCCTGGTTTGTTAAGACAGACAGAGAAAGAGAGAGAAAGAGGTCACTTCATGATGAAGGCGGAAAGCCGAAGTATCTCCACTGCGTAAAAAATAGGTGTATGTGTGTGTGAGTGTGAGTGTGTGTGTCTGAGTGATACATACATATATGTGGGTGGAGGCCAGAGGCTGACAAAATGGTTTTCCACTTTGCCTCTTTCTTTTTTCCTTATTTATTTATTTATTTATTTATTTATTTATTTATTTATTTATTTATTTATTTATTTTGAGTAAGATTCTCTCACTAAACCTGGACTCACCAGTTTGGTTAGACTAGCTGGCTAGTGAGCTAGCTCTAGGGCATCTAGGTACCTCTATTTGTGGGATTACAGGTGCATGCCGCGTGCTGGGGATCCCAATTCAGGTCTTCATGTTTTCACAGCACAGCTTTCCTGATGGAGCCATCTCTCCAGGACTGGAGACCCCCTTTTCTTTGAATTAATGGCCACTTTCACTATGGCCCACCTGTGCTTCTTCATGGCACAGCATTTTCTGCGTCAGCATGAAAACTTGGCTTTCAACATAGCCTCAAAGAGTCTCTGAGCCTGTGACCCATCTCCCTGGGCTGAGGGGAGAAGAATGGGATTTGGTGGATTTTCTTCACTGGTACCCAGGAAGGTGGACCAGAATCAAGACAGCCAAATCCTGTGTTCTTAAAGAAGCCCCATCCTGGTTTGAAAGGCACCTGTCTTTCCAAAACCCCTTAAAGCTGAAGGTGTTACATTTCACTTTAAATGGGGTTTCAGGACATTTCTTGAGACAAGTGTCACAAGACTAGAAGTGACTGGCATTGACCATAAAAGGATGGGATAATGTCAGAAATGAATAGATCTGACCAGGAATAGTTGCCTCATCCAGAAGTTCCCCCAAAGAGAGTGGCACCTCAGCTCTTGCGTTGGCTAGGGAGGATGACACCCAATCACTGTACAGCAAGGGCTGGCTGGGTCACCTTAGGACAGGGTTCCACCTTTGATCTACTCTGGGAGCATCTGAGAGCTATTTAAAACAGGTCTGTTGTGTGAGGATTCTTTCTGTCATGTTCCTCTGGGAAGCCCCCAGCTGCTGAGGTTATCTGAGAGAAAGAGCCTCCTTCTGTAAGGGATGCTGGCTGTCAGCTCCTTAGGCCACTCTCAGCTCCCAGACTCTGTGCTCCTCCACTCTGATTTGCTGATAATGACTCTAATTGCTTCTCAGTAGCTTTTTTATTCTACTCCCCTGAGCTATAAAGCACAGACCTAATATTCAAAACTTCAAAACACAGCAGTTTGTGAAGACACATCACTTTTCTATTTTCTAAGTTCATTTTTATGATTAAAGATATTGGCAAAAATAAAAAAAATTGCCTTTTTTTTTGAAAAAAAAAAAAAAGAAGAAGCATCAGCAGCCAGCATCAGCAACAACTGAGCAGAGAAGAGAAATACTTCTTGGTGCAGTAAACTTCAAAGCTGCCTCTTCCTCAAGCTAAAGAAGAAGCCCTGAGGTTTCTAGCTCATCCATACTCACCGGCTGGCCCCACCTGACTGTTTACTCACCCCATAGGCCTGAGGACTGGTAAGCAGCCTGGAGACGGGGCCACACCATGCGGGCAATGTGCTGGTCAGTGGAGGACCCGAGTGGGTTAAGATGGGCTTCAGATATCTGGGGTGGGGGCTGTTAAGGAATACTTGTCAAAAGTAAGTTAGACTTTCATTTCTCACACAGCAGAGACCTTTTCATGCTGCCCTAAAAGACAGTTATGTTCACCTTTAAATCTTCTGCTTCCTCATTTAGGAAGCGATTTGGCCTGCAAAAATTGCTGTTTGTAATCTTTGCTCTATAGACTGTGGCAGCCCTTCAGACAGCCTTTTATCATGCAGAAATGTGGAAGGGGCTACACAGGGTTAGAGAAAGATGCAAATATCACCACCCCCAGTTCCTCTAGATCCCTCACAATGGCTAATTTGTTTAGAGAATATAATTTGAAGAATTACCTATAACAATAGTATAAAAGGTGTGTTTCCTAAAACTGTACATGAACATATGTGTATACATGCATGGACACACACAAATAGCAAGGGGGAGAGAGGGAGAAAGGGAGAGAGGGAGAGAGTAAAACACCAGTCATTTCCACAAAGAAGCAAGAGGTATTTCATAAAATGCTCAGCTATTTCAGAACTGGGCAGTCAACAAGGAATGTTTTCCAAGATTCTTCATTTTCAGTATTCAATACAGTCACTTTATACTTCATACATCAGTGCACCTCTATACGAAATTATGCAAATAAGCTGCTGCTAGGTTTGTTCTATTGTCTAGCACCTGTCTTTCTCATCTCTTCTTCCCAAAGTGTTCCAACCAGTTAAAAGGAAACCTGTTCATCTGAAGCCATTGTGCTCTCCTCCAATCTATCAATAATGAAATCCCCAGAGGGAGCCTCATGCGGCATTATTATTATTATTATTATTATTATTATTATTATTATTATTATCTGAAAGAAAGTAGTGGAATTATTCTACCATTCTATTAGAAATGACTTTTAAGTTTATATTATTTCCTCTGCTGGAGTATATTTTACCTCATCAACTTTCCACACAGTGATGATAAAAAGAGAAAGGGGAAAAGAGAAACACTCGACACTGGTTGGCTTGTGAAGATCAGCAGCCACCCACAGGCACTCGGGGTGTGAGAAGATCCAGGGGATGGCTATAGGAACCACCCATAGCTCTCCACCCCTTTCATTCCCATGATGCCCCAGCAAGTGGGAGCAGAGGGAGGACCTCTGGACCCCTCTGGATGTAGACCACTTGACAGTAAAGCAACAATGAAGTGGGGGATGCCTGTGAACTCGGATTAGGTATGCTGGGAAGAAAACTACTGATAAGATTTGCAAGCCAGTCTGCAGTGTCATGTGCAAATGGGAAGGTTGGCTCCTTTAAGATGAGTGGCTGGTGAGGCCACTTGAGGACCAGGGAAGAAATTATCCTTCAGAGACTGGCTTTGCTGTCACATCTTATAAGTACACAGACAAATCTGAAAGCCCTCAATGATATCCTATTAATTTTCATTAGAGTGTTACTTCCTTCATTTTCTGGATGAAGGAATCAAGGCCTGGAGATATTATGATTTTATATAACCTAAGGTCTCCCTTTGCAGTTTTGGTTGTGAGCCTAGCCCTTAATGGCCGAGCCATCCCTCTATGCCTCCTACCCCACCTCCTCTTGCAATTTTAAATCCACCACCATCATCTCTGTCTTGGTTATGTTTTTATTGCTGTGAAGAGACACCATGACCATGGTGACTTTTATAAAAGAAAACATTTCATTGGGGCTGGCTTACAGTTCAGAGGTTTAGTCCACTGTTGCCATGGCGGGAAGCATGGTGGCATGCAGTCAGACGGAGATGGAGAAGGAGCTGAGAGGTGGAAGAAAAAGAACCGAGACACTAGGCCTTGCTTGAACTTCTGAAACCTCAAGGCCTGACCCCAGCGATACACTTCTTCCAACAAGAACATACCTACTCCAACAAGGCCACACCTCCTGCAATGCCACTCACTCCCTGTGGACCAAACACATGAGTCTATGGGAGCCAATTCTATTCAAACCGCCACATCTCCTTCAGAAGGGAACTTATCAAGGCAGAATCAGGTATGGAGGATTATCTGCAGAGTCCTCTAGAAGCGTCTTTTGGAGTCTCTTTCTGCTGGTGAGCTGAGCCTCGTCTGGACCGGCACAGGAGAGGCTCAGCTGTCAGGGTTTACCATATGCACAGTCCCATGAAAATCTGTGTAAAGGCTTTTCAATGACCAACTGAAGAACAAGGATAACCTAGCCAACTTGGTTTCTTGAGGCCTAAGTAGTGGCATGTCAACAACGTCCTAGGGATGCCGCTGTGGTCAAGGCTCTAAGAGTGTGAGAGAGGCCCAGAGGACTTCAACCAGGCTTCTCAAGTGTGCTGAGGAGTAAAAAGGACAAAACAGGGTTATTTAAGTAAAACACAAGTTTAGAGTTGCATTAAGGATGTACTTTTAATCCTGGTGAGGTACTTGTTTAAATTATGCACAATACCATTAGAGCAAACCCTCAAAGGATAAATTCTAGGGTTTTTATTTTTTGTGAATATTAGAACTCAAACCAAACAGGGCCATTTAACTCCTCCTGGTTAGGCTCTGCAAATTATACAAAGAAGACACGGACATGAACACAAGCTGTATTGTACAACTGATGGTCCAGTTATTAATCTGTCTGAGCCTTAGGCTTATTATATATAGTCACTAAAATAACATAAACGGAAGGGTTTAAACTTTGACTTGCCTTTCAGATGCTATTTTTATGGCATTGAGGATTAAGCCTAAGGTTTCTGTCTTGCTAGGAAGGCACTCTATCATCGAGCTACACCCTTGGCCCTCTTTTTACCTTTACTATGAGATTGGGGGTTTCTCAATAAGTTGCCTATGTTTGCCTTGAACTTGTGGTTTTCCTGCCCAAGTCTCTGAAGCACCTGGTGTTATGTGCCTTTGCCACCAGGCCTGGAACTATTTATCTGATTTTTAAAATCTGTTTTTGATGTTCCAGTCCTTGTCTAAGTATTAATGGGGATCAATAGTGAGGGTAAACACAAGCATTTGGTGTAGCATTGGAATTCATGGAAGCTGGAGCAGATCTTGTACCCCTGAACATCTGTGTCAATTGAAAACTACCCAGTAGGGACTAGCAGGAAGTGATGAAGGAGGGAGAGGTGGACAGCCTTTGCTGATGGGTGACTCCTGGGAAGCACACAATGCCCTTTGACCGTCTTGTAGAGCTGTGAATCCCAGAAAGCAGGGCCTCTCTGCGTGATGGGAAGTATGATGCTCCATGCATTGCCATAGAGATGTGGAGCCTAGGCTGTACTCCCCAACATCTTGGCTTGCTCAGTGATGACCATATATGATGTTCCCAGTGCCTTGCCTGCTGAGTTTCTGGTACAAGATGACATGCAGAGGTGATATGGTATGAGGGACAGGAGTAGGTTCTGAATGAGAAGAATCATCCCAGAAAGAATGAGAAGGGAGGATTATAGCCAAGTCATGAGGTTTTTCCGAGGATGGAAGGCAAAGACAGGTCAAATAGACCACTTGAGCTTGTGCTATTAGACAATGGGGATACCAGGAAGAGTGATCACTCACTCACTCACTCACTCACTCACTCACTCACTCACTCACTCACTCACTCCACTCTTACTTGTTTCTTTCCATATGGTGTTGTTTTATGGGCCATACTAATGCAAGCTAGAGATGAACGCCCACAGAAGCAGAGTAACAATTATGTGAGAAGATGGACTGCTTCGTTTCCAGCCTGCAGTACCCTTGAGTGCAGGGCTATTCCTTTTATCTGTGTACAGTATTTGGTATATCTTAGTCACTCAATAAATGATTGCTAAATCAATGGAGACACCAGCTAAGTAAGGGCAAATAAAGGCTCAGTGGAAGGCAGCAGACCTGGCCTGAGACTACAGACTCTTGTCACATAGCTTTCTTTCTTGTCCTAGGGACAGACTAAGTGAACATGCCTAGTAAGATGATTGAGTGGGAACAGGGGAAGCAGCAACTTTCTGGTTCTTCATTGCTAAGCAATATCTGAAAAGCAGCTGGATCTCCAAGGTTACCTGAATTATTAAAAAGTAGGAAAAATCTTTTGATCTACAAAAAAATCCTCAACAGCAGATTTTGCAAAAATGTGTTATTTTTCTCATTAGGGCTCTAGTATGTGTTTGGGAAGGGAGATTCCTCAAGGGGCATTTGGCTATTGCCAGCTTTGCTTCCCTAGTAAGCTGAAAATGCACGGAGACAAAATGTTAAGTTCTTGGGGGAAAACAGTGGCTTTTCTCATTTTTAAACAGACTAGTTGTTTGGTTCAGGAATGAGAGGAAGCTGAAACCCCGCCTGAGGTTTAACACACAATAAATAGGAGAAGCCATTAGCAAATGCATTTTCTTCTTTGGCCAGAGATACTAGAGCAAAATTTAGTACCCATCCACACTAACAACTGAAGTACCTGGCCACAAGGAATACGTCTCATCTCTGTTTTGTGTTGAAGTTTGGGTTACTGAATCATCATACTTCATTCATTTTAAGTTGCTCCAAGCAATTGATGTACAGTTTGTTGGTGTTTGTGCCTTGTCTAAGTGACTTTTCACAGATTGGCGAGAAGCAAAGACTTGGCTCATCTTCCCCACTTAAAGCACCACCACCCCTCTGTATGGACCCATGATTTGTTTTATTTCTCAGAGTCCTGTGTTGGATAAAGCCTTGCTTCAATGAGATGTTAAGTGGAGGTAGAGCCTCTGAGAGGTAAGCGGGATGTTATGAGGCCATCAATGTGTGTAATGAGGTCATCAGTGTGTGTCATGAGGTCATCAGTATGTGTCATGAAGTCATCAGTGTGCTGTCTCCCAAGGTGTGATTAGTGTCCTCAAAAGAAGCTTGCATTCTCTCTGTTTACAAGGAGAGGCTTCACCAAAACTTGACCATGATGGCATCTACTCTTAAAATTTTGGTTTCCAGTGAGAAAGTAAATTTTGTTTTTTGAAACCAACCAGTCTATGGTATTTTGTTATAGAAGCCACAGAGTAAGATATCCTTATTTCCAGCCTTGAGTCTGGTTTTGAGACCCTTGCAAGCTTGTTTCTTATCATATGCTTTTGTTGTTGTATGAGTTAAACTAGAGCAAGATAGGGACACAGAGGCAGGGTAACAGGGAAGCCAAAGAGAATGCCTTTTCATATCCATAAATTTACAAAGTTTAGGATGAGGACAGGAAGAAGGAAAGCCTACTTGGCCTTGACCCACATCTATGCAATGGTCTCTGACGGTGGTTTTATCTTGTCTTCGTGACAGCATAGGTACTTAGTCTGAGACGATGAATATTTGATGTTGGTCTTGGATTATCAGAGCGGCACATCTTGGCTTGTGGAGGAAAAATTTGTTCATTCTGGGAGCACTCACATGAGCCTGTAATGTACTGTCTTGGTAAATGGGTTTCGTAAGGATGACACGCTTGCCAGTACCTAGTTGCATATAGAAGGAAAGTTCGTGTCTCCAGGTCAGGTCCTTGTAACACTCCACTCCACTCATGTCTAAGTATTCCCATTTATCTTGTTTTCTCCTCAACAGTACAGACAGGTGCTGTAGCCCCATTTTATAAATCAATAAACCTGGAAGCAGACAACCTTTTGAGATTCAGTCTTTTCTAACCCATTCTTACACTGTGTTTCCTGAGTACTTTTAGCTGCTAGCGCCAGCTTGCCAGCAGAGATAGTGAGGGATGAATGGCAGGTGGGTGAGAAGAGTAAGTGTACGCCGGACTGGATGCCAAATTGACTCTCGGCCCGTAGGTTCCTGCAGAGTACCGGGGTCCCACATGCTCTGGCCCTTGCCTTTCTGAGCCCCACGGTGTTATTTACAGAGCATCCAGGAACCGGGCTAGCAGAGGACACCCAGACTTGTACATATCCAATTGTTCTTTGATTCCAATATACAAATCACACCCTTTTTGTTTGGTTTTCGGAAAACGTAGCCTAACAAAGTATGTCTTTCCTCTTCCCTTTGGATTTGTCAGATTTTATCATCTGACGTTCACTGTCTTGCCCTGCTGGTTAAGCATGTAAAGGGCCATTCTGTAGAGTTGGCACCTGGGGTTCAAATGGCAGGAAGGCTTCTACAAACTCCTCCATCCCTCCGCTCCCTGGCTGAAGGAGGAATTCTAGCTGTGCAGGGTGCTTGAAGAGACCATGGCTAGGTGGGAAACTCCTTCCCAGCAGTTACTCTGAAGAAAAAGTGGAAGATGAAATCGTTTTTTTCCAGATCATATGTGATGTTCTGGTTTTAAAATGATATACTACTTTTCATTCACATAATCACAGAATAGCACGCTCTTTCAGTCAACAATTAATTGTACACTCCATTCTCTTTGAGAAAAACTGCCCTAGACAAATACAGGGCCACACAAAGAAACAAATCCCAGAACAAACACCAAGGATCCTGGATTGCCTAGAGGAAGTCAGTGCCAGGTGAGCCGGAGTCCCTTCTAGTCTAGTCTGTGAGCTCTGTCCCTCACATGTCCTTCTGCTGAGACCCCTCTAGTTTATAGTCCCCGGGCTCTGTCCCTAACATGCCTTTCTGGGGAAGGTCATCCCTCGAAACCCAGGTGGTGTGTTTCCTGCTCCAGGGAGCCTTCTTGGACCTGCCCTGGCTTCAGGCCCATGTGTACATATCTGTCTGAAAACAGTTGTCATATTGCCTCAAAACTAACTATTTACAGCATGCTTTCCCACTCTAGACTCTGACCTCCATGAAGGCAAGAACCTTATTATACTAATTTTTTTCCTCCTAGTGATGGGGATTGAACTCAGGGCCTCATATTTACCAGGTGAGCACACTTGATTATATTTTAAAAGGATTTTCATTAGAGACAGGAAGAGGGAATTGGTAAACCTTGTAAACTGAACACATAGTTTAATAAATCTTCATAGAAAAAGAAACCACAGCTGCTTGAAAATACAACTTGAGCATCTACCTGAAAAATCCCTTGGCCTGTTTCATCCTCATCAAAGTGTCCCCTCCTCCCACAGGGACTTGACATCCTGATTTTTATATGAACCATGTCCGTGAGTTTGTACCATAGTTTTATCACTCGTAAGCACATTCTTGCACACTACAGTTTGTCTTGCTCACTAAGGAAAGAGTATGTATCTTCTGATTCTTGGCCTCCTCCCCAACATTCTTTTTTCCAGTCTATCTGCTGATGATCCAGTTGACCTTGGGCATGTCCCACAGTCTGCATTTTCCTGATTGGAGCTCAAGTAGAAGTCAAATTTCTTCTGCCCTGGGTACTTCCTGCTTATTTCCAGTTGGATCATATGTGTTCATATGGGATTGTGGCCCTTGGTGTGGTCCTAGCAGCCACTGACTGACGAGCAAAACACACGTCATCTGTTTGCTCAGTGGGAGTTGCAAAATAATGAAATTTTATCTCTAGAATAACTTTGTGAGGGAGAATATTTTAAAGAGGCACACCATTTATTCATTTGGTATATTTGGTGGTACATTTGATATGGAAGATAGTACCTGAGTCATTCCATGAATTTGTCAGCATTTGAGATAATGATTCATTTCTTCAGTCTTTCTAGAAGTGACCGTTATTTTTGGTTAAATATCTTAGTGAAGTGCTAAGTTTAAGGTTATTTGATTAGAGTTATTATTGTTGATGCTCAAACTGACCCATCTTCGGTTAAGACACCTCCTGAGTCTTAGTGACATGATTCCAGTGTCCTTTTCCTTTTTGGAGACAAGGTCTTACTGAGTGTCCCTTACAGATGGTGGGAGTGCACAGTAGATGACAACTAGTGTTCAACAGGCTGACCGGCCAGATGAGTGATTCTCTGTTGGGGACACAGCTGTGGGGTCACTGGCTGTGGATAACTGTTTGTCTGTAATTTCTCTCATGAGTCACTTCATTTCTTCCCTAAGAACTTCATTTCTTCCCTAAGAATAGCTTGGGGTGTTTTCCCATTTGCTTGTGTATTTATCTCATGAAAATATTTTCATCTACTGGGCACATATATCTGTGGATGATCGTGAAGATCACTTCTCACTGACTGCATAATATTGATATATAGAAAATATACCAGGATATGCTTCAGAACTAGATCTACTGTCCCATGAGGACTGTGAGGCACTTAAAAGTTCCTTTTACTCAGAATAACATCAGAAATATCAGTCTAAGGCAAACTGCACACAATTAGCTCATTTTTTACCTTAGAGCAAGTTCAAACTAGACTAAAGGTTTTTGTAAATGGATCATAAGTTTAAAACTTTTTTTTTTGTTTTTGGTTTTCAAGACAGGGTTTCTCTGTGTAGCTTTGGAGCCTATCCTGGCACTTGCTCTGTAGACCAGGCTGGCCTCCAACTCACAGAGATCCACCTGCCTCTGCCTCCCGAGTACTGGGATTAAAGGCATGCACCACAAAAGCCCGACTTTAAGTTTAAAACTTTACAGTTATGCACAAGGTCAGAGTTGCAGGTGTCTAACCAAAGTATTAACACAAAGAAGCCTAAAAATATGCAAATTCTTCATTTGTCTAGTCAAACTGACAAAAGACCCATGTCTCAAAGCTTATCTCACTGGGCACTGTGCCCCCACCTTCTAGAAACAGTCTTACTCCAGAAACCTTGAAACTTGGCATTGCTTTGGAGCCTGTCCTGGAACTAGCTTCTGTAGACCAGGCTGGTCTCAAACTCACAGAGATCGGCCTGCCTTTGCCTCCCAAGTGCCAGGTCTAAAGGTGTGCACCACCACCACCCAGCTTGATATCATTCTTCCCATATATATGACTATTGTTTTCAGGCTCATCTTATACATATCTTGGCTCATACTGTGAATCAAAGATTTCTCTGAATTTTCCTGTTTTCTTTTAGTGAAAAAGTGGTATTTCACAGCCAGACTCTGGACACTAAGGATTGCTACATACTGTGGACTAGAAAAGTAAATTATATCAAGCCTTCTATCTAAGTAAAATAAATAAATAATAACAATACATACATGCATGTGTACACACACAAGCTGGTTTGTAACACTTCATCATATCCCCGGGGCAAGTACTTTCCTGACAGCTAATTTTAGGATACTAATGTGGCATCATTGAATGTGGAACCGGGGAAAGCTGTGTGCAGTCTGCTTTTCTCAGCTACCCTTATGTATTTCAGGTTCATTATCTTATGCCTTCCTACAGATATTTCCACCTGAAGTTCAAATTCCTCATTATTCAGGACATGACAAAAATAATTAGAATTTTCCATAATTATTCATTTCTTATCTCCCATATTGCACACAGGGCAGACACAGAATATTACTATTGCCACCATAATAATTACAAAAAATGTTAATTTTTGCATACTCTAATTTTTTTTGCATTAACACACTTCTTTTGTATTCTAGCTTCCCATTTACGAAACCCTATAGACAGCAGCCCCTTATTTATATTGCCTGTATGTATGGTTATTAATATTTTTCTAGTTCCAGCTGTACGGGTACTGAGCATCAAATGCCAACATCGGATCTTCTGTCCATGGCTCACAAGTCATCTGGATTGAAACTTGTTATTCAATAGATTTCTCAGGAAAGGCTCCTGGGATCAATGTTCTCTGAGTTCTTGTATATTGATAACAGTCAGTGCCCATTATATTTTGAAAGTCAATTTTTCTGGAAATAAAATCATTGACTTATTTTCTTTGAGTATCTTAAATATATCACTCTATTTCTTTTGACACAAGAAGTTGCTCCTGAAAGTATAATGAAAATGTAAATCATGTGCTTTTTCTACTTGATGCTCAAAGGGCTTTTTCCTTAGAATGTGTTAGTATTATTAGCATTTGTCTGGTGCTGTCTGCTCTAGCTTGGTAGCCGTTGGCATGAGACATGCTCTATAAGCAGTTCCAAACCTAGTGTTTCAGGAAAGGTCTCTTGACTTAGAATTTGGTGGTTGGAATTTTGTGGTTGGAATATGAGGTGTTGACCCCAAACTCATGCTTGATCCTAAGCAATAGTCAGAAGTGGGACATCAAGGGGTGGCTGGATCATGAGGATGCTCTCCCGACCAATGGATTAGCAATCTATGGATGAATTCATGGCTGAAAAGAGTAATAGGGGGTGAGATCTGGCTGAGGAAGCAGGTCAGTCAGGAGCAAGATGTTGAAGGTGTTTAGGATCCCACATATTTCTCTTTCTCTTTCTACTTCCTGGCTACCATGGTGTAAACAGCCTGCTGTGATGCTTGTGCTTGCTGTTGTGATTTTCTGCTCTGCCTTAGGCTATAAAGCAGGGCAGCCAGCTAATCACAGGCTGAAAACTGCAACCCTGAGCCAGAAAACCTTTTCCTCCTGTAAGCTGTTTTCCTCAGGTGTTTTGCCTTCCTTCTTTAGGGGCTCCTGTTTCCCGGATGCTCAACTTTCTTTGCTTGTCTTTTATATTTGTCTCTTTTTTTCAAATGCTTTTAATAGTCTTCTTTCTTTCTTATTTAAATTTTTATCCTTTTCATCAGCTGTTTTTTTTTCTGAAGGTATTATTCATTGTGCTTATCTGTAGTTTAGCCATGATTTCTAAAATGACTTTTTTTCTTTTAAATTATTTTTGGAATTTCAGTTTTTATGGTTCTGATTAATGTTGTTTTGTGTCTTGTATCATTTGCACATTATTTTCTAGATTAGCTAATGAGTGATGGTATAGTTCTGATTTACTTTATGGCTGTATTTTTTTGGCATACATTCCTTGTGTATGTTTTTTCTGTTTTATTTATTTTTTCTTGTAAAAGCTACCTAGGCCCTGGCTTCCTTTTTTTTTTTTTTTGCATTCATTTTTACGTAAAATTATTTTTCTTGAACTTATGGAAAGACTCGGGTTTCAGGAAATTTTCTCCAATTCCAGAGGCCCTCTTCTGTTGAATTAAACATGGCATTAAATATGGTGGCTTGTATTCTGAACTTTCCTGCCTGTTTACTACCCCAGCTAACCTGGTCTCAGTGCAGTTTCTCACCCTGCCCTGGTGGATCTATCCTGAGAGCTTGCAGCCTTCTTGTCTGCTCTCGCCCCTTCAGCATCCCTTACTGAGACCTCGCCATTTCTCCAGATAGAGATGGTGGTACTCTCTACTCTCTGAACACCTTTCATGCTTGTTTCAAAGGCAGCCCAACTTCCCAGGGAAGCTGTCTGCTCTTAGGGGCTTCTGCTCCCAGCTTCTCCTAGATACTACTTAGTTGTTTTCTTTTTATGTCCAGATGCTTGTGTTTGTACCCACTTGTCATCTGGGTCTTGTGAGACAACTTGACCCTAGTTTGGGTGGAAATGTATCCATGGGTGTTTGGTTTTTGTTAACTAACTGTTCCACCCATTTTTATTTAGGGGTTTGTAGAGATTCAAAGGCTTTAGTGTTAATGACACTGCCACCTTCCCAGAGTTCCCCAGAGCCACTTAAGCTGCTTGAGATCTGCCTGTGATCAAACAGTGCCTCTTAGAATTATCAAAATGAACATCTGAGGCCACAGCCAGGTGAGCTAGGTAGTCAGATGATGCCTGGAGCCATGGTTCTCCACCTTCCCTGGCAGAGGATTTATCTCTGAAAATGCCAACCTGCTCATCACCTGTATGCAATTTTACAGGCCATTCCCCCAGAGGCTTGAGTTAGGAAACCCAGGAGTGATTAAGAACAAGGACAGATTAAGGACTGATAAAGTAGAATGCTGACGATCCTGTTTGTATGGGGGTTAGTTTTATCAGCGATAGCTATAGGATCTACTTATCACATGCTAAGATAAATCTATTTGACTCCTCAGATCCAGACAATCCAGGGACAGAGAAAGGGCATCAATGTTTGTTGGAAAGCTTAAAGGAAAGATGAGAGAGTTTTAAGATACCAAAGCACCAGCAAAAGCAGGGCAAGTGGACTCAGGAAAAACCAGCAGACATGCTGGAATCAAGAGGAAACCTTAGCATTCATCTAATCCACATCCTTGGATCTTCAGAAGAAAGTCTACACCCAGTCTCTGCCAGATGATCACCTGACTGCACCAGAAGCTGCTGCTATGCTTATTAAAATGAATAAAGGCCCTTTAAGTTGACCCTCTCACGTCTGGGGGTGAGACCTGTGATTCTGGACTCTGTTCCAGTATGATCTCAGCTCTTCTTAACCAATCTGTTTACAAATGAGGTTGCATTTTGAGGTCCTGAAGTTAGAGCTTCCACCCATCTTTCTTGGTGGGGGTGGGGATGCAATTCAATCTATAATACCTAACTACTTTGGGGCCATCAAAGTTTGGTATTTACTTATTCACAATTTTTTGAAGTAAAATGACAGACTAGGCTTGAATAACAGCTTTGCTACTGATTATCCGTGAATGGCTAAATTTTCTGACATCTTTGATAAAATGTAAAATGGAAATAACTTACCATAGTGACCTACCTCATAATGGAGAGGGTTAGATGAGATAAAAATAGACATAATTTCTACCTGGTTGTTCTGCAACTAGCTCTGTAAACCAGGCTTTCCTCAAACTCACAGTGATCCTCCTGCCTCTGTATCCCGAGTGCTGGGATTAAAGGCATGTGACACCACCACCACCCAGCACAAGTATCACTTCTATATGGAATCATGGGCAGGTAGTAGGTGACCCTCTATCTGACTCTTGGCTACAGTGACCCAAGGGTAAGAGAGCATAGCCACATATTTGTATTCAGATTACCCCTGCTAATAAATGGGGAGCAGCTGTGCCTAGAGACTTCATCCACCTCTTCTGAAGTCTTTAAATGAGAGAGAAACAAAACTGCTGGACAAACCACTGAGATTTTAGAAACACTTGCTAAAGCTCAGCCTGTCTATATCAATATGACTTCTGTGCTTTTACTATTCCTTGTCAGAGTTGTTTGGGATCTCAGAGGCATTCAGGGTTGGTTAGGGATATTTATATACCCATAATGAGATATCTTAGAGATGATGTTATATCTAAATACAAAAGTCATTTATGTTCCATATGTAGATAATTTTATTATTTTTGTATGTACCTGTATTTTGACCACCCATCTCATGAAGCCCGGTGTTGAACGGAATATTCTACTGGTGACTTCATGTTGGTGCTGAAAGGGTCTCAGATTTGAATTTTGGATTTTCAGATTTGGATTTTCAGATTCAGGGTTCAAGATCTATATTATACTCTCTATTTTACTTTTATTAAAATGCCAATTTATTAAATAAAATGCTATTTTATTAAAATGCTAATTATGAGCTATTGAAATGATCCTACAACCCACGAAGGATAGTCACATGTAGTTTGCAAATCATTTTATAGGCATAACTGGCCCATCTGTTGACACAGTGAAGGACAGTGCTCCAGGGAGGAGGAAGAGCACTCTAGTGCTTTCTCACCTCAGTCTCTATCAGAATGTATGGGGACTAAGTTCACTTGCTCAGCAGAGTCACTCTTTCTGTGGGAGTCCACCTTTCAAATAAACGTACAAGGATCCAGACTCATGTCTTGTCAACTCCATGCTTTAAGTACAGGCCTGTGTGAACTGAGCATGCAGACTACAATGTATCCTGCTCATCATTAAAATAAACTGCTGTACTGAACCGTCAAAGATAGGCTTGGAGGCCTCTGTCATGTCTGTGCCCTTAAGACACTACACCTGCAGGGCAACCCTCTGAATTTCCTTCTAGTGTCATTGGCTATGTTCTTCCACCAGCTTTCCTGAAATTTAACTTGATCTTTTTGATGTGTTCTGTCTCTCTGGGTCTTTACAAACGCTGTTCACTCCAGTTGTGCACCTTGGAATATGGGAGTCCTTTACCCATTGGTTCACATGCAGATCTTGTGTCTCTGAACCATGACCGTTTGGTGTTTTATATTCCACTCTCCCGGGACCTGTCACTCCCTGACTTTCACAGATTCATCCTTAAAGCATGGAGCTCTTTCCCCTACCACACCTTGAACCAAAGATGTTTCACTTTAGCTTTTCATCTTATGGGAGGGGGTTGGGGGAAGGCGGTGGTCACATGAAGTCCCATCCAAATAGAAGTGTTTTGTGAATGATAGAAACCTCAATGCCTATGCTAAGGTTAGAAATGTCACATACTTCAAAGGACGAGATTGATGTATGAAGGTGGACGTGAGAGGCTGTTCTATGGTACCCATGTTGCCCCATCTCCATCATATACTATTAAGATATTTACCTTTGTACACACTGACTCGTAGGCCTTGCCTTAAAGCTTGTAGGGTGAGGTGGCATTTGCTTTCCCAATGCCTAGTCTCCCTTCCTTAAAATAAAAGCCCCAAGTTTTCAAAGTGGTCTACTTCCTCAACAGATTAGGTAGCCAACAAAATCGAAGAAATTGATAGATAGGATATCTCTCTATTTAAATAAAGCATCAATCCTGTCCCCTTTCCCTTCTTGTCTAGAACTTGAACTGGAACTCCAGAAGCTATTTTGAGGTCAAGAGTAAACTTGGGGATAGATAACAAGCACACATGAACACTGGCATAAAGAAAAAAATAACAGCATTATAGTAGTAACAGTGACATCACTGAGCTCCATCACCTGCCACCATTTATCCACAGCCAGACTTCTCTAACTGAGCCTGCTTTCTTTGCCTGCTGTCTTCTCCCTCACAGTCCCATTACCAGGGAAAAGCCACTTTGTCATGCCTACCTGGTATGATGGACTGAAATCTCTGAATCCATGAGCCAAAATCAACCTCTCCTCCTGCAGGTGGCCTCTGTCAGGGATTTTGTTACAGTAGTGACAAGGGTAATTAATACACTAAGCCAAAGTCAATGGAGCAGAGCTGGGGTCCAACTCAGGCAATGCTTGTTTGCTGAGGTCTCTGTGCCCACTAGAGAACTTCCTCACCAAAGCTTCCACAAGCTCCTACCCACACCATTCTGATTACACGTATCACCCCCAAATTATTTGACCACATTTTACCTCCTGTTAGGCTGTGTGCATCTTGAGGGAGGAACACTGTCACTCATTCTTCTTTGTGCTCACAAGTGCTTAGTGCCCAGCGATCAGAAATGAATCCTTTCAAGTGATGCTTGATGAATCAAATCGAGACTTGAGAGAGATTTGGGGTTGGAATGCAAATTCCCTTGGGATCTTATTTTTGATTTCACCGGCAAAGTTATAAAGTCTTGGGATATGGCACCGATGGAGTCTTTTGAACCCATTGTTGGATGGAAAGGGGGAAAAAAGTGTAGCTATGATTTCAGCTATGGATTCTCCCAGGGCAGTTCTTATTTGCTGTCACATTTTCCTGCCATGAAATCCGTGTCCCTGAAAAGTCCTGAAGCAGCCTGACCAGTAAGAATGCCTCTCCAGGTTGTTCTAGCCTCCTCAAGAGGCAAAGCCTTTCCCCTGGGACTGAGGATCAGAGATAACTGGCTCGTTGGGCACGGCTGCCCGGCTCCTCTGCAAGCCCCAGCCCTGTCCCCTTGGTCCTCCCAAGGCACTCTGGGAGGGTCCTTCATGATTGAGTTGCAAGATTAAGTGAATGAATGTTTGGATAAAATGTTTTTAGGCTCCAGATCAAAGTTTTTACCACTGGGGGGTCTAGACCCCTTTCAGCACAAGCACAAAACCAGCTTTTCCCTCCTGGTAGATTAGGGCTGCCAAGGACGAAGTAGCCTGTATTTGCTGTACCAACCATTTTTCTGGGGAGTAGAGGTCATGGCTACCAGGGAATCAATGTGATGAGAAAATGGAAAGCGCACATTTTATTAAAACCACTCGAAATGTTTGGCATGAACAAAATTGATCCTTTGGCTAAATAAAACCACTGGAGAGCAAATTAAACTGTGACTCATAATATGATTATTCTGTCCTTGTAAAAATAATAAAAATTGTTTTGGTAGGTTGGCTATGGGTGTTTGTGTGCTCACTTTAATAAACAGTTCTAGGGCCCTTTCTGGGAAGGTACAGACAGGGATTTGAGCCAAAGCAGTGGCAGGGACTGTTCTGCTTGCCATGTCACAGAAGAGATGGAGAAAGTACCTAGCCCACAGGCAGTCTTACTCTCTCCAATCACTTTCCATTCACCCCGGTTATTTGCCACCCCTTTGCAACTGTGAGCAGACTCACAGAGCTGAGAGGAACTGGAAGTCTATTTATTCTTTAAGGAGACATGAAATGGCAGTAGTTAGAGTCCCAAATGATAACTTCTTTTCTCCTTGTTAATATCCAACCGCTGCCGGGAGCCCTGGCAGAGAAGACTCACTTAGTGCCAGCTCTAGGAATGTCAATGGGCTTTAGCTCTTGTCCCAGCTTTGATGTCTGTTTTGGAAATGACCTCAGAAAATGGGAAGCTGAATCCTTGTGACCTTGCGGTGCAATTCCTCTCTAATGTTTCAGAAGGACGGCACACTTCTCCTCTCATTCATCTGTCTATGGCTCAAAAGTGGTAAGGAAGAGAGTATCGGTAGTTGTCCAGGAATATGATTATGGTGTGGATATCTGCAGCTCAACCTCAACCTGAGTCAGCTCGAATCTGGTAGAGAAAACTGGATCTTAAAATGTTTCCACCTCAGCCCCACATGACTTTGGTGCCCAGGCACGCTTGTAACATTTGAACCTGTCTCCAGAAAACTTGCACCTTCCTGACTGACATCGTCAACGATGGGAGGGGCTCTGCCATTATTCATGGGTCATCCTCCAAAGCCCAAGACTCTCTGTTAGCAAAAAGCATGATACAGACAGCTGGCTGCTCTGGATCTACGCAACATTTCAAACACCTTCAGATGCTTATTGGATAACTGTTACAGGGGCTGTCCTGCTTGCACAGGGGAAGCCGCACACACACTGATGGCAGTGTCCCTGGCCAGGTTATGGATGTAGACCTGCTATGTCCTTTCCTAAACTCTATGCAATATCACTGAGTTTCTGATACAAAAATTACAAACAGCAAGCTCCTGGCTCTCTGACCTTTCAGTTCGGAATTGAAATATTCTTGATGCCTACTGTCTAGTAGACATGAAGTACACCGGAAGCTCCATGCCAGCTTTTCATATGAAAAATCCTTTATAATCTGTTTATCATTGTCCTCATCTTAAGTCTGAGGATATCGGAGCACTGGGGGACCAAGAGACCACTGCATGGCCATGTAGTCAGGGTACGGGAATACCGGGTGGAACTCCCTAGTGATGTGCTAATATACTGATGTACTGATGTACCCACCCCCTGACACACACACACACACACACACACACACACACACACACACACACACACACACACACACACACCACCTTGTCCCTGGAGTGTGATGCAGTACAACAGCTTCCTTAGCTCAGGCTGAGTCATTGGAGGCATCTCCTAGGAAAACAGCATCACTCTGAGGCTTGCCATCCTTCACACCCATGGCTATCAACCTAGCAGGTGAAAGGAATCTGAGACCTCTGTTGACTTATGGTAGGAGAATCAACCACAGACTGTTAGGCAAAGATTTTTTTCCCCTGAAAATTTACTGGAAACTTCCACTTGCAAAAATGGAAAAGATGGAAGTTTTAGTACTTTTACCTTATTGGGTCTGGGCTCTTGGAGGACAAAGAAAAAAGTAAAGAAGAGGAAATAGCCCCCTCTGCCTCTCTCTCATCCCAACATTACATCCAGGAGCTGTGCTTTGAGAATTTCAAATTTCAGAAATTAAACAGCCAAGGAGATGCTTATAACCCAGCCCCCAAGAGAGGTTGGGGTTACAGGGTTAGTAACACTCACAGAACAGAAGGGTCCTTTTCTCTTTTAACCAGATAGAGAGAGGTCAAGGACATCTAAAAGTTGATGATTTCAGAAGCTGGAAATTCCATATTCCATCTGCCATCTGCTGACTGAATGGTAGTTGTTACCATTTTCTCCTAATTGAGTTTCTCTTTTTTTTGTTGTTGTTGTTGTTATTCTGTAGCTGAGCTTAGGAATGGGTGCCAACAAGGGCATGTGCATTCTCTGCAGGTAAGGGTAGTGGGTAGGGCTGAAGTGCTCTCCATCAGCCTTCCCGGACCTACCTGAGAGCACTGGTAATGGCTTGGGCACAAATATAGTGCTGATGCAGACAGGGCCTATGACCTTTTAGAGAATTTGGAAGAGGCTAAGCAAGCAGCCCAGCCATCCTTCTGCTGGCTTCCTCAGGACCCCAGAACCTGATGCCATTTAAAACCATTGGAGTAATTTGACATTTTGAAAGGAGTCCAATGTAATTTTTAGTACAGGCAGTAGCCAGGCTCTTAGTAAATCACTGGTGTTTACTGCCTGGTGACATCTCTTCTAGCTCTAATCTTTAGTTCAGCTGGGGCTTCTCAGAGTCCTCCTGCTCAAGCCAAAGCAGCCATTGTTCTGTGCCATGGGGTGACAGTCTGTCTTTCTCATTGATTTTTTTCCTGGGTCATCAATGCAGTTCTGAATTAATACACACCTGGAAAGCAAACAGAACGGACAGATCTCAGAGACTCCAGACAGCCATCTAAATGGCGTCTTCTGGTGCTTTCCAAGATTCAAATAGTGCAGATCAACTCTGAACTCTCTGGAAGATTATTTCTGAATTCCCAGGAGACTGTGAGACATATGCCTATGCAGCTCACCTCTGAGCCATCAGAGTCCACATCGCTAGAAATCTTGAAGCAAAAGGCTCCCTTTTCTGGGTTTCATGGGGTGTTTATGGGTGGAATTTCCCAAGTCCTCCCTCACCCTGCTGCTTGGGTTAGTGCACGGGAGGATGCTAGCTGGCAAGCACAGAGGAGGGGAAAGAGACCACTGAAGCTCTTCTGGATGGACTGTGAGCATTGAGTGAGAAGAGATGGCAAGGCTGGTAACAATTCCAATTTTGTGTTTAATCTTTGGCTTGGTCAGTTCACAGCTTGGACATGGTTTCCTCTTTGTGGATATAGGCGTGCGCTAGCAAAGCCTGCTGGGATTTATTTGATGAGTCACATAATAGCCTGCCACAGGTTAAGCAGAAGAGGTGCTATGATCTAAAGGGGAAAATGTCACTTTTGTCTTTCCTGGTGTTCTGGAAGCTTCTTTGTCATGCTCTTGTGCTTCATAAGGTCCTTTCAACAAGGAGTTGAAAGAAGAACGTGGGATGGATCAGCCACAGCTTCCAGGTGGCCCCACAAATTCTCTCCTTGTTCACACAATGAAGGAGCTGACTGTATAGCTGCTGCCTCCGGGTCTGGAAGAATTCCCAATGCTGCTGCTCATGCAGGCCAGTGCAATCATTCCCTCTCTCTCTCTCTCTCTCTCTCTCTCTCTCTCTCTCTCTCTCTCTCTCTCCAGTACTTCAGTACTAATGGAATAATGGCGGGTTGTTTCAGCCTCCACACCTTTGCCCTTTAATTAGGAATGACCTAGGTGAAGAGGATCACTCACATAAAGTGGACTCCAAAGAGCATTTGGAAGACTTAAAACATTTCCCAGAGATAAATTACTTGACTTTTTAAAAACAGAACCTAAGTTATACCAATTGCTTACTTTAAGTAACTTTATAACAAGGATGGTGTTCCCTGGTAAGTGCTAATCTTTATCAAAAAGCCTTTTCCTGGAAAAGGACTCAGGCTTTTTATTGATTTGTTTTTATTCAGAAAAACTGGAGTGGAGTTAATTTTCTATGTTGAGAGCTGGTCATTGCTTCTGCTGCTGACAGGACTACAATGGACAAAAATGGAACATTTCCTTCTAACGGGATTGTGGTAAACTAAGAACTAAAGAGTGTATGAGAAATAGCTTTCAAGTGATTATTTTTGTTTGCTCAAATGCTTGACTATGAGAATTGTTATTTCAGCTATACACAGAAAGAGCATGGAAAAGAAGCTAAGCCTGGGCTTCCATTATAACAACAATGAAAAAAATCAAAGGACACATCACATGTTGTTTTAAAGACCTGTAGGTTTTAAAGGCCTGTAAGTTTAAAGACCTGTAGGTTTTAAAGGCCTGTAGGTTTTCAGGGACTGCCATATAAAAAGCAAACACCTGACTCAGGTTTGAGTAGACCACTTTGGGTCACTACAACGCATCATGAATGGATATGTGAATTTTCTTGTTTAGTCTCAAAGCTTGGCCCTCAGGATGACAGTGCCAGGCTTTGTAGGGTGAATAGTACATCTTCAGATGCCTCAGGGTTCAAGAAATTAGACTCCAGCTGCCACTGCCCCAGGTGGTTTTAGAGAAGGTGACTTCATGATTTCTACAGAGAGGATGCCTCCCCCTGCAGTGCCATCTACTGAGCAGAGCTCCACTGATGGGATCAGCTCAGAAAATCATTTGTTTTCCTTTTTAATAAGGATAAAATAGGAACCACAGTGTTTGGGAATTTTATTATTATTATATTATTATTTGTAGATTAAGGTCAATGTGGAAAATGTTGATATGCCTTGAAGCTCAGAGTCAAAAATGGCTAGAGAACCAACTACAGGATTTCTAATGACCTTAACAGACCCAAGAACAATCATGATAAACTAAAGCCCTGATCTTCTCTGGTCAAGAGCAACAAAAATCCCACCGCTCCAACTCCCTTTCTATGTTCACAGTGACCCAGGGATGTTTGGAGCATAGGGAAGCAGGGACAAGGGAGATGATACAGCTGGTGAATGGCTTCCAGATCATCCATCAACCGACTTTAGGCCTGTGACCATCCCATTTGATAACTGGTGGCTCCCCAGCTGGCCTGTCAGACTGGAGTCTAAGGCTCTGTGCTCATGGTGGGTAGGCGGGATGCTTACAGGGTCCTTGTTCATATTGGCTCTCATCCCACAACAGAGGAGACTAAATAGAGGATCTTGGCATTGGAGGTTCAATTCACTGCCTCCTGAACAACAGCAGCAGTGATTCATGGCACCAGTAACAAGGCTGCCCTGGTACAATTTGACTTGGCTTTTTGTTTCATTCAGTTTCAAGAATATTTGTGAATTTTTTTTTTTTTTGCTTCCCCCAAATGTCCCATTGTCTTTACCCATTCAGCACTGAAGCTTTGGAAAAAGCCAAGGACTCTCAAAGATACAGCAAGGCATTTTACACTTATTCTGACCAAATCTGAATGTACCATCTCTCCTTTCCCTGGACCCATTTTTCCCTCTGTGTTCCACTACTCATTGTAATGGCCTCTTTCTCTTTCATGACCTGACATGGGCCTAAACTGCCAGCCTTTCTTCTCTTTTTTAAATTATGTCAAATCAGGTTCTGTATGGTCCACCTTCCTCAGACACTCCTATTATCCTTGTATTCATGTGTCTGTCAGTCCGTATATCCACCCATTCATTCTTCCTTCTTCTTCAGCCCATAACTAACTCCTCCTCCTGGGTTGTTGGCACCTCTCCTCGGAGTTGTAATGATGCCCTTACAGGTCTAGAGGCTGTGTTGATCAGCCCAGATCTTTGCTCTACTTCCACTGTCTCTGGAGACAGTCTTCTGTAAAGCTGATGGGATCATGGGGCTTCCCTGATAACAAAACAAAACTAAACACTGACAGCTCTGCTGGTCCTTAGAAAGAATCTAATGCAGCTAGCCTCTGAGACCAATCTCCTCCTATGAAGCTGCTTGTCCTGAGCCTTGTTTACAGGCCTCCTTGGGACTCCACCACTGTCCATGGTCACCACCTCCTCAGTTATCAGGAAGGTAACTCAAATGTCAGGTTCTAACATTGCAGGCAATAGTCCAGAGGAAGGAGAGCATCTCAGAGACCTGACACTTAAGAGGATGGTAATGCCTGGTTCCAAGGGAGTTGACTTCCATAGTAAGTGTCTGGTACAGATTTGTAAGTGTTTAAGGGATGAACATGACAGCAGGAAACAGCAGTTTGGTCATGTGGTCCCAAATTCCAGGGTCCAGGGGAAGCTCTGTCTCTGCACACTGCCAGTGGGCTTGGATATCCCATGGACCTAAATCTTTCCTGTTCTTTCTCTGACAAAGCCCTCGGCTCTCCCACACGGCACAGAAATGGACATACCAGATGGCTTCTGAACATCCAGGGCCATCTTCTGAGGTGAAGTAGAGGGGCAGATCCCAAAGCATGTTTCAGGAGGACAAGAACTTGGATCGCTGATGTTATATGACAGATAAACCCAGAACCCCAAAGCAGCCATGTAGACTCAGATTATTTCTAAGCAATGTTTTCCAGATTCCAATAGCCCTGGCACCACCCCTCTTTGCCTTATCCCCCACCCAAGTTTTGTGTTCTACAGAACCTTCCTTGAGAACCAATGCAGAGCTGTGGCTCAGGCACTGGTGGGTAGCTGGAATCTTGACATCTGTCAGAAGCAGAGCTGTGCTTTGCTCATCTTCTTAATGCCTTGCCCAGGACCTGGCTCATGGCTGAGGTACAAAAGATTCTTGCTTCATGCAGGCTGGGAGTCTGCATTTGACTGAAGATAGAGAGCTTGAGGTTAGGGAGGTCATGGCATCTGTAAGGCCAGCACTGCAGGTGGGGTGGGACAAAGAAGGACCCAGACTTGCCTGAGAATGGCCCAGGAACAGTAAGGTCACCAGAGGTGACCTTTCGATTCAGCATCACCCTGTCTCCATCTTCACCCTCCCAGTGTCTACTCCTGTAGCCTTTCGGCTGTCAGGATCTGACACCAAAGTGCCACACTGATGAGACTTGGCTATAGTCAGGCCCATTTGCCCTGGATGCTTCCTGTTGGATAAAACCTTTCTGACCTTCAAGAAGAAACTACTGTGTGGCAGAGGACCAGGTGGGAGGGCTAATTCTGAGTAGGGCCCACTCCATTCTCTATTTATTACTCTACCCATCTGTAGGGATGGCCTTGGCTGTGACAAGTAAAATTGAACTCAGCGCTCACCGAGCAAAAGGTGTGGCTTGAGGGGTTGTTGAAGTACCAGCTGATTGTTTCTTCTGAGATGGTATTCTATGTTACAGAATGATGGGATTCCTGTAAGGTTTCAGTGGAATCCCCCTTCCCTGCCTCTTTCTTGCAATGAGCTACATCCCTTGCAAATGTAGCTCCAACTGTCCTGGAAATCACTCTGAGGCCCAGATTGTCCTGAGACCTTGTAGCAATTCTCTTGCCTTCCCTCCTCAAATGCTAAGAGGAGAGGGATGTATCACCATACCTTCTCTTCCTTTTCTGATGTCTCTTCTCTAGTTTAAAATGGGAGAGAAAAATTCCAGGAAATGTCCCAGTGCAATTCTGTTGTGAGCCACTGTGAGTTTCAGGTGAGTACAGCTGGGGGCTTGCCCTACCTCTGCTCTAGGTGGCAAGGCCAGTGCTGGGGGAAGTCCAGACATAGTACATTTGTGTCAAAGAAGAGCCAGTCTTCAGGCTCTTCCTGATCAAACTGTTATCTGACTGAAGCAGACATGAGCCAGGTGTGCAGCAAGCACAAGGAAGATAACAGGGATGGATGCCTTACCAGGTGTGGGGCCAGCACAAGGAGGATACAGGGATGGAGGCCTTACCAGGTATGGAGCCAGCACAAGGAGGATACAGGGATGGAGACTTTAACTTGGGCTTAGAAGCCTCTTGGAGGGCTGGCACTTAGCTGCCATGGTACGGTGATATTTTGTTTGTGCTTTAACAAATAAAGCTTGCCTAAAGATCAGAGTGTGGAACTAACCACTAGTTAATCATAGAGGCCAGGTAGTGTCAGCATATACCTTTAATCCCAGCACTCGGGATACAGAGGGAGATGGATCTCTGTGAGTTCAAGGCTACCCTGAGCTACATGAGATTGATCCAGTCTAAAAGAGAAACAGAGCCAGGTGGTGGTGACTCACACCTTCAATCCCAGTATTTGGGAGTCACATGCCTTTAATCCCAGCACTAAGGAGGTAGAGACAGGAAGGGATATGGCTGGGTAGAGAGAGGAATATAAGGCTTGAGGAGACAGGATCTCATTGCATTCAGTCTGAGGATTTATAGGGACACGATCGCCCCTTTGGTCTTAGGATTCAGGAGAGGTAAGAACTAGTGGCTGGCTGCTCTGCTTCTCTTTCAACATTTACCCCTATATCTGACTCCGGGTTTTTATTAAAACCAATTAGAATTCACACTACACTGTGGGATGAAGAGTGATAACCTTCAGCCCCATCTTACTTTAAGGAGGTTTTGCCTCCAAGCCAGTTAGTTCTAGTCAGATTTACCACCATATAAATCACGAAACCTTCAGTTTGCAGGCAATAGCCTTGAACTCACGGTACTATATTCAGTGTTCAAACAAATGAAGCAGGAATCAGAATGTTTAGGTGTGCCTCAGTTCATACATTTGAGACCTGAATCTGTCTCAACCTACTTTCAATAGAAGCTATAGCCTACCACTTCCTCCACCACACCACAGTCCCCTGCTTCCCTGTTCCTGATGTGTAGACCCTGTGGCTGGGAATATCCCAAAGCTGTTACCACAGGTGTGTGGGTTCCATGATTGTGATATGTCTCTGACATGTCCCCTGTCTAATATGGGCTCACACCTGATAGACACTATGAAGATAAAATTGTACCCTCTGAGACATCTTCCAAACTGCAAGACCTTCATGGTTGTGGGCCAAGTGCACGCATGGGACCTGTGACTTCAGGGCACTTCCTCTGGTTGAGGCGTAAGTTGTCTTTACTGAGCCAGGAGCCTGGTGTGTTAATGTTTCCTTGCTGGGAGACAAAAGACAAGGAACAAGGGCCCTAGAGTTGTAACTTTGGCTCCTACTTCTCTTTGGTGGTGGTGGTTGGGCAAATTAGAAAATTCAGAACTATTCGTCTTTTTCCATCTGCCTTTACAGTGGAGCCTTTAAGGATACATTTTCATACATTCCTCTCCTCATGTATCCATACACTTATACCAGTTCATAAATAAAATATACAGCTGCCTGGCTAAAATGTATCACCCGCTGCCAAGCTTCCTTCTGTAGGTTAATGCTTCCTGCCTGGGGAGCTGCCCTGGTTTGTGGTGACTTTCGATGACCTACTTGTATGCAGTAGTCCGAGCCTCACTTAGCAGTGAGCTGTGCATCTGAACAGATTCCACACACTCACATTATTTTAGAATTTTACCAACCTCCCCCAGATCAATACTGTGTATATGAAAGTAGCTGTGCAAACTTTACATGAGCAGCTGACAGTAGTGAGCAGGGGATGAAGACCAGTTTACACTATTTAGCATTCTAGTTCCACTCACTCTGGCCATAATTGACATCCTCCCTCTAACAGCCCTCAGGATCTACTGCTTCTGGAGGGGAGGACCTTCAAACTGGAACTCACCCGAGGACTGAGTCTTACTGCACAGAGCTGAGGTGTGGGAAGGGATCTAACTGACAACTGAGATTGGTGGCTCTGAGTTCCAATAGGTACCTGCCAATCACAGCAGCATATCTGAGCCTCATTTGGCCCAGAAAGAATTGAACATTATTAAATAATTCTTTAATAATAACCTGGGTACAGGATAGTCTCCAAGTCAGAAGTTGGTTTAATCACCACAATTATATCTTAAGAAAGAGTCCTCCGATTTTTTTCTCATACTTCTTGCAAGTCAGGGCTTTGGACATTGTAGCTATTGCAGGAGATGTTCATTATTAAACAGAACATTTAACTAGGGACAGGTATGAAAAACTGGAGAAGGAAAACAGATATATCTCTAGTCTTGTCCATGTTGATAAAAGCAACTAGAACAAACATGATGGGTGTTGCAACACAGATGCCTACAGCTGCTTGCAGGCATGTTCAGCCTCGTTACGGGCTTGGAGGGCTGAGAATTATTCTGTTTCTTGTAAACTAAATTACAACAAGTTGGATAAAAAAAATCAATGGACTATTATTTATGTTCCATTTAATCCAGGTGTCTTAATAATGTCTATCTGGCCAAACATAGGATTGATTTTTCATTGCTGTGGGACTCACTTAGCCTCAAATAAAACTAAGCAAAACTAAGTCCAAATTGCCCACTTTCTCCCAGATGTTGGTGTTTATAGTGCAAGAGAACACATGAGATTCACACACCAGAGACACGAGGAGGAGGAATTTGGGAGCCTTTGCTGTTGGTGCTTTTGACTAACAGAATTCTGATGATTGCAGGGCAAGCTCAAGATCTTCTTTCCTTTTTTTTTTCCTAAAAGACTGAATCATGGCAGTCAAGGTTGACTTTGAACTCTTAATCCTCCTGCCTTTACCTTCCAAGTCTCTAAGTACCCATATGACAACTCTGGGAGCTCAAGATCTTGTTGCATTTTTTCAAATCTTGACCAGGAACCCAGCAAGTGCTCAGCCAGGCAGCCAAGAAATGCAGAAGCAGATTGCCCTGCAAACTAGAAGCCATGCTTGCTATTTCCACTAACTTTGGGAGGAAATCCACTGGATTCTAAACAGGTGGCTCGGACGATGAAATCAACAATTCACAGGACAGGGAGGGCTGAGGAGAAGAGGGTCATGAAGACACTCCAGGGCTTCACAAGCTCCTCCTGATGGGTCTGGTGGACAGTAACGTCTGACAATTCACTTCCTCATTTAAATCTTATCTCAACTCCAACTCACATGCAAATGTCCCCATTTTGTATAATGTTGAGAGACATCACACATCTCCCCACTTGGCAGACGTGTAATTCAAACTCATATGTCAACATACATGTTTGTTCCGTCCAGGCCCATATAATAATATAACTGTTATAAATCAAAAGTACCATTTATAAAAAGATAACTATTATATTTTAGACAGGGATTTATGATGTGAACTTTCTGTCTATAAAATGAAGACACCGGTAGATGCTCACTGGGCCCCTGTGTGGTAGAATTAGTTCTAAGGGGCAGCTGATCACATAGGATTGTCTGCAGTTCCCCTTCCTGAGTCAGACCCCACATAACTTCATTGTCTCCCTATGTAGGAAGGCAAATGACCTCTAGCTTTTGCTTCTTCTGTTCTTCAAATCTGGAAGCCTCTTTCATTTGCACTGCCTGCCATGTCCTAGAGACACGTTGAGGGCTTCCCTGACACAGAGGGCAGAGAAGCATTAAAAGCTATGAGACACTTGCATGAAAGAAGCTACCATGATGACAATCAAGCCTATGAGTTGACACTAGCCCATTAGCCCTTTGGAGGCTCATGTTACTCTTGGTTCTGTGGGATGATTGTTGGTTTGAAGAAAATTAATCTCAGTGGATATTAATCAGCTCAAAGAAACTCTTTTAAAAACTTATTTCCCTACCTCTAAGCCACAGATGATGCTTTACCTGACAGCAAACAACATACAACCTCTCCTACCCATTCCCACAGCCAACCTAGTTACCAATTACTCATACTTTAAGCCTTGCCTGCCCCCCCTTTCATTCTCTTTCTTTGTGTTGTGCTTTCAGATCACTTCCAGCATTCATGTAATTAAGTGAGAACCTAAACCTAAATGGAATAAGTATGCAGAAATATGCAAAGACTCCTGCCTTCCTGCCCATGACACTTGCCCCCATTGAGAAAGGAAGGCCCCTACTCTCTGGCACTAGGCAACTCTCTATTATTCTATTTCAAGGCCCTGTAGTAGTCAATAATATGAAATGCCCAGCAGAGCTGAATAATTTCTGGAAATTGATGAACTAATTGTGGTAAGAACTCTGAAATGACAGCTATGCTCTGAGTGTGTTTTTACGCACATGGCAACAGTTCTGTCAACTGTAGTTGTGTCACTGAAGGTTCATCATTGACCTCTGTATGGTAGACACAGTGCTGTTGTCCTAGAGTGCAGGCAGCACTGAGCAGTATGTCCCACTTCTCCCTCTCCCAGGCCCTGGAGAGCACCATTGCATTCTTCTTCAATGCATTTGCTTTTAGACACCTCATGAGAATGCTATCTCATTGCATTTTCCCTTTTGTGCCTGGAGTTTTCCACGTAGCCTTGTGTCCTGCAGGTTCCTCCATGCTGTCCTTTCAGAGGTTAGGTAATACCCCTTTATATGGACATGTTGTATTTTCTCCCTCTGTTCATTGACTGACAGGTTGGTTTTACACCTTAGCAGCTGTGAAGAATTACAAACACTCTTGGAGGTCTGGTTTTAGTTCATTTAGAAGATGGGCTCAGACATGGTGGGGGTGACATTAGTTCATATGATGGTTCTATTTTTAAGTTCTTGAAAATAATTTTTTTTTGTAGTCTAAGCTGGCCTCAAACTTACTACAGAGACCAGGATGGCCTCAAAACTGCAATATTTCTGCCTCAGTTTCCCAAGTCTTGAGGTTACAGACAGGTATTATTGTGACCTGCTAAATTTGCATTTTTTAGGCAGTTCCACACTGTCTTCTATAATCCGAGTCTTCTACCATTTTAAAATCAAGTTATTTTTGCCATTGAGCAGTAGGAATCCCTCAGGTGCTTTGGCTATTGATTCTTACCGGGTCTGTCTCTTGTAAACCTTTCTCCCATTCTGTAGGCTGCCTTTTCACTCTACTATTTCCTTGATGGTGAAGAAGCTTTGTCTGGACAGCCTTGTCTGGCTTTGGTCTTTTGTTTGTGTCATTGGTGTCATAGTCAAGAAATCATTGCCTAGACAAATGCCATGTTTAACTCTTTAAGTTGATTATTATGTGTGGTGTGACATCAGGCTCCAATGTCACTGATTCGCATGGAGACATGCAATCACCTTAGCACTATTTGTTCTAAGGGATTCTCTTCTTCCCATTGTGTTCTTTGTGCTCTTGCTGAGAAGTGTTGAGTGAATATGCATGGCTTTAGTGCGTCAACATAGACTGATAACTGAGAACTTTCTTTCTTAGTCTTTTGACTTAACATATCAATTTTATGTAGTAATATACTGTCTTGATTACTCTATTATAGCTTTGTCATAAGTTTTGAAGTCAGAAAATGTAGTTTCTCCAATATGATTCTACTTTCTCAAGACTGCTTTGGCCATTTTTGGTCTTTTGTGGCTCTATATCAGTGAGTCTCAACCTTCCTAGCACTGCAACTCTTTTATACAGTTCCTCATGTCGTGGTGACCCCCAACCATAAAATTACTTTGTTGCTACCTCATAACTGTAATTTTGCTGCTATGAATTATAATATAAATATTTGACATGTAGGGTTTTTGGTATGTGACTACCATGAAAGGGTCATTTGTCCCTGAAGGGGTCATGACTCACAGATTAAGAGCCACTGTTCTATATGAATTTTAGGATTATCTTTTCTATTGCGTGAAAAAAATACTATTAGAATTTTGATGGGCATTACAAATGGAATAGTGTCTCACCTTAGGTGGAATTAACATATAATATCTTCTCATTAATTTCTATTGCCAGTGTTTTTAGTTATCAGTGTGCAAATCTATCACTACCTTGGTCAAATTTATTTCTGAGCATTTCACCCTTTTTGATACTACTGTAATGTTTTTTTGTTTTGTTTTTAGCTTCTTGTTTAGATAGTTTGCTGTTAATGTTTGCATATTGGTTTACATTCTGTAGCTGAGCCCGTTCTTGACTTGAGGGCAGCCATCATGCATGGTGGTGACATACAGGCAGAAGAGATTCAGTGGGCTCAGAACTGAGTTCAAATAGAAAGTAGTCACCCTTGGGCCGGGCACAGGTTTGGAGGAATCTCAGGCCTGGGCAATCTCCAACAAAGACACTAACAAAAATAGCCAGTCTGCATTTGATAAAGTGTAAAAATCAAATAACATCACTCAGGGCAGAAAATGAGTTTCCTTTGTATGAATGAGAAAGCCTGAGCATGATGTTTATTTTGCCTGGTGAGTTCTGCAAATGACTTTAGCCATTTGGACCATGAGTTGGAAGAGCTTCCTTTGTCTTGATGTTCTGTGGAACCTGTGTGTGACCTTCCTAGGGAGGGGTGTGATGTCTAGGAACTGGGTGTTTAGAAGATGTTCTGGAGAAACAGGTAGGGATGGAAGCCTACACTGATCGAATAACCTTTAAAGACCCTTCATCCTCTAGCTTGCTCTGCTGTGGCTCTCTGAGTCAGCCATTGCCTTCTTTGCTCTTTGTATTTAGTGAACAAGATGCTCTTATTGGGGAGCCGGGGAGATGCAGTTCCCTGCACCATTGTCATCTTGCTTCATCTTTTGAGACTTCCTGTCCCAAGGTGTAGTTGTGGTAATATAAAGAGCAAGGTTCAGGGCTGCTTACAGGGCACTGAAATGCTATCCTTGCTGTCTCGAAGCAAGTGCTGTCAGGTAGAGAGACTCCTAAATGCTGCAGGATGCACACAGGTGAGCTACTTCCCCTTTTGCCATGGAGAGCTTCCGCAGCACAGTGTGAGTGCAGACTCAGGAAGAGAGCTCTGAGTGAGCTATGAATGGACAGCCCTGGTTTAGAGGCTTGTTCTAGGCTTCCTAGAATCCAACTGTTCCAGACCCTGAAAATGTTCATTTTCCCCCCCTGTTGGAGGTATAAGAACAGAGGAGCACAGGTGATAAAACAAATCCTGAGGCCACCATTGCCACTTAGTGACCTTAAGCAAGTCAACCTGTCTCTAATCTCAGTTTCCTCTGACAATATTAAATGAGATGATAGACACACCCATTGACGCTCCCAATGCCCGGCTTAGAGCACATGCTCATAACTGCCGGTTCTCTTGTCTCCCGGTGATGACCAACTCTTTATGACCTTAGCGGAAAGTGGGTTAAAACACAGAAAGAACATTAATATTTCATCTGGAGCCACCACTTACTTTCTCCATCCTAAGGCATTACAGCTTCCCCTCCACCCAAAGGGGTAAAGAAGGCCCTAAGAAGATTAAAGCAGCATGTAAATTTCAGCTTAGTATAAAGCTAAGCCCCTTAAGAAACCTCTCTTTGCAGAGAAGATGAAGCTGAGGCAGGGGCTACCGCTCCAGGGCTCAGGGCTGGCCTCCAGGCTGGCCCGAGGGGCAGCTTGCTCTAGTGGTCAGTTCTCAGAACTGTGTTAGGATCACCCTGGGACTCACTGGGAAGATCTAGGGGTGGTGGTGGGGACCTTAAAGTTCCCTGATGAGAAGATGCCTTCAGCTGGAGGACACTGAAGATCACTGCCTGGTGGGAAGAGTGTGCGGGAAGCTGGGACTCCTGCATGCTGGGCCCATCCTAGTTTTAACGCATTGGGTGACTGTGTATAGGACCCCAGGCAACACAGCTTCCTCTCTGTCTAGTGGAAAGGATGATTTGGCAAAAGTGTCACTTAAGGTAAAATAAGGTAGAACTTGCTAGTCATTTCTTCTGTTCAGGGTGCTGAGGATCATTTACCGGGGCACATGTGGAACACATTCAGATATTTGACACATGGGTTTGACACACTGACTAAGCCGCTAAAGCAAGAACATTCACGTCCTGTGTCCTGGAAACTTGAGGTGTGTCCTCACCTGACTATCTGGGTGGTATTTTTGCTGTTTACATAGGGCTGAGCCTCAGTCTGCTTAGCCATGAAATGGGTACAGAGCTTATACCAATATCCAGGGGCATGATGAACATCCAATTAAATAATTCGAGAAGAGTCCTCAGTGTGCAGATTATTCATTAGCTGTTATTATTGTCATTCTAAAATTCTTTGGTTCACTCTCTGTGCTTATCCTGGATCTAATTGGAGGGTGATTATCCTCTGTAAGCCTCTTCAGTGTAAAAATAGGTCCTCTGGAATGTGCTTCCCAATCTTTAAATGCATTCAAATTACTTGAAGATATGTTCAAACGCAGATCTGGTTCCCGGGTCTGTGGGGCCTGGGACTCTACGCAGCTCTTAGGCACTGTCTTGGCTCCTTGGGCACAAAATTAAACTTTGAGTTGTCTGGTTTTGGGCAGTGGTTCTGGAATCAGGAGCATATTAGATTCCCCTGGGTGGGGCTTTAAGAAGTCCTGCCATGTCCCCTACTAGTTAGACTGCAGTGTCTCTTCGACAGGACAGAGCCTCACAGTTGTAGGTGCTTCCTGAATCAAGTTTGGGAACCACTTGCTAAAGCCTAAAGTAGTTCTTAGTAGACACTGAGAGACATCAAATCATCTTGTATTCAAGTAATTAATTTCTATTCAGATGGACCCTTGGCCCATAGGGCATTTGCATTGAAATATAGCCAAGTAAAAACTTAAAAACAACAACAACAACAACAAAACCAACAACCCTCTATTATTGGCAAAATCCCATTTAACATCTATATTGGGAGATGCTCTGCTGTTCAGTAGCTAAGATATAGGCCCAGGAGAAAGATCCCTTATCAAAGCCCCTAATCCTCTTCAACACTGACTTCAGATAACCTTGGGGAATCCCTTCATGTTTATGTTCCCATATATTCTTATTTGCAAAACTTGGATAATCCCATGAAGTGATCTCAGGATGGACACACCGTCAGATGCAGCTTTAAAACACCCCGCCACAGGCCACCCCTCACCACTCTGATTTAATGACTGAATGCTGCAGTTAAGTAAAAATGCATAGTTTGTGAGTCTTGAGAATCAGTTGCATGTTAAACCGTAGTCCTCTGTCTCCTTTAATGGTGCCAAAATGCTTCCTGCTCTTCTCATGCAGAGTTCAGGATGAATGCACTGGGTGGGGGGTGCAGAGAATCAGCAAGAGGCCAGCAATGACTTAAAAAACAAAACAAAACAACATGGAGGGTTAGACTGCTGCTCTGTCAATCTTCCAGTGGAAAAGTGGGAGTCCAGAGCACAAAGAGACTCAGCAGATGGAACCAGGTGGTGTGGTTCCATCCTGCTGCAGGTGGGTGCTTTAGAGGCAAGTGATGCCGTGGTTCTTCTACCTGGGAAGCTAGGAGAGGCCATGAAGACCCGGAACACCCAGGCAAGAGAGGAGGAGCGCCCACGAAGATGTGGAGCACCAGGCAAGAGAGGGCCTGGCCCTTGTATTTGCCATGTTTCCCCGGGTTATTACCATACGGATCCAAAGTTGAGATTTCTGTTTAGCATTAGCTGTTCCTTAGTGTTTTCAGGTAGTGCCTTCCTGGACACATTCTCAAATGTATCTAAGGCCAAAAGGCTTCATTCCAGCATAAAACACTGGAAGACTTCATTTTCAGGTGTTGTGACCCTCTCACTTTTGGCCTAGCTTGCCAGGATCCCCTTGAAATTTGCTGTGGCAGTGGTGAGCTGAGGGGGCTTACAGATGGGGAGTAGGGAGTGCAGGGATTTGAGAGACGATTGTTTGCACCATGGCTTTGCAAAAAGGGGGCATGCATCTTTGTTTCAGTAGGATGGAGCATGCTTCCAGAGTACAGAAAGAAATAACTTAAGCAATGCTACGGGGACCAGTGAGATGGCTCAGCAGGAAAGGGTGCTGGTCACCAACTTGATGACCTGGGTTCAGTCTTTAGGATCCATGTAGTGGAAGTAGAGGGCTGACCTCAGAAAGGCTCTCCTCTGACCTCCACTAAAATGTAAAAAGAAATGTTTGTCAGAGTAATGAATGGACAAGGAAGCAAAATGAGGAAGCACAGAGGAGTCTAAGGAACCAGAAAACATAATGGGCATGATGTCAAAGGAGGGAAGTAGGCGAGCATGAGGTGTTGATGTCCACAAAGAGCAAGGAGAATGCAGCACAGACCTGGGAGAGCCCTGCGAGGGAGAGGCAGGAAGGGCTTGGGGCCCAGGAAGCTTGAGTGGAGTTGGGGAGGAGTAGAGGCTCTGAGACAGACAGGTAAAAAGTGAAACATGACAGGAGAGAAGACAACAGGGGCAGTGATGAAGGGCTGAAGGAAGAGGGCAGATGAAAGGGAGAAAGAGCCAGAAAGAAGGGGTGTGGGGGGGGGAGTGGGGAGACTAGGGCTGTCATGAGGGAGGGTGTGCTTGTCCAGGGACTTGGGCCTGAATGGTCAGGAATCTCATGGTGTCTGGAACTGGAAGTTTACAACTTGCATAATCATCCTCACTCTCAATTACCCTCTACAAGACAGCAAAGTCCCTCCCACATGACAAATCCACCTCAGCCAAGCACCAGACATCTTCTTATAATACCACAGCAACTTTTAGGCAGCCTTCCCACCCACCACATCCTGCCCCCACCCCCACCGACACAGCTGGACCGACCTCTCAGCGTTTCCCTTCCAAATGTGGACTCAGCCCCCCTTGTCCTGCAGACCCTCACTCTTCCAGGGCCACAGCTACTGTAGAAGTTACGGAAAGGAGCCTGACTGGGTCCTGGGCAGATGATACAGGGAAGGCCGTAGGTGAGAAAACAAAACGAAACAACAACAAAGAAACCAATCAAAATTAGCCCAGGAAGGAGCTCTCCTGTGCTGGGATGGCATGTGGAGCAGCCTCAGGAACTCCAGGGAAGTTCCTCACAGGAATATCTCAGCTGAGTAAAGTTCTCAAAGAGCCTCGGGAAGGTTTGGGGCAGCACAGATGTTCCCTGTCCAGGCATTTTGGAGGAAGGCTGGTGGAAGGAGAGGTCTTTGCAGGGGTTTGAAGGAGCGGAGGAGGGAAGAGGGTGACACTCAGGAGTGCTTGTCCCAGATCAGTGTTGGGGCCAAGATGAGGCAAGAAGAGACAAGAAGGGCCAAGCTTTTGGTTTCAGGCAGGGACAAAGCAGAGTGAAATGTGCCCGTGAGAACTGTCATTCCAGGAAAGTGAGACTATTTTTTTTTTTAAACTGGGAGAAAATTAGGCCCCAGTGAGGCATTTGTAAATGACTTGTCCCTGGTCACAAAATCAAGGTGGAACCAGAACCTGACCGCATTGTGCTATGCTAAACTAGGTGTTCTACCCACACTTCAGTCTGATTTGTAAGATTTTCCTTGGAGAACTCGGATCTTTTCTCCCCACCTGCTAAAGCCAGAAAGGACTAGGTTTGGGTCAGCACAGATACTGTCCTTGGTTCTTTAAAGAAAGATGGCTTAAGCATTTCTCTTTCCTCCAAGTCTTCACAGGCAACCAGGGCGCTATTTAGAAACTTAAACCCAAATGTCCCATTGGCTGTTGTCTGACAGGGACTTCCAGAAAACATTTATACTGGAAGAAGTGGGGGAGGAGGATGAAGATCCTTGGGCTTTTGTGGGAAATGGTGACTCTGGTCAATTCTTAGTCACCAGCTGGGATGGTGAGTAAGCTGAACGATTGCCAGTGCTTTTTCTGCACACTTCCACTTGACTCCCTAGCAGGCCTGCTTAGGACAGAGAAAGGACATTTCCTTTGTGTTTTCCCATGTCTCCTGTCTCTTAGAAGTAAGGCTACTCCTAGAGATGGCCACAGGGAGACGAGAGATGGGAAATCAACCGTAGCACTTACGGGCTGAGCCATCAGGAAGTACATGGATTGATGGCCCTGACTGGGACACACCTTCATTAGACTCCAGCAGCAGTGAATACTGGAAGAGCTGGAGATTGGTTCCCAAGGCTGAGACAGCACTGAGAGAAGATCCAGAGCCCTGGTCCTCTTAGCTTTCCAGAGAGACACTGGGAGAAGAGGGAAGCAATGGTCACCCTTGGACTTTCCTTCATCTTGGCTTGAGGCTGTGGGGAACTTGTTTTGAATTCCTCAGAACTGATAGGAGTCCAGCCAAGTTTGATTCATCAATGGGACACTCAAGATCTATTTTTGGAGAAGCCAATAAATTATTATTATCTCTGCTGATAAGGTTGTGTCTCCTTGAAGTTTTTCTCAAGGAAGATAATATGAAAAATGACTCTTCCCAAACTGTTCCCCAAGACATCTGCCTTCTATTAATAACACTTTGAAAGTCTGATTTAACATCCCTCCATCCCTTTAGAGTCTTATTATTAGAACAGAAGTCCTAGAGCTTCAGGGTAGAGTCACATCCAGCATCCCAGAGGTGGACCCTTCTCCTGAAAGCCTAGGGGAGGAATGCTTCCATTGTCAGTTCTCTACCTCAGGCCCCACACACTCTTTGGTGGTGGCCTAGCACCTCTTCCTGGTGACTACTTACTCTGTGTGTAACTTACAACAACTAATGGATTTGGGCCTATGGATGTTAGCTGTGGAGAACACATATTTTGATATCTGATCATGAACAAGATATCAGAATCCCACTGATTACTAGTATTAAGAAACAGGTTTCCTTTTAATTAGCTCAAAAGCATTAAGACACAAGATCTCCCTTTTCTATCACCATTCTCTTAAGAATCTTAAACCCCAACCGATGTGAGATGTTTGGGTAGACCGTGAGTAGATTTCTGGGACATGCTATAAGCCGTTTCTACTGATGCTTCTCCCCATGTTATTGTAAGTGGTTCCCATCCTTCCTAACTCTCTCCCAGAGCTGTAGTCACTTTGGTAGACTGCTGGTCTGTCATTTCTGCTCACAGAAGCAATATATGTTCTTAGTGTCAAACACTTTATGTCTTTACTTCATTTCTCTTTCTTGAGAACCACAGAAAGTCAGGAAATAAGATTTTCACTAAGAAACAGGCCCAGAGAAAGTAGGTAAATTTCTTAAAAGTTAGTTACATGGCTCATAAGTGGTTAGAAACTGGGACTTGAAGGCTTGGACTCCTTCTGTCTGACCTTAAAGTACAGAAAGGGTTTTCTTCCATACAAATTCCCATCCAGTTAGGTCTTTGTGTGTTTATGAAGTGTTGCTGAGGGACAATACTTTGCTAGAAAGAGAAAGCCTAGGAAAGAGGATGTCTATACGAATATAAATATTAGAGTCGAATGGTCTCAAGGAAATCTTTTGGGAAATATGGCAGATGTTGTTAGCAGAGGTCATTTTTCTTTAAAGCCCATGATCAAAACCAACTGCCTGTCACCTCATATAAAAAGAAACGACTGAAGTTAGAAGTGCATCACTGGCTAGGGTCTGGCTGACAGCAGGGCCTGGTCACAGGCTTGTCTCTACAGTTTCTTTTATAGTTTGTGATGGAGGACAATGCTTGTCACTTGTCAGATTTACTGCAGAATAGGACAAAATAGTGATACAAATGTTCCTTTGTTGTGTGTTCTAATGGGCAACTTAATCCGATTGTCATCATTTGCTTGGTCCTATTGGTGTGTATAGTCTACAAATCATAAAACGAGTTTCCTCAAAAATATTTTTTAAAATGCTAGACCTTAGCATATATAGGTATCATTCTTCTGCTTGTCTAAGGACAACCTGGCTGCTTCCTGGACCAAAACTGTTGAGCACCATGGAGATGTCATCAGGGAGGAGGCAGAGGAGCTGGGGTGGGGCCACTGCACAGGAAGCCTGAGCCTTACTGATTGAGGGCTAGGAGTTTCCCAGGGAACCCTTCTTACAGCATCCCTATGCCTTCTAGCCCCAATGGGTTCACCTTGGAGATGATAGCTAAAACTCTGGATAGACTCTAGGCACTTGAACTGCAGCCCCACCAGATTCCTACTCAAAATTTCCAGCAAAGGCAGCACTTGTATCTATCCCCACAAGTGTGTGAGGGGTCAATGGAACTGTATCTCCCAAGTAGTTAGTGCTGTGCTAGACATGCACTGAGCTCCAAAGATCAGCCATTCTTACAACTTTTAAGGCATTTCTACTTGTCCATGAGTTTCATAAAGGCTATTGTAGTGCTCTCTTTGGTGGACTCCCAGGGCCTAGCACAGTAATAGGTGCCTGTCACAAATTCAGTGAATGCCTGTTCAATAAATATACAACTATATCTTGCATATCTGTGGATTCAACAAACAACAGATTTAAAGTATTCGGAAAGAATATGGTATAGTGCCCATATTCAGATAACTTTCCTTGCCACATTCCCCAAACAATACATTGTAAACAACTGTTTATAAGACATTCCATGGTTGTGCCAGTTCTCTAGAGATGATGTTAGGAGTGGGGTAGGGGTATAGCTCAGAAGTAAGATTCTTGCAAGTACCAGAATCTTTTAGGTGCCATCCCTAACATTGCCAAAAAAAAAAAAAAACCAAAAAACAAAAAACAAAAAACAACAACAACAACAAAAAAAATTGAGAAGGATTAGAGCAGGTTCTCAGCAAATGCTGTGCCATGCTATATAAGGGATTTGAGTATTTATGGATTTGATTATCTTTGGGGGGGGGATGTGCTGAGCGACTGAGGAGCAACTGACTGTGAATCCAGCCCAGGTTACCAGCCTCTTCCCCCTGGGCTACCACCTGACCTGCTTACTTTTCGTCTCCCTCTGCATTATTTACACTGCAGCCAGAATGTTCTAAACCTTGGGGTGAGTGCCATGCATTCCTCTGCACAGAACCCAGCTCTGGAACTTGTCAAATGCTGCTCCTGGCTCCTCTCTGCTCTGCTTTTCCTCAGCCCTGTCTTTCCCCTATTCCAGGCTTTTCTCAGACAACTTTCCCCTTTCATGCCCTTCCCGCCTGACCCATCCCTACCACTGTTTCTTTATTCCATTTACATCCAGACATTTGCCAAGTCTAGTAGAACTCTGTCTTTTTAGGGAGGCCCTTCCCATTCTGTCCCATTGTATTGGTTGTTCATTGCTATGGTACCACAGTCTGTCTGCTCTCAGTAGTCAGCTGGTGTAGGATCCATAGAGTAAGATAATGGACATCTCCTCCCACTTCTGTATCCAGTGACAGATGGTGCCATAGGGGCAGTAATTATACCATGGAAACTGGCATATGCCATAAAGCAGTCTTTACTTTTCCTCCGGATAACTGGTTTTTAAACATTTATGAGCATGCTACTGGCTGATTCTGTAGATCTCAGTCTGTCCCACAGAGCCTGGCTCCTGTTAGGGCTCTGGAAATATTTAAAGAGCTGAATAAACAGAAGTTAAGCTTTTTGGTATGGCCACAGTGAACTGTGCTCTCTGTATATCTGCTCTTTGACCTCAACACTCACTCATGAGTTTAATACTACTTTCCCACTTTCCAAACAATGAAATTCAGGCTTAATAAAGGGGAATTATTTGGCAGGGTCACAGAGTAGACAAGCTGGAGATCTCCCGAGGCTGCACACAGGTCTGTCCATCCTGCTGTCTTAAGGACGCCATATTGTTGTCAGTCTGCTCTGGTCTGGGTATCACCCACAGTAGGCTAGTTCTCGAGCTAACTCATCCCTCTGTGCTTGTTTGCCTGGATTCCAACCTTGCAGTGACAGTCAATTAGCTAGCTGCCTATCTCTGCCTGGATCGGGCTCTTTAGCTTGTTATCTGGGTGAGTCTCATCTTTGGAGGCTATATCTGTGGCCCACCATGCACAGAGAACGGCATAACAGATAAGGCCTGGGACACTTCTGGAAAGCTTTACTTGGATCTCTCAGTAGAATAACCAGCTCAACCCAGTTTTCTAGGGACTCTCCTGATGCTGACACAGAAAAAGAATTAGTTTATGGTAAACTGGGATGCTTGATAACTGTATTAGACCACAAAACCCCAGAGCAAAGAGACTTCGGGTCATCGTTAGCAGGGGATTCCCAAAGGGCTCTGAAATCATGCCACCCTCGGAGCTCACCACTCAGCCCGCAGCATCTGCCCCTGTTTCCTCTTGCTGAGATGTTTGCAGTCAGGCCAAGAACAAACAATTGAATTTCCTCAAATCTCTGTTGACACGTCTACAAAATGGAAATAATGAGGACTCTCTGCTTAACTTGTGGGGATCAATGCAAAATGAAAATGTTAAAAACAAAAAAACCCAAAACAAAAACAACAAAGGATTTCAAACCAGAGGTTGGGTGGAACATGAAACTAAGTATGTGGTCGTTCTGAGTGGGGACATCAGTAACTGAATGGGTCTCATGTCCGTGAACCTGGCTCTGGAGACAAGAAGGTCCAAAACCAGGACTGTGGGGGCTAAATGGCTCCAAACATTTACTGCACCGGTTCCATCTATAGCCCAGGTAAGCGGCACACAGTCATGATTGCTTCACTGAAGTCCAGTTTCACTTCACCAGCTTGTCTGGCCTAAATTTTTACCTTGACACTGACAGAATTGGGTGATCTTCCAAAAGTCACTTCAGCTTCTCTAGGATCAGGTTTTCCCCCATGTGTATCACACAGGGATTGCAGAAATCTCCAAAAAGCTTACCAGCTCCGAAGCTGTCTTGGTCAGCTCTGTGACGTGTATACACATGAGCCGGGTCTTAATGTTCTTCTGGAAGCACTTTCTCCCTCCTTGGGCTTGCAGAAATTCTCTTTGGATTTCAAAGTCCATTCGAATAAAGACGTTTCTACCTTCTGAATACATACACGAAGGGCCCCTAGGTTATTTCCAAAATTCCTTTAAAGACCCCCCCCCCCCATTTCATACACGAGCAGCTGGAGGTTTAGGGAGGTGAAGGGATTCAGAGGGCCATATGATGTGATAGGGGATATGGAAATCTAAGCCAGACCTCCACAGCGTTACATTATTTTCTTACGGGCTAAGGAAACATGAGGATGTCTATCTAGGATTGTACTTTGCAATTATTCTTTCTGGAATAATTTCTCATGAGAATAAATAGAAAACAAACAAGAAAAGCAAAACCAAAAAAGTTACTTGTCATTTGGGTTTTCTACATTTTTTTCCTGACTATTCCTGTTTTCTCAAAGCCTGGATGCCCGACACAGAATAGACTCCCTGGTTTCTCTGTAGTCCATTTGCATTCTGCTAGGAGAGTGGAAGGTTCCAGACCCTTTCTCGTGTTCTCTGCTGAATAAATGGATGTTGTCTGCATCAAAGGAGCCTTTCCTAACCTTTTGGCTCCCTCTACCTAAGTGCTCTGTTGGGGCTATCCTGTCAGTCATTCCCTTCTGAGAGAAGTCTAGAAGGAGAGAAGGACTGTTTTCAGTCCTGGCTCTGGGTCACTTGAACACATGGGGCATCTGGTCATGTGTTTGGTGGCTGGAGCATTTTGAGTTTTTCTCAGAGGTGAAGAGTTAAGGGAAATCAGCCTGGCCCTGGAAATCTGGCTGCTCCCCAGATCATGTCCACTCGTGTGCTCAGGTCTTCCCTCAGCTGATTTTTAAGGCAATCTGTAACTCCAGTTTAAAGAAAAAAAATTAAAAGTTTCACTTTCAACACAAACTGGCTCAGGGCCAGATGCATATTCCTTGTTGGGGAAGATGGTATTTTGTTTTGTTTTCTCATTTTTTTAGGCTTGCTTTCTTCTGAGCTGTGTGCCACTTTCTCCTACCACAGAAATGTTGATGGCAGAGCTCCAGTTAGCCGGAGGGGTCTGCAAAATACTCAGGATGTCCAGGGCCAGATGCCACGTTCTCCATTTTCAAGCTTCATAACAAAGTGCAAAGTCTCAGATTCTGAGGCATCATGATTAGAAGGCCAGTGTGGGACCATGAGTGAGGTTGGAGACTAGGAGCCATTTCTGGTGGGCGCTTTCCTCCTTTTCCACAGGGATGAGGAATAATTTTTCTAGAAGGCTGTTATGAATTTATAGTTGGTATCAAGCCAACGGGTGCTGAGGGGCTTGCCGAGAAGTGCGGGGGTGGCCTTTATAAAACAAAACCAGATCGTCTAACATTTTTTTGTAGATGCCAGTTTGGAATCCAAATTTGCACTGATATCCGAGGTGGATGACTTCAGTTTCCTGTTCACTCTCATGACATAAGGGATGCTCTCTGTATGGAGAACTTTTGTGCAACCATTGAAAAGAATGTGTAGGTAGATGGTACCTATGCTAGAACTCCTAAGAATAGCAGGGGTGCTGTGTCCTATGTGTAGAGAGGGTGGTGATAAGAGCTGGGGCATACAGAAGAATTTGTGCCCTGGGGCTTCCACATACTCGTTTGGCTGTGTAAACACTGACAAGCACAGGTAGCTGTAATGTTCATAAATAGAAAATAATATTTAAGTTCTAGAAAAATCTTCTGGGTCTCTAATTATCTAAAGCTAAGAATGTCTCTGAGTTAAACCGGATTGTTTATCTGGGAGGATGTGGGATGTCCTTAGGCTTCTCCTTTTGGATACCAGGAAATGAATTCTGGGAAAGGTCAAGTGAGTTGCCCAGGGTTGTAAAAGGGAATGACTGTAAACAGCTTGATTTTTAAGGAGCCTTCTGCCATCTACCACAGACCTGATTAAAATGGGTTCTTTGCTTCAGTCAGTAGATTTTCCTTTTAAATTATTTTTATTTTATGTGTGCTGTTTATTTTTTCTTTTTTGCAATAATGTCTCTGCACCATGTGTGTGTTTGGTGCCCAATAAGACCAGAAAAGGACATTGGATCCCCCCGGAACTGGGTTACAGACAGTTGTGAGTTGCCATGTGAGTGCTGGGAATTGAACTCTGGTCCTCTGGAAGAGCAGCCTGTGTTCCTAATCAGTGAGCTATTTTTCCAGCCCCCAGGTAGTTTTTTTCTTTACGAACAAGTTCCAGCTGGGACTGGTGGTACAGACTTCTTCTGGAGGATGAGACAAATTCAAGGCCTACCTGAGTTACAGAGTAAATTCATGGCTAGCCTGGGCAGCTTAGTGAGACCCTATTTCAAAGAGTAGGCAGCTTTGTATATATGTATCTCTACAGTAGGGTACTGCCTAGCGTATGAAGGAGACCAGATTTGATCTCGAACATCCCCAACACTCTGCAAAGAGAAAGTCCATTGTGAGCTAATAGAAGCTGTCTGTCTGAGCCATGAGACCCCACCAGATGCCAGTATCTCCTCCCATGGAGGGAGAGTTTGCACTTCAGCAATGAAGAGAAGGGTGTCTCTGGAAGCAAAGACAGTGAAATGGTCTGGAGGGCCAGAAAGCAACAGAATTTGTGACTTCGTAAGTTTGATCTTAATATTTCCATTCTACCTAAGCCAAATAGAGACTTCCCACCCCTTGGGAGTAAAATGGTGAATTACTTTGGCATGGGTTCAGAAATGGTCTTCCTTAATAAACTAACATGTCTGCTTTCCCAGTTGGTTATGAGCCTCTCCTCTGGCTAGGTGGGAAGTCAATGGCGTTCAGACATTTAAATGTCAGACTGCTGTGCAGTGTAGGGTAGGACGTAACAGTTCATTCCTTTTGCATACATCCTCGCATGTTTTCCAGGTGTGTGTGTGTGTGTGTGTGTGTGTGTGTGTGTGTGTGTGTGTGTGCGATCTTATTTTTACAGATAGGGAAATAAAAACATGGGAAATGATTTATTAACAAGAACACAAGTGGCAGGTGTGGGGCTCAAACCTAGGACTTCTTACTCCAATTCAAAACTCATGAGAATTTAACTCTCCTAAGTCATGAGATAGTCTTCCTTAGTTACCAGGGAAAAGCAGATTTCCTCCTGGGCAGGCTGGGTGCTTCTACTCTCAATAACTCCACTTTTGACCTTGAGAACAAAGGGACAGTAACCGGGAAAATTAGGCCCGAGTACAAGTACAGTTCTATTAAAAGCAGGTGAAATGTCAGTCTTATGACATAAAATAGAAGTGATGGAGTCGGGTGTGGGTGGCACTTGCCTTTAATCCCAGCACTCGGGAGGCAGAGGCAGAGGCAGAGGCAGAGGCAGAGGCAGAGGCAGAGGCAGAGGCAGAGGCAGAGCAGAGGCAGAGGCAGAGGCAGAGAGGCAGAGGCAGAGGCAGAGGCAGAGGCAGAGGCAGAGGCAGAGGCCAGGTGGATCTCTGTGAATTTCAGGCCAGCCTGGTCTACAGAAATGAGTGCCAGGACAGCCTCCAAAGCCACAGAGAAACCCTGTCTCAAAAAAACCAAAAAAAAAAAAAAAAAAGAAAAAGAAATGATGGGGACAATCCCTCCTTTCTGCATGTTTCCTTAGGATGTTCATCCAATTGTGCCGACAGGAGAAGAGACAGGAAAAGTGTTGGGAATGTTCTTTTTTCTCTACTCATTGCTCTGGCTGACTTTGCACCTGTGTGTCACGAACACCAGTCCTAAATATTATGAAAATGGTGACTGAAGACTGTCATCCCATATTTTAATGTGTCTTAGAGAATATTTTGAAAATATATCGCACTTCTCTATCCAATGAGGAAAATTTTTTGCATGAGTCCCTTTGACAGATAGAAACATTCTATTTGTCTCCTAGAAGGAGAAACAACCCACTAAGCTCCACCATTCATGGGGGAACAAAGCCTGAATTATGACATTTTGTCTGTTAAGTGATTTTTAAGATACAGAGAATTGAAACATCTCAGGAAAATAATCAGTCGCTCTGTCATGGTGTCAGAGGATAGAGTAAGACCTACTTATGTCACATAGCGAGCAAGAGCTGATGTGTGGGTGGTTAAAGGCACCTCCACAGGCTCAAAACAATAAGTCAAAAGGAGCAGGGAGAGACTCTGGAGGAAAAACAGATACGGCTTTCAAACAGTTGGCCTAACTGCAAAGACACAGCAGCCCTCGGTAAAAGGTCTGCTTGTAGAAGTGATGAACATTTTTATGGGCTCGGCTGGTTGTTGCTCAAACCTCCATCCTGACTGTTCTGACTCTCTTCCAGACTTGATGGGCGGGTGATCGGCTTGTTGTCACCCACCAAGGCATCAGCGTGGCCCCACCCCAGGCAAGCCAGATGTTTCATCATTCTACCTTTCTATCTAGCAAATGAAAACTTAAACTGCTTGCATCATTGAGAAGCAATTTTCTACACCTTCCCCTGGTACCCTATTCCCACAGCTACCCTGATGGTCATCTTACTTGGTACCCAAGTTCCCCCAGTTTCAGTGTTCCATCCTGACCTTATCTCCCTTCAGAAGAGATGGTTGCTGTTTCTGATGGTGTCAGACATTTGAGGACTGAAGCTGTCCCCCACACTTTTGTCTCTCACACCTCTAACCATCTCTCACACTAAGATGGCACCTCCTGCCTCATGACAACCCCACCCCCTTACACTTCGGACTCAGGGGGTTCCTTGGTCAACCTTCCACCCTGGAGAACAGGCTCTTCTTCAGACACGCCCTTGTGTCCTTTCAAACATCTTTCTTCAGACTGATGCTGGGTAACAGTGAACCCGTTCCTTTTGGAGACTTTATGGGGCTCTATTTTGCTGGACATGGACTCAGGGAGTTAGGAAAGCAAACACAAAAAGCTGGAATTAGTTTCCTGCTGCAGACAGCACAGCCTACCAAGGGCTTTCACCACTGTCCTCCCACAGGGGTCCTGCCAGGTAGTGATGGCTGCGGCTACTTCAGTGGCTGTGGAAATGGAGCCTGCATTCAGCTGTCAGTGGGAGAACAGGATCTTGCTGTTTTCTAAAGTTGTTCTCAGCCATACAGCTCACAGAAGGAGGGCAAATGATGGGGGTGCATTGTATCCCACAGATTAAATCCCCTTACAGCCTAGCCTCTGTTTTTCTTCCTGTAGCCACAGGAAAACAGTTGCATGAGTAACTTTAACTCACAAGATGCATGGAGGGCTCTGGTTTGCTCATCTCTCACATCGACAGCTCCACTTGCCCTTGCATCCTGCTAGGGCAGTGGTCCTCAACCTTCCTAACGCTGCAGCCCTGGCCCTTTAATACAGCTCCTCATGGTGTGCTGACCCCCTCAACCACAAAGTTATTTTCATTGCTACTTCATAACTGCAATTTTGCTAGTGTTATTAATTACAGAGTTTTGCCAAAGGGTTCTGGACCCACACGTTGGGAAACACTGTCCTAGCGTATTCTAGGCATCATTCCTACTTGACTTATGGGGACACCGTCATTGTCTCCGTAAGCGTTCTTAACCTTGTGGCTTTCAGACAGAACACTTGCTAGCATTGCTGGGGACCATCTCGGCTGTGATGCTGGCTTTGGAAGCCGTCTGACCATTCACAGGCAGAGCTACACAGAACACGGCAGTAGATAAGGGTACAGTGCACCTGATCCCATCTCCAGAGGAGCCATGCTATAGCAAGCATGGAGCTGGTCGTGCCAGCCACTCCTGCTCTCTGGGGGAGGTGGTGCTGGATGCTGGATGTAAATGGGATGGGGGAATTCAGGAGCCCCTCACTGGGCTTCTGTTAACCCCAGCCACCACAGTTTTCTCATTTAGTTCTCTGTGCTACTTTTTTTTTTTAAGTTCTCTTCCCCCAACTGGGCTGTGAGCTCCTTGAGAGCTGTGTTTTCTATTTTACAAACCCAGCAGGCAGCTGTTTGCTTGCTCATAGTAACTTTTCAATAAGTGCGTTCTGGACCAATGAGGAGAGAAACACGAATCTCCCATGGATGTGGCTTTTTCTGTTAAGGTGGCTCACTGTTACATCTCATCAGAGGGCTGCTGAGTCCTCCCTACCTGTGTGCCTCCCTCCACCATGCTCACCCTTAGCCCTCTGCCGAGGGCCAATTCCAGGAAAGAGCCTAGAAACCTGGTCCGCAGAGCTGCACTAATAAGCATTCTGAGTAGGACTGAGAGCAGAGAGAGGATGGTTTGAATTATGGTTTTCTAGGGTTTTCAGGGGACCGTGGGAGTGGCACACAGCAGCTGTTTCCACTTAAAATTGATTAACAAGTATCACTACAATGAACTCAGAATTTAAAACAAAACTCCATGGAAACGAATCATTCGAGATCATTCCAAAATGGCCCAAAGGAAAGAAGTTTCTCCAACTGATGAGCCACAAGATCTTTAACCCAGTTTCTCCCCATGGACAAACCCTCCTTGGGGCTGAGTCACAGACATGCACCGGAGCCCAGTTCCTCTCTCCTGTCTGCTTGGCATCAGAACTGTAAATTGGCCCCAACAAATGCCCTGGCTTTGCCTGCAAAGCAGGAGGTAAAATATCATTTGTGACAGAGGTGGCCCAGGAAGCCTTACGGTGCTTTGGGCAAGAGCCACACTCCAGGAGATTAACCTCAGAAATGCTCCGGGGACTCTTAGAACCGGTCCATCACTTTTCCGCACAGTGAGCAGCTGTTGGCCCAGTGGGCAGGGCTCAGCCCTTGCCCACCTAGGATGTTAAACAGAAAATACTGTTTGGTTTTTTGAATGTTCTCATTAGAGTTAAGAGTCTAATTCACAGGAACAAATAACCCCCAGGTGTGACACTCAAGGAAATTTCAGAGTGTCCTGTGGTTATTAACGGCGGTACAATGGGACAGTCTTAGTAGAAAGGCTGATGAGGAGGCAAATCGAATAAAGGAAATCAATTTTCGAGAATAAATGAAATTTAAAATGCTCCAGCTACAGGGCCCCAGCAAAGACAAGGCATAGTCCATCTTCTGGTCACCTAACTAATGGAAGTCACACTTTATTCCTGTTACATTGGGTGCACATTACCAAGCTCTGTTCTCTAAAATTAGATCTTTGCAAAGATATAGCTGGCTCCTCCTGACAAGCCCAGTGGTGGGGAGAGCCTCTGCTGGCAACAGGCTCTGTCTGGGCAGACTGTGCTGCTTGGCTCCCCCTTGCATCTTCTGTGTCTCAGGGCTCATGAGGTCGCCACATGGCATTGCAAAAACAAAGCTTAACCGTCCCCTGCCTTCCCCTCTGTGATTTTGAAGAAGAAGGGGGCCTTGGCTGCTCTCAGCTAAGAATCCCCACACCCCAACAGGAACTGAAAGTTACCACTAAGCAATTTCATAAGTTAAAGATCATGTGTTAGGATCATGGGTCACAACCATAGACAGGTCACAGAGACCCAGGGGGTGGCTTGTCCTTTAGTGAAAGAAATTTAATGATACTTTTAGGCTGTACCAATTTCTTTTTCTTTTTATTATTTCTTTAATGGCAGGAATTCTCACTGGGAAGAGTTAAAAATAGATACTGTTTAATGTTGCCCCGGGGTAGTGTTTAAATGTATATTAATGTGCAGTGGTGCAGTGAACACCATCCCTTGGCTCTATGCTGTGAAGGGGAGAGAAAATGGAGGCTGATCTGGATGGAGAGACGTAGTGGCCTAGAAAGATCTCTAGTTTTCTTGCCTGGGCTGTGTTCCCTCTACTGGTTTCTGGGCAGGTGGGTGGATTATAGTTGGCTGAGGAATTTGGGGCTGATGGATGTTGGGGATAGATGGAATTAGAATGCTGAAATCTAAGACAGGAAGAAGGAAGGCTGTACTGTAAAACCATTCCCCAGACCTTTAGCTACCCCTACCCACAAGGCCCCAAAGTGGGCTATATGGGGAGGGTGGGTTTGCCAGTTTTACTTTGTGTTATTGAGTGGTCTATTGTCAACCTTGGAGGTCATAACCTGTGTCTCAAGTCAAGTCTAGCCACCTATCCCCAATAAGTCAATTCAAAGAGCCAAAGGAATAGTGGAAGCAGAAAAATGAGATTTATTCAATGTGGCCACATTGGGAAGAGGGAAACAGAGATCCAGCGATGCCCCTGCCCCTACCACCGAGTCCATCTTTGGTGACCTGAAGTAAGATCAAAGTTTAAGCAGAGGGCCAAGCACGTCTCAGCAGTCCTGGTAAAGGTGTGGTTGTACCCACCACTGACCCATTATTGTCTGGGTTTCATTTTCATCCTGTTAGGATGTCTGATAAGGTGTTAGATCTGTGTGAAATCTTTTTCCAGGAGACAAGTCCCTTCCTCTGGCTGGTGCCCTTTCCTTTTTTTAGCATGAGATTCCCCTTTCTTTGGGGTCCATTGTTTCAATACTCTGATAGCCAGATGAAGAGACACACGTGTCTCTTTCGAAGGTCTTCATTTCTGCCAGGGCAGTTATAGGTCCAATCGACATTTATATATCCAGTATATCAAAGACTTTACCAGCCAATGAGAACAAGAACAACCATCCTTAAGACACACTCTCTGTCTTCAAATTTCTGTCTCAGTAAAGACAAGGAAAATAAGCAGAGGACTTCAATTTCTGTGCTCAGTGACCTGAGAGACATGTGATGGAAGTCTCTGGAAGTGACTGGAGTGGTGCTAATAATAAACGTGTTGGCAAGAGGACCTCTGCCATGTTACAGTCCTTTGCAGAAACACTGACCAGCAGACCATGCTGTATGCAGTGAATTGCACAGTGGACACGCCTGTAAGGTTGTGTTGACATTGACACATCTCAGTCCCATTAAGAGAATGCCTTGTTGGACCCACATCATATATATGTATAGAAGGTATTGCATTCTGGACATTCAATAAGCCCTGACTCTGACATGGACCCAAACCAGGGCAGTGGGAAAACTGGTCCTTCTGGGAAGGAGTAGAGGATGATGATATATGGCCGATGTTAAGAGCAAAGGCACAATGAGTACTTTAAATATTTCACATGTACTTTCTCAACAAGACACATAGGGAGGCGACACCATTATTTTTTATCTTTAGGATGAGTATGTTGAAGTAGGGAGGGGTCAAAGTACAGTGCTTGCCCTGTACTAAGGTACTAAGTAGTATGTACAACATTGGATCTCACGTCCTAGCCTAGCCATATGCCCTTATATGGGCAATGTGCTAGAAACATGACCTGGGATACAGTCAGCACTCAATGATTGTTAACACCATCACACGCACGCGCGCGCGCGCACGCGCACACACACACACACACACACACACAGAGAGAGAGAGAGAGAGAGAGAGAGAGAGAGAGAGAGAGACCCTCAAACATCCAACCCAACACAGAGCTTCTGATGACTAAAGGCAAGAGGAAACCAGGCAAGCACTTGCCAGCTGTCCTTTCCCTCTAGCCAAGCACCACACCCACAGGGGCCAGCCAGGGAGGAAGCCTGCTGTGTTTGCCCCGACCCCATCCCTGATTGTGTCTGTTGGGACTGATATCTCAGGGTCTCCTGGATTGAAACATTTCCCTTACAGCTCCGATGCTCCCACTAGCAGGAGGCTGTGACGTCATCAGGGAGTGCAACAGTGAGATCTAGGGGCCAAAACTGTCCCACTGTTTGCCAGATGTGGGCCATCTGCCTACTAGACAAGTATCCATTTTCTTTCTTTCAGAGAAGCAGTGCCACACATTTTATTATTTACTTACAAGGCCCGAAGTGTTCACTGTTGTGTTTTCTTCTGTTTCCCGTCATCTGTCTCTTTGCAGGCCTTCACCACCCAGTGAGATTTCTAAAAGGTTATTCCACCCACCCACCCACCTGGGTGTTGGACACAAAAACTACTTTTCAGTTTTACAACTTCTCACACAATCTACTTTTAAAAACTACACCTAAGATTTAAATAACTTCCCAAACCTCTACCTGGTATGTTAAGACCACAGAAACAATTGGTGTCAGGGAGTGGCATGGTCTCTGACTCAAGTCATGAAAGTCCTCAGTGGAGCAGCTGTGGCCACCTCAAACAACCTAGGTCCAAGGCTTCCTCGATTTTCTCCTGACGAGGGCCCAAGGGCTACACTGCACTGCTTTCCCTTGGCAAGCAGTAGGTGATGAATGATGCCTGGGCATGAGGGTGGTGGTTTGGGGGATGGGTTCATGCATCCGTTCAGTCCTTTGAAAACCAGCGTTCTCTGCTTGTTTGAATGTCAGTTCCCTTAGAAGAGAGGCTGCATCTCAGGGCAGTTACTACTCTCTAGTGCTGGGATAAGATCTCCCCTATGTTCTCATCTGTCAGGGGAAAGGTTTATTTAATTAGCAGGCAAGGTTTTTCTAGAGGCCGCCTCTGTGAATAGGAAAGAGGCAGCAACTCCTGGGCTATTATTGCCATTTGTCTTTTTCCTCACTGACATTTGCAGTCTGTTGTAAGACACAAATCCTACAGAATAGATTGCCAGGGGTGGGTGGGTGGAGCAGCTAAGAGGGGAGGCGAAAGGTCACCAAGGATTTCAGCTGAAATTGAAATGGAAAGCCTCCTAAAAACATGTCAAGATGATCAGGGCAAAGAGTAGAGAGTGCAGGTCTGAGCCCTGGGAGCAATGCCTTCTATTTCCTGTCTACTGTGTCAGGGCCATCAACTGCCTATAAGCATGAGTCACTTATTTGTGGGGGATCACTTAGGGCTTGTCTATCTAAATGGTCTCCTTGGCCTTAACATGGAAGAGTTCCTACTTCTCTTCCTCTATTTGGTATGCTCCTTTGTTCAAAGTCTGCCTCTCCATGCCTAAGTGAGCTTCATGGGAGTCGGTGGCTCAGCTATCTACTTCAATGTGGCATGGCAGTTTTGGGGACAGGCCTGGGCATGGGAGCTGGAGGACTTCTGTATGACAGCATACTCTTGTGTAGGGCAGAGAATGGAGATGGGTGGTAAGGCACTTGTCCAGTATGAGCAAAGCCCTGGGTTCGATTCCCCGGCACTGTCTGAAAAGGGAGGACGCTCTATGAAGCACTGTGAAGTGAGTGATATCTCCCCCCAAAAACATGCATTCCAACCCCAACTCGAAACACGTGACACACTAGAAGAGAGTCTTCTGTTATACAGGGAAGTTCAGCATTTATTAGAATAGAGTGCCTTTCTTTCTATGACAGGTCCCCTTATGTAAGAAGGGAATGTGTGTACGGAGACAGGAACATAGCCAAGGGGTCAAAGCAGAGACAGAACAGACACTGCAAGCAAAGGGGTGTGGAGGATACCAGCCACCATGACAAGCAAGAAGGGGTCAGGAGAGATGCCTCCCGGAAGTCACTGGAAGGTGTGTGGACTGCGGACATCTTCGTTTGCAGCAGATAACCTTCAGGGCTGTGAGGACTAAACTATAATTAAAGTCATTTCCAGCTGGAGGTACTTTGTTACAGCCACCTAGAAAAAGAATCCACGATATCACACAGCTGAACCAGAGACCAGCAGAGAGCAAGGTGGCAAGACCTGCCTCGATTGCTAGAGCAAAGCTGCAGGCTTTCAGTTACAGACTGGTGACTTACTGGTGATGACAGATGTGTAGACACCGGGAGAGTAATGTGTGGGGGCCATCAGCCGCCCCCCCCTCTGTCCCAGGGTGTTCTTGACCTTGCTATCTTCAGCTATTTTCAGCTTGGCTCACCAGAGGTCCTCCCTGTAACACACCCTGGACACAATGGTTTTTCATAGGCTGCCCCTTGTGTTGAAGCCATGAGGACAGGAGGACTGGGCTGACTTTCTCGGACATGGGGGAGCTGTGTGGGGAGGTGTCAAGGAGTGCTCCAAGATGACAGGCTGGCCTGGTCGAGGCACAGATATGCTTTGTTTCCAGCAGTGTCTCAAGTCACACCCGAGTCAGAGGAAGGTCCCACAGCAGTTGAAGCCTGGGCTGCTTATGGTCCCATCTGGGCAGTGGAAAAGGAGTGGGAAAGGTTTAGAGGTTTACAGCAGGCTTTCCTAGATCTCCTGGATGGCTACTCACCATCACCTTTGGCAAACCTCAAGTTTAATGTACGTGAGAAACACAGGACTTCGGGTAGCTTAAATCTGTGTTCCTGGGCCATGGTCATTCTGACTATGGCTCCAAAACAAGGAACTCTTTTATCAGTTTCACTGAAAAGCAAAGCAAAGGAAGAAAGATGGATAGAGTGTTAAGTCTTCCCTACCCCTAGTCTGTTTCCTCTTATTGTAACAAAGTATCTGAGAAAACAACTCAAGGTGGGAAGGGTTTACTTGGAATTAAGACTTCAGAATTGTTAGTATGTGGTTGGTGACTCAGTGACTCAGTTGTTAGTAAATGGTTGGTTGGTTCTGGGCTGAGAACATGTGGTGGAGGGGGCTGCTCACCCACTCTATGACGGAGAGTGGGAGAGCAGAGAGAGGAAGAGTAACAAGAAGGAACCACGGCCAAGTCAGGTCCTTCAAAGGCATGCCCCCAGTGACTGGCTTCTTCCAGTGAGGATCCACTTGCAACAGTTACTGCCCCTAGTGGTCTGTTCAAAGTTTGAATTCACGAATGAATTGAATCGTTCAGTAGATCACAGTCCTCAGGTTCTAGTCCCCACTAGAAACAACTTCACAGATGAGCAGAGGTATGCTTTGAAAATCTAGGTGTCTCTCAATCACTGTCAAGTTGACAGTCAAGTGTAATCATTGTACACACACACTCACCACACACATACACACTCACTCACCACACCCCTCCTATCAGTAGATAACACCATCATCCACACTACTGTGAAAGTCAGGACCCTGGGGAACCAGCCTTGACCTCCCCTTTCCCACATTCGATGCATACAAAGTCCTGTGATTCTGCTCCAAGGCCAGAACTCAAGGCACCACGATTCCTCAATTCCCCATCCATGGGATTCCTAGCTCTTGTCTACACTAGTGCAACAGCTTCTTACATAGCTTCACATTCCAACAATCTCCACAGCACAGAGTCATCTGAAGGGAAGTGACTCCAAGTACGTTATCTGATGTTTAAACCCCATCAATGTCTACTCTATTTAGAATGGATGCTCTACTCAGGTGGCTGTGGCCCGTTGGCTGCCTCGTGGCTTCCTCCTCACTCACTGGCTCTTCCTGCACATTGACCATGCTGGCCTTCCATTTCTCAACATGCTTAGCTCTTTCCTCCCAGGTCTTTGCACAAGCTGTGCCTTTGGAATGTGAAATGGAATGTTCTCTCAGTTCCTGAGGAGATGCCTCCTGCTCACCTCAGTTTCATACAGTCACTTGTTTCTTTTTTTCTTCTTCTTCTGTTATGTAACATGGTGTAACCATTCTTCATGTTAATCTGATCCCCCACTACATTATTTCGTTGAAAGCTGTATGAAAGCAGGGGCTACATCTTTCATCACCAAGTACAATGCCTGGCACATAGTAGGCACTACATATGTGGTTATTCAATGGGGTGTATGTCTTTGTATACTTGATGGTCACAAGACTCTCATGTCCTCTGCTCATGGATTTTACAAATAGAAACAGCGATCATTTATATGGTGAAACACTTTTTTCCTCAGTGGTAAGGATCCCCTTGACTTTGTCAGCAGCGGACACATGTCAAAAGATCATTCCAGCTGAAAAGGGAGTCACATGGCTCTTGCAGGACTTCTAGGGCATGCCTGGGGGACTGGCAATTTGTTCCTGCAGAATTTCACCTGGACCTCACTATAGAGGCTCTTACAGACAGGACAGAAAGAAGGAAGCCTAAAGTCTCCCAAAGTGGCAATGGCAAATCCAAGTGAGCTCTTAGCTTCCTTTCCGAATAGTCACGGCCTCCCATATGTAAAGAAAAGCACATTTAATGATAGTTGTAGAATATGGCGGGGTCCAATTGAGGAGTCTGTGAAAGGAGCTCTCTTCAAAAATGTGTGTGAATTGGGGATGGGGGATCAATTTAGATACAGGGCCAGATAGTATAATAGGTACTTTGTGGAGCAGTATTAATTTCTTCGACCATTCTAAACGTGCTCCTATGTAACAGTGAAGTCTGGGTGGCCCTTGACCTCATGGAATCATCCATCCTCTGTTCCCCATCATCCTGATTCGGCACCAGGTAGGGCTGGAAGCCCAGATCAGTGCACTCAGAATGTCAGTCTCCACTTGGAAGTCATTTCTGTCACTCCAGAGCCCCATTGGGAACTTCTTGAACTTTCCCAGGTCTACACATGAACACAGACATCTGTGTTTCTTCGGCTGCTAGATGTCTACTTTGCCGTTCCTGACTAGTTTGACTCAATGCCCAGTACCCTCATTGATCTGTCTCAGGGCACTGCTTTCCTTTGCTTGCCTGCCTGCAAGTCTCAGTGCCTATACTCTGCTGTTAATTTTGCTTGAACATGTTCCATTCGTGTAAAAAACCAGGCCAAAGGGACATGTAACCTGTTGCCAGCTGTGGGCCTTGGACTTTCCACTTACATTGACCTTTGAGAGTGGTACTTGTTCAAAAAGGATCACAGAGTCAAAAGGCCAGCTTTGAAGTCCCCCCCACCCCCCCCCGAAACTCCACTTAACAAGGAGCTGCTTCCCAAGCCCAGCAGAGCCAAGCTGCATGCTCTGCTTCCCTGCTCACAGCAAACGCCTCACTCAGCAGAGGGGACTCTCCTGTCAGGGCAACTTAGAGATCTTCTCAGTCATTGCCTCTTGAAGGGAGTGAGACGGGGAGGGGGAGAGGAAAAGGGGAAGGAAAATGGGAAAGTTGATTAGGGTGGAGGTATCAGGAAAGAAGTTGATTGGGACAAAAGAAAGTGAATGAGGGCCCAGACAGGACGCTGAGTGACCACTTTGGAGGAAGATGCCCACATGAAGCAGAGATGTAGGGTCTGTCCGGGAAATCCCCCTGTCTTGGTACCATTCTATTCTTACTGACATGAAGGTGGAAATTATCGGCCAGTAAAGCAATCAGACCTTTCCATCTAGTTGTTGTTGGCAGAGTGGGGATTGGAACCACGTTGCCATTCCCAGCAAGGTTGACAGCTGTCCACTGATAGTCTTGCCTGATTCTGTGCCCCCTGTGGCCTCAGGTTCCTGGTATTGGTGGAGAGGCTGGGTCTCTCTGGCTTAGGGTCTTCCCTTCCCTTCCACTCCTCTCCCCAGTCATCATGGATCCCCATTTGGTCTGGAAGTTCTCACCTCAGCTAGGGGCTGAGGTGCCTTGGTGGCAGGACTCAGACCATGCAGGTGTTCCTGAACCTCTCTACTGTGTTCCATTTTGGCTGTTTTTGGGTTTGGACCTGAGGATTTTGAGGGAGGGTAGCTAGGAGGAGATCTGAGAAAACCTCTAAAATACTGGAAGATGCTGATTGCAAGGTGGGATGAGTATAATCTGGGCTGGCCCTGAGCTTCAATTAGGCTTTGATTTGGGTGGAGGATGAGAAAGAGGGGCATGGATCCTGCTCACTCACAAGCAGGATGTCCAGTGTACAGGAGCAATGGAGTAGGTATGGCAGTCACACTGAGTATGTACCTTAGGACAGGAGGACGGAACTCAGGACAGTGCTCATCAAAAACTGGTGGGCCATATACCCTTCAAGCCCACAGGGCATCTGAACTGAGGTTTTGGAGCCCTGGAAACATCCTGACAACTAACCTTCATCTAAACAGAGGCAGTAGAGTGTTTGTATGTCATTTTGGGAGCATCTCTTTATCCAAAAATGTATCATCAATGGCCAATGTCTTAGGGCATGCTCGATGCATTTTTCCCTCGTGCCAAACACCTGTTCTATCCTGAACATTTTCAAACATCCTCCTTCTTTATCACTAGTCTCCACCCCTTAGCAGTGACATATTCCATTGCCTTGTTTCCACATGCTTAACTATGTTATAGTAAATGTCAATAGTGAATTAACTACCCTGCTGCATGCTTCAAATGTGACTTTTAATTAAGCACATTAACCCAATGTACCATCATTTGAACAGCAACTAAAATAAAATTATGTGCATTTGAAACTTTTGGATGCCCACAGAACATGAGAAGTACTTTATGAAGCTTGTATTAATGCATATTTCATTATAATGTAATTCTCTATTAGATATCCCACTTATGCACAGAGCTGAAATAGTTTCTGCTCTGCAGTAACGCTGACTTAAATGAGTCAATCACCAGGAATCAAAAAAAAAAAAAAAAAAAAGCTTAACTCTTCTTGAATATCAGCATTGTTGTGCTTACACACAGTTCTCTGGGCCAAAATTCCCTCTGTATTTCATAAAGTCCAATACCAGGGATTCAAGTGCATGGAGTGAGAGCTCGGGGCTGCAGGCTTTCTCCTGTATACATCCACTAATGGGGATGATGAAGTCCATTTCCTCTACACGCACAGGACACGGCTGGTTTTGAGCAAGCCATGAGCCTGATGTGCCCAGGAGAGAGGGTCTGCTGTGCCTTGACACAGCCAGAGGAGCATGCACACATGATGCATTGAGCCCTGGGTGATAAACGTGTGGTGCTGAGCAGCCCTGCCCTCCAGCGTCCTCTGCAATATTGCTAATAGACAGTTTACGGTCTTTATAGCTTCCGAGTTATTTTTGCGTCAGTACTAGCATTCAATTATTTCCTGTTGAATAAGAAACAACACAGGCCTAAAGATGGAAAGGAGAGGCTGCTGTGGGAGAGGTCTCTCCAGATGGAAGCTTTCTGGCAGATTGTGCTTTATGACTCAGAATGAGCCCAGATTATTGCAGCAGATGGGTGCCAGCAGGGCCCAAAGACACTGCTCGTCACTCAGCCGGCTCCCCCTGAACTCCTACTATGTGTCAGTTACTCACTGGGAAGCAGGATGAGTAAGTATAAGCATATGCACCTAAGGACTTCCCTCCCTCCCTTTCTCCCTCCCTTCCTCCCTCTCTTACTCTATCACTTACTTTCAGCTATGTTCAGCATATTAGGGGGGCTGCATACATGTAAACATAGAGTATATTACTACACAGCACAACAAAATCAATTAGAAAGAAGAGAAAAATACCACACAGCTTAGAAGTGGAGACAGACTAATTATATTCAAGGCAGTCAGAAATCTTTGGGCAAAGTTGATATTCAGCTTGAATCTTGGAATAGGAGTTAGGGGTTAGCGGGAGGAAGAAAGGGCAGGACCACTCTAGCAAGGAGCTGGCAGTAGTGGGTGAAGGCATGGAACTCAGACTTTCTGCATGGTAGGAACAATAAGAAACTGATGGTGGATGTCGCTTTTGGCTGAAAGACAAGTAACCCGTGCAAGCTCTTTGGCTGTGTTACTTGCTGGCTTCACTGTCCATGCTGGAAGAGGCAGACTCTTTACCTAATGGTGGCCTTTCTTGCCAGGCCCAGGCTACTTCTGGAATCTTACACACTAGATTTTGAGAAGACACAATCAACTTACTGGAATTAGCACACTGGGAAGTCTATTTAGCATGTTTGCTATAGGCAAAGAAATCTAAGGTTTTCATCAGAACGGTGTCCATGTCAGATCTGATAGCTGGGAGAATTCTAGAAGCAGTGTCATAGAGAAGAAACTGCGGGGGGAGAACCTTGAATCAGGAAATCTAGAAGGGAACTGCTGGCTTAAGCCATTGGTGCTCAGTTTGGGTGTATATTGAACCCCCTGGGATGTTTTTAAAAACACCAAACCAGGGTTCCAATGGCTTAAGCCATTGGTGCTCAGTTTGGGTGTATATTGAACCCCCTGGGATGTTTTTAAAAACACCAAACCAGGTTCCACCCTAACTCATCTGGATTTATTCCAAATAAAACCCAAGCCAGGTGGTTCTGTGTGCTCAAGCATTGTAATCTATTTTTTGTAGGTCTCTCTTCATGATAACATTTATTTATGTAGATACTTCATGGAAGTTTTACCTCCTCCAATACAGACTCAAAGATGGGAAAGAATGATTTGAAAAGATTTGCAAAGATTGGGGGGGGGGGAGGATACTGGAAACAAATGTTTTGGTGCTTATCTAACCGTGTGCCTACTGACTTGTATAAGGTATATGATTTCATTTACTTTCTCACATTTGCCTTTTGAGTATATATTTAATATTCCCAGTAAACAGATGAAGTAGCCAAAGCTTAGAGAACTGGAGACATTGAGTTAACTTACCCACGCTCATAGGGAAATTGACATTAGTTACAACTGCCAACTAACTGTCGGATTTGGGGAAGACTGATGGTTTATGTGAGCATTTCTTCCAGGGTTAGACTACGCTACGGTCCTGAGAGGTATGTTTTCTGTACTGTGATTCCTGTCCACTGTACAAAAGAAAAGTAGCCTCACATCAAAGACACCTTCACTTTGTTTAGCCTTTCACAGATGTCTATAAAATTTGATTTATATTGTCAGATGTCACTTATCAACCAAATGATCCTCCATGGCTGCCTAATTATCAGAACTGATAAGCAGGGCATTGTTGGTAGCTAAGCACATTGCCTGTGCATGCTGGGTTCTTAGTCTTTCGGAAACATCTGGAGTCTCTACACAAATAGCCATCACCCAAGATGTGCATCCAATTGGCAATCTGGATCCCATGTACTAAGGCCACAGGCTGCTTCCTTACCTGAGTCCATAGCTAGCATGCTTCACGGATGGCTAGCGATGAAGGATGCTATAAGTGTGACACACAGCAGAGCGCCAAGTTCTAAACTCTGAACTCTGAATCAGCTGCCTTCAGTCATCAGATCCTACCAAGCCCTAACAATGGACTCCAGCAAGGGGCACTTAACACATTTGTTATCATTCACTCTCTTGACAAAACTCCATGCATTTCCTTAGCTTCTGCTTCTAAAATTATCATGGGGAAGAGAACCCAACCCTTCCAGCTGGGCTCTTTCCAAGATTCCACGGTGGGGAAGAGGGCCTTAGCAGATGCTATAGGAAGAAAAGAAAGCAGAGGGGAAGCAGCCCTCCCTCCCGTCTCTACTCAACGATTCTATATCAAAGAAATGATTTGTTACAGTTGCTGCGAGACACACTGCCCTGGAGAGGGGAAACCTCTGGGAAAAAAAGTATTTGTGTACGTCAATCAGTTGAATTTATTAATTTAATCGTCTGGGAATTCAATCTTGATCCTGTACATGCTCTCAAAAACTGACGTGAACCTAGTTGTCAGGTAGACCAACAGATTTGACTCTCAGGTGAGGTCCAGTCCACTCGTGGATCTTTTACAGCAACCAGCAGGCAGCTGGTGTAAAGATGCTGTTGCTGAATTAATAGTCTTGCTTACCAGGCTTCAGGAAACATCATTAGTAAATACGGTTTGGAGCCAACAGGCTGAAAAGTCATAGACGGCACAGCGAGAAGTGAGGTTACCCAGGCACGATCCCCACTGAGAACTGGGATTTCTCAGAGAGAGCCAGTGTGCTCTCGAGTCTGACAGAGTTTGGTTCACAATCCAGTTTGCTCCTCATTTTCTTGGTGACATAAGGTCTCAGTGTTCTCTTCTATGAAGTGGGCTGAATCGCGATACCTACTTCTAATGTTGGTGTGGATTGAAGCAGTCCTATGTGTGACCGTCACAGTACAGGACACGGTAACAATGGCTCTGTTAGGAAGTGACCCAAGCCATTTTCTTTAGAAGGCAAAACCTCTTGAGGTCACAACAGCACTGTAACTCACATGTTAATTCACAATGGCATCCTTAGATTTATATAATTATAGATTATATAAAAAGATTTGCTGGGCTGGGGCTAGGAGCACGAGAGGCTATCTATTTCAGAAAAGTTAATAATCTCATGTGTAAAACCAAACAAGTTTTGAGGATTAAGGCAAACTTGCTTACTTGTGCCACTTTTATTCAACAGGGTAACAATGGAAGGCCCAGCCAGGTCAATTAAGCAAGAAAAAAGAAATAAAAGTGATTCATCTTGAAAGGAAGTAATAAAAGATCAACTTTTACACATTGACAATCTTAAATAAAAAATCCACAAAAGACTGTTCAAACTAACCATTTAAATCAGAAAGTTGTAGCATATAAAACCTACATGAAAGAATTAGTTAACTTTCCATACATCAACAGTAAGTAAGACAGAAAGGAAATTAAGAACTCAGTCCCATTAATAAAAGGTTCAAAAAGAATAAAGACATTACTGATAAACACAGGGAAGGACCAAGAACAGAATGAAAGCAGACACAAGTAATTGGAATACATCTTGTTACCATGGGGGAGAAGAAAGTATTGTGGGAATGAATAAATAAATGTAAGAAGCAAAACGTAACTAACGAAAGGGGCCCCGGGAGATGGTTAAGAAGTGTGAGGACCAGGGTTCTGGTACACAGTGCCTGTGTAAATGGCCAGCAAATGAGGTGGCCTGCCTATAATCCCATCTCTTGAGGAGGAGAGGTGGGTGTCTCTGGGAAAAACTGCCTAGCTCGACTAGACAAATTGGTAAGTACTGCCTGATTGAAGTGAGAGACTGTTCCCATATGAGCAGTCAAAGAAGACTCGTGACAAGAACTTCTTGGTGTGCCACGCTCCTCATTTGTTTGTCTTTTCATTTTTATTACTTTAATCTATTTATTTAGTTATGTATTCCATGCACGCTATCCTTCTGTGTGGAGGTCAGACATGGGAGCTGGCTTTCTCCTTCCCCCAAGTGGACCTTGGGATGGACCTCGGGTCATCAGGCTTGGCAGCAGGTGTCTTTCCCTACTGAGCCATGTGCCTAGCTGACTCTGCTCAAATGTCCATACTACAAAGTGATCTATCAAATTCAGTGGTGTTCTCATTAAGCTTCCAAGGGTACTTAAAAACAAAACAAAACAAAATAAAAAATTCTATTATTTATACAGAACCAGAAGGGTTCTCAAGTAATTAAAACATGGATAATGAAGACAAAAGTTGGAGGCTTTGTACTTCCTTATTTCAAAACATATTACAAAGCTATAATGATCAAAACAATAAATAAAAATATATATCCTTGGGTACATGATCAGATTATTTTCCATGAGGTGCCAGGAACATATAATGTGGAAAGGACAATTTCTCCAACAAATGACTTTGGAAAACTGAGAATCTACGTAAAACAGTGAAGTTGGACCCTTACCTTATATCGCAAAGAAAAGCAAACTGAAAATGGATGAAGACCTAAAAGTATAAAACTCAAGGAAGAAAACAAAGAGGGAAGGCTTTGAGACATTGGGCTTGGAAACTACATTTTGCTATGACATCAAGAACAATAAAAGGAAAAATAGACCAACTGTGTGGTATCAAATCATCAAACTTCACAGTACATGAAACAATCAACAAAATGGAAAACAACCTACAGGATGGGAGAAAACACTTGTAAACCACCTATCGGAGCTAGGGGCATATAAAGAATTCTCACAAACCGACAGCAGAAATAAACAAGCCAACTGAAACAATGGACAGAGGACTTGGTGAGACACTTGTTCCTGGAAGTTATGTGGGGGGCTGAGCTCAGGAAAAGGAGGTCAGTACACTGATGTTCTGAGGACAGAGAGCTGGAGCCCAGGGGAGCAACCAGTTCACACCCAGTGGGAAGCCCACTTTAAGAAACCCTCCCCTTGCCTGCTCATTTACCTCAGTGGTTCTCAATCTTCCTAATGCTCTGACCCTTTAATACAGTTCCTCATGTTGTGGTGACCCCCGCCCTCCAACCATAAAACTATTTTCGTTGCTGCTTCATAACTCTAATTTTGCTCCTGTTATGAATTGTATATGTAAATATCTGGTCTGCAGGGTATCTGATATTCGACCCCTGTCAAAGGGTCGTTTGCTCCCTTAGGGATCATGGCCCACAGGTTGAGAGAACCACTGATTTACTTGATCTGGTCATTCACAAAGCCCGTAGGAATGTGTTAAGGTGCCCCCTTCCTAGGGTCTGGATTTTTCCTGGGATTTTTGGTAGATTTTATAGCAGAAACCCCTCGGCACAGGTTAAGCAATACAGGCCTCTTGGCCCTCCCTCTAAACGGCCTGAACCCTAGTGTTTAAATGTAAGACAAGCTGAACTCTAATCGTTAATGGAATCCAAGAAAGGCTCTTGGAAGCTACAGAATGGGAGGGCCACCACAGCCTATGGTGGCTTTGGCCAAGCACATCATTTTTTTTCCTGACCTGTGTTTTCTCTGTCAGCATAAGAGCAGCTTTGAATGTCAGAGTCACCAGGCAACCAGTCACGTCCTCCTGATTCAAAGTCGCATGGCTCCAGAAGGCCTGTTCTCAAGGGTAAATGAAGAAGGGAAGGATCCTTGAACACCATTTAAGTGATTTTTTTTTAACATGAGAGTAATATGTAATAAATCAAAACTTTTAAAACATAATTAGTTGTCTCTCTGTGTGTGTATGTGTGTGTGTGTGTGTGTGTGTGTGTGTGTTTGGTATCACATTTCTTTACCCCCACTGGACCACCAGGTTCCCTATCTGCAGACCTCAGGAGTTTTAAGAAAGAAAGAAAAAAAAAGCATTCATGTTGGTTGCAATGTCAAAGGCTGTCACCTGGTCAGTCCTAAGTCCATTTTAAGATCCTTTGTTCTAAGTAAAACTACATTCTTTTTGTAATATTTCCATTTGCACAAAGCTTGTGACTCAAAGAGGAAGTCATTGATAACAGTTTGGGCCCAATTTGGTCTTTATGTTATTCTATATCCGATTAATAAGCAGACAGGGAGAGATGATGGGACGGGAGAAGAGAGGACAAGAGAGAGAAAGAGGAGGAGTGAAGAAGATGGCCACTAGTCAGCTCAGTTAAATCTTTACTCCTCAACCTACATAAGATAGATGCACAGATCTTGGGACACACATACACACATCTTAAAATAATTTGTTTAAAATAATGACACAGCTGGCTGTACCCTATGGCTGCAAGAGGTTTAGACTCACAGCAGCTTCTGGACAGAGGAAAAGAGTCAGAATAGATAGACAATTTTTATGCTAAAAACAACCCAGCACAGCCTGAGGATCACATGAGTGAATTATGGGTAGCCTAGTGAGCCACACTGTCCCGCTGTGAAGGCTTTAATTAACTAATTGAAACCAGAGATTTGAAAACACAGATTGCTCGAGTCCCTCAGGTGTTAAGTGAAAGATCCAGGGGTTCGGATCCTGTTTCTAAAATTCACATTCTGTGAGGGCACACGTCTGTACCCTCTACAGCCTGAGAGAAAAGCTTGCAGACTGAGTCTGTCTCAGCTTCTGCTCTGTTGAGCTTTGCTAGTTTGCTGGTGAATTATAGACAAGAAGAAGTTGAGAAATCTGGGCTCCTTCAGATGCCATATTTAAATCTTATTGATGCCTCCCCCACAGCACACCCTGTCAACTGACAGCCCGAGGCATGGTATTTTGGTTTACTTATGCTACTACCAATGGTTTTTCCTCTCAGTCATAGGCAGTAATTATTTGTGAGTCCCCAGGAATTCCACCTTAGTCTGTCTCAGTCTCCTCATTAGCAGGCACTCCTGATGTGGACATTCCTTGGAGAGGGACCCTCCAGCCTCCTCTGCTAGTACACATTGTCTGGCATCCTTTTCTTGGGTAATTAATTGCAATTTGCACAGCTTCCTGTGAAGTGAGAGGTTGAAGGGAAGAATCGCAGCAGCTTCCAGCTCACTCACTCACCTGTGGCAGCTCAGGGCCTGGACTGGAGGTTTCTTTGCTTGAGCTGCAGGCTGCTTACTTCTCACCTAGTGGTTGGCAAACCTTTTCCTCTTGGTCTCTCTATCACACCCCACCCGCTTCTGCACTGATACCTACTTTGCTTCTTACTGTGAATAAATTACTCTCCAGATCCTTTTTGTTAACGTTCTGGAGGCCTTCCATCACACCACATTGCCCCATCATTTAAGAAGGTGTGGTGTCTGGTGAACAATAGTGAGAGCAGACTGCTGGGCTGTTCTTTGGAGTTCTCTTGATCACAGATACGGTGATGATTTTCTTCCCTGCTGCAAAGCTGTGCCTGGCTACCTTCAGTTCTGATCCCTGGCTTCCTGTTAACAACTGTTGCTCAATTCACTGTTTTCTTCTAATTATTAATAGCACTCCGAAGTGACAAATGCTGGAAAAGGATGGTGCTGTCTAAATGGTGGGCTGTGCTATCCACAGCCATAGCTTCCAAATGGTGTTAACCGACATGATTAAAATGCAAAGACTATTACAAAGTTGAAATCTCAAAAGCACTGAGGATACAAAATGTAAACTTGTTGCATGGTAATGCTGTAAACAGAATAATAATAAGTGCATTGGAAATCCATGTTGGAAGTCCCCAGTACTGTTGGGTCATGCTTAGTCTCCAGTGCATCCTTGTGCATTGCCAGCAGCTAACACGCTATAATTTCATGCTTGACCGGCTTAACACAACCCTAGGCTCCAGATTCTGTTCACAACCAGGCCAAGGCACAGAGGTTAATACCAAGCAAATAAATCAGTAAGAGAATGAATAGCAGTCAAAGGACAATGCCCACTACCAACCTGAAATACAGCAAGTCTTTCCTTGGAAACCACAGAGTTTCTCCTATCACTGAAATGATGGACTCTTTTCATTTCCTGCAGATTAAACACTAAGTAGGTATTTCTGGAGCACCTGTTGCAGTCAAACACAGTGGGCCTGTTGGCAGGAACTGGGAGGAAACAGACTAACTAATGCATACTTGCAATTTCTCAATAGAGAACCAGATGGCACACTCTTCGGCCACTCTGTAGCCAGGGGGGTCCTGGAGAGACTGACAGAGGTGCCAGTTGGATCTGTGATGGACTTCCACACACCTTCTTTGGGATTCCTGCTGTTCATGGGCATTGACCCCTTACTCTTTCTCAGATGCCATTCCCATTAATTATTACCCCCACTGTATCTGCCACTCCATAGTTTGCAACTGACTCAGGAAAGGCCCTCTGCTCTGGTCTATCTGCTCTCAGTCAAGATCCTCCCAAGGCCTTGAAACCATTACCAGGACCTTTTCATTTGCTCTACGTCTACATGGGCTAGTGCGAGGAATGCAGGGAAAAGAAACTGAAGCTGTATCGAGAGTTGTCAGGCACCAGCAGGAATGACTTTATTCATCTGGCCGTATTTTCCACAGTAAGAATCATTTGAACGTTAGCACTTTTGCTGGTAAACCGAATCATAATTAAAGCTGAAAAGGACCCTTAATTCTAAGGGAATTCTTGAAGAAATCCTTAACAGAATTCTGAAGACTGTCTCTCTCATTATCCTGAAGGCTGAATAGTCTGTCCAAATACCTTTTGGCACTTCCAGTAAATATAATAAATTCTTTTCTCTGAGAGTGTCTCAGGGCAGCATTAATTTGGTATGATTGGGGAGCAATTTGCTTTAATTAGGATCCTTCCCACTGTTCTTTGGAGCCTCGGTTGAGCAGGCTCTTTGGAGCCGTGCAGTTAGCTCCTGTGAACTTTGGTTTTGGGCATCATACCTGGGATGGGATCAGCTTTGGAGCCTCTAATGCCTGCAGTCTGGGCATCTCAAGAAGATTTTACAGAAGTAATAATCAATTCAGTAGACTGAGTTGCAAAGGAGGGTAGAAGAATCATGCCAGGCCATGGCTGCATAGTGTACATTTTGATGGGAGAATGGAAGGTATGGAATGATTACTATTTCCTAGCTATGAGTTTAAATAAACACTTCAGAAGGTGCCATGTTGCTTGCCTTAGCGCTGAATAGGGAAAGCTGTGTAGAATGGCTGCTCAGAGATATGGAGAGGGTTAACACTGGAGACAACACTGAGAGTTAGACTCAAAGAATCTCCGAACCTTGCTCGAACACACTGAAATTTTATTCATCCACCCAAACTGCACTGAGCGGTGAGTGAAGAAAATGATGCTGTGTAGGTATTGAGATCTTTTACAATTGTGATTTATTAGAAGAATTAATGTTATAGACTGTAAATTACCTTATTTTTCTTCCAGCATTTCCTCACATGGACAAGAATACAGTAGAGCCTGAGGACTACCCAATTTATGGGTTTCCTCTTAACAAAAATTATACAAACTTTTGAACATAAAATAAACACACCCCTTAAAAGAGGCCCATATAACTGAAGGGTCCAAAAGCTGAGCTGCATTGGATCCTGGGAAATCTACCTCTGTAGGGAAGGCTGTGTTACAGGAACACCATGCTGTGTGAGGACCCAGCTTTCCTTGTACCTAGGAGGTGGGCAAAGACAAAGGCGGGGACTACAGGTCTATGGCTCACCCTTAATAATACTTCTTAACCATCTGCTGAGCACTTCAGAAGTTGCTGGCTGGAACCCTTTGGAGGAAATATGTAAGTGGAGCAAACACTAGGACTTCTATCTTACGGGTCAGCAGTTTCTGACTGCTGGGCTGGAAGCTTGCAAAGTGCATTGCTGACCCTCCCAGGCTATTATTTGACTCCCTTATATAGAAAGCACCACTCTCAGTGCCACCACCTTTGGGACAACAAGATCAGTGTCTACAACTAAAACAACCTTCAAAACAAATAGATGCCCAGAACCAGAGTTTGCAAGACTAACTAGAGCAAGTTAACAAAATCAGACAATGTTTTTTTTAAAAAAAATGCACACGCCATCATAAAATATCACCTTACTTCAAAAGATGGGTAAAGATAAAAATGAGCTGCAAAAATTCCTACTGAGAGCTCTATATTTAATCACTTGGGCTAGGTATAGTATGTCTGCCATGTAGTCAGGCTGGGTCATACATGGCGGGTCACACATGTATGTGCAAATATCTGTTCTTGAAAGAATTATGCCCTCTTCCTGTCTTGCCTGTCTGTGGGCAAACCGTCAAAGCAACCCTCAGCTGCCAGGTGATAGAATCCTCAAATGCTAGTAATATAAAAATTACTGTAATAATACAAATGATGCCATGGCTGTCTGTGGCATTGGCACTTTGAGTGCTCAAATCGGCAACTATCCTATTTTCTAATCTTTATTCTTTTATTCAACAAAATGACTGATATGGGCAGTTTAGATGTCCAGCAGAGGAGGTGAAGGATTTTTTTTTTAACCTTAATAGATCATTCCACTGTGTAGACTCAACATGTTAAGTAACAAATACTTTTCTCCCTGCTTCAACCTATTGTTCAGGAGACTAATTCAAGCACATGAACATGTGTGTGACAGGAAATGTTAAATTCTTATTGAGTATTTTTTTTGTGGGGGCATGGGGAGCAGAGGGACATTCTTTTAAAAATTCTTTTCCTAAGAAAAGTGTGGGAACAAAGGGTGAGAATAAGTCAATTCTCAGAATAAGATGTTCTACAAAGATGTAAAGGGGGGTGGGCAAAAGTAATTTTCAACAGCTAGGCGAGAGCTGCCATGAGTGGGGGTCGATCAAATCAATACCATGGCTTCATCATGTGGTGTTGGCTGTAGCAAGGAAATACTAGAGAAAAAGCAGGAGTCCCTATTATGTCCCTTTGCAATGAATGAGACATTCTGCTGGAACCTGGGGTGAGCAGGTGATCTGTCTGCCACTGATTCCTCTGGTGTCAAAGGAGATTCACAGTTACCTAAAATGGAAACACTTTTGGTTTCCTTGCTGAACACTTAAAAACGAGAGAGATTTGTCTGAGGGGTCTGCCCATGCTGCTGCTCTATGACCCAGGGACTTTCTGTCTGTGAGCAGAGACCGGAGCAGGCATCTAACTATCCAAGCAGGATTCTAGATAAACTTACAGTCATGTGAGTGATCAGTGGCTGGCTCGGCCCGCAAGCTATGGCTGAAAGAATGGCTTACCCATCAAACCCACACAGCTCCCAGAATAATTACGATTCCAGGTTTTGTGCTGGCCACTATTTTAATGAATGATTACTTACAGAAATGACAGCAGGGAGAAGAATCATGGAAATTGGCTTCATTCAATGGATAGATCCATTTACACTTTACATTGGGACAATGTATGCCAGTTTTCTCTGATGTCATCTGTTGTTCAGGTCACAATTAGTCATGGTCTGTATTAACCTAGGAGGAGGGGCTTTGTATATTGGCAGAGGGATGCATATTATTTGGGCAAGTGCCTATGAATGCTGAGCTTTCAATAAGGGTACAAGAGATTACTTGCAAAAATGTAACATTTATTTCCTGAATAACTGTAGCTCTTCATTCTCGTGGGGCTTTGGTGGAGGAGAATGTTTTCTTTACTAGTGTACAAACAGTCACGACTAAAAGAAACTAGGAAAAAATATTTATTCCAGCTGTGTTGTGCTCTTTGCTAAAGGAAAGTATATTTTAAAATATATTAGGAGATCTCTGTTTTATAGGCCACACCATAGATCCTTTGATAAATCCAATGTGAACATGCTCATTTACAAGATTTAATGATCAAAACATTAATTTTAAAATTCATTTACAATGCCACCAAATAAAAGGGCTATATATATATATATATCTATGATGGTGAGGCAGTAATTCATTTCAACTTTTTGGGATTCTTGATGCAGGCTGGAGTCCTTTGGGTGTTTCTGTATAATTTAGTGACTGTGACCTTTAGGAGGTAACGAAGTGGTGCCCACTACTAATGTTCTCTCTGAAAAACATCAGTAGCAACAAAACCAAAGTGAAGAGTTTCCTGTCATGTGATTTTCCTCTTTTTACAAAACATGTCTGGGCCTTAACAGAACTTTATATAATTTTACATAATTTCCCCATTCTTAATTCTTTCTTGTTTTAGTGCATTGTGGGTTGGGGGATGGGGGGAGTATTGCATTGTTCTTTAAAAGGAAGCCAACAAGACAATAATAATGATAGCATTCTGAAGTATTTGTCCTGAAGGCAATAGCAAGGGTAAATGACAATTTGTATAACAGTTGGATGAGAGGAAGACTATCCAGAAACTCCTGAGCATCTGTTTCAGTATCAGGGAAGAATGGATGTAACTTAGGCTTGGAAGAGTACTCCCAAGATCAGCTGTGGAAATGGATGCTGCGCCCGTGGGACACACAAATGCAATAGCAAGTGAGGGCACTAGGAGGCAGAGCCTGGGGTACATGTAGGGCTCTTCTTGGTTTCCATGTTGTTTTAATCCCAGAATGGAAAGGAAAAGCCAGAGATTTGAGTAATAAGAAAGGATGATCTTGTAGCACCACAGTTAACGATGACATTTAATGGGCAAAAACAGAAAGGTCAGCCTGGGTCAGTGAGATGACTCAGTGGATAAAGGTGCTTGCCACCAAGCTTGATAACCTGGGTTCAATTCAAGGACCCAGTGGTGGGAGGAGAGCGCAGATTCAGGAGAGAACAGACTCTTATAAGTTGTTTTCTGACTTCTGCATGTTCAGTGGGGGTATATAAGCTTCAGAACACACACACACACCACACACACACACACACACACACACACACACACACACACACAGGAAAAAAAAAAACTTAAAAAAAAGATGAGTATGAAAATGCCTGCCCAGAAGAGTGGTAGGAAATGCCCACACAGCATGGAGCTAAGGAGAGCATGGACAAGAGCATGCCAATAAAGAGACAGTGACCAATGATCAACAGTGTGAGCCGCTGTTGAAAGACAGTCAGAATAGAGCTGACATTACTGCTTGGTAATGGGGTGGTCCCCAGGAACTGACAAGCTGTCCTGGGAATGAGGGGAGCCACACAGCAGTTGAAACCAATAGCCAGCAAGATCAATATTCTGAGTTTGACCAGGAAGGGATAGTGACATGTGAGTGGCTGTCAAGTCGCTGGAGAGTTTTATTCGTGTCATTGTTGTTAAGCAGGCAGGACTTATGTATTTAAAAGTCATTTCAAAGGATTTGGTTGGAAGGTTGACTACACAAATAAGGAGGATTGTTTTTGGTGTTTGACAGGTTGATAGGAACAGTTCCTACCCAATGGGTCTTCCGCATTCTTTGCAAGGAAGGAAGCAAAATCAATTGTTCAGAGTGAGGAGTCAGAGGCCTGGAGATTTGGGGAAAGTAGGGGTAGGCTATGAAGTCATTGAAGACAAAATGAAGAGAGACATGCCGTGGGGGGTGTTGGGTAGTGCAGGTCTGTTAGATGATGGTCAAACATTTATAAGGAAGGCAGAGACCAGTCTTTAAGGTATGTAGCTCTCTCTGTAACACAACCATTCAGATGGAGCTGATGAGATTAACTCAACTGTGCTGTGGTTGTTTTGGAAGCAAAGGGTAGGAGTTTTTTCTGCTTGGGACTTTTTCCAGATCAGTGGCAGAAGGGAGGTAGTGGAGTCTGGAGCATTTGTGGGGCTGTTGTGAAAACGGTGAAGCATGACACCCCCATCTGGGCAAAGAGGAATACGAAGGAAGGGTGTGAGCCAGGATCTCTATTGGCTTGAAGAAGGACCTTATTTACCAGTATGCCACCTTTAACACAGCTGGTCCACAGGAGAAAAAGCATGTGCTCCTTTGAAAGATGTAATTTTTTCTTTTAAAAGGCTCTGAATGTAAAGAATATCTTATTGATTAAAATAGAGGAGAAAGAGAACTGGGTCTAACTTTTAGCAGTTCTCTCTCCCATCAGGTTCGTAGGAGGCCAGCTACAGGAAAGCAAACCTCAGTCCATGCTAATGCATGTTCAGATGTGAGTATAAGTTTCTGCTCTGCCAGAGGCAACACTCTCAGAATAAGGAGCTTGTTTGGCTAAGGTAAAGGAGGGTCATTGTATGCCAAGAATTGCCCTCCAGGTGAGGAGAAAGAAGAGGAAGAGGAGGATTATCACCATCTTACGCAGGAACCTCACTTAATTGTCTATCGAGCTTGTGAAGGGAAATCTGAGTTAAACTGCTTGAGAAAGTGATCCACAAGGCCGAAAAACAGAAATTTCACTCATTGAAGAGTATCATTCCTTTTCTGTCCTATGTAGTCTTTTGGTATCATTTTTTATAAAAACTTGTAGATAAGATGGAATAGAAAAGTAATGAAACATTTGCTATGTAGAAAGCAGATAGGAAAACAGAAATGAAATAATTTATAGTCAGACTTCACAACACTTTTAGCCGGTTCCCCAGTTTCTGTCCCCAAATGATGAGTGATAGCCAGGGTAACCTTCTTTCCAGAAAGGCAAGAAACCAGGAATTTCAACTAAGGAAATGGACTTTTCCACTCATCAACCAAACTTCAAATAAAAAGAAACAGTGGTGGCATACCCCCTCAATCCCAGCACTAGGGAAGCAAAGGCAGGTGGATCTCTTGAGTCCAAGGCCAGTCTGGTCTGCAAAGCAAGGTCCAGGGCAGACAGGGCCACACAGAGAAACATTGTCTTAAAAAACAGAAACAAAACCAAAACCAAACAAAAGAAATAATCTAACTGTTCAAAGACCAACCTGAACTGAACCATGAACCTGAGGCAGAGGCTGGAATCCTAGCACAAGCTGCTGTGTGTGGGTGAGATGATGGATCTGGCTCCCCACTGCAGGGAACACCAGGCTATTTCTCGCTTTTGGATGTGAGCATGCATCCGTGTCTACAAGCATGACTGCGGAATCTCGAGGGCTTCCATGCAGAAGGGGCTCTCTGACTGGCTTAATGAGATGGAAGAGTAGGAAAGGAAGCAGCGCGGGTTTGTTTGCGTCAACAAATGGAGCAATTAAAAAGATAAGAAGGGAAGCCAAGATGAAGATTATTCAAAGGAAGCAGATAACGGGAAGAATGAAACAAAAATTCCTCAAAGACAATTTGTCCTAAGAAAATGACCGCCATTTTTGGTTAAATCAGAAATCAAATGAAACTATGTGTCTTTGAGGTCTGGTGTTACAAAGTACAGGACAGGGAGATGGTTCTTTGATAAGGGAGATCTGGCCCTGGAGTGTATTCGTTGCTTTTCTGAGCCTCTGTTTCCCTACCTCTAAGGATCAAGTGTTGCTCTCGTGCAGTGGTATGAACAGAAAGAAAGGCTATCGGCATTGTCTCTTGCCTTCTCCCACCCACAGCCACCATGATGGAGAGAGGATGGCTGTCTTTTCAGTCCTTTTTTCCCAAATGCTGAAGATGAGCCTCTGACAACTTAGGAGTGAACAGCTCTTTGTAGTTTGCCCTTGAAAAGTTTATTCCAAAGCCAAGATGATGAATGGGGCGAAGTTGGGAAAAATACATCTGTAAGGTGACAATTGAAAGAGTCTCATAGAATAGATGAGTTTGTGTCTGTCAGAAGTGAGGTAATGTTGGGAAGGAAGGCAAAAGTAGATCATGTTGGAAGCTATCTCTGAAGTTAAAAAGCTATTTATAGCCCCATACTAGCCTTTATATTGTATCTTTCATATTTATGCATGTTTTCTGTGACCAAGTCACATCAAGTTAAGGTGTCAATCACCTCCTGGGGGGCATAAGAAAGCACAAGTGTTCACTATATGCCACCAAACATACTTATTACATTTTACTGAAATGGTAAGAATAAACATACAGCAAATGCACCTTAGTTCTGGAAGACAGATTGCAAATTCATAAAGGAGAACCAGGAGCCTTCTTTCCTCACATAAAACCACAAATAAATACTTTTTCATTTAGACATAAGTAACCTTAGTTTGGCTAACATAAGGCCAGACTCTCACAGAAAAAAAAAATAAGCACTTCTACTCTGTAGTATGGTTTTGGATGAAAACCTGTAAAACCATCTCTAATTGCCAAGCCTATGAAACCATGGAGAAGGGCACATGAAAACATAGGTTCCAAGGTGTGCTGGCTCTTACACAGACTTGCATGCAGACTGCACAGGGTTATAGAAGTTGCTTTTGTGGCAAAAGAACCGTGAGAGAGTTTCTGTTAGCTGTCAGACAAAGAATCAGGTCCTTGAAAGACTGGTTCACGCTCACATGGCCAGCAAGCCTGAGATGCAAGTCTGATCCATATCTTGCTGCTGGTGACCTCTGGGGCCTGACTGCATGGTCTGTGAATATAAGTTTGGGTCTGTTTGGGAAGCACCTGACTTTTCCTACAGTGAACACTCTATTCACTTACAGTCACTGTTTATGATAGAAAAAAAAAGGACAATTTATTTTCAGGATCAAATAGAAACTATTGTACTGATGGTGAGGCAGGAGGAAGCCAGCGACCCCAGGACTCTGATGCCTGTAGCCAAAGAGACCACGGTCCTTATCTCCCTAATACTCTGTCCTCAGCCCTTTAAGACTAGAGCAAGTAGTCTCAGCTCTGAATACCAATCTTCAGTAAGTGATACTTGGCATCGCTGGATTGGAGCAAAGTCATTTTGTTGGGAGGGTCTGTAGCTGGGCTTTAAGGTGTCTAGAGAGCAGAGGAACAATGAGAACACTTTGCTCCTAAGGGACAGGATTGGCCAGGCCAGCCCTGGCAGAGCTTCTGCTTGGGCAGAAACTTAGGTAAAAACTTCTGTGGAAATAGGGAAAGGCTATCGGGTGGCTATGGCAAAACAATATAAAATTCATGCCCTTTGTTACATGTGCTGTGTACAGTTGTGGGAATCTCACCCAGATCATGCACTGTACAGGTTATTATTGTCATCGTCCTTAACTTATAGATCAAGGTCCAGTAGTTATCCCCAAGTCACATAGCTGGTAAGTGACAATGCTGTGACCTGAGCCATTTGACTCATGCTGTGCTGCCTGGGGCTAATGAGTCTGAACTTGACTTGGTAGGATGTGGAGCAGCCTTGCCTATTCATAACACAAGTTAGCCTGAGGTGAATTTCAGTGAGGTCTACAGACAGAAGACAAGTTGATGAGACCAAATTAGCACAAAATACTGAAATAAATGTTCTGTGTCTCTTTTCGCAGGGTGTTAACTGTGCAGCATTCCCCTGTAAGAGAGCTAGCTGCTCGAAGAGAAAACCCAAGTTCACTCAGAGGTCTAGAAGGTGTCATCTGCACTGGCTAAGCATCAAATACCTGGGTAGGAGTGGATGCACTTCCTATTTGCAACCCCAGTCTGTCTACTGTGATGATATCATTTGACTTAGGGTCACCAGGGCTGGACACCTGTGGTCACCTGGATCCCTATTTACTTACCACATGGCCCTTTATCTCTGTAGATCTGATGTCCTGAATAATATCACACCTGATTCTGAGGAATTGGAGCAAGAATTTCCTAGCCCTTGCCCTTTTCCTTTCTATCCCATTGTAACTACCATAATTAGGTACCCTGTGACTTCGGAATCAATGCTGTTAGATCAATCTTTCTAAAAGCAGCCAGTATCACTGTGTCCACCTGATTCTTTATTGTCTCCCAAATTACATCCAGACAAATTCCCCTAGCACTCAAAATCTTTACAAGTTTCCCTAACAGCCAATCCTCAATGTACCAGGCTGCAACTGCCCCCACCCTTGCCCGCCCCCCTGCCTCTAAGAGCATGTAACACTTTCCTTTTTTGCCTTCTCTCTGAATGCAGCTTTGCCTGGAGACAGCCAGTACACCTAGTGTTTGCTTGACTTGTTATTTCTTACTTACTCCATTTGGATACAACAGATTTTCTGCAGGGCAAATTCGACTGTATTCATTCAATGGATTTGAAAACGGTGGCCCAGAGGGGACAGAGGGGGCCAGGAGCCTGAGATTCCATACCTAAGAAGTCAGAACCTCAAACTTCATTTTGTACCCCCCATCCTTATCTTAGCTATCAAATTCTACAAAAGTCCAGCTCAAATGCATTAATTCTGTACTTTTCCAAAATCAAGGGATGAGGCACTCCTCTGGGTTCATATAGCAACTTGTCTCACTTGCTAACTGCTTAAAACAATTGGGGGAAAGTCCTGAGAATTCCTGCACAAGGACATGGCAGGGCACAGTGCCAACAGAGGTCAAGCTTTCAAAATGCAGTGCACTCTGGTATGTTCAAAACTTCAGCTAGGAACCTCCTAAGCTGATTTTGAGATCCACTCCTGAGTTCTGAACTGCAGTTTGAAAATCTCGAACTGAAGTCTTCTAAGATCCCCCTTCCCCGCCCCCCCTGATATTTTTAGAGTTCTGCAACAGACCAGACTTGCAAGAGAGAGACATTTAGCAGGGATTTAAGTACAGTTCCTTCTGGAAACAAAAACAGTTCTGACAAGACTGGGACAGGAAGGAAAGGCCTTGGCCAGCCAGGGGACATCAGCTCCTTTTGGGAAGGTCAAAGGTGGCTAGGTCAAAGCGTGGCATTTTCGAGGAGTGAGATTTGTGGGAACCAAAGACACAGGGGGAAAGATCTCTCAATAAGATGTGTCTGAGGCCTGAGAGGAAACTTACATGCTCATCATAATCTTGAATATAGAGGGAAATCAGCTAGAATTTCAAAATAATAAAAATGCAATAAAATTCCTTGTTTCTATCTGCATAGAGAGTCTCTGGGCCTTCAGGCCTGTAAACCTGTCACTGAATTTAGTATCATTTCAAGTTTATGAAGCACTTGATGTTTGCAAAGTGCTTGTACAATTACCAATTACCATAATGTTCATCTTCTGAGTATTGCAGCTTACAGAAGGCCTGAGGACTACAAACTTAGAGTGAAGGAATTTTTTTTTTCTTTCCAAAAGGAGAAACATTGGTCAAGCCAGTTAAAGAGCAGGCTTCTGAGTTTATGTTTCGGGAGCTGCTTAAGATGTGGGGTGCTTGCTTCTGGAGACCCCTTCATTTCTCAGCACCTAGAGCCTGTCGTGACAGCCTGTGCTATACTTGGAAGTGCCCAGAATTACAAAGTGCTCTTGGAGCAGAGGGGCAAAAGGTACCTGTAACCCAAGCATAGGCCAGAGTGAGGGATGCAGGGAAGTTTTTGCAGTTGCTGGGGAAAAGCCATGAGGATAACACAGAGCTGTTCCAGACCCTTCTAGTGCCAGCTGACTAGTGCACATGAGAACTCTAGGCATGGGCTTGCTTAGCATCCTGTGTTCTGGCTGTGTTGACAGGCAACACGTCAATGAAACTCACGACACTGCTGGATTTCAAGGAATTTTGAGGAAATAGCTCCAAGGGGTGTCAAAGGCAATGGTTTCAGGATGCGTCTGCTTCCTTTGGGAGGAGGGAGGTTCCCCTGTGCTTCTTCCCCTACTTTGGAAAGACAACAGCAGCAGCCACTGCTGCTGGCAACAGGCTGCCCTAGGAGCTGGGCAAGACTGGAATGCTAGTGCCATTGTAGTTTACCAGTCTGAGAACAAAAAAGCAACTTTTTCTTTGAAAGTGAATTTTGAGCCACACATTTTCTGTTAGCTAAAGCCTCTGTCGGAAATCCTGCAGTTTCTGACAGTAGACCGCTAGCTAAATACCAGGTCAGCTGGCTGGCTTTTAGCTGGAAAGTGTTCTACTTGACTTTGCCTGGAATACTTACCCTACTGGCTCATGTTCATTAGGGGAAATCTAAGAGTGACTCTCTTCATGAGAGGGCACTTGCTCATGTTAACACATTTATGTCTTAGAATGCATGTTGAGGGCTCCAGAATATCATTTAAAGTAGAACGAGAATTTCACTGCACTAATTTTTTCCCAAACAAACAACTGGTGAGTGTTTGGGAAGCAGCTATCCCAGATCATTTCGTTCTCCCCATCACTGTACATCTGGCCATTAGTCCTCATCCTCATAACCAAGGCACCGGGTGACTCTGCGCTTAAGCATTCTGCTCCTGCTCTCAAGAGGCAAGACAGTTTTCTTGCCCATGACGTGTGTGACTGATAACCTGTGTGTGGAGAATGCTCGGTTCTTACTTCCTGTCAGTTGTGCCGTTTGTTTTCGAAACACCTTGTACCTGCTGGTGATTTTGCAGACCTGCCAGAAAGCCTCTCGTGCCCTCAGCCTCCTAGTAGGTCTGACTGCTACTCAGTGCCTAAGTCCTCCCCACGTGGCTCCGTGGCTCTCCAGAGCTGCTGCTCATCACATGCCTTTTTGGCTTCCACAACTTCTCAGTGTTCCAGCTGTTTGTGTTCCCAAAACTCATCTGTGGAAACCTAATCCCCAAGGGGCCACACTGAGGGGTGGGGCTTTTTGGAAGTGATTCAGTTTAGTGTGTTCTGTTCTAATAAACAGGACTTCTGTCCCTTTGGAAAAGACATGATGATTAGTTTACTTCTGTGGCTTCCGAAGAAGGTTGAAGACATATGTCCCCTACCCCAAGTAAGAAAAATCAAGAAAATGCAAACAAAACACCTATTTTTTTCTTTTTTTTAATGAAGGAAGATATTGAAACCAAATCCAATCCTGAAAGCATTATGTGTAGGTGCTGGAAAAATGGCTGTCACGGGGACGAATCAAAAGCACTTTGGTCTATTTTTAAGCCACCAGACAAAATATAAATTAATTAGCAGTAAGAGAGAATTCTTTTCCTTCTCCCCCCACCCCTTTCTAACACAGGGTCTCCCTGGAACTCCTACAGAACAGGCTGATCTTGAACTCACTGAGCTCTGCTTACCTCTCAAGTGCTGGGATTAAAGGTGTGTGCCAGCACAGCCAGCTGAGAATTCTTACTGTAACTCACTGTGGAATGCTTTCGTGCACCCCTCCCTGGAAATAACCCTGTCCTTTAGAGACTGCCTTTCATCTTGTTCTTCCGATACTCTCGGTTTCATGGGTTTTCTTTTATCCTTGTATGCCATACCACACCTGTCACAAGTCTCTCATGTTATTCTCCTTGTTTAGAAGGCCCAAGCTCCCTTCTCATTATTGAATTCCATGTTGGAAAACCTTAACTCCTCCATGGACCCTTTCTGATGGAAAGAACAGCAATTATCACTGTGTTAAGCCCTTCCTCTGAGAAGCATCAGGGTGCTGTTCTGTGTCCATTCACACTTATGAGGCGGCGTGGCATACATGGAGACGGTACCATCACCATCTCTACCCTGTGAAGGAAACCTTAATTTAGGGTGGTCTGTGTTGTGTGGTGTCTACACGGCTTCATATGCAGACAGGTGCTAAGTAACTTCAGTTCTCAGGAGAGACCAGGCTCTGCCTCGAGCCAGGCAGTAACCTGTGCAGGCAGCAGCAGCCATCCACGCTGTCTCTGGTAGCTCATGAATTTGTTGGCAACTTGAAAATACCCTGGCTGCCACAGTTGAGGAGTGACTAAGTAACAATTAAATTTGAAACAGAAGACTACCCCCCATCCCCCAATGAGGAAGAAATGTAGAAACAAAATTCAATACTGGCAACATTGAAGCAGCGTGCACTTGATTTTTAAAAGGCTACGTTTTTTTTCTTTGAATATTTTTAAACCAAATGATACAGTACTAACCTAGAAATCATCACTATGACATCGCATTGCTAATGGCAAAACAGCACAGCTTCACCTGAAAGGGGCAATTGGGAGACTTCCTTTATCAGGGGAAGGTACAAGAGGAATAATTATCATCAAAGCCTGGTATTGCTTCCATTGTGGAATCAAAAAATTGCTGCACTTCTCTGTCAAGTCCAAATTGCTCTCTATGGTATAATTTCCAGAAAAGTAACTATGGGAGGATGGACCCTAACTTAGGAAAAATTATAAGTGAAATAACTGTGTGTACAGCACAGAGTACAAAAAAGTTCAGCTTAGTCCCCAGCCTGGGCCACTGACTCTGGATCAAATGAGAATTGTGGCTGGTTCACACAGCCCAAGTGAAGCCTTTTACTTATGGAGACTGAAGACTTCCTTATGGTACTAAAATATATTTGTTATAACTAAACACTGTTGCTGGGATATAAAATAATGGCAGTTGGGCAACTCACAGATAACAAGTGATAATGAATATTAAATACACTACATGACACTGTTCTTTTAGATCTCTCAATACATAATGGCTGTCAATATATAGTAAAGTTACCAGAACCCTAATGTTTACTAAGCATCACTCCAAGTGCCCTAGGTGAATTCTTTTAATGATGACAACAAACCAAACAATTACATAACTAATCCTGGGTAGGCCATAATAGCAGATCCCAGTTGATTTAAGCTAAGAGGCAAAGAAGTGATTCGCTGTAGAGAATCAATGCCTGGCCATTAAAGCAGATCTTTATTTGATAAAAAGCAACAGTGGGGTGTCTGAGTGTGCCTTTCTTTATTCCAGAAAAGCCTTCCTAAAAGGATGCCTATAAACCAGAAATCATCCATCCATATTAGAATACAAGCTCTGGAATTTTTTTGCATCATGTATCTGGAGCCTAGGACAGCCTTTGTGTATCTGGAGTCTCGGATGGTCTTTGGGCCATGGAAGGCTCTTGACAGTTATGCAACAAGCTGAAAATGAATCAATGAAGGAATGAGGAATATCTAAGCAATGCTGTACATTGAAAAAAATACTCAATAGATTGCGCTGGTATCATAATTTAAAGGGAATTGTGAACCTATTTCTCACAAAAGGAGGAGCTATGTTCTGAATTTTGTGGTTGCATAAATCTCAATTTTCATTTTGTTTGTTTAAAGCGAAGGTGAAATGAGAAAGCTTTCTCATCTAATAGAGACAGTATTAAAATACATTTATGAGGAAAAGAGAAAAAACATTTCACGAGTCTTAAATCTCATGTAAAACCCTAGGGCCATTGTGGAAAAACCCTGTCACCATCTTTGGATTTTCATAATGGCAGTGGGAGGCCATTATGAAATGGTGTTCAGAGGGTCAAAGCTACAGTTACAGCTAATGTCTCTTGGGAGAGCTTACTCCAACTATGGATTTAGGATTCAGGGCCTTGAGAAAATAGCACTCTTTGAGTGTTTTCAATGGTTTGGAGCTGTGATGGCAGTGAGTTGGGTTGCTTTCAGTAGGAGGTTTTTAATAACTAGTCAGCTTTCTCATGGATTCAGATGAAGGAAATGGTAACATGCATTCATCCTATTATATGGAAGTAGAAGGCAGCTGAGATCCACATTATAGACTTGAACATGACGATCTCTGCTACCCTGTTAAAAGTCCTGTGTATTGCTTCCGTCAAAATGTCATGAGAACACAGGGCCCAGGAAACTGGCTTTTTCTTGCAGTTAATTATAATTTCTTTTGTTAGAAGACTAAAAGCAAGGACTAGATGTAAGCTGTGTCAACATTGGTATCTATGAAGGCCAGGGTGACCAAAAGCCAACTGGAATGAATGCCCAAGGGACTGACCAAGGGATGGGGGCCAGTGGTGACCTGCTGCTCCTTGCAGGGGCACTCCTTTTGGCCAGTTTCCTGGGGGCAGCAGACACAATGCTAAATAGCTCCCTGATGGCAACCTCACAGAAATATAGTCTCTTATTTTCATTGCTACTTCATAGCTGTGATTTTGCTACTGTTATACATCATAATATAAATATCTGTGTTTTCTGATGGTCTTAGGCAACCCCTGTGAAAGGGTCATTCAACTCCCAACCAACAGGTTGAGAATCACTGATCTAAGATGTCACCTGGCACATAGTAGACACTCATTGAAGTGCCACTTGTAGATTCTGCTATCTTTCCAGCTTGCTAATGAAAATAAAATGTGCCTCATCCCCAGACTGGTGAAGCTTTTAATGAACTACTAAAGAAATGATGACATTAAAATCACTAAAACAATGCTAGACACATGCACAGCATTAGCATCACTTGTATGTCAAGGACAGCAGAGCTCAGTAGCTACATCCCATGAACCAGCAGCTTTGGGTTCCTCTGATGGACACTGAACTGACTATGTTGCTGCTTCAGGTCCATCAGCAACACTGGGCACCTCAGATGAGCCTTTCTCTCCTTTGGGCTCAGTGGCTCCTTTATAGAGCAGAGGGCCTGCTCTTCTGGAACACTGAATAAGGCAAACTCAAGTCATTCAGGAAGGCTAGAGCACTACTCCAATAAATGACTTTTGGCTGCTTCCACCAGCCTCATAAGGAAAACCCACATTGTGGGGAAATCATCACTAGAAATTGAAATTGCTACTCATAATACACATTCCTAGGATTTAACATAAGAATGACTATGCAGGAGAGAAAGCATTCTGTCCAGTTTTAGGAGGCGTATTCTTTATTTAATTATCACTCTCTTTTTCTTATTCTCTGTTAAGATCAAAATATTGTTTCATTTGTGTTCCCTAAATATGTGGTCCCAAATACTATTGGAGAACAAGCCAGATACTCAGCGCTTATGTCTTCTAGAGTGCAGTCCCGACCACTCATGCTCCAGGGAAGCAGGAGTTTGCTATTCTGCCCAACAGGAACATTCAAGAGCCACAGCACTCTCGCATCCTGCAGTGGGCCTTTCATTTGGTGGGTATTTGGCACCTGAGCCATGTGGCTTTCTGAAATTCTATTCCTGGGTCAATCTGCCAACTCATTGTCATCTCTGAGAATTCTTCATGCCATGTAAAATGCTGGCAAGTACACACTAAGCTCTTATGTTAGTTGATATTGGCACAGGGGAAGTGCTCAAAATGATTTTATGCTGCCCTTTTTATTTTTGAAAAGGTCATTTTTTTATCTTGTGTCATTTGCTTTTGTAGGACTAATATACACACATGCTTAAGGAGAGAGATGATGAATGACGCAATGGAAAAAGACTCTACGAAGCCGACAACCCAGCAGGACCATTAGTCATGAGGAAGGCATTCAAGATTCCCACACCAGCTGTAACGCTCTGAATTTAGGAAAATCATTCTATCCGATGTCTTAAAATATGAATAAGGATGCATCAATTTTAGCTTCTAACCTGCTCATTATATGAGATTCTTAGTGAGGTTGATAGGTTGTTCTAAAATTTGGGGTTTGATGTTAATAGAACCAACACTGGGATAAGAGATTTTCAGTCAACCCCCACAGAGCATACAGGGCTTCTAAGCCAGGGCCAAGCTAGACACAGCAGTTCAATGGCTGAGTATAACGGAAGTGACTACATGTAATATCTGGGTCATTTGAGTTTATCCTTTAAGAAGTCAGACCGCATTCAAACTTTTAAAAAGTCCCTCCCTTATATGCAATGGGTAATCATCTTACTTTAACCAGAATCTTAGCCATGAAATTTTGGGCTCCTGTGTTATTAAGTCACTACTAAATTAGGTTTGCAAAATTCTGGTGGTTACACAAGAAAATTAATGGGAAAAAACTGTATTTATTTCTCCCTATATAGTGTGGTGACTAAGGAAGAGAGAAACAACTGTAGACTTAGGTCAGCTAAAGTAATTGGGACCCAGGTCAGGTATATAGCTGTTTGTGTCCAGAGAATAAGACACACAGGTTAGCAGACCCTGGGTGAGTGTCTACATGGGGCAGCCTAGATGAAAACTACTAATATCACCTCATTGGCCTTGTCTTGCTTGCAGGCTCACTTAGTAACTTTCAGATAGCTAATATGCATTTCTTGCTATGTTAATACCTGAAGTGAAGGTCCCTTTGATTAAGAAAAAACATTGCTTTCTGGCTTGTTTGTTTGCTGCTTATCTGATCCATTCATCCATCCATCCATCCAACAAATACATATTGAGTGTCCCCTCCCTGCCAGGCATTATTCTGTGTCCTAAGGACAGCCACAGAATAAGAACAGATCCAAATCTCCATCTCCAAAAAAGAATATATCCTGGTCAGAGGAGGCAATTAAGAGAAAGCACATAATATATCAGAAAGTACTGTTGTAGAAAAATTATATAGCAGAGAAGAACTAAGTGAATGCTTACAGGGACTTGCTAATTCCAATATAGAGCCAGGAGGGTCCAGGCAAGAGGAAGGAGAGAGGGGAAGCTTAGAGGCATTGCAATCTGAGGGGACAGCCAGCAAGAAACTGTCCCTGACACATGCAGGGCACATGGGGCCAGAGTGTGACTTCAATCCTCTGGATAGGGAAGGCTATTCCACCCCACGGAGACATGCTAACACAGAAGTTTGATGTCTGGTTTACATTTCTGCCTTCGAGCTTAATTAAACTAAGTCTATTGTCTTAGGAGATTGAAGTAATTCTTGGAGTTCTTTGCATATTTAACTTTATGCCCCTGAAAAGTTGAAGATATGATTTGTTTTATGGTGCTAGGGATTGAACACAGGACCTCACACATTCCGAGTGCTCTACTGCTGTGTTATAAGCCCAGCCCACACTTCAAAGGATATGACTCAGAAACTTAGCAGCTCCTCTGTGGTGGTGTTCTCTTTGTGACCAGCTCTGAGCCCCAACCCTGATACCACCAGAATATTGTCAACAGGCGTTTGAGTGGAGAGTGGTGCACTACACAGCGAGGGATCAAGACTAGTCCTTGTTTGAAGGGCAGCTTCAAGCACATATTGAGATACACAGTTTTATAAGTGGAATGAGAGAATTGCTCCAAGTAAAGTTCATGTAAATATCTCTAAGGACTTTGGTGGGGATCTGGGCTCGAATCATGGAATTGAATTTCACCAGCTGGTAGAATGTGAAGTTGGTTATGGAGGTGATCTGGGAGTTTGGCTTTCTCTCACAAAGGCGAGACTCCCAAACCAAAAGTGAGGTTCGAAGATTCATGAAGTCAGTACCTGGCAAGGCTTAATAGCATTTGTTTCCACCACTTCTTCCTGCTCCATGATTCAGAATTGCTGCCCACATGGAATTGTGATGAGATTGTTATTAGTCATCAGTTTTGGTACCATAGACTTCCAACAATATGGTTGAACAGGAGAGCCCAGGTTGCTGTGCTGAGGCCAACCTCGACCCCAGTGGTCTCTTTGTGTGTACTCTCTAGTACCCTCACCCTCCTACAGAGCCCGGAATGGAAGTGAGGTGTTGAGTTGAAAGCCCTCTGTACTTGGTCATTGTTCATCTTCATTAAATCTTCATTTGTGTAATTCCTCTGACCCCCATAGTTTTGAGGAAAATTTTTTATAAGAATAGATGCCTGAATTATATAAGGACAAGTAAAAGTAAAACAAAACACCGTGAGCCCCAGTGGTTTGTTTTATTGCTAATGTTGAAATAATAAGCTATCCTTGAGTCTGAACATTGGGTGTCAACTACATAGGAAGAGGGACATCACTAGATTTCTAAGACTACCCACTAGTCAATTAAAACCTCTCTCGGATGTCACTCTCGAAAGCATTTGTAGATATGGTTAAATGTACAATCAATCGGTTCCAAGGAAAATAAATTATACAGTAGGCCTCCTGCAATTAGTTGCATAGCCTTGAAAGCAGAAAGGGAGGCTTCTCTGCAGGATTCTTCCTCAAGCCTGAAGCCTTAGCAGCTACCACAGCTTCTAGGCTGAGAGTCTGCCCTGCAGATTGTGCACTTGTTAGCTTCTACAACTCCATAAACCAGTTCTTTGAAATGGGTCTCTATATGCATGCACACATAGATTACTTCCAGCAATTGTTTCTGTTTCTCTGGAGAACTCTGTCTAATTCAGGTGTGTCTAAAGGCTTATTTATTTATTTTTGTCAAAAAAATCCATTTTTACGGTGCTAGGGATCAAACCTGGGGCCTTTTATAATAGGCAAGTGTTCTATCATGGTACTACCTTCTCAATTCTGCCAGGGACTCTTGATAGAAGGCTGAAGCAGGATAGCGGCAAGTTCAAGGCCCACCAGGGCTATAGACTGAGGTCATGACCAGTATGGGCAATTTAGCAAGATGTTATCGCAAAACAGAAAATTAAAGGGGTGGTGGTGGTGGTGGTATATAGCTCATGTCTAGCACATGCAAGGCCCTGGGTTTAGACTGTCAGTACTACAAAAATAAGCAACAATTCTTTATGCTGCTTCAACCATGCGATGGGATTTGATAGAAATGATGACTCAATAGCACCACATGGCACTCTCCATTTCTGCCAGCATCCTAAAATTCCCTTTGGTCAAGGCTAGGCAACCTGACTCCGGTGGGGGATCATCGCTACTATGGCAATGGCTGACATGGTCTATTAGGGTGACAGGGAACGCCTGGGTTCTAAGTGGACAACAGAGTGGATGTAATGCCAAACTCATAACTTGACTGAAAATATAGGCATATGATGAGGTGGCAGAGTTAAAACTGGTTGGCCTGTCCCTCGCCAGGTAAAATTCTGACCTTAACTAGGACACAAAACCCCTGTTACCAATGAGAAAATATATTTGTGCGATGGTGGCTGCTCTGCAGTTTCTAGAATGAATGCGCAGAGGACAACGGCAACGCAGAGAGATATTCCGCAGAGGATAAATCTGCTTTCATTTCTACCAGGCTGCCCTTAATCGTATGGAAATAAACCTTTGGTGGAAAGTGAGATTAAAAACTGTGACATCATCTAAATTTAGAGCCGCTGCTCCAAGCTAAAAATTTGAGTGGGCTCCAAATTTCATTTTCTTGTCTCCTAGTTAATTTTTCTACTTTATCCTTTTTTTTTCTTCCCTTTGTCGTAAAGCCTCCTCACAGCATTTTCAGGATTTGGAGGAAGAAAAATAAAAACCTCGCACCAGGTTTCTGATTTCCTATTTCCTTGCTGTGTATGTATTTCGTTAGGTGTTTTCTTCCATCATTCCTTCTACCTTCCTATAAATTTGGTTAGCAGAGATTGAAATCAATGGCAGGAGCCAATCCTGTTTCTAGAAGTGAAGTCCAGAAGGAGTATAAACCGCAATAACCTGCCAAGAACAATCTCCCCTAGAGAGCAGGAAGGCTCCTTGTAGCTAATGAGACCAGAGCAAGAGGTTGCTAATGACCAAGACACACTGGTCTTTGCAAGGCGGTAAGCTGCACTGCCTACACAAAGGCAGAACTGAAAGTGAAGGAAGACATCTGGCCACAGACAGCAGAGAGATGCCTTTAAGCAGACCTAAACTCTAAGCCCCGCCCTCCACAGCACCATGTGATTCTGGAACACTACAATGATGTTTTCTAATTCACTCACGGACATGCTCTTACCTCTGCACATCTTAATCTTCCTTTCTAATTTAAAGTCCTTCTCTAATCTGAGTTCCTTTCATCCCTGATGTGAATTTACACTATTTTTTTTTTTTGCCTCCTCACCCATTTCCATCATAGCGTCTCCTCCTTCATCTGTTTGCTGAGTTTTATCAAGCTTCCAAGTGAAGGGACCACCTCCCCATTTTGGCAGCCAAAACAGTCAAACATGCACTTGCCTGACCTTGTCTTGGTTACTAGGAGGTCAGATGCCTGCCTTGTGGCAAGGAACCAATCAGAAGTTAGCTGGTGGTGCTATGCTTTACGGCTCTGGGTGTGCTTTCCGGACAAGTGCACAGCAATGACGTGCAGAGCATAGCAACCACCCTGGGAGGGCCTATGGGCCATAACCACCAGTTGACCAATCAACACAGGGCAAACCCTCCAAGCCTGGAGGCACACCAATCCTGAGCCTGTGCGTACCCCTAGACACTCCCCTTACGCTGCCCTATAAGATCTCTATGCAGATGCTTGGCAGGGTCTTTCCTAGCCATCCGCCATTGTGGGTTGATGAAAGACCAGAGCTAACATGGGGTTAGCTTGTTAAACAACTGCAATAAAGCCTCGTGCAGTTTGCATCATGTTTCCGCCTCTGCATGGTGATTGGGGTAGCCGAGGTCCTGGGCTGAGATCCTTGGGGCCTGAGCTTCCGGGGGTCTTTCACAAGAAAGATCCTTTCTTTCCTCTTAACATCCCCACTCCAGTTAACATGTTGTGGCTTTAACCGTTGCGTTGGGTTTTAATCCCAGTGACTGTCTTACTGAATGGAGAGGGATTTTGTCACTACAGAAAACCAGCGAAGACCCAAAACATTCAGTTCACAGTGCAATTGTCTGTTTCCTACTGAGTCATGCTCTTGGCTGGATTAGCCATGGGCTGCTTGCTTCTACAGGGCAAAGCACTTCAGCCTGACTTTTCAGACCTCAAACTCACATGACAGGGCATGTCTGAGCTTCTGCATTCACACTGATGACTAGAACTGTGAAAAAAAAATGCTTTTCAGAGGAAAGAGCTTACCTAAATGTTCCTGAGGGGAAAACCAAGAGCAACACTATTTTATACGATGAGGAAACAGACTGCCACTCCTCAGCCCATTCATTTCTACTCCTACCCCATCATTTTACACAGGAAACAAAGGTGGGCTCCTGGGAGGTGGGTGTAGCTGCATCCTGTCCATGCCTGTTAGACCAGTCAAAACCTGCAAAGGCCACCAAGACTGTTCAGTAAAACGGGTCCCTGGCCAAGCCAACTGGAAGTAAAATCCTTATACAGAGCAACAAAATAGATAAATTCTTCAGGACCATGAAGAATTTATCTTCATGTACATTTTTACACAGGGATTTCCCTCTGCTTTTTCAACACTTCCCAATGGTCTATGTAGTTCAGACTTTGAAATCATTCAAATCATGCAAGTTTGCCTGTGCATTCACTTTACCTTTGTGCTCCTCAGGATGTAGGCCTCAGTCCTCCACGATGAGAGTGTGCAGAGCAATCTGCCCTCAGGAGGACCTGCCAGGTTGTCATTAGAAAGGATACTTGTGATCAAATCCATACCACATCCTGAAGAGCTGTGCACTCTCTGTCTTTGTCAGGTTTTTATCCAACTTATTTGCTTCCTGGAGAGAGACCATAGAAAATGGTACATCTTAAATACACGTCAAACCAAATCCAATTTAACTACATTACTAAAGAAACATTTTAAAAAGTCTAGGCATGTTCATCTTAATGGTGAAAGAGTTTTCAAATTAGCTCAGGATCTTAGTATATGGGTGAGACTTTTTTGGCACAGTTCAGAGTTCTCTTTCTTAATCATCTCAATTTTACTAAATAGCCAAGAGATATCATTTTGGACACTAGAGGAAATCATGCTTCTGTCACTTTGCTGTTGCAGGAATCTTGCAGTTCACTTAAATCTAGGTGGCATTTATTTGCAGATTATCAAGAAACGACTAGAGAAACAGCAGCCTAATGACTGTTACACTGGTTTTTGTTCACTTTCTTTTTGATAGCTCACTATTAAAGGCTGCCATTGGTTTTTGCCTTTCTGTTACCATTAGGAGCAGTTCAAAGAGATGATCCTGATGGGAAGCCAATATGAACTGCAGTGCACCTGTTTCTCCTTACCCACAAGCACCATAAAGTCAGGGAGGAGGCAGTAGAGACAAAAGAGAAAGACAATGTACTCCATGGCAGAGCAGAGGATGAAAGATGGAGAAATGGGAGAGAAGGCAACTGGAAAGGTTTTGTGCTAAAGATGCTTGCACTGCGCTAAGATGGAGCTTCAGGAGCATTTTGATGCCTGAGGATTGCATTTTGCATATTAAGGAAAGTGAATTCTAATCAATCTCGATTGTGACAACCACTTACACTAGGCTTAGTGTGGGATTTCTGCTCAGAATTTCCACTTCAAACCACACTATGGCTTGGCTGATCAGCAATAAAATGAGCATTGTTCTGATGCATGATGATGCATGGAAGACCACAGAAACCCACCCGCCACGCTCAAGTCAGCCCTCCTCAAGCCCAGCTTGACTTGATTTCATTGTATTTAACTTGTTTCTTGCTCTTCCCAGCCAGCTACATTGTTGACAATGAATAGCTATGCTTTGCTCTGTGAAATGTCTACTAGCGAATGCTATAAGCTCCAAGAAATGGGAATACAGGAAACGCAAGTGTGTCGCATTGTTATTTGCCATTTCCCCTTTGTCGAAATGGTGCAGCAGACTCAGGCTGAAACCAAATCCAAACTCATCATCCTTCCCTAACATTTCAAGACTGAAGGCTTCCTATGTGATGCTCCCTGAAATACTGCTGTTCCAGTGATACTGATGGAAATTCCACGGCAAACAACGAGGACAGACAGGCTAGACAGTCCCCTAAAGGTTCCTTAACAGGCCAACATCCCAACCTTTTGTTTTGTTTTGTTTTTGAGACAGCACCTCACTACACAGTTCTGGCTGTCCTAGAACTTGCTGTGTAGGCCAGGCTGGCCCAAACTCATGGAGATCCACCTGCCTCTGCCTCCTCAGTGCTGGGGTTAAAGACCTGTGGCACCACCTTCTAACTTATTATAATAACCATTGAAAAAAATCTTCAAGTGGGTAATGTTTTCATACCCAGTGGACTGTAGACTTCATTTTCCATTCCCAGTCTTTCCATGAGAGTCTGTTGTTTCTCATGGGCATTATGAGGTCTCTGCTCTATAAATAATGAAGTGCTATGTCTTGGTGTCAGGAGTTAGAATATCTTCCTATCTTTCTCTAAAGGAAACATAGTCATCTGGCTTGGTCTCCCCATACTTCCCTGTGTCTTTCTGTAGCTATGTTTACCCAACAATGGCATCAGAGCACCTGCTTCATACAGCAATTTCTGCATCACAAGGCAACCTGGGCAAGCTGTTAGTAGCCTCTATTGCCCACAACATGGCAGGGCTCAGCTGCCAGAGCAAAACTTGTCACAATGAACTGGACTAGTTAAGAGAGGTCTACACAGAATGTGGGGGGCTTTCCTTCTCAGTTTCCCCGTAAGAACAAGGACTTTTGGAGTTTTACCCACCCACCATCAACAGGAATGGATTGATAGCTGGTAGCATCTACCAATCACAAAACAGTCACTGAGTAAAGTTGAGAAAAGGGAGAGCTGGATCCCCTCACTTTTTTCTTTTTAAATAAAGAAAGGGTGGGTGTTGAGGTGGTAAGCTTGGAGGCTCAGCTGCCAGTCTTCAACAGCCCAGATGAGTGGCCTTGAAATAATGACAGTTCCTAGCTATTGAATGCTCGTTAACTTCCAGGCAGCATGCTAGGCGCATTATTCAGCCATTAATTTTTCCAATCATTATTTTTCAATTTTTGCCACACTCCATCTAGGTTGGTTGAGTTTCAGCTATTTTGTACTCAGGGACCTAGAGACACCCAGAGAAAGGAAGATGTGAGTACAGTTAGTCACACGGTTGCCAAGAAATGGCAGCGATTTGAGTCTAGGATTGAGTTGCTAGACTCCAAAGATGATGTTCCCTCCAAGGATCTCAGATTTAAACCGCAGACAGCACAGCCATTCTCTAGCAGGCAACATAATCTCACAGTTTTTCTTTCCTTTCCCTCCTTTCCCCTTTTCTTCCTTCCTCAGATTCTTTCAGAGGCTGAACTCAAACTTGACATCCTCCTGTCTCAACCTCATGAATGCTGGGATGATAGTATACTCAGTGTAAGTTACAGTTCCTTAGTCGTAAAATTAATTGAGGAACCCAGACTGTCTAGTCTCTAAGGAACTATGACCATTTGCAATTACTATCTTTGTAGTACTGACCACACTTTTTTTTTTTTTTTTTGAGACAGGGTTTCTCTGTGTAGCTTTGGAGCCTATCCTGGCACTGGCTCTGGAGACCAGGCTGGCCTCGAACTCACAGAGATCCGCCTGCCTCTGCCTCCTGAGTGCTGGAATTAAAGGCGTGCTCTACCAATGCCCTGCTGTACTGACCACTCTTAACAGCAGTGGGTGTTTCTTGAACACATGCCAGTCAATGTCGGACAGCATCCTAAAAGAGTTTTGTTCTTTGTAGACTCTGATGATAACAAGTCATGAAATTGTGTTTTTTTCATTATCTCTGTTTTAAAGACAAGGAACCCAAGGGGAGTGGGGAACGTGGAGATCTATCTCTAAGCACACTTTAATTTCCCCAGAAACAGGAATTCTTTCATCCAGCTAGAGCTCTGGGGTAAACAGGAAGCCAATGGGGGCACAAGGGGTCTCTGTGCAGGAAGACAAGGTCGGGACATGGAGACATGAGAGGGAACAGCTACACACAACTTAGACTCTGGCATTCTTTTCAAGTATTTTCTATAATTCACCTCTCGTGTCTTTCCTTGCCCCTCCTTTTAATTTTGCTTCCTATGGATACAAAATTGGAAGTTAGAAGCATCCCCGAGAGGACATTTTTCTGCAAAAACTTCTTTTTTTTTTTTTTTTTTTTTTTTTTTTCCCGAGACAGGGTTTCTCTGTGTAGCTTTGGAGCCTATCCTGGCACTCGCTCTGGAGACCAGGCTGGCCTGGAACTCACAGAGATCTGCCTGCCTCTGCCTCCCGAGTGCTGGGATTAAAAGCTTGCGCCACCAATGCCCGGCTTCTGCAAAAACTTCTACAGATTGTATTTATTTATTTATTTATTTATTTATTTATTTATTTATTTATTGGTCAGCTAAAGGGTGCAGTATGTAATTAAAAAAGAACCTTTATTTTAGTTGAGTGACTGGAGTTGTTATTCATCAACTTTATAAAGAAGTAAATGGAGTTCTAATTCTAATAAAACAGGGGTGGAATGTGTTTTCTCAGGTGGGAAAATTCCACTGATGACCAAGAATTGACTGTTTTGCTGATCCTAGTTAAAAATTTCAATATGTATCTTAAACATCTATTGGCGCAGATCTGGATCCATTCATTTATTTCTCTGGAGTTATTGATGACTTAATAACGTGGTTATGAGAGGCCATTAATAAATGAGCAGAAATAAATGAGTTAGTCCAGTGTTCGTTCTGCTTGTGCAGTGGGGGCTAAAGATAAAGGTGCCAAGGGAAGGCCAGCCTTTGCAGTCACAGTGGAATGGGGAAGGTAACTGATAGAACAGCATGGAAAACAGGCCCTCAGAAGGGTCCTAATGTGCAGAGGACAGGAGGGGCATCAATCTTATTCTAAAATACAGATCAACACATGCTTCAAGGATAACGGATATGAGCAGTCACCAGAAGGAGGATGAATCTAGAGTTCCACAGTGTTTTTCTTATCACAAACAATAGTTATTTTCTATTAAATTTCTTTGTTCCAGGGAAGTGATACGAATTTTAGAACAAGCATAGGATACAACATATCCTCACCTTTTCTACTCCCAGATGAATTCTTAAATGTTCCCAAGACCAAGATTGGGACTCTCTTCCACTGAATAACAATGATACACTCACCAACTCAGAGCCTCGGGTTTCCCAGCTCTGCATGGGAACTGGAAATTCAAGAGTGTTGAATTGTACCTTTTATTTGCCTTGCTGTGCCTAAGAAGCAGGATGATGGATGTATATGGAATTTCTGGCTCCTTTATTATCTTCTGTTTCTGGGAACATTTAAAAATGGCTAGGCAATCTGATCTTTCTCTTATTCCCCACCCCCACTCTTTGAACAAGGGAACAGAGTAGAGAGATTGGGAAATAACTGGGCACAGCAGGAAGTGAATAATTTTTTTTTTTCTGAGCCCCTCATGTGTGGCACTACCCTGGGAGGAAATTTATGATGGTCTTCTTTATCTTGGGTTCATTTGGACTGTTGAAGGGAAAACCAAAGGGTCTGGCCAGAAACCTATAAAAACAGACACAGAAGCAAGGAAGGATTGTGTGCTGCATGGGCTCCAAAGAAAAGTACTGAGCAAATGTGAAGGCTATCTTCAAATACTATGCAAATGAGGCTTTCCCTGACCTGACTGGGAACTCTACAGCAGGTATCCACATGGGCTGTTGCTCTTTTCAGATGGGTATGTGAAGGAGTGTTTTCTTTTCTCTTTCTCAGTATTTCATATTCAATACTAATGTAAATATTACTAATGTAAGTGATTATTAAATGGATTCTGAAACTACTTCCACAATGAAGTGAGGTCCTTTCTGGGTTCCCAAGTTGCTTTTCTGTGGTCCATATAAATGAAATTGGCTTTTGATATTTTGCCTTATCACCTCTGTCTAGAATGGAAAGTCTTATTTGGCAATTTCAAATTTATGCCTTGATTTACTAATTACTAAGGAGAGAACCACTTTTGTGCTCTTAAAGGGAAAGATTCCAGGATTCTGAAGGTGGCTCATAGCATAACTGAAGGGCAAATGGAAATATTTTTTAAGTTACCTTTTAAAAGGGCAACCATCAATTCTTAGTCTTCACATAGAAACACTTTATGCAAATGTTCTTATCGTCCCCATTCCCAAATAAATTCTTAAATCTTCCAAAGAAGGGAATCAGGAAATGCACGTGTTAGAAGAAAACATGGAGGCAGATAAAATCAGGAGATAGGCAAAACTCTAGTGAGATGCCTCCCAGGTATCTTCAGAGACCCACAGGTAGCCTGTGCTAGGTCCATATGGCTTGGGTTGGTAACACATGTATATTCATACAGGGAAGATAAATTGTTTGGCTCAGGAAAATGCAATATCAGTTCTTAAATAGATACCTACAAATTCTTCAGTTCTACTTTCCTTAAAAGATGGGGCCCAATTTCCCTCAACATTGTATGTAGTATGCACTTAAAGACTCATTTCTAGTGATTAAAATGGACTATACAAGTGATATGATGGTATGCCCTGCTCAAGATTAGCTCATGAAAAGGCACCAGGACTCCATCTTTGCTTCCTTTCTTAGACTGCCTGCTCTGAGAAACTGGATTTCAAGTGATGGCTCTGTAGTAGGCTTGTGGAATCCTCTGTGTGTTACCACAGAGTCTTCTACAGCTGGAAAGAAATTGGGTACTTGTGATGACATAGATGTGGATTTTCTGGATCTAGAAAAGTCTTCCAAAGACAGTCACTCCAGCTGACAACCTATCTGGAACCTCATGGGAGACCCTGAGTGACAACACTCAGTTAAGTTGCTTTCAAATTCTTGATCCATAAAACCTTTGAATTAATAAGTATGTGTTGTTCTAAGTCATTATGTAGCAATAGATAGTGAATACTAACTAGCTCATACTCTGCTGTGAATTATAGATATGAAATATACTCATAGGAATCGAAAAACATAATAACATATCTGCATAGTTCTTTGCAAAGTATTTTTTTTTTACCAAATAACTTATTTGTAAGGTAGAAGGCTTATTTTCCCTCTTAACCGTCTATCCAAAACTAATCATGGGTTCAAAATGACCATATTACAAACTGAAGACTGAGGACAACCACAAAACAAAAGAAAAATAAACGGATACACTTAAAGATGGAGGGTGCTCATACCATGTCATTGTTCCTGCTCTATAGCAGTCTTACCTGATAACATGATTGTGATTTCTAGCCTGGTTTAATTGGTATGATAGCCCTTTTATATACTTGTATCCACATGCACTCATACACCATAATGGAAAATGCATCTTACAAAACAAGATCCTGGCTCAAGCTACCCTCAAGTATTCTAATATAGCCCCAGAAACACAACCAGCACAATAAAGCGAAGAGTAGCATATTCAGACTCATGGTTCATTATATAGCATTCTGCACACATATGAAAACCAAGTGAAAGAAAACAATGTTCATTTTCCTATGCAATGAGTTCAAAACCATTTTCAGAATGTGCAACGGTGTGCTTGTGTGATGACTGGTATCACAGACATAAAAGGACTCAACGACTGGGTAATAGGCAGCAGAGAACCACAGGGTAAGCTGCAGATAAAACAGCAACAAAATGAAACACTCCCACTGGCAATCAATAGAAACAGATCTTGAAATAACTCAGGCATTAGAATTAATAGGCAAAGGCTTTAAAACAGCTATTTAAAAAAACATGCAGGAGAATTTAAATCCGCTGAGGCAATAAGTACAAAATGAAGACCTGAGAAGAAAAATGTGAGAAATAAAAAAAGAAAGAAGCCGGGTGTTGGTGGCCCACACCTTTAATCCCAGCATTCGGGAAGCAGAGGCTGGCAGATCTCTGTGAGTTCGAAGCCAGCTTGGTCTCCAGAGTGCCAGGATAGGCTCCAAAGCTACACAGAGAAACCCTGTCTGGAAAAACCAAAAAACAAAAAAAAAAAAAAGAAAGAAAGAAAGAAAGAAAGAAAAAGAAATAAAGAAAGGAGATTCCAGAACAAAGGTATCTAATAACTAGAAAGAAAAATCTACTATACTGGCTTAAGGGCTGACTGGATACTGATGAAGAAACCGGTAGTGAACTTGTAAAGAGACAAATTAAAGCATCTGACATGTAGAACACAGTGAAATAAGATTTCAATAATTGGAAAATGCCTAAGTGCCATAAGAAAGACATAAAGTCGCCTCAGAATTCTATGACTGGAATGTGTGAAGGGAACAGGGAACACAGAAAAGAGAACGTTTGAGAGGACAACAATTGAATTTTACAGATTCAACTAAAAGCACCTGCATGGAAATCCAAGAAACTCAGTGAATTCGAATTAGAATAAATTTAAAAAAACAGCAAGCCATAATCAAACTTCTAAAACTGAAGATAAGAAATGAGATTAGTGCAGATCAAATTATGTTCAGTAAAATAAAATAAATTCTACTAATATTTCATGAAAAACATAAAGGCTTGAAGGCAAGAGAATCCAATTTTCAAAGTGTTAAAAGAAATTGAGTTCTATATTCATATTCAAAGAACTTTCTGAAGTATATGAAACAGTACTGGCCAAACCATGAAGGAAAAACAGGCAAACCTCTAGCGGGGGCAGATTGCATCAGTAATTGGTACAGTGAGTAGATTAAAGCAAAGAATGAATCTGGCACAGTTGACATTTTGTGTGTATGCGGGTGGTACATGTATATTTGTATGAGGATGAGAACATGTGCATGAGGGTATGTATACATGTTGCATGAAGGGCAGAAGTTGATGACTTTCTAACTCTCGACCTTATTTTTTGAGACAGTATCTCTCAAGGGCCCTGGAATTCATTAATTCATCTAGGCTGGCTGGCTAATGACATCGATCCACCTGTTACTGCATCCCCACACTGGGGTTATAGTCATATATCCTTGTGCCTGGCTTTTTATGTGGGTGCTGGGGACCTGAAACCAGACACTCACTTGTTTTCTTAGCAAGCACCCTACCAACTGAGACATCACCCTACCTACCCAGCCTTTTATTTTGAGAGAGATTCTCACTCTATGGGGCCAAGGATGACTTTGAATTTCTAATCCTTCTGCCACCACACCTTAGGTGTTAGCATTACAAGCAAGTAACACCAATTCCAAGCTTGTGCAGCACCATAGATTGAATCCATGCCTTTAGGCGCATACTTCAACAACTGACCTACATATTCTCCACCAATGATTGACACTTTTGTAATATTATATCAACTATATCTTGCAGTTGTTGGGTGTGCTATTAAACTATTAAAACAGTTGCTAGAAGGCACATCTTTTCGACATGGAATGCTTACCAAGATGGACCTATCCTAATCATAAAATAAAGCCAACCATATTCAAAAGACTTCAATTTGATCTGTTATAAAATTGAAACTCTTTACCATAGCCCAAATGGCAGATCAACTATGTTAGAGATCGAAATTTCTCAACTCTCCCTGTGTCACTGGATTTCCAATGAAACCTGGCAGTACTTTCCACCAAAGAAGAGTTGCCTATTTATCTGCTTTCTTTCTAGGATATTCTTCAAACTCTCTGGTGAATAGAATGTAGCAAGCAGTGCCAGAATAGTAGAACCAAGGCTACCCCTAAGAAACATTGCATGCTTTATCTTACATTATTGCCCAGTCTTTGCCAGTAGAATGGGGGTGTCCGAGGTAGCACAGAACAGTAGGACTCCTGTTGTACACCTCTCAGATTTTGAGTGTGTTATCCAGCTTTAATGTAGTGAATGACACCCACACAAGCTGGCTCCTGCCCCTGTCTCTTAGAGATGCATAGTCTCTAATGCTATTACAGCTGTAGCAGCATCATTACTACTTATAACACAGGCTGTGAATGCTCCTTCCTCTGGGATTTTGTTCTGTCTGGAATGTTCTTCCTTTAGACCTCCACAGGAGTAATAGTTTTAGACAGGAAACCCTTGCAAGGAGGAATTAAGAAGCAGAGAATAATGGAGGGAGGGTATAGAGACTATTCTGCTATAACTGAATGTTGACATACTGTGGGGAGGGCTTCCTAGACAATGGGACAAGGCTTTCAGCTTAGTGGGCATGGGGGAGGGGAGGATTCCATGTTGAGATAATCAAGTAAAGGATGAAGACTAAGCTTGAAGCCCTTGAAACAAGGATCTGCCTATATTCTTGATAGAACTGAGAAGTTAGACAGGCTGGTAAAGTGATCACTTCAATGTCAATGGGAAGGAAGACTGTACACAGACTAGACAAGTGCCCATGGAGGTCTGCCATAATGGAATGACTTTGGCTTTCAGTCATGGCTCAACACATCACTGGTTGGTTGTCTTGGGAAAGGCTCCTTTTAAAAACTTTCATCATGTCACTTTAAGATAGGGATATAATAATAGATACCCTGACTGGGCAAGGTAAAAATTAAAGATGGTTTAAATCTTGTATATAAAAATGTATAAAAAATTGCCCCTTAAGTTGTACCTACCACCTCCCTCTTCTTCCTCATTATTATTCCTGCTTTCCAGAGCATGAAATTAAGGAATCTGCTGGTAAGGAAAGCATGCAGATGTTAACTCTATACGTAAAAATGTTAGTGGGAGTATGCTTTTGGGTGTGTATAACATAGTTAAGTATAACAAACAAAACCTCCAGTGTTAGCCAAGAGAAAACACAAGGAATTTGCTTAGGGATAGTCATCTTAATTTTATCAAGGCTATTTTAGTTACAATGTAACATTAAAAACTTTCATCTGGGCCATATCAATTTCTGAACGTAGTATTCTGTTCCTGAAACACTTGTTGGGTGTTGGGTGGAATTTCCATCCCATGAAGCTAATGCAAACCATACAGGCTCAAGGAGTAAAGAAAGGACAGGATAATGTCCACTGCTAAGTGTGATGGCTGTAGGTGAAGTTCATCACTCTGTTCTTAAAATTCTACTAGGAATATTTGAAAATATAAACAATGGGAAGCTAAGTCTTCTGTAATGAAGCAAATGACCCTACCTTTTGCTGATTAGTCACTCCATGTGGTGAACTTACCTACGTTTCTGAACTCTACACCTCTAGAGGACCCAGAATAAGAAGTGCCATTTGTGCAGAGGAATAAATCCCTCAGTTCTGCACCAGTGATGGCAAGTTTCAAAGGTATTCAAGGTTATGGCTCTCTGAGACTTGGCAGACAGGTGTTTGTACTTATGCCCTTCATATTTGACAGACATTTCTTTGTGTCTCTGCTTAGCATGAGCCTTTCTGGGGAAGAAATCTTATCCTTTAAATCCCCATTGCTCAGTTATTGTGAGTGTCCTACTGCTCTTCTCGGGACCTTTTGTGGGGAGGCTTCGACTGTCTGGAGCCACAGCAATCAGGACCAAGGTTGTACCCACACAGAATGGACAACCAAAGTTAGACCTTCAGGAAAGGGACTACCGGAAGTAAAAGAAAGGTACAGCTAGTCTTAAGAGAAACCCTGGAGAGATTAGCACCGTGTTAAAAATAAAATTATGCTAGTAATGATGAAATGAGCTTTGTCATAATAGTTGAAAGAGTGGGGTTAGGAGACATGAAAAACTTCTAAGCTTGAGAAACTGTTGAATGTGCCCATTACGTGCACAGTGAGCTCAAACTCACCTTTGCAGCAGCTCAGGCCCTGGACCTGGTCATCACTCCTACCTCATCCCTCCACTTCTGCCTTGTTCACTCACTTCCAGCCACACTGCTCTGCTTGGGCTCACAGCAGCCCATTCACAGCAGCCTGCATCCTTACTATGCCCTCTGACTGGACCACTGCCTTCATTCCCATTTATTTTACGTACGCCAGCTTTCTATCAAATGGTACTTTTGTAGGCCTGTCCTATAAAGCCATCCATCTCGCTTCCCTTTTCTACCTCCTCACCTGCTTTATTTTTTTCTTCTTAACTTACAACCTTTTTTTTATTCTGTCTTTTTCTGATAGGTGCCCCTTCTTGGAGCAGAATCTCTGTGTGGGAAAGCCTTCAACATAGTAACAGCTGAACTCTCCTTGCAGTAGCTTAGTATTAGACAGGAGTGGGGTCAATGATTACTTGTAGGAATGCATGCATATCTGGTACAATGGGATGTTCTGGAACCAAGTTATCTGTATTCAGATTCCACCCTCGCCTTCTCTGTGCCTTTGGTCACATTATCTAACTTCTCTGTGTACAGTTTCCTTGTTTGCAGATGTAGTACCTGTTCAGGGTTATCTTGGAAACTGGGGTAACACATATAATACATTCAGAGCAGTATTAAAAGCCATGGCCAGCATTCAATACTCAGATTATAACAGAATGATGAAAAGGGAAAAAGAAGCCATACCGAGTCCTCTCAAGTGCTGGGAATTACCATCAAAGGCAGGAGTGATATCCAGAGACTTAACCTACTTCACAAGGGCATGCTTCCAAGGACAGAGACACAATTACAAGGAAAACTTGTGGGGGTGCGGGAGGGAATCACTACTTGATTTTCAAGCTTCTGAGACATAAACAGTATCTTGCATTTCTCAGAACAGAATAGTTGCCAACAGTATAGTATGTAGTGAAAGCTTAATGGCTGCATTTGGAGCATGCTTTCCAAGGCCTCCCAGACTGTATAATGAGAATGCACCTCCATGCATTGCAAAGAAGTGAACTGCATTTCAAGTTCATATCCCAAAGGTATTCCCTACAAGCCCAGAAGGTGGAAACTCCTTTATAAGCAGCCACATTTAATTATACTTGATTAATATTGATTTTAAGACTGTACAGTCAGTAAGGCCATAAGTACTTTAAACAGTTCTAGCTTTTGGTTAAGAACTGGTGTTATCATTGGCCAGGGCAGAAATTATCCTACTTATTCATCTTGCTAATGTAAATGTAGTTTAATAAATGCAAAGTAAGTAGAGACATAGTCTTGCTGAGAATCAGACTTAGGCTTGGGATCAAGAGATACTGATGAAAAGTCAGGCCCTGCCAGGGAACAGGGGGAGCAGAGAGCATCTTCACAGAAGTTTGGAAAGTACCAAACACTCTGTGCAGGTTGAATGGCAGCTGCATGGATCCTGAGGCCAATTACTTCTGGCTGGAGTCCACTGTTTCCAGGATTTGGTACAAAGAACAGTGACTCCAACCTCTTTCTGAAATGGGCTTTGCTATTTGCTAGCTTTGTTAGCTAAAGACTATGGTGAGAGTTGGGCACTGGAAGCGCAAGCCTTTAAATCCAGCATTCAAGAGGCAGAGGCAGGTGGATCTTTGTGAGTTCAAGACCAGGTTGGTCTACAAAGTGAGTTCTAGAACAGCCAAGGCTACACAGTGAAACTCTGTCTTGCAACAAACAAACAAACAAACAAACAAACAGAGTATGGTGAGAAAGAATGCCCACAAAAAACTCCTATAAGTTCCCAAGGAACCATGTGATTTAAAGTGGGAGTGGCTTCACATGGAGAGAGCCCCTTTTTGCCCTCTGCAAGATGCTCTGGGAAGAGAGGTCAGTGGACCACAGTGAGCAGCACTGTTTTTGCACCACTTGCTTTTTTGGCTCCTCTGTACCCCTGCCTGTTTACTTTCTGTCCTGATTATTCCTACTCTACTGAAATTTAAAACACATAATTATTTAATTATATACCATGATCTTAATTGTCTAAAATCTTTTACAACACGAGATTGGTTTATTTTAGTGACGTGTGTATGCATGCGTGCATGTGCACATGTGTGTACGGGCATGCTTGCTTGTCTTAAGCAAATGTGGAGGACAGAAGTTGAGGTTGGGTGTCTTCCTCTGTTGTTTTTTGGTCTTATTTGTTTTGAGCCAGGAGCTCTCATTGAGCCTAGAACTAGGCTGGTCAGCCAATGAATCCCAGAACCAGCCTGCTCCCAGCCCTGTGATTACAGCCGTGTGCCCCCATGGCCAGCTTTTATATGGTTGCTAGAGATCTGAACTCGGGGCCTCATGCTTACACAACGAGCACTTTACCCACTGAGTCATCTCCCCAGCCCTAAGTTTGTGATTTTCATGACAGCCTGCTGAGGCAAACATCATCATCATTCACCTTTACAGACAGGGAAGCCGCAACTCCAAGATGCGAGAGCTTTACCGAGGTGACCAGTGTTCACTTTCTATGTAGCTCAAACCTATTTCTGAAACAACTAAAAAATACCTTTCATTATGGTAATATCTCCAGGTAAGAGTCATTGCTGAATTAACAATGTTGAACTTTATTTTAGAGGGTTGTATGAATAAGCTAAAATCTGTAGGAACTTTTAAAAGGAGTTAGGCTAGTAGGGAATTTTTTACCAATAATTATATGTGATTATAAAATTTTAGGCCATTAGAGGAAGACAAAGAATTTTCTTTGATGAATTTTCTTATTCTGTCTTCTAAAGTAAAAGGTACATGAAAAGGACAGAATTTAGATAAAGGTTTTGCTTGAAGGTCAGAGAATAGATGATTTGACCTATGGTAGATGAAAATGCTTTTGAAAACTCAGCCACAGTCAGGCCTTCCTCACTACTCATTCCAGCCCAGGTGATGGCTTTGATTCTGTACCTAAGGTCATCAAGCTGGCCCTAATCCCCATACTCCAGGCAGCCATGCTGTGCTCTATCCCACACTGAGGTTGTTTCTGGGGCAATGGTCTGTGAAAAGGGTACCATATGGCCCTGAAACACACATGAAAACCAAGTTCAAAGTATACAAGAGTCATGTTCATCATGAACGTCATTCTTCAGCCTTCTCTGAAGAATAGGGACTCTTCTTTCTTTTGATGTCTGCCCAGGGATGGCAGCCAGCTGTGTTACATTGATGGTAAGAGAGGGGACCCATGAAATCAAAGCAGGAATTGTCCTCAAATCCAAACACGATCAAAAGACAGTTTAGCAAGCAAAGCCCTATATTTACCACATTATCCTGATCATGTCTGCAGACTACTAATTCCCACACATTTGTTCTTTTGTTCCAAGGTGAGTGATCAAGTTAGGAATGACTAAGGCAATGTCACCAATAACAGATCCTACCTTGATGGCAGATTCAAAACTAGGGCTTGGAGAATAATTTTCCTCTACTCAAGGGATCAGCACATTGTTCTGAGTAATCTTCTCAAAGGCTTTTTGGTTCTTTGTAGAGAATGGCTGTTCAGTTAGGTCAGGAACGGATCACTTAAATTGTTTCTCTGTCTCTTGCCTGTTTCACTATTTCTGAACACCCAGTTATGATGAATGAGAAGCCACTCGGGAGAAACAGGTTCATTTGTTGTGTGCTGAGTAAGGTGAGGGAGTTGATTGAGATCTGAGGAGATAGCTGCTGGGCAGGATGGGAAGCATGGGGTGACTCAGTCTTACAGCCATGCCTGGATCCTAGTCTGTGTTTTCGGGATTCCCCACATCGTAAGAGGCTGTAGTGAGCTGGTTCTGAGCATTCATATGTTAAAAATAACCAACCATCCCGAAGTCCTATGCACTATTGCAGAGGTAGCGCTCCTTTTAGAAATAGCTACCCTGGCTATGTGCTCTGCAAGCAAGGACCAGTCCATGGACCAGATCATGTTTTGTACACTGATTTAATAATTTACCTGCTGTGAGGAGGGCTCTTCTCTTAGACTTTCATCCACGTCCACACCGACTCTGTTAAAAAACAAAAAGAACAGATAACCATTAAGTGCCCTCCCTGCTCCTGAGATGAGGTCTGGTGCATCAGTCAAATCGTCAGCTGACCTAAACATGACATCAGTGTGAGCAAAGGTTTGTCAGAAAACCACCCATCCTCCTCAGAAACACAGTCCACCATGGACTGATCTTGATGAGACTGCACAGCTGGGCTCAGCACAGCTGGAGGAAGTGAGTGTCAGCAACAGTTCCTTGCTAAAGACTCTCAGTGAGGAGTAAGGCCCTGAGAATTTGGGATAGGAGGCAATACTGCAAAGACCTCAGCAGCCTAAAAAACAGGGCCCACAGGATTTACTGAGAAAACTCTCCTAGAATCATGGGTCCCTTGCCTGGAGCGGAGTTCCCTAATGCAGAGACAATCAAGCTTTGTCTAGCTAGATTGATGTGGGCTGTCCACAGTGAGGGTCAGGATTGTGGGGCCTGAAACTTACACAGTTTGGGGGAGTGTTCTTTAAGGAAATAATATAGAACACGACTATGGAATGTTCTAAAGAGACTCTTTAGAAAAGGAAAAAATCACAACACTTTTGTAAAGCTAATAAATGCAACTAATATCACATAATAATAATAACAGCAAGAATAAAAACCTCACAGTTTTAATTAGCTGCATACCTCTAAAATCACCTTTCCTTCTGTGAAATTTGCTCGCAAACTCTGATGTTTCCTTGATCTGATACTGATCTCATATTAGTGAGGATGGAAAGAAAAGGGAGTCTTCCCCAGCTATACTGAAACTCTTGATAGCCAAGAAGTACTAAGGCTTGCTTCCTTTCCCAGACTGGCTTGCTCCATGCAGCAGTGTTATGCTAATCTGCCAAATACAAGATTCCTGATAAATTTCACTTCAAGCAATTTCCATAAACAATGTGCAGTGTACAGCTACGCATGCCTCCTTTACTGAATACATTTTGGAATTTCCATTTTGACAAGCATCAACAAGAACTGAGTTTTCATTTTCCAGATTGCGCCTGACTCTGTGTATCTCATGTCTTGTGTGCTGCTCCCCCCAACCTAGTACCCACAGGCCTTGGCTGCCAGATGCCAAGGCTATGTCTGCATTTAATGCAGTCTTTATGCTGAGTTTCTGTACACTTTTCCTACTCCAGGAAGATCACCAGTGACTTGAACACACAGAAGTCACTGTGGCAAGTATAAATATATCCCACTCACTGCAAATGAAATCCATGCCTACCTCAGGGGCTCTTGGGTTGGATCCCACAAATGCCCACAGCCTTCTGATCAGAGAAGAATGAGGGCAAGCGGGGAGCAGCAGGAGACGGGAACAGCCGTTCAGTCTGTGTTTAAAACATTCTCCTCTCCCAACTCTTAGAGAAACACAGACCCTGGGAACACAGGGCTGAGGTTCTTCCCAGGGTCCCGGAAGAGCCAGAACAAGTGAGGGGCTCTGATGATTGCATTTCCTCTCCCATAGAGTGAGCCCCTTGGGTAGGGGGGTGGGCTGGGAGTGTGGGAGGAAGAGCTTAAGTCTCTGCTCCAGCACAGCCCCTCTGAAGGCTGCCTTTAGGAGGTTTTCAGAGTCTTTGCTTCAGCTTCTACCTCCCTCAAACATCTCTTTAGTCACCCTCCAGGCATCAGTGACAGCAGAGGTAGAAGTCCTCCTCAGAACCGCGAGCTGGCGAAAGGACAACAGCCACAGTGAAGATGAGGGCTGTTTAAAATACCCAGTTCCTGCACATCAGAAACCCCTGGGCACAGACTGCCCTTCTGCTCGAGCAACCCAAAGGAAGTGCTCTTTATTGTCTCAATCTCTGGCATTCAGGCTGGTGGATAGGGCTCCATGCGGACTAACATTAGATTCTTCCCGGTAGAGTAGGGAAAAGTATTTCAATGATTTCATTTAAGGAGAACCAGCACACACAGGTGGGGGTAAGAGGAAGGGTGGGAAAGGAAAGAGAGAGAAAGGGAGGGGAAAGAGAGGACAGAAGGAAGCCAGCGAAGGAGGGGTAAGAGAGTAGAAGGTAATTAAGGTGAGATTCCCCTCCCCCCAAGTCCAGTGTAGGCAGTGACCATGGGCCTGACCACAGAAACCCCAAGGGTGGAGGTCCTGGCTGCCTTTTCCCTGGGACTGGGATGCCCTCGCACTGGATTGGTGGAGCCGAGGCTTCCTTCTCATAGAGGGAATTCCTTTGAGGCTCCATTTCAATAGCATTGGTCCTCCTGTCCCAGGGCTGCAGGGCACCCGGGTGGGCTGCGGACTGGACTGAGATTCACCGATTCTGGGGACTTTTTTTTTCTAGTGCTTTGTTTGAAACACTGGAGAGAATAGGAATAAAATTTCCTAGGAAACCCAGCTACTACAGAGGTAGTACTGAGGTTTCTCACCAAAATTTATTAAGCATTTATCCCCAGCAGCACTCAAAGCAGACACTTCTAATCCCAATTATTCAGGCAGCCACATGGACTGAGGAAGGATGGCGGGCGATTAAGAGCTTTGGCTTCCTGTGCGCCAAGCACCTCAGAGACCAGATCAGGAACAAGACACTGCCCTCCCCACCTCAGCCCATTTCCGGCAGGAGGAGATCTGTTTCCGGCCAGGCTGCTGCTGGTCTTGGCCTAAAAGGCAATGGACATTTCAAGTGGCATGAAGAAAGACAGAAGGCAGACCTTCAAGGCAGCCCTTCAAAGTCATTTTTCCTGGGGCAGCCTGGGTGAACACTAAGGGAGCAAACAGAAATGTGTTTAATTTGGAAGTTTTAATGAAAATAAAATTCAGAAAAAAAATATGGTAGTTAAGTGCCATGAAGGGACAGCATAAGAAACACCATTCACTTGAGACTTTGGAAATTCTTGGATTAAAAAAATCTTGCTAAAATATATTGCTTTCTTAAACACAGGGTCTTAGGGTGTTCTTGTCTTAACTAGGGGGCTTGGTCCCATAAAACCTAATGCTTTCCCTATTATAATAATTTCTGAGAGGTGTGTGAACCTCTTTATGATCATATTAAATGTTCCCTGAATACTATTATTTTTTTTTAAACCTGCCAATTAGACTTCCTTGATTTCCTGGCTGCAACAATAATATGTTAACATGTTTTCTCTGTATCATGTCCCCTACCATGGCACCACTTTTTATTTAGTGAGACGAATAGCTTGATGATTAAATTGGACACATTTTTATTTTTAGGTTTATTATATACTAACAAATCTTAAACACTGTAGAAAGGTGTACAGAAAAACTCAGTTATTCTTACCTCAGTTCATATACCCTCAGCTGAATCCCCATATTTCCTCTAAGAGTGGTTTTCTGTGTTTTTCTTGATTGTTATATGTAATAGTGGATATTGATGTTCATGGCACGCTCACACAGCATCCCTGGGGCTATGCAAACGTCCTGGCTATGTCTGTATCACTCACTCTGCTATTCAAGGAAGCAAACCAGAATGTGAAAGAGACATATTTTCGGGGTAACCTTGCATCCACTAACTTTTATGCATTAAAGATCACTTATACCCTATGGGTTTGGGAGAGATTGTAGAAACAAGACATGATGTCACCCTGGCTTGTGATGCCACATGTGTACACAGCAGCTCCCCAAGTGACATCAAGGGTTTATGGAATGAAGTCCAACCTACTCAGGTGATACTACAGACTCCTTGACACCCCTCCAGCAGTGACAGTCGGGTTTCCCTTCTGCCAATCTGACCATGTGTCTCTTGTTTCCTCACCCAGTTTCTCCCGTTGTCTCCGACCTCTGTGCCCTACTTCATCTAGGCCTTTCTCAAGACCCGACTTCCGTCTTCCAGTCTCCAGGATTGTTGTTTGGGTCACACTGGCTGCCACTGGGCCTCCTTGATGTCCTGCCTGAGCTTTCAAACATTATCCATTTCCTGCCATCTCTGTGGCTCCCCCGGCCACAAGTCCTTCATGGGTCTCAGCTCCCCTCTCCTAAAAGTTTCACCCTCTTTGGGAAGAACTCCTCTAGCTGCAGTTCCTGTGTACACTCAAGATCACCTTGCTTTCTATATAATGACCCTGGGTTCACCTGTGTGGCAACACTGAGGTGGCACTGCAGGGCAAGCTAGGGTCCTATATAGTTTGCCAGCTCTCATTGGAGCCCAGTGACTCCAGGGCCACTCTTCAGTTGTTGAGATATCAATGAAACTCAGCTGTCAAGAGGGGTGGTCTAAAGTCAGGGCCAGGAAGCATGGCTCTGCCTCTCAACTCATATGCCTGCCCCATGCACTGTGTCTCTATTCAGGGTTCCCACTAGTACAAAGGGTGCAATACTACACTATGACTTCATTGAGTGATTGCAACGTGTGTTTCCTCAGACCACAGTGCATAGAAAGCTCTTAAATATTATCAGATACTGTTGAGATTAGTTTTTTTTATTATCATCAGTGTCTTCTGTCAGCAGCACCAGAGTTCAGACTTGCCATGCCTACTGCTTACCAGTGTCTCTAGACAAACCCTTAGGTTCTGCATTGAGGCATCTTAGAATTTTAGCAACAGCCACATCGAGCCACTTGACAGTGCACAGTGGGACTCCAGGGTCTCAATTCTCCCCACATTTCTCAGTGTGTGTGTGTGTGTGTGTGTGTGTGTGTGTGTGTGTGTGTGTGTGTGTGTGTGTGTGTAATTTATTGATAGAGTAGAGGAAAAGGAGGATAGCTAAAGAGCAAAGGGAAGGGAGAGGGAAGAACTGATTGGGAAGAAAACAAAGGAAGGTGAAATGGAAACACTAAAAAGGAAAAGACAAGACTATATTATAAAGAAAGGGTGTGGGAGGCAGGTAAAGAGCCAGGGCATAGGTAGCCTTCGAAAAAGGAGGCCAGGAGTGGATGTGTGCACATCATAGAAGGCCAATGCTTATCTAAAAGTAGAGAGGCAAAGAGCCGGTAACGGATTAAAAGGCAACTAAAAAGTATGGTTAAAATTTTATATGACATTCTGCATTCTTGATGTACCTTTTAATTTTAAGCAAGTGGAGTGCTGCCTCTGTGGTATTCAAATGGAAATGAAAATGAGCTTTGCACATATTCCCAGCTGTGCCCTCGAACATCTCACTCTGGGTTCCTCATTTACAGTGAGCATCCAGCTCCATTTTCAGAGCAAAATGCATCTCTTGTGGACCATAATGCAGCCTCCATTCTTTGGTGGATTTTATTAGACATAATAAAAATCTCTGGATGCTCCCATACCCAACCATAGCCAAATGAATGCTTCAAAGTTGGGTTTTTCTTAGCAGGAAAGCAATGGCTGTAACTAACAAAAGGTTCACTTTTCCCATTAAAACCAACAAATTCCTTGCTGATTCTTATCACTTAGCAGCTCTGGAAAGGCAGTGAAATATCACTAGGCCTTAGTTTCATTATTTGAATTCCAGTGGTCCCAGGAACTCTTTTGATTCTTTTGAGCCTCCTGCTGATGGGCTGCAGAGTGAAGGAGGAGAAACCATTTCCTCTAAGAACGGGCATTGGATGGCACAGTGTAAAAAAAGGACATTTTCAGTAAGAGAAGAGTGACTGGATCTTGAGCACATAAATACAGCTTGACAGGGGAGCAGTGTGATAATGCTTGGGGACTCTTGTATGGGGACTATGGTCTGGCAGGTTTCCTCACTGCTCCCCTCATCCCTTGATTAAATATTATTGGAGTTTAAGTTGGATCAAAATTAATCCAATTTAATAACTAAAATAGTGTAACTTTATTTTGGGAAACAAGAAAGTAAGCCAAAGTTAAGAGGGAGAAGCCATTGTAATCTTTTTCCCTTTTTAATTTCATTATGACACTATAGTAAAGAGTTTGGGCCTTGGATTTCAAATCTGACCTCTGTCATTTATTGAATTTGCAGCTTTGAAAGTTTTATTTATTAGTATGGTGTATATGTGTGTGTGCATCACAACCTGCATGTAGAGGTCAGAGGACAACTTTGTGGAGCTGTTCTCTCTTTCCAACTTAACATGGGTTTTCAGAATCAAACTCAGGCCAGCAGGCTTGTGTGGCAAGTGCCTTCATGCATAAAGCCACTTCCCTGGTTCCTCAAACGTTTGTATAACTTCTTCAAACCTTAATTTTCTCTACTGTAAATGGCAATAAGCACAGGTCCATTTTACAGGTCATTACAAGTATTTTAGATTGCATTCTGCTGCTGTGATAAACACCATGGCCAAAAGCAGCTAGGGGAGGAAAGGGTTTATTTGACTTATACTTCCAGGTGACAGTCCATCCTTGAGGAAAGACAAGGTAGGAACTCAGAGCAGCAACCTGGAGCAGAAACCATGGAGGAAGTCTGCTTCCTGGCTTGTTCTCTTCAGTTCACTCTCAGTCTACTTTCTTATACAACCCAGGATCACCTGACTAGGGTTGGCACTGCCCATAATGGGCCCTTCCCACATAATCAAGACAATTCCTAAAACACAAGGTTGTAGGCCAGTTTGATCTAGGTATTTCTTCAATTGGGGCTCTATTTTTCCATTTGACTCTTGGTTGTGCCAAGTTGACAATAAAAACTAAGTAGTTCAACAAGGAAGAAAAAAAGATATATATATATATATATATATATATATATATATATATATATCAAAACAAAACACTGGTCGCCACCCAAGAAACAGTCACAGAAAATTAGTTATGTCATTCTTATTAGGGAGTAATTGATGAACTTTAAATTAAGCCATAAATACAACTTAGGGTAAAGCCAAGGGTGGATTTTCTATAGATGACAGATGTTAAGATGCAAAAGACAATAAGAGAATTTCTGCTATCTGTGGTCCAAGATCTACTGGAGGAGAGATGCTGCAGAGACAAAGAAAACAGTGTGGGGTGAGGATTATCACACATGGGCAGTGGGAATACAGCAGTAAAGACCCTGACAGAGGGGGGCTGTGGGAGAACTAAGGATACTTAGAGGAGCTGGGTACTGAAAAGTGAGAATGAGGTTTATGGCAAAAGAAGAGGAAGTTGAGGGGGGGGTGCTCTTCAGGCAACATGAGCAACGCACAGCAGTATAAAGAAGGTTGGAATGTGGTGAACAGCTAGACTGCAGGCAGGGCTGCTTTCATGACACTACCAAGTGTCTGGAGGCTGGATTCTAAGGACTCTCGAGTGCTATGGGTAGGAAGGTATATTAGAAAGATCATTGGTGGTATGTGTTGTGCTAGCAAGACTCCTGGAAATGCAGGTCATTTACTGAACAGCATCAGTGGTTTAGCCAAGAATTCGTCAGGATATAATTTAGGACGCAGGTGAAGAGGAGGTACATTTCAGAGATGTGGCTATGCATGGTGGGATGCTGAAGGGGCACATGACAGACTTGTGTGGCGATGTCTCTGAACTTCTACTGAGGACATCTGAGAGGGTTGCTTCCCTCCTATATTAAAGAGGGGGAAACATAGGTGATACTGTCCCCAAGGTGACATCAAATCGTAAAGGTGAAACTGAAGCTCGGGGGTCATAGGTCAGAACATTTCTGCTGTAGTAGAACATGTCAGATCTCCAGATTATCAACCCAGGAGAAATGAACTCTCCACCTTCAAGTTTATGCTCCTTGCTTGTCTGAAATATAGGTTCTAACCAACAAGTGAAGTGCAAGGAATAAGGGTAGCCCTTGGTTTCTTCAGACACAAGCACAAGGCTGTGGACTAGAAGTTCTCATTGTGTGTCATGTTTAGTATTTGAAGACAGTTTGGACATCTAACATGAGGACTGTAGAGAGGCTGTCAGGACAGAAGCTCAGAAGTTGGTTGTTAGGTCATCTTGGAGAGAGGTGAACATTTTCTGGGAAGACATGCAATGGTTGTGAAACATTTTGGTCTGGAATACACAGGTCAGGGCCATGTTACAGTTTCCTAATGTCAGTGCGGGCTTGAATTCAAGAAAAGACACAGTTCCCATCCACTGTGAAGCAAAGATGATGGATCATAACAGCAATGTTGCTGTAGTGAGTCCATTGGTCAGTCACGGGGTAGATGGCTTGTTACTTCTACTCAAAGATTCCTTTCAGAGCACGAGTGTGGGCTCAGTAGTGGCTAGGACTCTGAATATGGCAATGAGGAAGTATGTAAATTAAGTTGAAGATTCAAGGGAGGTTCCACAGTGTGACATGAAGTATGTACAATGACTGTGGTCCTTGCATCCACACTGTATAAGCCTGAGGATGCTTCTTAGAGCAGAATTGCCACCGTGGCATGGACCTATCTATTGGGCCCCTCTATTCTAGGTTCCACTTCCCAAACCGTGGGGCTTGTCCTGTTATCAAACTGAACATAGCTGGATCAAAAAATTATTTTGGCATTCATGCCTTGCTGTCCTGAGCTGCCTCCAGGAATCTGTTTTTTCCGGAGATTATGGGGCCCGGGATGGATTCCATAAAACACTGTCAAGCTGAGCAGACTGAGGGGGTCTGCTCTGTTAGAGTCTGCTGATAGAGTTTACTGGAGATCCTCCATGACCATTATCAAGGGGTGTGCATCATTCCTACCATAATCCTTAAGACCACCTTGTCTTAGCGCTTATTTGTGTGACTCCAGACAATAAGCTGTTACTCAGTTTTTTTCTCATGATAGGCATATGAATGACAACTGTCCCTGGTGGCTTTGTGGATTTGGCTTATGTGAGGCCCAGCAAAGGCCTGCCAAGAAAGTGCCTGGAAGCCAGAGTGGTGCTTGTTCCTATTGTTGATGGCACTGTTTTTCTACCTAATCTTTCTGCTCTGAAATCTCTGGCCTAAAAGTTGTGCTTCACCCATCTCATCTAGTCCTAAGGCAGATTTTCTTTGTGACGTCTGATTCCACTGGAGGCTTATTGGCAATAGAGTTTGCGGGTATGATGACTGAGAAAAGTAGGTATGTTTTGCCTGTACAGCTGCACCATGTGGCAAGGGTTTAAACCCATCTGCCAACCTTGGAATACCGTTGAGAGATGTATGAGCTGCTAAAAATATTATGGTCTTTGAAAAGTAAACTTCAATAAACAAGTGCATGTCACAGACATAAATACATCCTGTGCTTCATGTTTAGCAAAACTTCCTTTAAGATCAGAGTGTTTAGTTCTGCCAAGAGGTAAGTTCATTTCAAATGGCAGCTAAGATCAGTTCAAAACTGGATTAAGAATGATTATGCAGACTAATTTATTTTGACCTAAGCCACAGTGCATTGACACCCTTTGGTGGGAAGACAGATGTAGTGGCTTAGCGAGGCAGCTGGCCTTTCTTTCCTAAGGCTTCTCTGTGGGTGCCCTGCCTGAGCAATTAGGGATTTATCAGAGCCAAATGCACATCCCCAGAAAAACCATCCTTTCAAGTGGATTAGCTTGTTTAAATTCTAGTGTGTTACCAGGTGGGGTGTCTTCCCAAAGTCAGGCTGAACATGTTATATGGGAAAAGACATTTTATTACTGAATATAAAATAGTCACAGGAGTATGCTTTATGTGTTGGCATGAAATAGAAAGTGGTTGGAAATAAATCCTAGACTATTGGGCATTTGTGGCAAAGTGGAAACCCTGATACCTGAAAACCATGTGACTACCTCCTAGTCCGGCATATAGAAATAGATGACAATTCAAAAGGACATTTTTTTTTCCTCACACAAAGCCACTCCTGGCTATAGGGAAAGGCAGAGAAATCTGAGGCCTGCTCTTGGCTCTCTAGCAATACCATGCTTGGTGCACAATGTGAGCTGGCCAGAGATCTGAGAGCATCTTTGTGGTGCTGATTTGGGTGTTTCCCAGATGCCATGGAAGCCTGGGAGGAAACTAGAATGACTACATGCTCTTGCAGTGAAAGGACTGTATCTTATGAAAATCACCTGCAGAAATCAGGAGTGGACTTTGACAAAGGAGTCACATGGGCGAAACAAGTATTTAGAGACTATTAAATGTTCTCTAAGCATAATCTAAGAAAAGTTAGTTCAATTGAAGCCAATGACAATCAGGAGATATTTTTGTTCAGTGATGCCCTAGGAAGAATCCTTAGAGGTAAGCAGTGATGCTTTCAAGCTTAATGGATGCTTAAGTGAAACAAACTCATGAAAGGCAAAACCATCCCACACAGAAGTAAAATTCTAGTGCTTTGTTTGGGACCTCATCCCAAATCCACTTTCCCATTTGTGGGGTAGGTTTTGAGAAAAGTGGTATCTCCAACAAATCATGACCTTCCTTAACACAGCATGAGATTTTCTGTGTCTCTTTGGAAATTAGGCTTAAAAGGCAAGGACTTGGCAGAGGTAATTCTTGAGCTTGTGTTCACACAAGGTAAAATTCATTTTAGAAGAATTGAAAACAAAAATCTCAAGGTCACCACAGTTATTGGTAGATGCTCCTACAAAGCACTGGAGTAAGAGAGGCAAAGGATAAAAAAAATGAAGCCAGAGACACAAAACTGTGATAGTACTAGCTAACAAGAAAAGTCTCAACTAGGCAATATTCATGTGTTATATGAAGTATATGAACCTGGTGAAGAAAATCTGAAGTTATTGTAACACCATATATTTTAGTAATTAAAACCACAAAAAGAAGGGTTTATAAGCAATTGCTTTAAGTTCGTCATGGCAACACACTAGCAACTGGGCTCTATGGTAATTTTGTGCCAGTATGTCTATAGTTACTGGCCATCCATCACCAGCATCACGCAGATGCTACAATATTATGAACCATGTGGACCTAAAACAAAAAACAGCCAAAGAAGATTGTTTCACCAACACTAATAAATCACTGAAATTGAAATTAAAATGGCTTTGGGATGAATAATAGCTGCTAAAACCAGTATTTAAGCCCATAATTAGAAGTAGATTGTGATCTATAATCTCAGCAAGTAAAAACTTATTTTCCTTTGAGTTGGTTAACACTTTATAAAATCACATGGTGTTATTAATAAGTAATACTCAGATTTACTATATACTCACACACATATCATACACACACATATTCTTTAAACGAAAAAGTTTTTTCTCTAACCTCAGAAGAGTTAAGTCATAAACAGTTTTAATATATAACCTTACTTTTGCTAAGAGTGAATAAATCTCATAATTTTAAAACAGAAACTGACAGGAAGAGATAATGGATAAGTTAGGAAGCTGTTACTGCCATGACTCATCAAACGAGAAGAAAACAATTTTTATTTCTTGCGGAGAAGGATGGAAGTAAATCACTAGAAAACAAAGTAAATCGACAGAAACATAATATTTTCCTCTGGTTTAAACCAATTTCTGTTAAGCATGGTGTTGTGTGCATGCTCACTGGCTTCACTTTGCTGAAAGTGAAATTAAATGTTCAAGCTCAAAGCGTTGAGGAATGCATGCTCAGTGCTAGAATAACATTGAAAAAATGCATATTTGATATTAGAATCAATGGTTTAAAATCAGGAAAGTGAATCAAGAACTGATGAGCATGCTATGAGGAAGTTGTGTTAGAATAGACAAGAAAGGAGATGATGAAAGAGAGGAGGAGGGTGCTGTGAAACAGGTTTTCACATTATCACCATGACCACAGAACATGCACAGCATGGGAACTATATCAGCATCAATTTGGCAGGAAATGAAATAATGAGAGTTAAGTGGATGCTCATGGCTAATGCATCATTCAGGCTTTCTCAGCTGATCACTCTAGAAGATCATGATGACAGCTTAAACAATTGGTGGTGCATGTGAACTGATGTTTTCACTGACATACTATGTATATCTTGAAGGTAAATACCTATGTGTTGGGAGCTATGCAGCCAATTCTTGGATCAGCATATAACTACCTGTGCAACGGGCTTCCTCAGGGCAAGGCACTTATGGAAATGGACTCTCACTTGGTGATTCTTTGAGCAGTTTTTTTAGTTTTACCTTGTCAGTCACACATACAACAGCTGTAGTTTTCCCTGGAAATTCTTTTCAAATATTTCCCCCTGAGATTCAGCAGGGGGCTAATGCTTCTGAAATCTTTTATCTGGAATTACTGTCTACAACTCCCAATCCTGGGAACTTTTCTCGCTCAATAGAGATAGTTAGGTACATATGAGAAAAACAAAATTTGGAACATTAACCATGTCCCACAGTTCTGGAAAGGAGAGTAAGGCATGCATACACAGACTAGAGAAAAGGCCTCAGGAATACACATAGTGCCAAATGTTGAGAGTAAGTTCCCTGGACACCAAGCATAGACTCAATGGTAGGATCTGGTATGCTCCAAGAGGAAAAAAAATACAATACAAATTGTAGGATGGGTAGACCCATCTTTATCATACATAGGAGCTTATATTGGTGGAAGAAGAATTATGGTTTGGTGGATATGGAAAGAGTGCCTCATTAAAGTTTGCATTTTACAGAGAGATTGAGACATGGGACCCTCTTGCAGAAAAAGGAACTATATAAAAGCGTATCTTGCAGTCATGAAAGAATTGTCTGGGTTTGAATAGGGTTGTCCTTCCTTGTGCCCATGACTATTATTTTTTAACTTTGTAACTGCAAGTAGTTGCCAGCTGACATAAGCACTGCAAGAGCAGGATGTGTCTGGCTTGATATGCAAAAATGCTGAGCTCTATGTCTTGAATGAGGTTGTGTAGGGGGTGGGAAGATGTATTTGGGGAAATATAAAGGGGAACAATGGGGACTTTCATAATGATCATGATGTATTGCTTAAATTGTGATGTATCTCTTAAAGTCAAAAATAGAAGCCAATAATAAAGCTGTTCATGTAGCCCTGGTAAGAAAACACTCTGTATAAGTATAAATAAACATGGCCTGAGCTATTTGGGGCTACTTGAGTGCAATCCACTTGATGGTCAGAATCTTTCCTTGTGCCAATCCCCCTTCCCTGCCTCAGGACCTGAACTCAAGCTAAGGCTGGACACTGGCACCTAGGAGAGTCCAGATCATTTCTTCCTTCTTCTGTGTACCCATTCATAGAATATTGGTGGGAAGAGATTAAGACCACTATTGTTTTGCTAACTATTTTTGGAAACATGAAAAATTTGTTAGTGTATCTTTAAAGTAATTCTGCTGGTTTTCACTAAACCTAAGATAACATCAATCACAAGGCATGCTATTACTTTATGTGCTTCCAAGAAAACAATTACTGCTGGTTATATTTGGTGCACCATTAATTGTATGATAAATGTTAACTTGAGAAAGGTTAAGGTGTGAAAATATAAGTTCAGAATCAGTGACATACACTTACAAAATATTCAAAATCCAGGGTTTATCAGCAATGCTTGCTTGTAAATATACTATCCCTGTTTATATCATGTATGGCCAGTATACTATAAAGGTTATTGAGGGGCAAAGTCAAAAGAGATACTTTATCAAACTATTCATTTTATGCTATGGGTTAAGGTAATTCATTTATTTCTTGATCCTATTGGATGTAATCCTCAAGTCATTTGGTAATAAAGACAGGCTCAGAATGAGGTAAGTGAGATACTTATGGGGTCATGCAGGTGCTGACTTCTCCCATCTTCCCCTTTGCACCCATTCTTGCACCTTAGGCTCTGGATCCTGACAAATGTGGATAGTGTTAATTGAGTTCTCTTACCCTCTGACTTAGATTGGTTTGGCCAATAGCAAGCACTGACTGTTAGGACCAATGAAAGGCAGAGGGAGTAAAGATTTGGTGTTTATGCAAGACCCCTTCTTTCTGGGTCGCCAGTGTTGTCACCGAACCTCAATTAAGTAGATCAAAAGAGAAAATAAAAATCAGGTATATATTAATGAAATGGAAATAAAAAGAACAACACAAAAATACCAATACAAAAATCAATGAGATAAAAGATTGGTTCTCTGAAAAGATAAACAAGAGTGGCAAACTTTTAGCCAAGTAGCAGAGAGAGAGAGAAAGAGAGAGAGAGAGAGAGAGAGAGAGAGAGAGAGAGAGAGAGAGGAGAAAAGAGTCAGATTAATAAAATTTGAAATGAAAGAGGAGGCACTGCAACAGTTATCTGTACAATTCACAGAATCATTCAAATATACATCGAAAACCTATATTGTAATACAATGAAAAAAATCTAGAACTGGATAAATTTCCACATATGACTCACCAAACCTAAACCTAGAGAATAGAAACAACTTTAAAGGAATACAGCAAGCAATCAAAGCAGTACTGGAACATCTGGCAACTAAAAAAACTGTTTACAACCAAATGGATTCACTGCTAAATTCTACCAGTCCTTCAAATAAACATTAAATCTACTGCTCCTCAAATTATTCCATAAATTAGAAATGGAAGGAATGCTATCAATCTCATTTTACAAAGCCATTAGTATTCTTTTTTGAATTTTTTTAATTTGAATTAGAAACAAGATTGTTTTACATGTCAATTCCAATTCCCTCTCCCTCCCGCCATTAGTATTCTGATACCAAACGAGATAAACAATTTTTAAAAATTGAAAATCATAAGCCAATCTTCATGATGAACACTATTACAAGAATCTTAAATAAAATATTTGAAAACTGATTTCAAGACTACCTTTAAGGGGGACTGGAGAGATGGCTTAACTGTTAAGAGCACTGATTGTTCTTCCAGAGGACCACATTCAATATTTAGTACCCACACGGTTGCTTACAACTGTCTGTAACTCTAGTCCCAGGGGATCTGCCATTATTTTCTGACCTCTGCCATATGAGGTGCACAGATATACACATGCAAAATGCCCATATACATAAAATAAAATTTAAATTAAAAAATACCACGTTCATTTCTCATTACTAAATCAGCTAACTTTCAGGGATACAAGAATGCTTCAACATATGCAGATCAATAAATATACCACATAAATATAAGGACAGAAATTACATGGTCACCTTAATAGTTGTAATAAAGTTGTTTTCTTTGGTGACATCCAACATCTCATCCATAAAGAAATGAGAAAGGGAGCCTGAGGAGTTTACTTATTGTTCTTACAGAAGGAGAGAACTTATTGCTCTTACAGAAGACCTGGATTGAGTTTCCAGAATCACATAGTGGCTCACAGCTGTCCATAACTCTAGTTCCAGGACATCTAACACTCTCTTCTGACCACCACTGTGATTGGTTTAATAGAGAGCTGAATGACCAATAGTTAGGCAGGAAGAGGTTAGGCAGGACTTCTGGGGACAGAGAAGAGAAGAAAGGCAGAGTTGCCACCCAGAAGCAGAGGAAGCAGGACATGCAGGAGGACAGGTAAAAGCCATGGCCATGTGGCAGCACATAGATTAATAGAAATGGCTTAATTTAAGTTGTAAGTACTGCTTAGAAGCAAGCCTAAGCTAGGGTCAAGCTTTCATAATTACTAAGAAGTCTCCATGTGGTTATTGGGGAGCTGAGAGGTGGGACAGAGAAAGGACCCATTACATACAGATAAAATCAATAATCTAAATTTCTTTTTAAAAGAAACTGAGAAGAATATACCTCATCGCAGTAAAGGCTATGTAATCCGATACAATAGCAACAATAAACTAAATGAAGCAAAGCAGAAAGTGTGTCCTCTACATTCAGAAATGAGATGAAGATGTTCATTTCCTTCACTCTTACTCAATATCGTCCCTGAAGTCTTAACTAGAGCAATGAGACAAGACAACGAAATAAAAGGGATAAAGGATGGGAAAAGTCAAGTTATCCCAATTTGAGTTCATATGATCCTATACACTAGAGACTCTACCAAAAACCTCTTTGAAATGAGTACCCCTTTCAGCAAAGTAACAAGACACAAAAGTCACTAGGGCTTTCCTGTCTAATAAAAACAAACATGCCAAGGAAAAATAATAAGGAAATAATTACACCCAAGATAAACAAAAAAAACCTTAGGAATGAATCTAACCAAGGGAGAAACAGGCTTCCACAGCAAAACTTTCAGAACACCAATGGAAGAAACTGAAGAGGGCCCCAGAGGGCTGAAGAGACATCTCAATGGGTGAAGGCACTTTCTGCGTAGGCTGACCACCCAAGCTTTATTCCCAGGACCAGAACTCACACAAAAGTGAAGAAGAAGAACCAACCCCACCAAATCATCCTCTGACCTCTGACCTCTGCACACACAAATGATAATAAATGTTTTCACACTAGACTGTAGAAAGACTTAACAAACTCATGAGTTGGCAGAAACAATATGAAGAAACTAGCTGTACTACCAAAAGCAATCTACAGATTCAACACAATCCCTATCAAAATCACAGGGACATTCTTCACAGAACAAGAAAAACAGTGTTAAATTGTATATGGAAGCACAAAGGACACTGCATAACCAAAGCAACCCTGAACAAAAGGAACAGTGTTGGAGTCCTCACAATGCCAGGGGTTCATGTTGTATTACAGAGCCACAGTAACAGAAACAGCATGGTACTGGCACAAAAACAGACACAGAAATCAGGAAAATAGAATAGAGGACTAAGAATCAAACCCACACAGCTACAACCACTTGAGTTTGAATAAAGATTTCAAAAACATACAGTGGAGAAAACACAGCCCGTTTTACAAATGGTGTTGGGGAAATTGGATAGCCACATGCAGATGAATAAAGCTGCATTCCCAAATTTTGCCCTGTACTAAAAACTGAAAAAAAAATTAAAATTCATCAGCGGCCTTAATGTAAGACTGGAAACTCTGAAATGGCTGAAGAAAATGTTTACATAGGCATAAGCAAGGACTTTCTGCACAGAAGTCCAGTAGTCCAGGAAGCAATCATAGCCACTGACAAGTGGGCTCACATGAAATTAAAAGCTTCCTGTATAGTGAAGGAGGTAAGTGAGTGAAGACACATTCTACAGAATGGAAATGCATCTTTGCTAGCATTTTTGCTAGTTACATAACCAACAGATGATTAACGTTTAGAATATAGAAAGAACACAAAAATTAAATATCAAAAAGGTCAAACAGCCAGTCAATAGATGAACCAATGAATGGGTAATTCTCTACAGATGTACATATTGTCAATAAACAAAGGAAAAGAAAGTTCAATATCCTTGGGCATCAGAAAAACACAAATTAACTACATAGAGATTCGCTCTCAGTCCAGTAAGAATGGTTGTGATTTAACAAACAAACAAATAACAAATATAAACAGGGCCAAGATGGCTTAGTAAGTATCTTAGTTTGTTCTCTGTTGCTGTGATAAAACACTAACCCAAAGCAAATTATGGTAGAAAGGGTTTATTTAGCTTACAGGTTACAATCCATCATTGAAGGGTACCAAGGCAGGAACTAAGGCAGGAGCTAAAGCACAGATCACAGAAGAACCTTGCTACTGGTTTGCTTCCAGACTCAAATTCTTTCATAGATAATCCAGGCTGACCAGGGATGGTACTTAGTCTGCAGTGGGCCAGGCCCTCATCCATAAATTATCAACTTAAAAAGTATCTGACAGACATGTCCATAGTCCAGTGAGATCAAGGCAATTTTTAACTGAGGTTTTCTCTCCCCAGTTGTGTAAAGTTGACTACCAAGATTAGCCACCAATGTTGGAAGGAAAGAATGGACTCCTGAAATTCTTCCTTTGATGCCTCACATGAGTACATGGGCAAATTCATGCATGTACTCCCTCTCACATCACACACACACACACACACACACACACACACACACACACACACACTAATAATTAACAAAAATAAATAGATTAAATAATAAAAACAAAAACGTGTGGAAGTGGGTAGGAATGTAATGTAGTCTAGCCATTTTGGAAAACACACTGGAAGTACCTCAAAAAAAAAAAAAAAAAAAAACCAACAACAACAGCAACAACAACAAAAAATAATCATCACATGACCTAGCTATTACCACTTTTTTGGTAAAAGGCCTCTAAATTGATATATACTAGATACTTATACATCCATAAAATTTTTACCACTATTCACAATAGGTAAGCTATAGAATCAGTCTTTGTGCCTACCAACATATAAAGACAATGTGATATAAATACACAATGAAGTGTTGTTTCATCAAAAAGAAGAATGAAATTTTGCTATTTCTTAGAAAACAGATGCAACTGGAGATTATATGAAGCAAAATAAGACAGATTCAGAAAGACAAACATTGCACATTTCTCTCATTTATGAAAGCTACATTTTCCATAGATTCATGGGCACGTATACCACACATATGAATTACATGAAAATTGAAGTGAAAAAGTCTAGGGAAAGGAACTGGACTAGAAGAAGGGGGCAGATGGGATGGCATGAGAAATGAATATAGTCAATTATATGACATATTTGAGTGAAAATGTCTTCATAAAGCCATCAATGTGTATAGTGAAATATGCCAATATATATATATATATATATATATATATATATTATATATATTATATATCTGAAATTTCCACATCCCTTAATATCACAACCTCTAGAGATGAAATCATTATGTTTTCACCAGTTAAATGCCTTCATTAGGAGAGGGTCTACTAAGGTCCTCATAGAGGATTTTTACAAGACTTGCTCTATTGATGTTCTTATAAGCTTAGTTTTATCTTGTTATAATTTCCTGAAGTCATGAATTGATATACTAGCTGTATATTTTAATCCTTCCTTCTTAGTGTCCATTGTAGTTAATTTTACTTCCATTTCCTTTGAGCAGTTCTATTTGTAATTACTAATATTCTATGACTTTTAAAATTTCTTCTTATTAATCTTGCAGAACAAGAAAGAATTTTACTTATTAAAACCCAATGCTGTTTTTGCCTTATAATTACCACATAGGTCTATTGAGCTCTTTTTGAAAGGTAAGATATACAATGAAATCTGAGTGAACTTAGTTTTCTTAAACCTTGAAAAACTTTTCATTATTCTGGGGATTATTACATTATTATCTATTATTTTCATTATTCTCTTAATAATTTTATGAAAAGACCAAAAACACAAAGGCAAGATACAATAGAGAAATGAGTCATCATTATTCTACCATTCTTTGGTTTTATTTTTATGTTGCCAATTTTATTTTATTACCTGTCAGAAGGTACAAAGGAGACAGGAAATACTCTCATTACAGTCTGTGTTTGGTTTCCTTTGAACACAATTGAAAATTCAGAATTTTTCATTCCTTGCTCATTATGGCAAAAAGAATACAATTTACAAAGTCATAGAGTTCAGGATTGTTAGATGAAAGTGAGAAGATGGATGCAGAGGTAGCAGGCATCTCCACTGTGAGGGTGGTGGTCAAACTGGTTGTGTAGGATTGATATCATTTTAGATCACTCTGCAGATAATGACCTCCTAGATGTATTTTCAATTGAGAATTCATGAGTGAAGAAGGTCATTCTAAAGCAAAACCAAAATATGGCCTTCTTGTCCAGTTAGTCATTCCTCAGGAATAATTTTATTAAATAATAAATACTATGAAGCAAGAATTTGGACCCTCCCATACTTAAAAAACACTACACCCTCTATTCTTTCATTTTTTAAAATGCTGTTTGAGTCCAAAACCCTTGATTTGATTTGTAAACAGATAAATGTTGAATCAGGTATGTACAATAAGATAATAAAGATTATGGGAAGAAAAATGACTAAGTAGACTCAGTAATTGTTGATCATACATCTAAAATTAAAAATGTTTTTCACTCTGGACCTATTTTTTTCACTTTAACGAAGTTTTGAGTTATCTAAAATTCCAGAAACTTTACTTAATTTTCTCATCTTGATGATACAAGTATGTAAAAGACAGTCAAAAGTAAGGAGCAGCTACAATGTCTTAATAACATATTTGAAATCTAGAATAAGTATTTGCAAAATTAAAGCATCCCAGCTTCATGCATGACACTGATAAGCAGTTGATAAATCTCTGGGATATTCCTCATTTCAGATTTCCTTGGCATCGAGCTATTGCCTCAGTAAAATAGAAAGAAAGTGCATTTGATGTGTTTACCTTCTTTCTGAAAGCTTTTAGGAAGTTGATTTTCACTCCTGAACACTATTCTCACAAGCTCTTAAAATATAAAAATAAAGATGCACTGGAACTAAATAGTGATATTTTTATTATATTGAGGTTAAAAATGAATGTAGACCTTTAACTTATAGCACATCTAAGAACACTCTCAAGCTCAGTGTGCTACCCTGTAGACAGGTATGCTGAAAACACTCTAGAGTTGAGTGTGTTACCCTGCAGACAGTGTGCTGAATGTATGGGGTGGTTTTGGAAGCAGGGTCACTTCCATTTGAATTTTGGTACAATGCTTTTTAGTTGTGTGACAGTGGACAGAAGCCTTTGCCTCCAGGAACCCTACTTTTGGTGTCTATAAAGGAAAGTAGTAGAAGCTATAAAGGATAAGAGACCTGTGGTGACATCTTGTTTGTACTCTAACAAATAAAGCTTGCCTGAAGATCAGAGGGTGGAGCTAGCCACTGATAAAGCATAGATGTCTAGCTTGGCGAAGAGAGGAATACAAGGTGGGAGGAGACAGGAGCTTTATCTGATCAGTTGGTGAGGTAAGAGTTGACCATGGCTTGCTGCTTTGTCTCTCTGATCTTTCAGTATTTACTCTGATATCTGACTCCAGGGTTTTATTATTAAGATCGAGAAGAATTTGTATAACAGAGACCACCTCCTGCACCCTGATACAACTACAGCAATGGTGACCATAAAGCAACAGGTACTCAGGGAGTTTGCTTCTTCCCTTTCCCCTCAGCAGTGGTGGTGCTTGGGTGAAGCATAATGAAAGTGTGACCAGTAGACCTGGCTCCAGGACATTTACCAACAGAGGATGAGCAGTCATATGCATGAATGTGTGGATACCAAAGGCATACAATTAAGTGAGGCAAATCTTAGAGGAAAAACATGGATAGTCCTGATATATGGATGAAGGAAGAACACCTGGTTAGGTAGAAGCTCTGGGGTGTGTGTGTGTGTTTGTATTTGTGTGTGTGTGTGTGTGTGTGTGTGTGTGTGTGTGTGTGTGTGTGTGTGTGTGTTTGTATTTGTGTGTGTGTGTGTGTGTGAGAGAGAGAGAGAGAGAGGTGTTTAGTTTTGTGGCTTGGGCTGAATTGGAACTCACTATGGAGTCCAAGTTGTCCTTGAACTTGAAGTGATCATCTAAATCTAGCCTTCCTAGTGCTGGGATTAGAGGTGTAAGCAATCGAGCCTGGTTGATGGACTTTTCTCAATAATGAGAACAAACTGACAAAGATTAGCTAACAACTCCTATTTGAGGTGTTTGGTACTTTAGATATTTGTTGAAAATTTTGGCTTTTTTTGAAAGACACAAATTATTTGATTAATTCTTGGTTTTTCTCTGTTGACAACTTCATTGCCTAAAGAAAACTGAAAGCCACAATAGGGAATGCTGCTATTCTGATCCCAGTGCTGAACAAAATACAGAGCAGCAATGACAAAGAAGGGTAGGCTACCTTAGGGGACATTCACATTACCTTGGACTTTATTAATGAGGAAAAGAAGTGGTAGACTCACTCAGGTACACCTTCTGGGTTGTACTAAGGCATACTTTATAACAGCAAAAACACAGCAAAACTGTCCAGTGGGCATAAGGCCTCTCTGCACCTCTCTTGGAGAAGAATTAGGCAATATGTAAAAGTCATACAGTGGCATAAAAAAATCTGGCACTGGGAATTCTAAGATGAAATGTTCTAATGTGAGTTTAAAATAAAACCCAAGCTACAAGTGTCAGCATGCTCACTACAGATTACCACCCACGGTCCCCCCCCCCCCCGTCAGGTAGAAATGACTGAGCTTGCTCTGCCTTCCCTTGGTGAGGGCAGAGCCCCTTTCTCCACTCCAGAATGAGTTCTGTGGACTTCTGGCACCAGGCTGTAAAATAAAAACTTTCTTGTTCAGCTGTCCTCTGTTGATGTCCATTGCTACATGGAGTAATCTGTTTGAGGAAGACACATTTGCCTATTACTCATATTGTGGTCATAAATAGCTTCTCACCAACTATTATTGATACCAAAGAAATAGGAAGAGATAAGCTTTGATTTTTCACAGTCGTAGTGTGTGTTTCTATCACAAAATCCTATAACCTAAGTGATTTGCTAAGAGATTTCTTTTATACAGGTCTAGAGACTTGGCTGCTGGGCTAGGGCTGCTCTCTGATCTGAGAAGGGACTTTAGTGCTGCCTCCCTCAGAGGAGACAGATGTTGTGGGCTCACATGATAGAAAGATAAAAGGATCAATTTACTTTCCAAAGCCTTTTTATAAATAAATGATGGAGCCATTCAGGTTGAAACTTTCATGACTTCATCACCTAAAAGCCTCATCATTCCATTCTGCTACATTGATACTAAATTTCAATGTGAATTTGAGAGGGGACACAAACACACTAGATTTGGGGAAATATCAAGTTTTTTTTTAAAGGTTTTATAAGTGTTGCTCCAAACAACATATTCCCACGAGTAATGGACTCCTGGGTAGACAAAAGACCAGACACAAAGATAAAATGTGTGCCATAGGGAAGGCAGCATGGGGTATGATTCAAAGAACCATGCATTTATGTCATTTTTGTACCATATGACAATTGGTGACCCTCTTGTAAGTCTTTTCTGCAAACCAATTGCAATTTCCAGTCTTCTAGATACACATGGATTCCCCCTCTCTCTATCTCTCTCCAAAGCTCTGGATCTCCTGGAACTCACAAAAATCTACCTGCCTCCCAAGTTTTGGGATTAAAGGTGTGCACCAACACATTAGGCTACCTCTTCACTCTTAACCAGAGCCCATGGGTTCCTTCTATTTTCAAGAATGATAAATTGAGACTAAAAATTATGGTCAGGGAATTTAAAGCCACATTCTAGATACTATGAAAGTATTTTCATTGAAAAATGGTAGTCAGGACAGTCAGGAAGTTTTCTAATTTAAGATTAAGGTCAATGGAAGCAGAAGGCTTCTTGAACTTCCACAAGTAACAAACTCATCACCAGAGGCTCCTGTTGGAATAAATGTTTTGAATCAGTAGGTGTATTAGTTGGTTTGGGCTGCCAAAAATACCATAGATAATCAGATGGCTTAAGTAACACAAAGCTTCCATCAGAATTCTAGGGTCTAGAAAGTCCAAGAGCAGGAGAATGGCCAACTGAGTCCCTGGTTAAGGCTCTACGTTGCTTGCTTTTTGTGTGCTCACATGCCATTTTCTTCATACTTATTTCCAGAAATGAAGAGTTCTATGATGTCTCTTATAAGGACACTAATCCTATCAGATCAGAGCCCCATCCTTATTTCCTCCATTTAACCCTCATATCCTGCTTATAAGCCTTGTCCCCACAAACACATGGAAATTAAACATGTGAATTGTGCATAGAAAGGAGAGGAATTTTAGTAGCAGTTGTTGGTAGGGCTCGAGAGTCTATATTTTAGGGCATGTGGATATAGCTGGTCTTTGGGTCATATTTGGGTTGTCAGGAACTGAGGTTAAGGACCCAGTTTCTATATTGAGACAGAGTAATGCTGTGTAATAATGAGCAGGAGAACATATGGCTGATGATGTCAGTAAGTCCTGTTCAGGAATGATACTGATGACAATATCAACACTGTGACATGACATGTAAAGTTTAAATGAGGATAGGAGTGGTTGGATGAGGGAAACAAGGAGTGTTTCCGTGTTTAACCCAAACAAAGGCATGGAAAGCCACATAAAGCTTACTGTCTTGTAAGCTAATTAAAAATATAATTGAAAAAGAGCTTGAAGGTGGTGCCTTGAATGTGTGGATACTGCTGCTCCCAGAAGCTCTAGGTTATTAAACAAAATTCCCAGTGCCGTGTGTGGGATCCCACTTTATGAGTTCTTGGTTAGCAAGGCCATACAGACTCCCCAGATAATAAGCCTATTGCAGTTGTTCTTGGTTGCCCACAAGGGCTAGATGTTAAGACCCCATTCCTGAAGACATCACACACTTGGGTTGTGGGACATTGAGAAATCAAGCTGAAATTGAGTTCAAAGTTCCTTCTCAGCTTTCTAGCTTTGGGTGTGCTATGCAGGCTGCTGGGAGAGAAGAGCCATTGACAGTCTTACCCAGCCATAGACACCACGTGCTATACTACCAGCCTTCAAGACAAGCTGTCACCATTGGTGAAATAGTGCCATGATTGTTGTGGATTGGTTTGGATTTTAGGTTCACTCTACAAGAGAGAATTTATACCTGGTTAAATAAACCTTGTGAAAAGTACATGACTCGAAGGTTAAGAGGTTCTACAGCAGTGGATCTCAAGCTGTGGGTCATGACCCCTTTGGTATTGCATATCAGATTGCCTACATATTAGATATTTTTATTTCAGTTCATAATAGTAGCAAAATTACAGTCATGAAGTAGCAATGAAGATAATTTTAGGGCCGGGGACTCACCACAACCTAAAGAGTTGCATTAAAGGGTCACAGCATTAGGAAGGTTCAGAACCACTGCTCTAGAGAAACCTACTACTGTTACTTGGTTAAATGGACATGATATCAAACTACATTATAAATATGTTTTATTTGTGGATTAGTGCCCCGAGTCTCAGCATTGATCAGGGAAGCTTCTGTTCACAATGGGCGGTGGTTAATGTAAAGGTTTATAACTGGCCAAAATGCCAGGAATAAATGACCACTGAGGGCTCAGTACAAGCAAGACATCAATATTATCCCCCCAAAGCTGAGGGAACACATAGAAGAGGTGGAAAGAGGGCAAGAGGCAGGGACTGGGGGAGGACTTCTGTGAAATGCTGTCTTCTGAACTTGACAGTCACTGCACTCATGAACTCACAGCCAATATGGCTACTTACAGAAGACCCATCAAAGATTGTACTCATTAACATTTCATCATGGATAGGAGAGGGGTTCATAAGGTCCCCACACCTCCTTGAGGAGCTATGGGCAATTAGTGGTTGCTGGGGGAGTCATATTCTTCAGTGGTATAGATGCTGCTAATCTGGCCTTACTCAAGTAAATATGAGTCTCCCCCCCCAATCCCCCATAAACATGCTCACATCGGCAACCCTAATTAAATGCAGGAGGACACACACAAAAAATGGAAAAAGACAAGGGAATGGGTGGGAACTTCTGGAAGAAGGAAGGGTTCAGAGGTAGTGAGGAGATGAGAGAGGAAAATGGGGGACTTGATCAAAGTATGTTATAGCCATATATTAGTTCCTGTTTTAAAGAAAAAAAAAACAGAATGGCAGCCAGTTCTTGAAGAAAACGACCTCATGTGCCTTTACTTGGAGCATACTACTCAGATATTTGAGTCTTTTCCCGGTCATGTGATACTCTCCAGATCAAGTGCTCAGGGCCTCCTTATCTGAAGGTCAAGTCCTTAGACCCCTTCTTTGGAACATTATTAAAAGTTTATCAGCTAATGCCAAGAGACAAGGCACCAGTGCTACAGAGCAGAATCAAGCTAGCACACAGACAGGAGAGAAAAACCTCACCTAAATTTCCAAATTGGTGCTTTCAATAGATCTACAAAGATAAGTACAGCTTAAAAAAAATGAAGACTCGAGCCATTATGCTGTCATTTTATTTGGACTGTTAATGAGAATCTCCAGCCAGGAGAAATAGGAGTTGACTTTATAAAAGATCTGAATAGAAAAAGAACTCCTGGCTTGATACAGTTTGACAATTTCCTGCAAAGGAGGCTTGTTAGTTCTGGGCTCAGGGACACCAGTTTTTTCCAGTGATTATGTCACCAGCTCTCAGAATTGCTTTGGATGCCTAGGTCTTTATTTTGCTTGAGCATGAATTGAGCTCCTTTGGATGTGAGGTCAGGCCACAGAGCCCTCATTCAGTTACCTCCAAGGGTATTAACTCAAAGCAAAGCTCACAGGCTTCATTTGTTAGGTGGCAGACAGCCTTGGGTTTCTTTTGACTGAACAGTGGCAGGCTTAAAGATATATACCTGACCTTCCATGGTCTGAAGGTGGAGGCTCCTTTCTGGTAGACTGCAGCATTCTCAGACATAGGAGTCAGGATAGGAAGGACAAAACTGAGAACCCTATGGGGTAACAATAGACTCATGGGAGTCTAGAACAATATCAGTATCTGAGGTCTTTGTTTCACAGCCTTGAGCAGCACACTATCAAGGCTGATTTTAAATCTGGTACCATTGATTGACATTCTCAGTTTAGTCATCATCCCATCCCACCATGGACTGAGCTAATATAGCACAAGTGGTAGAGGAATCAGCAACTCGACTCTGCAAAGCTACCTTCTGTGTAAAAGAGAAAATCAAGATGGTATAAGCAGTGGTTCACCTTGGGAGATGTTCCTCTCAGCATGCTCTTGGACTGGCTCTTTATTTTCTGTTTCTAGGGCATATTATTGCTGGATTCTTGCTTCTCCTGGAGGCTGCATAGGAACGCCTTGGAAAGAGGCCAGAACATGCATTCCTGGATTTGTTTAAAGGAGTTATCTTGATATTAAGGATCCTGACCAGAAGTTCTGATTTTTCTTCTCAGATCTGAGTTTCTCAGTGCTGTGTTGCTAGAATTCTTGGCCGTGGGAACAGGAGGAGGGCAAGGACAAAGAAAGCACTAGAGTGCTCAAGTTCTATTTAATAGTCATTGAGCTACAACTGAGATTGTGTTTAAATACTTCAAGGACAAGTCTCTTGAGAAGCTCGCTAGTTTCCTAAGTAGGGCATTTATGCAGAATAATGAGGAGGAAATGCTGACCTTGTTGATCTCTCTACCTACTTACCCTTGTCCCAATCTCTGAGGGTGACAGTCCCTCTGAGATGCAGTGGAAGAGAGGGATGGAGAAGCTGGCCTTGTCTCTCACTCTAGAGCTGTCATTGGACTCTTCTGGAAGCAGTCTATCCTAAACTTAGACATTTTTATTGTCATCTTGAGATGCCATCTATTGCCCTGGGCTAACAACAAGAGATCTGGGTGAGCGGGGCACATCCAGAAACACAGTACTCCATGCTGAGTTTCACAGATGACTGTATCTTCACTCCCTATATTAAAATTAAACTCATTTCCTGCATAGTTTGGATCAGGGATGGCCCCCAAAGAGCATGTGTTAAGGGCTCAGGCCTCAGAAATATGGTGTTGGAAAGTGGTCAAAACTTTAAGAGGTCTGGCCCAATAAGAAAGAGGTCTTTAGGTCATTGGGGGTACCCTTGAAGGGTTGTGGAAGCCCTGGTCCTTTCTCTTTCTCTCCTTTAACTTCCCATGATGTTGCTCTACCACGTGTTCCCACCTCATGGTGCTGCCACAGGCCCAACACAACACATTTAGCTGTTCCAGACTGCTGATTCTAAAACCATGAGCCCAAACAACCCCCTTCATATAGGTGGATCATCTCAGGCATTGTTAGCATGACAGAAGACTAATATCCTGCCTATCTTTGAAGTCTAAACATCTTGTCAAAGTGCTTCCAAAAGGTTAATTTTCACTAATTCATTCTGTCTAAGATTCCATGGCTCTTCACAATACCAAATATTCCTCAGCTTAGGGAACATTTGCAGTACTTTGTGTCATTGTTTGCCTATTGTTCTTGTTGTGTTCTTACTCCCTGTCTTCCAGCTTGCGTGGTGTGCATGCAGTTGTTCTTTGAACTTATCTCTAATTCTTTTTCTTTTTGCATGTGATTTCCATTTGAGGGTGATTTCTTTCTGTCTCCAGAAACTCAGTCTCTTAGAAATGAGATCTATTCTCAGCAGTTAATATTCTCTCTCTTTTTTTAATTTGTCTACTGAATTTTTAAAATTCAGAAATATCATTCTTTTTCCAGAAAGCCTTTCCTGTACTCTAATTATATCTTTGTTTTAATTACTTTTATTAATGTCTTCTTTCTCTTTCCATTAGTTCAACTATAAATGAAGCTGCCAGCTCTTGTTATTCAGCCTGGTATTTCTTCTGGTTTCAGAGTCTCTTTGAATCATTGTAATTTTCCATTCTCTAATCAATTTTGTGTGCTTCCTTAATGCCTGTCCTGCTCAGTCAGTTGGGGTATTTGATCAGATAGAGAAGGAGTAGGTAGCATGTGAATAGCTCATGTTGGTGGTCTTCAGCTGATGAAGTCCCTTTTTCAACAGAGTGGACTGGAACTGCCACGATTCATGATATAAACCTCATTTTTGTCCAAGAGGTCAATAGTTGGTATGACTTACTGACCTGTTGGAATTCAGAGAAGAGTCCCTTTCTAAGGAGAGAGGTGGACAGGTTCTGTCAGATTCATGAACGAGGAGACTTCTACTAAGAGGAGGAGTGTTCCTCCTGTGGGTTGGAAGGTGTTGCTGGTTACCATGGAACCTAAAGGCCCTTTCCCCAAGTCCTGCCCTTAGGGATCCTTTGGAATATGTCCCTAATCTCATTTTTGTTGACTTAAGTGGCAAGACTGAAAGGACAGAGGACAAATATTTCTCTTGGAAAAACACCTTAAAGTTCAGTTACTTCCTGAAGTCCACCCAAGCAGCTTCCCATTTCTTAAGGCTTCAGCACTATTAGTGACTCCCCGTTTCCCAGGGCACAACATCCATAACTTATTCCTTTGAGGTGAACCCTGCTTCAGGCTCATTCACGAGAGAAAGCTCTATCCTCTATGTTTTTCACCATTCTGGAGTGCTCCCTTTCTCCAGAATCATGCTGTGCCTTTCCCTCCCTCTATGACTATGGACACATTCCTTTCAAGGGAAGTCTCCTTGTCATTGTGTGGTTAAGAAGCCACTGTTCAGAAGACTGGGAAGTCTCAACTGAGTTTTTTTTCTTCCTTCCTCATCCTCTACTCCCATTTGCTTTTCAGTGGTGGTACTGAACACAATATACTCTACCTGTATCATCTTATCTCTTTCCACAATGTCTTATATGAAATTGGCTCCTACTCTTCATAGCATTGAACTGACACTGGAAACCAACTGCACCAATCATTGTTGGACCAGTTCTGTGCTTTTTTTTTTTTTAACTACAGGTGGGAGGCAAGGCCACTGAGCTTTATCTGAGGTCTTTCATCAAAGGAACTGATGCTCTTGATACTCAAGAGCTCATGAACTCTCACCACAGGCAGCTCTTACTATTGTATTCTTCCACTCCATGAGCAACTGGGTTGGAATAGCTAGACCTCCAGTTGGCCACAGCAACTGAGGTGATATGGAGACTCTGCTCCCATTGCCTGGGATCCAGGGGATTTAGAAACATTTCTCCCAGTAATTTGTGCTTTTCAGGGACCTGTCCAGGTGGATGATGGAAGAGATGAACTGTGAAGAAAACTGTGCTGGCACTTCCTGAAGTTTTGAGAGGTGCAATGTGGAGAAAGGTCCAATTTGATGGAGTGTTTGATGGATTTGTTACATTTTTGTCATTGTGAACAAATATCTGACAGAAATAAGATTTTGGAATGAGGGATTATTTTAGCTCCTGGCTCATGAGATACAGTCCATCACTGAAAGGTAGATATGCCAACTGGAGTGCTTGGTCTGTGGTGCTCAGACTGTGTGACACACTTTTTCATATCTTGATGGATCAGGGGGTAGAAAGCATAGGGGTAGAAGAGGCACAAAGCTGAATTTACTTTGAGAGCCACTTCCGGCGACTACCTCACTGTCTTTGCCTCCTGCCTGCTCCAATGGTTCAAAAATCTCCTCAAATAATTTTAAAAACTGGACCCAAGTTAGTCATCAATCTCGTTATCAGGGGAGGGCATTTAAGGTAGTCTCTCTACTGTTGCTTAGATGGTTAGTTGGTATCATCCTTGTAGATCTCTGGACATTTCCCTAGTGCCTGATTTCTCTCTAAACCTATATTGGCTCCCTCTTTGATGTATCTCTTATTTTGCTCTCCTCTATTCTTCCCCTACACAACCTTAAACTGAACTGAATTAGAATCCAGTTGCAGAGAAGGAGTGATGAGCAAAGGGGTCAAGACCTGGCTGGTGAAACCCACAGAAACAGCTGACCTGAACAAGGGGGAGCTCTTGGCCCCCAGACTGATCACTGGGAAACCAGCATGGAACTGATCTAGACCCCCTGAATGTGGGTGTCAGTGAGGAGGCCTCAGTAATATATGGGGCCTCTTGTAGTAGATCAGTACTTATCCCTTGCATAGGAATGGACTTTGGGAGCCCATTTTACACTGAGGGATGCTCTCTCAGTCTAGACACACGGGGGGAGGGCCTAGGCCCTATTCCAAAGGATATGACAGACCCTGAACCCCCATGGAAGACCTCACTATCCCTGGGGAGCAGAAATGGTATCAGATAGGTAGGGTGTTAGTGGGGGGCAGGGGAGGAGGGGAGGGAGAGGGAATTGGGATTGACATGTAAAACAATCTTGTTTCTAATTTAAATAAAAAAAAACTGGACCCAAATGTTCCAACACATAGGCTTGTGGGGGACATTTCCCATTAAGCCATTACACTCGACAACAGGCAGCTCATCACAGTTGAGTGGCTTACACTACTGAATGAAGACCCCTTGCTTTACAGATGGATTCAGGTGATACAGGCTGTGGGTGGACAGCAGGACCTAAGCTGAGGGAAGAAATAAAAGCCATCACTTTCACCTGTGGCCATATGTCTGCAGGCCTTGGAGATGAGTGAAGAAAAGGATCTAACTACACCGGCCCTTGCCCTAGTCGCTAGCATCTTGAGGCTTGGGGGGCTAATGGAGCCATTTTCCTTGTCTTGTTCTAGAAGCTGATATAGAAAACATTAATTAATACAGAGACAGGTATTATGCCCAGCCCCTTTCGTGTGTGTATGTGTGTGAGTTTATTATAAAGGTGTGTGGTATGTTCCAAGTAGCCTTTCCTGGGTGAAAAAAAAAACAAAAAACAAAAAAACAAAAAACGCTACCAGTCTTTTAGGTGCAAGGCCTATTGCCCCCTTAAAAAATTCCCTAAGCACTCTGATGTTCTAAATGGGCCATTTAAAAGCAATGGCCAGTGCCTTGCCCAGGGCCAGACATGAAGCAGGCACTTGAAAAATGTGTGGAAAATGGAAGAGTCAGTATTCAGTGGAAAAGCAAGATTCAGATGGAATTCTTTTTTGCTTCAGCTTTGACATCATTTATTATCTCAATTACATTCTAATGTCGCTTTTTCCCTCTTACAACCCCCTCAACACTGTGTGCGCATGTGTATAAGTGTGTTTGCCTTCATATTTGTGTATGTAAATATGAGCATCTATCTGTAGTATTTGTGTGTGTGTGTGTTCATGGGCACATATCAGAACACACCACAGGCTGCTAATCACTACTTTTTCACAGAAGTTACATTGAAAAGAGCCATCTTGCTTGAGTCTGTTGTCTGAGACTTTCAATCTTTCTGGAGAAAGGTAGGTTAGGTAGGATAAAGAAAGGATGAGTGGAGTGGCACACGGAGAACCTGTCGGGATGCTGACACAGGCCACACAGTCTGATCTGAAGAGAAGTAATGGTGCTGCAGGAAAGCAGAAAGGGATAGCAGAGGAATGGAAGCTATGGACGAGTGAGTGGGGTCAGGGTCTGGAGCTCGGGGCGGGAGGGATACCTTCCAGAAGGGCAGAAGTTTTCTCCACGTTGTAGCAACAGACTGGAATACCCATTGCAATGGTCTAAACTCCATCCAAGTTGAAGCCCTAACCTCCAGTGTGACTTCATTTGAAAACAGGATGTATGGAGGGTAACTTTGGTAAAGTTACCAGATTGGAGGTGTCCTAATGTAACACAAGTGGTGTCATTATAAGAGGTGTATAAGTGGTCCATGATTAGGACCACCCCGGCTATGGTATTTTGTTGTGGCATCTCCAGCTGACTGAAACCTCTCAAGCCATCTACACATATGGTCATCAACTTATGCAAGAACAACTCCCAAGACCCCAAGAGCATCTGGATCTGGAGAAATGGTATCTTATTAGATCCAGTACCACAGATGCTGGGGTAATGGATGACCCATGGTTGGGGGGCGGGGCAGAGGTGCTGGGACTCTCAGTTTTGAGATTAATGAACTCTGTCCTATGCATAGTGGAGCTTCCTTTGCCCACTCATTCCCTCAAGAAAAAGCAAGCCCAGAAGGGGTCTCTTCTGAGCAATGAAGGTTTTTATAAAACCCAGGCTTAATGGCCTTCTCTTTTCTCATCTGCTCTGCAGTCTTCCTGGTGAGACTTGGGGGGCTAAAGATCTTAGCCTCTGGAGCAGAGACCTGATCCATCCCCTTCTAGCACTGTGGCCCAAGGCTAACAATGTGTACTCTGTATCTTAGTGTTCTTGCTAGTAATGTGGGAACAATATCATCACCAACCTCATGAGCATGATGTAGAGAATCAAGAAAACCAATACACTTTTTATAAAAAGCTTAGTGCATGATAAACAGAGTTGGCTTTTTTGTTTAAGCTTTCCCTTCTCAAGTTTATCAGCAGGGGATCCACCCATGGCAGCTCCTGGAGCAGAGGGGAGGACCAGGGCACTCATTTCTAAAGGAAATTGCTTCTTGACTATTGAGAGGAAGAGGAAAGAACAAGGGAACTTGAGTGGCAGGCCTAGGGAGGGCTCCTATCTGAGGGCTTGGTTTTAGCTGATGGGGGAAGGTGGGGAGGACATCCAGGAAGGTTTGTGAAGGATGGACGAGGGATGCTTTAGACATCTAAGAGGGAAAATGAGCCTTCTAGGGAAATATAGAAAGTCTGCTATGCAATCTGCAGCCAATTGAAATCTTGAGAGAATGAATGTAAAGTGTAAATAGGTTTGATAGTGTGAACTTCTCCCAACCTCCAGCAGTCTAAGTATGGCAGGGGGGAAGGCCTGGAGCGACTTCTTCTGATAACTCTTATTTGCGGATGTGCACACGGGGCACTGAAGTCTGCTTTCACACAGCTGACTGTGCTGATTTTCTCATTACACACTGTATTAACGAGGAAGGGAAATATATTTGAGTTCTCACCTTGTGGCAGCTTCATTTTCATTTCTGTGTCTGTTCCCTTGGGACTTACATGTGTAAATTGCCAGTTTATGGTAATTTAATTTGTGGAATGCTTTGGACAAAGAACACATTTTCTTCATTTATGTAGCTTTGGGCACTATATTTTCTTTTCATTGCCCCATTGGGATCTCCCTATTTGGCAATAAGAGTGGAGGGTAACACCACACTTGCTGAGTACCTACTGTCCTACTGTGTGCCAGGCAATATTGAAGGCAATTCACATGTATGACTAAATCGATTTTTCACAACCACCTCCTCTTACAGATAAGGGCACAGGTAGCTTAAGTGGCTTACAGAGGGTCACACAGGAAGTAAGAATCAATTCTAGGGTTCACCAGGCAGTCTTTTTCTGAAGTACATGATTGATACCCATACGCTTTTCTAATGTACCTAAAATTTTCTGTTGACTTAAACTATTTGCTATGGAAATGAATAGTATCTCCCCCTGAGCTCTTACCCATGACTTCTTCCTCCCTTTTCATCCACTTACAGGCATTGCTAAGGATGGATTACCAGTAGCCTGCATTTGCCCATGTAGGTAGCAAGTACATTTTTTATGGATGTCCTATCCTGTTTTAGGAAAGACAGGGATGACACAACACTTTCCTTGTCTCATAAGAACTCTAATTTTAGCTGGGGATTCTGATCTCTCAACAGGCAAAGTATACCCAAGGAGGAGCCCCACCCCACAGGCACACGGCTTCAGGAGAAATAAGCTACATACAGAAAAGGGTTGGGTGTGTGGTGCAGAATTTACTTCAGCCTCTGTGGGAGTCCTTTTAGTTCCTAAGCAGATGCTGGCTCATCCAGCTGGCCCGGAGAAATGCTATGGCAACAAGACACCAAGGACTCCAGGCATTGTGCTCTCTAATTTCCTGAAACAGGGAGTGTGGAATTCTGGGAACAGGGCAGGGCATGTCTAGAGCTCATTTTCAGCAAGTTTAATTGGTTTCTTTGTTCAAATGGACCTGTCCAGATTTCCTCAAATAAACCGGCCAGGTACATCCTATGCAGAACAGAAAGGAGACTGGCACTGGAACTGCCCACCATGGATTCAGTCTGCACCTAGCCACAGACTGGCTGAATGGCCTTGAGGAATTATGATTGATGACATGGACACAGTATTACCTTTCTTGAAGGGATCTAGGAAAGAGTTTTGGAATGTTCTTTGGGTAACAGAGGTCCAGCCAATCAAAGCTATCCTTAGTTATAGTTACACAGTTAAACACGGTGGCAGAAACTCAGTGGCAGAGTGTCCTTAAGTGGATCCATTATGGCTGGAGCCATCTTCTCCCCTCCTGCTTCTGCTTTACCTTGGGAATGCTCAGCAAGGGTGTAAAGTCCATAAAATAGGGCAACATAGGATGTCCAGCTGCTGTCTGCAGCACTTTAAAAAAATGATATGATCTTTTTAACTTTTGTTGGGCTTTCTATTGCTCAGCCTCAGTGGGGTAGTAGATCTTGTGGTTATGAGCTCACATTGCAGGAAGAGGAGTGGGGATGCAGATTTGGGGGGATTCATATATAACTGATTCTATCTGCCAGACACTGTACAGAGCAACAGTTCTGTATATATTTAAATATCACAACTACTCGGGTAGCTTGCAGGGATAGATGAGGAGAAACATCATCCACATTTTAAAGATCAAGAAACAAGACTCAGAGATGCTGAGTCATCTTCTCAAGGTTGCACAGAAATGAGAATCCAGACGCTGGCCCTGGCCCTATGCTCTGCCTGCTACCCTTCAAGGGCTCCTGGAACATATTATGGCAATAACCAGTTTAGAGATAAAGACTGCTGGCTCTAGAGAGGTTTCAGTTTTCCTCACCATCTTTTAGCTACAGAAGAGGAGAGCAACAGTGGAGCCCATTTTCTTGAAGTTTAATTCAGCACCTACCCCACCCCCATAATTTTCTTGCCTGGAACAGCACAGTAAGAAAACAGGCTGTTGGTTTCTCACCATCAGAGAAGGGTGTTCCAAATATGAAAATGGAAAGACTAGAAAGAAAGCCCACACAGGTACAAATATGCATCTTCATGTAAATTATTTTCCTTATGTGTACACACACACACACACACACACACACACACACACACACACACACACACACACACTTTCTATTCCTACCTGACCCTGAAGCAGCAATGACCACACTCAAACACAGGCCTTGGCTTCTGTATACAGTTCTCCAGGAAAATAAAACAAGAATCCTTGAAAAGTGAATTCCAGGGTCACAGCAAGCACAGTACAGGATGAGCCCCTAAAACTGTACTGTTCCAATTAGCTTTAAAAAAAAATGCTTTTGAAAAAAGATGAGAGTGCCAGTGACAGAGCAGACAGGTTGAAGAGGCTCCTGATGGCCAAACTGAAGACAGCTTGAACATCAAGACAAATAACAACAGTAATATCCTGCAATTCACAGGATAAATGCACAGAGTTCATGCTGACATAAAGCAATGAATTGCTTCAAAGGATCTTTTCCAAAACACTGACTAATTTGGGGGTGGGGAGTGGGGTAGACAGGTAACATTACAGCAGAGAAGTCTGGGTGATGGTACATTAACTAAGAGATCAGGGTGAAGATGCCAGTAATGGGAGTCATCTGAATCACTGCCCCCTAATAGTGCACACATGAACTCGGGATCGCTTCTAGAATGTCCCTGATAATAATGATGCAAGACCTGTATCTAATTATGAGGCAATCCGAACCACACCAAATGGGGACCCCTAAAGTCTTGGCTTGTAGTCAGTCTGTGTGTGTGTGTGTGTGTGTGTGTGTGTGTGTATACATATATATTTATATATGCTCTAAAGGGTAATGAAAGATGGAGGAACTAATTATTCCAGGTACAAAGTGACCAGGGAATCATGACGCTAAAACCAGCATCAGAACCAGAATTGTTACTCCAGATCTAAATGACTAGTGAACTGGGAGAACTAAGGGTGATGGGGTGGTTGGGTGGTAACTACAGAACACAATCTCATTCCACAGGTTCATACACTGACATGCTGAAAAGTGAGGAAGAAAAAGGGCTGTACTTGTTGTTCTTCAAAGGTTTGATGGACAAACGTTATCCCCCTACAGCAATAACCTCAACTACTTAAGGGACACTGTTTGTGGTGCTGCATGTGGAAGGCAGAGGAAAGTGTTGGGAACCACAGGCTTGGTTTCAAGCCCAGCTTTGCCACTTACAAGCTATGTAGATTTAGCCAGGTTGTTCGTGTCTTACTTCCCTAGTCTGTAAAACCAGCTTAATCATGGCCTCATAGGTGCTTTGTGTACTTAGGTGAGCTGACAGAATACAGTGCTCAATATCACATGTTCTATAGCCAGCTCTGAGAACCAGGTTCTGTCTTTTGCCCTAAGAACAGCCAATGGATCCATTTTCCTGCACAGCATGTCCCTGGCAGTACCATTTGTGCCCTTACATGTATGGCCCATCCTATTATTCCAGCAGATGTCTATGTTTTATAGATGGAGGTCATGTAACAGATATGTTCATAATCTTTACATGCAATTTACTATTGGTACATATTCGAGTTGCAATGAGGCCTGGAATTATTTCAAAATTTTATTTTTGACTATACATAATCATTCTATCAGGTGAAAATACTGTGTTTGGAATAATTCAAACATTGGGCTGAATAAAAAGTGGTTATCTCATTGACAAGATGTTTCTTAAGCTGTTTTAAAATATGCAGGGCTGGTCTGTTACAAAGGATTAAAGGGTATCTGCCACCAAGTGTGGCTAATTAAATTAAAAGTGGAGCAGTTTAAAGGTTTTGCCAAGCAATGTTCTGGTAGGAAAGGGAATCCAGATCTACTTTGATCTTGATTCTTGGGTTTACGCCTTTTCCATCCTTGTATGCTTGATATCAGCTTGACAATCTAGTATTAAGAGCTCTGTGTGTTTGGGGGATGGGGCATAAGGCTCATACTTTACAATGCATCTTTTGTTGAGTTCTTTTTTAGTTCATCTTCACTGATCAAATTGTCTCAAGAACTCTGTGTACTTTTCCAGTTGGGTTCAGCTGACATGAGAGCAGATGGCCTCTGACAAGGCTCCTTGGCATCATCATCCGACAGTCCCTTGCAATGTTACTTACAAACATTTTATTTGGTTCACAATGACCATTGCTAACAGGACAAAATGGGCTCCCTCATCCTGTATGCAGGGTGAAATACTCCAGCTGGGCTGAACTTTGTTCCAAGGGGACAATTCCACTTGAATATGCCTTGCTCCAAACAAAAAGACACAGTGACTTGTATCCCCCCTCTCAAAAGACAGAATTTGATGCACCTTCAAGATTCCATTTATATCAGTGACATAATGGTGTCAGCTCTTTGAAGGAAGAGGAAAGAGCAGACAGCAACTGGTATTATATCGTTAAGAGCCCAAGAATCAATTACATCCTTGCTGAGACAAGAGGCAATTTTCCCATTTAAACTTCACAGATGTACGGACTGGCAAATTATTGTTGGGTTGTTGCTTCTTTTATTATAATTAACAATTAAAAAAAAGCATGTTATAATGTAATTATCTGTTTACTAGCTCTTACTGGCTCAGGTTGTAGTAAAGACTTTATCTTCAAGAGAGTATTTTAATCAACTCTGCTATATTCACTTACCAGTGTGGAACCATTTTGGCCCCTCACAATTAAGCCAATGGAAATTTCCAGGCTGATCCAGTTGTGGAAGGAGCCTCTTATGGAAATGTATTAGTTTCCTTTCTTTTTTTTCTCCATTTTTTAAAATTTAAATTAGAAACAAGATTGTTTTACATGTCAATCCCCATTCCCTCTCCCTCCCCTCCTCCCCTGCCCCCCACTAACACCCTACTTATCCCATGCCAATTCTGGTCTCCAGGGAGAGTGAGGTCATCCATGGGGCATCTTCAGAGTCTGCCATATCCTTTGGGATAGGGCCTAGGCTCTCCCCCGTGTGTCTGGGCTCAGGGAGTATCCCTCTATGTGAAATGGGCTCCCAAAGTCCATTCCTATGCTAGGGATTAAGTACTGATCTACTACAAGAGGCCCCATAGATTTCCGAGGCCTCCACACTGACATCCATATTCATGGGGTCTGCATCAGTCTTATGCTGGTTTCCCGGCTGGCTATCAGTCTGCGGTCCATGAGCTCCCCCTTGTTTAGCTGTTTCTGTGGGTTTCACCAGCCTGGTCTTGACCCCTTTGCTCATCACTCCTCTTTCTCTGCAACTGGCTTCCAGTTCAGTTCAGTGTTTAACTGTTGGTGTCTGCTTCTATTTCCATCAGCTGCTGGATAAAGGCTCTAGGATGGCATATAAATTAGTCATCTGCGGGGCATTGGTGGCACACACCTTTAACCCCAGCACTCAGGAGGCAGAGGCAGGCAGATCTCTGTGAGTTCGAGGCCAGCCTGGTCTCCAGAGAGAATGCCAGGATAGGCTCCAAAGCTACACAGAGAAACCCTGTATCGAAAAACCAAAAACCAAACCAAACCAAAACAGAACAGAACAAAACAAAACAACAACAACAAAAAACAAGTCATTAATCTCATTACCAGGGGGAGAGCATTTAAGGTAGCCTCTCCACTATTGCTTAGATTGTTAGTTGGTTCATCCTTGTAGATCTCTGGACATTTCCCTAGTGCCTGATTTCTCTTTAAACCTATACTGGCTCCTTCTCTGATGGTATCTCTTATTTTGCTCTCCTCTGTTCTTCCTCCTACACAAACTTCCTGCTCCCTTATGTCCCCCTTACCCCTCCTCTTCTCCCCTTCTCATTCTCCTAGCTCCTCCCCCCCCATGCTCCCAATTTGCTCAGGAGATCTTGTCCCTTTCCCCTTCAGCATTGTACATCTGAGGATCTACTAGTGTTGTAACACCCACTCTGCAAGAGCAAGGATCAGCCAGCTTTTCATTTCAAAAGGCATCTCATGAAAATGCAAGAAAAATACATTGAAAAGCAACTTCCTAAGATCACGATGGACAATCAGCCCAAGAAATTACTGTGTATGGGGCTAAAGAAGGGCATTCGTCAAATGGCCAGAGGACATCCCCTGGGAATGATGGCAAAGCTTTGTGTGTGTCTAACACTGGTCACCCTGCCAGTTTATGTGGTTTCATACTCTAAATAGAAGAAGTGGTCTTACTGTATTTGCTACGCATTTAAAACAGTGAAGATAAACAGAAAGATGATAATAGATGATAGCTGGATAGATAAATGGATGGATAGATAGATAGGGAGATGATTGACTTACTAGAAGATATATAAAATGATTCTGGGATCTTCCTATGCATTTGGCATTTCTTATAGGGGAGTATGATCTGTAGTAAGTATACTTATAAAGTAACCTGCTTATTACTTGTACCCTATCTTCCAATAAAATTGGAGGGGAAGCAACTTTAAAGACTCTGAACAAGGGCAGCATTAAGTAACAAAAAAGGGGAGACAGTGGGATGAGGGACCCACCCCTATTATGGAAAATGATGGTCTCAGAATACCTGAAACAGGACTTAGGCATCCAGTCAAGCTTGGCTCTATACTTAAAAAGGCAGGAAGCAACATGTATGGGAAAAATACACCCTGGGTTTAATATTTCATTTTTAATATTTGTTTCTCATCAGCTTTGGGTTAGTATATAATTCTCTTGGGTGTGCATCTCTGGGCTCTCTTGCTATTGTCTCTCAGCTGGCTGCAAGCACAGTTCTTAGAAGCTAGCATATGTGAATGCTCAAAAACTGGCCTCCCAAGAGAGAGGAGAGGAGAGGGTTCGAAAGAGCATTAGGTGTGCTTCCTCTTAGCATTAATGAAACATTCAAAGCAGGGTTACCTTTACATTAGTAACTGAGTCAACTAGTATAAGCAGTGGTGTTTGGAAGAAGGTCTCCCCTGGGAGTCTACACCTACAATGACTGTCTGACAGTAGGAAGAGAGGAGGAATACGTAGAACAGACAGAAGGCAAAGGCTCAGTGAGCCTATCTCCAAGAGGAAGAGTGGAAGGAGGAGTCTATTCCTGCCGTCTTTCCAACTGCTAAGTGGATAGCTCTTTACAAGTATCTGCTGAGTACCAACTTCATGGCAGTACTGTGTTGGAAGCAGCAGAAAGGAGTGCTCTTTCTCATCCTGGAAAACATCAGCTCGTTGGGTGCTGAGACATGTCTAACTCATTGCATAGAGGAGGGAGAACCTGGGAGGTCCCTGGTTATTCGCAAAGAGGAAGCTGTATCCTCAAATGCACTGATACTCTGAGAAGTGAGTGACATAGCTGGACACACAAATCAGATACTCTGGTGCCCTTGCCTGTGTCACACTTTGGTTTGAGCCTTGGGATCTTGGCAGCTATTAAAATAAAAGCACACTTGGAAGACGGGTCATTTTCAGTCATTTGTGCTTCAGGGTTAACGACTTCACCTGAACCTTTACTCGAACAGATTTAAAAACAGCAAAGACAGAAGGACAGTCGGAACCGGGGATTTGAGAATGCAGGCTATATCTACAGAACCCATCCTGTTTGGCTCACAGTGTGGTTTATTGATGCATAGCCACATGTTCCTCCAAACACACAGTCTTGGGGACTCATAACTTAGACAACTGGTAGTGAGCTGGGCTCATTCACACACACCTCTCCATGGATACATGGCTGCCATGTTCATCAGCACAGTGTATGGACTCCTGCTGAATCAGAGATGCTTACCCACACCTCCTTTCCATGGATATATGGATGCCACGATCAACACAGTTTATGGACCCCTATTGAATCCAAGATGCTCACAGACTGGTAGAAAAGGCAGAGCCTAGAAGCCTTTCCCATGTGAGGCCACATAGAAAAGGCAGGACAATGACATCAGAAGTGGGGAGGGCTCTCTCTCTCTCAGGTAGCACTCTTTGCATTAAGCTCTGTTCAAAGAGTCAAGGAGGCTGGCAGAGCCACATTCTGCCTGCTGAGGAAGTACTGTCTTCACTTGCAGCTTGTGGACCATGAGCTTGTATAAGTACTCTGGGTGGCAGACCCATCAGATCCACCCCTGTGCTGAACACCTCCTAAGCAGGGATGGTCATATAACTAGCTGGGCCAGACATACATACACACACATCTGTGGGGTGGGAGTTTCTAGGAGATTTTGTTTCCTGGCTAGAAAACTGGGCAGACTCACCAGGCACTCTTGTGCTTCCTTCCTTCCCAGTCTTTTTTCCTCCCTTGTTTGCTTCCTCCCCTACTTCCTTCCTGCCCTCCATCTTTCCTTTATCTGAATCTACATGTGGCAATCCTCTTAGGACCAGGACAAGCAAACCACAGGAACCAGAAAGAGTTCAAGTTAATACCTTTATTGCTCATCTTTTTCTATCAGTTCTGGGGTGCTTTCTCCATATTTCACAATGCAGAAGACAAGACCCATTTTCTGGGCTGTGTATTTGGATGTTTCCTAGTTTCCTATCAAATAGAAGCCCTGAGATTCCAGGATCCCACCATCTGGTGCCTCCAGATCTTTCGATCTCACCTGTTTTACTCCTCTAAACCATTTATTTTCTGCAGTACACAGGTCACAACTCTTGGAGAGCCTTCCTGGAAGATCTAGTCCCACCCTTTGCCTTGGCTCTAGTGTTTTTTTGTTTTTGTTTTTGTGCTGAGACAACATGCAGAGTGTGTGTGATTTCCGGATTTGCCCAGATCGTTGCCATGGCTTCTTGGCCTCCACCTTTGCCTCCCTGCAGAACACAGCACAGACATCCTACATAGCACCAGCTAGATCTCATTCCTCTTCTCCACAGAGCTGATTAATGCCTCCAGCATAACACAGCTTTTCTTCGCTTAAAGGCCCAGTCTTAGTGTCTCATCAGGCCCTATGTAGCCCCATCCCCTTTCTTCCTCACTGCTACAACACTCTCCTCCTCACCAAAGCTCCAACAACACACCTGGACCTTCCAGAGACACTGCTGTCCATAGCTTTGTGCAAACAGTTTCTTCAGTTGGCATGCCCTTCCTTATTCCCTTTCTGGTCTTTCCCAAGAGACACCTGACCATGGAGGCATCCCTCAGTCATCCTAATTCATATCACATCCCAACTCCACAATCCTATCTCTGTGCCCCTCCCCCGTTTACTCTGCTCCATCTCTTCTACTCCACTTATCTAATATATAATTTGCATGTTTATCATGCTATTTGCTTATGATTTATTTCCTTTTGTTACACTGAAAACTCCCTGAAGACAAGCTTTTCTCCTCTCCTTTCCTCTCCTTTCTTTCTTCACTGCTATTTTTGTTATGTGATCTGTTTCAAGTACTCAGAACAGTACTCGACACACATGCTATCTATTATCTATGTGGATTGTTTTATGTGAGGCTAGCATGGTCCTGAGCACCTGATGTGTGAGGATCCTGTCAAGAGGGGATGCATGCACTGGATCCTGGGCCTCAGATGATCTGTAGTTTTTGATTGGTTGTCTGTTCATCCAACAGCCCAAATGGTACTGGTCTTGTTTATAGGTACATAGTAACTCATCAAATATAGGAAAAAGGACTAAAAAGGTAATTTCTAGAAGGCTTTCTCATTATGATTACACTCCCAATTCACAAAAAGAAGAAGAGGAGGAAGAGGAGGAGGAAGAGGAGGAGGAGGAAAATGGAGGAGGAGGCAACCAGGTGGCTCCAGATTGGATTGGTTCCTTATTTCCAAAGAAAGATGTTTTAATAATTCTGCTGAGCTTTCCCCCAGAATGATGGATACCCAGATGATCATGCCAGAGTTATCCCAACTGATGCCACTTCCCTCCTTTGGATTCAAGACTCACTCCCATGAGACTAATAGCATCTGCTAGAACTGGGTTAGAGCCCTGCTAGTCATGTAACTTTCTTTTCTTCGACCTTAACAATGAGAAAGAGGTTAACTCTAATGATGACAAACTATTTAAATATAGCCTTTGTGTTGATCGGCCTTCTAAAGCAAATCTATCTGGGCTCTATCATAGGAATATATCTCCATGGTTGACTCTTGTCTTTATAGAGAGTGGACCATTCACCTAACAGTTTCAAAGATTTCTTTCTTTTTACTCCGAGTTCCCACTGACAAGAGCCCCCTCTTCACTTTGAAGCTGTGCTTTTAGATGGTCCCTTGGTTCCGTTAGAGGGCTATCCCTCTAAACAACAGGGACACTTATTTACTGTTACTCAGAAATATCTCTGCATAATTTGCATTGTGTGTTTTGATGGCTTATCTCACTGATGGAAAAGTACTTTATAACCGAAAGGCATTTCAACAGATCAAGGAGATTCATTACCCTGGCGGTTTTTCATTTTCAGATAGAAATGAGTAGAAATTATCCAATTTCTCTTTTTATAATAACGTCCAATACATTTAGTGTCCAATTTCACACTGGCCCTTGATTTATAGCATTTGCCAGATGAATTGAGATTTGCTGACAACATGGAAGCGGGATATCTTCTAACCCTTTGAGCACCAGGTGCCAAGCACAGAGGATAATGCAGGATGTTTCACTCCAAAACCCACCCCAGAGAAACTATGGATTTATATTCTGTTTATTCCTTTCTTATTCTCTTGTCCTACACTGTTCCTAATCTTGAGGAAATCTGCATATTCTTGGCATTGGAATGAGTCTGAAAGTTTTACTAAAAGCAGCCAATAAGTAGAGAGGTTGTGTTAGACCTTTGGTTTTAGTGGCTCTGAAATTCCAATGGCCCTCATCTTCTGCACTGTGCATGATAGCTTTCCATGGAGGGTAATTTCTCACTTCCTCTCCACGTCATTAGGGGGCGATGTGCTGAGATGGGCTTGGGGGTCAGGATCTATTACAGTTTACTGCCTGTCTGGCTTTGAATAAGTAACTGTCTCCCAGGACCTGTTTTCTGATCTTTCAGGTGCATCCAATAAGAAGATAATAAATAATAAGGCATCTGGCACACTGCAGCTTTATACCATGAAAGCTCCCACACACTTAATTTCACTTAATTAAAGTAATATTTCAAGGTCACACCAAGGCCTAGTATCTTTCTCAAGGTGGCTTTCCTGGAGAATTAAAGCTGCAATGGTGAAAACAGCCACAGTTCCGACTCTGCCGATACATTGAGGGTCAGTGGAAGATGGGGCAAGGGGCTGAATTTTAGAAAAGAAATAAGAAAGGGAGGGAGGCCAGAGAAGAAAAGAAAAGCCAAGTTTCAGAGTCTATCCTGGAAAACCCTTGTTTAGCTTTCACTAGATTGTCATTTCCTATAATTCCTCAGGGCTGAGAAACTCATGGATGAACAGCCTGTCATTTTCCTTTCCACTCATCTCATTGTGCTATGACCACAAGGTACTCTGTGGGGTCTCCTTCAGGTTCTCCCAGTGCTGGTGGGAGGTCCCCTACCTGCTGTCTAAAGCTACACTAGAAGGGTTGACAGACAAGAAGTCTAAGAACAGGAAAGAACAGACTAGCTGAGAAGCCATGGAAAATAGGAGAGGACTAGTCTGAAGAGAAGTCTTGCTGCTGGCAGGGTTGGCCCATGGCCATGCCCAGATACACCTCCTCACGTTCCTAACTGCTAATGAGCCAGTTCCTCATCTATGAAAAATCTTTATGAGAGGGCTTAGCAGTAGATTGAGCCTGGTTGATCATCACTGCCCACACAGCAATTGTAGACTGGGGATGTAACTCAGTGGTAGAGTATTTGAATAGCATATATGAAGTCCAAAGCCCAATCCTCAGTGGCAAAACAGATAAACAGAGAAACCAAGCCCTGTGACCATGGAGTTGATGGTGAATGATAATAAAGCGACTTGGAGTCTTCAGATAGAAAGCGCTATAAATCCACAACAGCTCCCACCAGCTCTGCTCAGCCTACCGGGAGCTGAGAGGTATTATTGACATCTTCCAGTATATCTTCTCCAACTTGGTCTGATGAGTGATCAAAAGCAGAGTGAAGGCAAGGGAATGGTCCCTTTGTAGACCACTGTAGTGGAGAAGGAGGTGGGGGCTAGGAGAGGCCATGGTTCTTGATATAATCCTGCCAAGCAAAACATTTCCTCTCTGTGTACTGTAATTTGTGGTCAATTAGGCGTAAATGCATTCTGGCTAACCAGCTCCCAACCAGAGGTCAGTTGCTGTGATTCCTAAAGGACCATATTCTAGTTACAGGGACACGAGCATCCTCAGCTGGGAAGAGTGACACTGTTGCGTGGGTCTACCTGGTGCCTCATTCCTCCAGAGTGGGCAGTGCACTAGGTCTTCCTGGTGAGACTCTCTCTATTATCATGTCAGGTTTGTTTTGTTAAAAACTCAGTTCCATCTGCTTCTGCCAACCCCAAACCACATGTCAGCAGCACTCTGAACTTTGCCTGGGTTGCCCTGGACACAGTGGCTTTTCCATGGCAAGAGCTCAATAAATGGTGGTGACACTATGCTCCAGTGGCAAGTCACTCTGTCCTGATTCCAGTCCTATATTCTTCCTTCACTTACATTTCCCTTCCTTCAAAATGAAGCAGGTTGCTTTTAGAACTATTTCATTCTTGGCCAGACATGCTCAGATTCCACGAGAGTCATCAGTGGACCCAGGGTGGCAGGAGGAGGCAGGGAACTTCAGCAAGGGCCTGTCGTACCCAGCTCCATCAGATGATGAATACATTCTGCTTTCTTTGAAGCTCAGGGGCATTGTATCAGCTAGGGATCTGAGATTTTAACCCAGAAAGCATCTGATATCTGCTAGAAGAACAGTCGAGGCCCAAGGCAGCTTAACAGGAGAAAAGTAGGGCAAGTTGAATTCTATACCCTGTGGGAGAGCTGTGGTCAGATGACAGGAGCAGCCTGTGACCTCACTGTGAGGGTCTTGGGAAAAAAAAACAAACAGATGACTTTTCACCTCAGTCACCAAACTGGAGGTAGAAGCGATTAAAGGATTTTACTAACTAGAAATATCTATTTTGTTCAGTGAAGAAAAATAACTCTAACGGTGTTCATGAAATAATTCCAATAGAGGAAGGCTATAAACCTAGCAGCATGCACACTTCAGAAGGCGTAAGAGCCAGGTGGACTGGGAAACACATTGCCTTTACATTAAATGACTGGGTTCTCTCTTATGGTCACCAGGAAATTATAGAGGGGAGCTGTTAGCTTGGCATTTCCTTTTTCAATAGTAAATCAATGGATCCTTCATTTTGACTAAATTGTTTTCCTGCCCTCCAGGGAAAATATGACACAAGCGTAATGCAGATGTGGAAGGGAAAGGCCAGGCTGGGACAAAACATTTAATTAAATCCCCTTTTATAAAACAACCTCCCCTTGGCTTGACAAATGGATGAAGCAAAATGTGCTTACCCAGGCAAAACAATTAACCAGGGCCATCACAGTTTAGAACCGACTTGGCTCAAGGGGAGTCACTGACTGATCCAGCCTGCACTTGTCATGCATGTGCTAGGTAGGTGCCAGGATCCCAGCCTCCTCACTGTGGTGGCCTGGGTTCTTTACTACCTTCTTGGAGGAAAAGTTAGTGTGGGGGCATTCAGAGGCACCTGAGGTACTGTGTTTGCAGAACAGGGTGGACAGTTATTTAGGATATCCCTTGGGCTGAGTGTGTGTGTTCGTGTGTGTGTGTGTGTGTGTGTGTGTGTGTGTGTGTGTGTGTGTGTGTGTATGCTCGCTCGAGAGTGTGCACGTGCACACACATGTATGAGGCAAGTTTGCATGGGTGGTGGGGGTGGTATGGAAAACCAGTGTTGGGGGACCTCTGCCCTTAGCCTGGCCCAGTCATTCCCAAACTTGTGCCAGCTACAGCGGAGTCTGAGGAGCTCCTGCGGAAGCTTTTAGAAACAAATTTCCAGTCTCTCTCTGGAAATTGCACTCTGGAGAGTGCAATCAAGTCACCTGGTCCCCAGTTTCCAGCCACTGGTCTGAGGCATCTCAGCCTCCTATGCAGCCCCTAGGGCCAGACCATACCCAGTTCAGAAAAGTCACTGTTCAGGAGGACTCAGGGTCTCACTTGAAGGGGTAAAGGTCATGTTATTGGCTAAACAGTCTTCTAGGTCTGAGAGCCCAGGGCTTTTGCTACCATACCCTGCTACCTTATGTGTCCGTACTAAGGTCCATTTATTTGTAAATTAATCCCTTATTCAACTCTTCTACTTGTTCAACTTTCAACTCCTGAGTTTACATAGGCTGCTGTATGGCCAGCTGCGGATGTGTAGGTGCAAGGGTACGTGAACAGCACTGAACCTGGAGAAACAGAAGTGCAGTGCATGAAACAGCTTTCAGTATGCTACAGTTACAGGTATTGCCCACATGCCAGATGTCACTCAGCCTTTCCCTTGGGCCAACTCACGGAGTCCTCCAAAGAGCCTTGTGCAGCAGGTACGATCAACCTCACTACCAAAGTGACGAAGCAGAGGCGGAGGGCCAAAGCAACTCCCCTCAGGATGCACAGCAGGTAAGAAAGGAGAAGCGCCAGGATAAGCATTTGCATAGTCCATTTTCTAAGCTATGAGCTTGCACCACCTCTGGCTCACCTTGTTGCACATTCAGAGTCTAGTGGGGGGGGGCAGGGAAAGGGCTTAATCCTCAGTGGAAAAAGTTCATCTAAGCTTAAGACAGGAGGGATAAGGGAAATGGAACAAGACACATCCTGAGCCACAGAGACTTTGGAAACAAAGCCCTGGAGGTGACTCTGTCACACCTGGTTTGGGGAGTCATGAGGGTGTCACACATGTGTGACTTGTCTTCTTACTTAGCTTAAACTCTTTGAGGACATTCCATTCTTCCCTGTATCCATTTCCCAACTTCTCCTTAGCATCCTCCCAAATACTTTCTGTTTGAAGACAGCGGGTGGAATAGAAATCACAGAGATTTGAGAGGCTGAGGCATCTTTTAAGCACTTTGGTAAGTGGGAAGGAGGGGGTTCAGGACAAGATGTTTAGCCCTGAGGACAAAGCAGGAGCCACTCACCTTAGGGTGGAGGCAGCTCCTTAGAACTCTGGCATCTGCCTTTGGTCTTAAGCCTTAACACACAGAAGGTATTTTGGAGGCTACCACATTCAACTTGCCCCTGGTGTCGTGGGGTTTCCAGACTAGCCGAATTTGCTGGCCCAAGATGCATTGCTCTCTTGAACATTAGCAACATTCTAGCTAAGCTCACAGCTAGGAAGGGCCATTGAGGTTGAGTGAATTTATATGGGTGAGAGGAACCCTGCCAATGGTGGCCGAGAAGTCAGGAGCTTCATCCTTCCACTTTCTGCAGTAGCAGAGACACCATTTAAAGACTTTGCAAGCACTGAAAAGATGGCAGTTTCATAACATTTCCTAGAGGAAACCAGGAAGTCTTTCAAAATCAGTCTAATAAAATCTTTAGTTGCCACTATGCTCATGCCATGTGAATTGCCAGAGGTTTCCTTTCTGCTCATTCTTGGCAGAGTAGCGTAAGTACCTTATCAGGCATATGAAGCTATTTAGGAGAAGAGCAGTGGGGACCTGGAAGGGTTAGCTGAGGGCCTCAGTGGGCCTTTGTTTCCCAGCAGAGTTTTCACTGAATGCAGTGATCTGCTCTTTGATGGGAAATTCCAGAATGATCACAGCCTCATGGTTAGAAAGAGCACTGTGCCCCCAAAGGGTTGCCACTAGCAAAAATGGAGTGTTTAAATATGTTCATGCGGAAGAGGCTTTGAAATGAGCCTAGCTGACTTGGGGGGGTGCTCTTCTCTAGCATTTGGCAGAGAATTATGTATAGATTTATAGGGAGCTCTTCTAGAGAATTCTCTTTTAACTTGAAGACTTGGGGCAACTCCATTCTGTGGCATCAGGAAGTTTCTCTTTTTGGGCAGGCTCACCCCTAAGGAGAACACGACTATGTTGGCATATCCTTGCTAACCTAGGTCTTTTTCACATCTCCGCTATTCCTTCCTCTTACCAACACCCAGCTATCCCAGGCCTACTTTCTGTGCCCCAGCCCCAAGGGGCAAACACCGGTAACCAGTAAGTGGTTATCAGTAATGGGGATGACCTGGAACCACTCCTGGTTCTCTCCCTAACTTGGTATGTTTTACATTGTGGTTGAACATACTGAACATATCTTGCTTTCAGGCTGAGTGGAAATGAGAGTACAGATACACCATGGAGCATGGGAAATGAAAACCACTCATGAATATGGTGAGATTCTCACAGAAAACTCCAGATGAACAATTTTACAGTTAAATGGATATTCCTTCAGTGTCAGATACCTTTGCACATGCCCATAGTCTCTCGACGGTCTGTAATCTTTCATCTGCCATGAGGAACTTGAGAGTCACAGGCATCTCATCATGAAAAAGTGTGCAGTTCCTGTGTTGCTTAGGATTACTCGAGGCTGTGATTGCCAGTTGTCATCTGAGAACCAATGTCTGCAGTACAGCCATGCTGAAGTACTGAGTGCAGGCCCTGGTGGGTTGTTGCTTCTGCCTTCTTGAGATCTGTCTCTCTGTAGCCATTCTCTGAGTTCCCTATCTCAGCCCTACCATTGTTGTTTGGTCAGACATGGAGTGATCTTTAAAACATCATCTAAGCAGTAGGGTATTTGTACATCTTCCTGACGGGCCACCTGCCCAACACTCAGATACTTTGTTCCACCCAAATCTTCCATCTCATTATGACAACCCAATGTGTGCCCTGGCTAACCAGTCCCTGTGTAATGGGCCCCTGCTGCTCTCTCCTGCAGCCTCTGTCTTCCCTCTTCAATGCTGTTACCCTTTCACCACTCCTTGAAGAGATTTTTGCTCTCTGTACTTTCTGGTTAAAAACCTTCCTTCTGGAAAAGGTTTCTGATCACAGTCACTTTCCCAGGAAGGTTGTCCTCTGTAAAACAGATAACTATTTCCATTGTCACCTTACCTTCCCCATCCCAACACTTAGCAAAGACCATCATCATATAAAAATCATAAATCTTAATTGGTTCCTGTCTATCACATTCAGTACAATATGATCTCTAGGAAATGGGTCTTTGTTCTACGTCCTCATAACATAGAGAAATGTCTAAAAACAGCAGGAGGTGAACATTTCTGAATGAGTGATCTTGTGAGTGACTACCTGCGGAGAGTCTCTTGTTAGCCCCATTTTACAGATGAGAAAATGGATTTCAGGTGACTCACTTGGAAAATGGTGGGACTGGGATGGGAGCAGAGTTCTAAATCCAGGAAAGAAACTCTTTAACCCCTCTAGTTAATTGCTTGTTATTGACAGGTACTTTGTAAGGAGCCCCAAACAAATGGGCCATCAGGCTAATAGATGAAGTCAAACAGGAAACAGATACTTGTAGTTAAGTATGTTTAGTACCTAGAGGAGATAAAGAAGGGAACATTTATCTCTGTATGGATCTAGATGGTATAGGGGATTTTTGAAGTAAGAAGGACAAGGTCAGCCCATGCAAAGGCACTGGGGTGTGACATGCTTTGATTTTGGAGTACTTAGAACAGTTGGTTGTCTGTCTGGGGAGGGAGAGAAAACTCTGGCCAAACTGGACATATAGTTTTATATACACATTTTATATACACAAGATGGGTTTCCTAAGGCAGGGCTCCTGTATGGCAGACAGCAGCAACCTCCATGTCCTCCCTGAGTGAATGCAGTACACCCTGCTGGTAGCTCACCAAGCTCTCCCCAGCTAGAAAAGCCTCTGCTCTTTGCACTGCTTGCTCCCCACACAGATTCTGTTTAAAGCTATGGGTTACACTAGAACGACAAGAGGGACCCATGAGGCTAAGAATTAGAAGGCTTTGCTTAAAGCCTATGAGAGGACAAGAGAGGACACAGTGCTGTGTAAGGAAACCATCAGGCTGACGGCACTGGGGGGTGGGGTGGGAATGGGGGATGCAGGACAAGGGTTTTCCCACTCAGCTGGAAGAATGTCCTCTGAGGTCGTGGTCCTTTGATTGTCTCCAGTACTTAAGCATGATCAACTGCCATTTAAGCCGTGTAATGTACAACGAGGAACTCCAGTTACAGTCTCTGGGAAAGAAGGAGGCTTTTGAGCCCTCTGAAAGGCTTGCAGCCGAAGAGACACATTAAGATGCTGTAAAACAAACCCTCTACAGGTGAACAGAGCAGAACCCAGGCTGTCACCATGTTTTCTAATTATGATCCCTTAAAGTCTCTGCCAGGGTTCTTTTCTGTGCACGTGTGCCTGCTACACTGATGGCATGAATGGTCGTTTACAGAAGGTTTTCAGTATAATAGTATTTCAAGATAGAATCTGTTCTGTTTCTTCAGTGGTTGCTTTGCTTTGTTGTGTTTTTATCTCTTTTAATCAGTGTGGTAATGTGCCGCTTGCACCCGGAGGTGCTGCTGTGAAAGTCTGTACTTTAAGACACAAGCGACTAGATAATCAAATAAATCCACAGATGAGGGGTCATATTAGTAAAGCCAGTGTCTAAATGAGGTGGCTTTTTTCCCCCCAGCCTGGTACTGAGTGTGAGTAAGCAATGGCCTCTCTTCCAAGACTGTCCACAGAAATGTGATGTCCAAGGTCAGGCACTGAGCCGGAGCAGGGCTGAGAATGCAAGGCAATATTCCCAATGGGTCTCTTAGTTCTCCACCACCAGAATCCGTGCCACCATCTTTAAATTCAATCTCACAGTGCCAACAAGTCTAAAAGGAATAGAGCCAACGAAGGTGAAAGTGTGCATTTTCTACTTAACTCTGGTAGCAATTTAATTCTAGTTCCTTTGGCCAGGTAACAAATTCCATAGGCTAAGTTCCTAACCTGAGTCATATTATCCCCAGCCATACACTCAATGGCAGACCTTGGCTTAATAAAGTAGGAAATGAACCTTTGGCTTAGGGTTTCCTGACTTCCAGTGGGTGTTGCAATAATTTAAGTCACTGGCCTCCACACCCCACAGCCACACCACACAAGTTTCAGGCAAGGTCAAAACAAAAGATGAAATTTCATAAAGGCTTGAAGCTACGCCTCGATGTTTTAACTGATTTCCTAAAAACACTTAAGAATCAGCGCTGACTGTGTTCAGAAATGAAAACGGAAACCAAATTCAACACCCTTGCAGTAAAATTCCTTGGTACTGAATTTGGCCAGGTGCCTAGGTTGCCTTTGTGTGAGCAGGGTTAAGTGAGGCCAGCCAATTGTAAAGTAAGGTCCTGGCATTCCATTTTCTCATGGTCAAGGACATCAATGAAGTTGCTCAGTTTCCACAACATTGTGATGCAAATGTGTGGCCTAATGTCATGGTTTGTATATAAAAGTCCCCCAAGGCTCATGTTTTGAAAGCCTGGTCTATGGAAGACAGTGCCTAGCTGGAAGAAGTGGATCACTGTGGGTGGGAGCATGCCCGCTGTACAGGCTGTCCTGGGTGTCCAGTCTCCGGTTTCTTTCTCTGCTTCTGGTCATCAACGAGGAAAAGAAGTTTTTCTGCTAAATGCCCCTACTGCAGTGGTTTGCATCCCATCACATCGAGGCCAAATGCCCCCCTGCAGTGGTGTCCTGTCCAGTCCCATTGACAGCAAATGCCCCCACTACAGTGGTGTCCTGTCCAGTCACATTGAGGCCAAGAAATCAGGAGCAAGATAAATCTTTCTTCCCTGTGATTTTACTGTACCAGGCATTTGGTCACAGCAATGAGAAACATATCTGATGCAACCAGTCCATGGTTCAGTGCTGGAGCTTGGAGCACTTGGAACAGATGGAGAACTGAAGAAAACAACTTGAGAGGTTGGGGAGATACTTGCTCTGCAAACATGAGGACCCAGGCACAGTGGTACCCTTCTGTGTCCTCAGCCTTGGTGGTGGGGTGGGGTTGAAGACAGGTGGATTACTGGGGTTTGCTGGCCAGTCAGTCTAACCAATAAGTGAGTTCAAGGTTAGTGAGAGAGATGCAGTCTCAAAATATAAGGTGAACAGCAACTGAGGAAGATGCCGGATGTGGACCTCGGGCCCTGAATGCATATGCATACATGTATATACAAGCAAATACACACACACACACACACACACACACACACACACACACACACACACACACCGAGAGAGAAATAGAGAGAGAGAGAGTGAGAGAGAGAGAGAGAGAGAGAGAGAGAGAGAGAACAATTTCTACATGTTTTCCCTTCCCCTGAAACTCCTGATCCCTAGCCTACTTTTGAAGACTCTCTCTGAGGAGCTGGTTCCTGGGAGGACTTCCTATTTGCAGACAGTTCTTTTAAAAAGGTCTTCTAGGTACTTCCCATCAATGGTCTCAGTTCATGCATAGTGAGTCCCCTGGACCAGATTGGGTCTGCCAGAAAAAGCTTTCCCTTTTTCTTTCCTGATCTTTTCTGCCCCATTGCCACCTCTGTCTTGGTCGGGCCAAGTTTAAGGAATGTTGGAAAAACACATCTCAGCAACTGAGAGAGGATGGGTGTAGCACATCACCAGAACCACGGCCTCCACTGGGGCAGGACCGGTCTGCCCACTGGAGTTTGATGGGAACTGGAATCGAAGGGTGCTGATGCAGGGAGCAAGGTAGATTTGGTGAGAGACTCGTGAAATCATGTATTGATGGCTTCTGCTCCAGTGACTTGGAAAGATCATCAGTTTAAAGAGTCAGCTGAGAAAGAGGAGATGGGAGCTCGAGGAGAGTGGAGCCAGAGAACAGTGAACCAGTGTGAGAGAGGATGGGTTTGGGACCATTCCAGGATTGGTGGGACTGTATGCCTACTGTGTGCCAGGGACTGCGCCAGGTGCTGGGAGGCAGATTGACGCTCACTTTCAGGAGTCACACAGTCTACAGTAGAGAACTGCCATTGAGATACACAAGCAGAGTCTGAATTACTTTCTGGGTCTGGGAATCTATCAGGAGGGTAAGTGGGAGGTGGTGGGAATACCAAGACAGAAAGCATCTGCTCTAGCTGGACCACAGGAGGCCGATGAGATAAAGGGGAAGAGATGACCAACCTACATGGGACATGAAGAGGAAATAGTGACCATCTTTAATGAAAGTGGGAAGGGTGGCTGCCTTGGTAAAGAGAGAAAGTACTGTGGGGGATTATGTGGCATGTTGGGGAAGAAAGGAAAGAATATAAATACACTGAAATGTAGGGTATGTGTGCACACACACACACACAGTCAGCATGTTTATAGGATTACATGCATGCATGTTTGACAGAGGAGTCCAGAAATACAACTGCTGAATGTCATGACCGGCACATCTGGCCTTCTATTTCCACACCATATTCCTTACATACTTGAAACTACATCCTTATCTCCCAGGAGCTGGTACTGCAAAACACACCCTCAGGATGCCTACCTTGTGTTCTTTGTTTTTTTTATAACATATATTGAAAGCAGAAGGACACACCATACAACCCAGTGAGAAACTGACAAGGAGATGTAAACTCAGGCCACAGTTTCATTTCACCTTGCTGTCTGACCCGCTATACACTCTGAGGATTTGGCTCAGTGAGCTATTAAAAATAAATTCTTAATCAATGTTTGTATCAAGGATTCAAAGCAGAAGTATGAAGTAAAACAAGTGAATAGGAAAGTAGAAAGTGCAATAGCTTTATAAAATGCATTTACTGCCATAGTCAGTGTTTTTGTTTGTTTGTTTTGTTTTGTTTGTTCAGAAATTCTTGCTGAAAATCATTGCCTCAAAAATCAATTTACCTTAGAAAGAACAAAACAAAACAAAACAAAACCACCCCCCCAAAAAAACCACCCGCTCACCAACCAATTGTGAACAGCAAAACCTAGTGAGATATTTTTAATGAGAATGGCCCTTAAAGGCTCATGGGAAGTGACGCTATTAGAAGCTACGGCCTTGTTGGAGTATGTGTGCCTTTGTTAGAAGTATGGCACAGGGTGGAGGTGAGGTGGTGGGTGGACTTTGAGATTTCAGAAGTTCAAGTCAGGTCTCATGTTATTCTATCTTCCTGATGCTTGCCGATCCAAATGGAGAACTCTTGGCTACTTCTCCAATATCATGTCTGCCTGCATGCCAACATGCTTGTTGCCATGACAACAATGGACTAAACCTCTGAACTGTAAGCCAGACCCAATTAAATGTTTTCCTTTATAAGAGTTGCCATGGTCATGGTGTCTTTTCACAGCAATAAAACAGCCATGTAACTGCGACTAAGACACATGACCAGGTAAACTGTGGTTAGCAAATTCCTTGTGTGACTTCTGTTCAGAACAGTATAGAGTTAGCAGCTGTTGGTGGTGACAGGTAGCTTCTGAGTCAGTTCTTTTTAAGACCAAAAGACGACAGTCCCACTGAATCCCCCTATACTGAAGTATTTGGGAAAAGAAACCACTGGTCTACTGCTGTCTCATCTCAGGTTTGGAATATCCTTGTCTGTCTGCACAACAGAAGAGACTGGGGAGCTGTTCACAGTCCCAATTTAGAGGACTGGTGCTGTCGCAGGGCAGGCATTGAAGATGAAAGCTAGGGATTTAGTGTCAGCCACACAAAGTCACAGGCTTTTGTCTCTGAGTGTATGCTTTATTTGTTGTCTGTCACAGTATAGTTCAGTAAATGTTTGCTGAGTGCTTTAGTTACTTTCTTCCATGCTGCCACAGAATACCTGACCAAAGAAATGTAAGGAAGGATGAGTTTAATTTAGGATATAGCTTGAGAGGAAGTTCACCATGGCGGGGAAAACATGGCGGCAGGAGTGTGGGGCAGATGTGCATATTGCCTTCGAAGTCAGGGAGCCAGGGGAAGGAAATGCTTAGCTCTTACTTTTCTTTCGTCCAGCATCCTAGCCTATGAAATAGCTCTGCTCTTGTCTAGGGTGGTTTCTTCTACCTCAATTAACCCTATGATGTAATTCCTCACAGGTATGTTGTCTTAGTTATTTTTCTGCTGCGGCACTAAAGCTCCAAAAGCAACTTGGGAGGAAAGGGTTTATCTTACAACTCTTCCGGTCATACTCTATCTCTGAAAGAAGTGAGGGTAAGAACTTAAGGCAAGAATCAGGAAGCAGGAAGTGAAGCAGAAGCCAGGAGGGCTGCTTCCTGGCTTGCTCTTCATGCCTTGCGCAGCCTGCTTATAGAACCCAGGACCAGGGGTGGCATCACCCACAGGGGTTTGGGCCCTCTCAGTTCATTATTTTAAGATTATGCCCAACAGACTTGCCTATAGGGCAATATGATAGAGGCATTTTTTCATCTGAGAGTCCCTCTTCCCAAATGACTCTTTTTTTTCTTGTTGAAGATTTTTTGATAGTATTATTTATTTATTTTGCATTTTCTTTTTTTATTTGAATTATAAACAAGATTGATTTACATGACAATCCCAGTTCCCTCTCCCTCCCTTCCTCCCCTACCACCTCCCTAACTAAAACCCTACCTATCACATATTCTTTCTTCTATTCTTCCTCTGACCCAACCTTTCTGCTCCCTCATGACCTCTGCATCCTTCCTCTTCTCCCCTTCTCATTCTCCTAGCTCCCTCCCCCCTCTTCTCATGCTCTCAATTTGCTCAGGGGATCGTGACCCTTTCCCCTTCTCCAGGGGACAAAGTTTGTCTTTCTTAGGGTCCTCCTTGTTTACTAGTTTCTCTGGCAGTGTGGATTGTAGGCTGGTAATCCTTTATGTCTAAAATCCACATATGAGTGAATACATATCATGTTTGTCTTTTTGTGATTGGGTTACCTCACTCAGAATGGTTTCTTCGAGTTCCATCCATTTTCCTGCAAATTTCAGGATTCCATTATTTTTTTCTGCTGAGTAGTACTCCATTGTGTAAATGTACCACATTTTATGTATCCATTCTTCGGTTGAGGGGCATCTAGGTTGCTTCCAGTTTCTGGCTATTACAAATAATGCTGCTATGAACATGGTTGAACATACGTCCTTGTTATATGAATGTGCTTCTTTTGGGTATATGCCTAAGAGTGGAATTGCTGGATCTTGTAGTAGACTGATTCCCATTTTCTTGAGGAGTCGCCATACTGATTTCCAAAGTGGCTGTACAAGTTGGCACTCCCACTAGCAGTGGAGAAGTGTTCCCCTTTCTCCACATCCTCTCCAGCATAAACTGTCATTGGTGTTTTTGATTTTAGCCATTCTGACAGGAGTAAGATGGTATCTCAGAGTTGTTTTGATTTGCATTTCCCTGATGGCTAAGGATGTTGAACACTTTCTTATGTGTCTTTCAGCCATTTTAGATTCCTCTATTGAGAATTGTCTATTTAGTTCTGTACCCTTTATCTTCTAATAGGTTCAGTGTGGCTGGGTTTATGTTGAGGTCTTTGATCCATTTTGACTTAAGTTTTGTGCAGGGCGAAAGGCTTGGGTCTATCTGTAGTCTTCTACATGTTTGCATTCAGTTATGCCAGCACCATTTGTTGAAGATGTTCTCTTTGTTCCAGTGTATATATTTGGATTGTTTGTCAAAAATCAGGTGTTCGTAGGTGTGCTGGTTAATATCAGGGTTTTCAACTCTATTCCATTGGTCTACCTGTCTATTTTTTGTGCCAATACCAAGCTGTTTTCAGGACTATAGCTCTGTAAGAGAGCTTGAAGTCAGGGATAGTGATGCCTCTGGAAGTTCCTCTATTGTACAGGGTTGTTTGGGCTATTCTGGGTCTTTTGTTTCTCCATATAAAGTTGAAAATTGTTCTTTCAAGGTCAGTGAAGAATTGTGTTGGGATTTTGATCAGGATTGCATTGAATCTGCAGATTGCTTTTGGCAAGATTGCCATTTTTACTATGTTGATCCTGCCTATCCAAGAGCATGGGAAAACTTTCCATTTTCTGGTATCTTCAATTTCTTTCTTTAGAGACTCAAAATTCTTACGGTACAGGTCTTTCACTATTTTGGTTAGTGTTATCCCAAGGTATTTTATGTTGTTTGTGGCAATTGTAAAGGGTGATGTTTCTCTGATTTCTTTCTCCACCAATGTGTCATCCGTATATAGTAGGGCTACAGATTTTTTTGAGTTAATCTTGTATCCTGCCACTTTGCTGAAGGTGTTTATCAGCTGTAGGAGTTCCCTGGTAGAGTTTTTGGGGTCACTTATGTAGACTATCATATCATATGCACATAGTGAGAGTTTGACTTCTTCCTTTCCGATTTGTATTCCCTTGATCTCCTTTTGTTGTCTTATTGCTCTAGCTAGAACTTCAAGGACAATATTGAAGAGGTATGGAGAGAGTGGACAGCCTTGTCTTGTTCCTGATTTTAGAGAAATTGCATTGAGTTTCTGTCCATTTAATTTGATGTTGGCTGTTGGCTTGCTGTATATTTCTTTTATTATGTTTATGTATGTTCCTGTTATCCCTGATTTCTCCAAGACCTTTATCATGAAGGGGTGTTGAATTTTGTCAAAGGCTTTTCCAGCATCTAGTGAGATGATCATGTGATTTTTTTTCCTCAGTCTGTTTATATGGTGGATTACATTGATGGATTTTCGTATGTTGAACCATCCTTGCATCCTTGAAGCCTACTTGATCGTGGTGGATGATTTCTCTGATGTGTTCTTGGATTCAATTTGCCAGTATTTTATTGAGAATTTTTGCATCAATGTTCATGAGGGATATTGGTCTGTAGTTCTCTTTCTTAGTTGTGTCCTTGTGTGGCTTGTGTATCAAGGTTATTGAAGCCTCATAAAAAGAGTTTGGTAATGACCCTTCTGCTTCTATAAGCAGAATACTTTGAATACTTTGAATACTGGAATACTTTGAGCTGTACTTTGAATTTCTGGTAGAATTCTGCACTGAAACCATCTGGCCCTGGGCTTTTTTTGGTTGGGAGACTTCTGATGACTGCTTCAATTTCATTAGGGGTTATAGGTCTATTTAAGTTGCTTATCAGTTCTTGATTTAATTTTGGTAAGTTAAATCTGTCCAGAAAATTGTCCATTTCCTTTAGATTTTTGAATTTTGAGGAATATAGGTTTTCGAAGTATGACCTGATGATTCTCTGGATTTCTTCTGTGTCTGATGTTATGTCCCCCTTTTCATTCTTGATTTTATTAATTTGCATGTTCACTCTTTGTTGTTTGGTAAGTTTGGATAAAGATTTGTCTCTCTTGTTATTTTCTCGAAGAACCAACTCTTTGTTATATTGATTCTTTGTATTGTTCTCCAGGTTTCCATTTTATTGATTTCAGCCCTAAATTTGATTATTTCCTGGTGCCTGCTCCTCTGGGGTGTATTGGCTTCTTTGTTTTCTAAAGCTTTCAGTTGTGCTGTTAATTCTCTAATGTGATTATTCATGTTTCTTCATGTGGGCATTTAGCGCTATGAATTTTCCTCTTAGCACTGCTTTCAAAGTATCCCATAAGTTTGGATATGTTGGGTCCACATTCTCATTGAATTCTAGGAAATCTTTAATTTCCTTTTTTATTTCTTCCTGGACCCATGAATTGTGCAATTGGATGTTACTTAATTTCCATGAGTTTGTAGGTTTTCTGTAGTTCGTGTTGTTGTTAAATTCTAATTTTAAAGCATGGGGGTCTGATAAGACACAGGGGGTTATTTCAGTTTTTTTGTTCCTGTTGAGGTTTGCTATATTGTCAAGTATGTGGTCGATTTTAGAGAAGGTTCCATGTGGTGCTGAGAAGAAGGTAAATTGTTTTGTATTTGGATGGAATGTTCTATAGATATCTGTTAAGTCCAATTGCGACATAAATTCTATTAGTTCTTTTGTTTCTTTGTTAAGTTTCTGTCTGGTGTTCCTGTCCAGTGGTGAGAGTCGGGTGTTGAAGTCTCCCACTGTAAGTGTGTGCAGTTTTATGTGTGATTTGAGTTTTAGTAACATTTCTTTTACAAACATGGATGCCTTTGTATTTGGAGCATAAGTGTTCAGAATTGAGACTTCTTCCTGATGGATTTCTCCTGTGGTGTGTAGGAAGTGACCTTCTTCATCTCTTTTGATTGATTTAGTTTAAAGTCCAATTTGTTGGGTATCAGGATTGCTACCCCTGCTTGTTTCTTGGGTCCATTTGATTGGAAAATCTTTCCCCCACCTTTAATTCTTAGGTACCGTCTGTCTTTGAAGTTGAGGTGTGTTTCTTATATGCAGCAGAAGGATGGATTCTGTCTTCTTATCCGTTCTGCTAATCTGTGTCATTTTATAGGGGAGTTAAGACCATTAATGTTGATGGATATTAATGACCATTGATTGTTCATTCTTGTTTGTTTTTGATTTGGTGATGGTGGTGAGATTATGTGTGGGATTCTATCCCTTTTTCCTTCTGGCAGTTGGTAAAGTGGGGTTATCTATTGCCTATATTTTTCTGTTCCTTGGGTTGCCGTTTTCCTTCCAGAACTTTCTGTAGGGCTGGATTGGTGGATATGTATTGTTTGAATCTGGTTTTGTCATGGAATATCTTGTTTTCTCCATCTATAATGATTGAAAGCTTTGGTGGGTATGGTAGTCTGGGCATCCATGGTTTCTTAGTGTAGGTAGAATATTTTTCCAGGAACTTCTGGCTTTCAGAGTTTCCATGGAAAAGTCAGGTATGATTCTGATAGGTTTGCCTTTATAGGTTACTTGACCTTTTTCCTTTGCTGCTCTTAATATTTTCTCTTTGTTCTGTATGTTTGGTGTTTTGATTATTATGTGGCAAGACCTTTTTTTTTGGTTCAGTCTATTTGGTGTTCTGTAGACTTCTTGTATTTTCATTGGCATGTCTTTCTTTAGGTTGGAAAGTTTTCTTATATGATTTTGTTGAATATGTTTTCTGCACCTTTGAGTTGGATTTTTTCACCTTCTTCTATACCTATTATTCTTAGGTTTGGTCTTTTCACAGTATCCCATATTTCCTGGATATTTTGTGATAGGGATTTGTTGGACTTAAGATTTTCTTTGGTTGGTGAATCTATTTCCACTACTGTGTCTTCAACTCCTGAGATTCTCTCTTTCATCTCTTGTATTCTGTTGGTTATGCTTACGTCTGTAGTTCCTGATCATTTACCCAGCTTTTCTATTTCCAGGATTCCCTCAGATTGTGCTTCCTTTATTGTCTCTATTTTAGTTTTTAGGTCTTGAGCTGTTTCCTTGAGAGATTTGTTGATATCTTGTATTTTTTGGTTTGTTTTTTCTCCAATTCTTTAAAGGATTTTCTCATGTCCTATTTGAGGTCCTCTATCAGTTTTCTGAAGATGTTTTTAAGGTCATTCTCTTCTGGTTCATCTGCATTTTGATGTTCAGGTCTTGCTGGTGTATGGTTCCTAGTCTCTGGTGGTGTCATATTGAGTTTTCTGTTGTTGAATGTGCTTTTACCTTGTCCTCTTCTCATCCTTTCTTCTGGTTGATGTAGCAGGAGTTTCTTGTTCTCCTGGTTGGTATGAGACCAAGGTTCTCTTCTGGTAGAGGCAAACAGATCCAATACTCTGATGTCTGTCCTCTTCTCATGGATGGAAGTGACACTGTTACTGGGGCCTTGTCAGTGTTCGGGTGTGTTGGGTCCCGCTGGGCCAGTGGATAGAGGCAGAATTGCCACCGGGCCTTGGTGTGTCAGATCCCCCTGCTGAATTTGGTCCGGTGCACAGATCCCTAGTGTCAGATGGCTCTGATCAATGACGAAACCGTCATTGGGAACCGGAAACAGCCCCTGGCCTACCTGGGCCGGCCGATGGAGGCAGAACTGCCTCCGGGTACTCGGTGTGTAGGATCCCACTGCCAAATTCAGTCTGGCATGCAGGTCGCTGGTGTCAGATAACTCTCTCTATTGACTCTTATATGTGTCAAGTTAACATGAAATTAACCAACACACATGTCCAATTGCTTGTCTCTTAGGTGATTCTAGGTGCTATTAAGGTGACCATCAATATTAACCACCACAGAGTGAATGGAGATGGCCGAGGGCAGGGTGAAATTATCATTTGTGATGTAGCACTGTGTCTTGAGGGAATAAATGTCCTGTGAGTAAGATGGGGGGCGGGGTCAGGCTGGAGATGCCAGGAGTGGAAGGTAATGACGAGTCACAAGGCCTGGGAATGAAGCAGCAAGGACAGGAGAAGAGGTCACAGGCCTGCATTATAAATGTGACACTTTCCACTTGTTAGCTGTCACTTCAGTGAAAGGTAATAAATAGTCAAAGGGGTCCTAAGGGGAGGATGGGAAATCTATGTACCTGTGTGGTAGAAGACACCAAATCTGGAAGAGTTTGGAACTCATCAGAAATTCAAGTGCTAGCAAAGACAACACAGTCAGCACAGAGCCCATCAAGGTATTCTACTGCATGTGGAAAACTGGAATCTTCCTGCAGATCACCAAGAAATAAGCTTCTGGGACCAGAACAAAGCTCTAAATTACTCTTATGTACCCTCAAGAACACAAACTAATCCTGGACCTATATAAACAGGTTGGAAGGGCTGGAGAGGTGGCTGCATTGCTAAGAGGATCTGCTGCTTTCAGAACTTGGGTTTGGTTCCTGCACCCACATGCTAGTTCAAAACCATCTGTAACTCCAGATCTAGGGGGCCCTATATCCTCTCTGGTGCCTCAGGCACTAGGGAAATGTACATGATGCAAAGATGTATATACAGGCAAAATACTCATAAAAATATTTTTAAATGTTAAAAAGACTTCCTTGTTAATAGAAACATTGAAAGCAATTAATTTTTTAGCAAAATGTACTAAAATTTTAACCATAATTGCTTTCATGTCAAATGAACCAGGCAAATACAATTTTTAAATAATATTTTCTTTCTAATTTTAAGTAATAAACATTATTTTAGTGTGCACAAAAAATTAACCACTTGCTCAAATGCCTGAGATTGGCTAATAAAACACAGAATTAAGTTGGCTGTTTTGAGCAATAATCTCCAACTCGTTGAGAATCCTATTAAAATGACAAAAGTATTGTATAAAAGAACAGGCCCATGATGAGGGTGATTTAAAAGGAGTGAACAGTGGGATTATTTTAATAGCTATGTCAGAATAAACTGTAACCCACAAGGACACAAGGGCAGCAGGCAGAGCAGCCTGAGGGAACAGCAGAAAAGCACGAGCCGTCTGTGGCAGCCATGAGCGTGGGCCCACCAAGCCCTCCTCAGCAGCGTGCTGTGCTCTTTGGACAGAATGTGGTTTGTCTGCCAGGGAGTCATGCTAACAGGCTACATCTGTGAGGATACAGAAGGAAAAGGCTTGAGGTAACAGTGGAGACCCTGATGTCCAGGGCTGAATCCTACAAAAAACAAAGGTAGCCAGTGCCATTGAGAGAGGAGAAATGGCCAGAGATACTCAGAGTCACCACTACAAAGATGGGTACAGCTTCATTACTGACGGGTTGTACTCTACACTGCAATGATCCTAGCTCTGAAGAGAGTTTTAAGAAAAAAAGGAAGGAAGAAAAAGAAGAAATATTCTTCAAAACATTCCTCTGGCATTTTTCCAAGCCAGATAGTTGCCCTGAGTACAATGAAATTGCCATTAAGCTGTATTTTGCCTCTAATAGGCAGTTTCTCTGTCTAAAGCAATTTCCTCAATGTGATGCTAAGTGTAAACCTGAGTACCATTTTTAATAACTCCAGTTAGAATCCCATATTTTGGCTATGCAATGGATCTTTGGGGTAGAAGTGAAATGGACATTTTAATGTAATTCCTTGGAATTTACTCTGTAATTTTTCTTAAGCAGTTCCACTTAGATTTAAAACGGGCATTACCAGGTAAAAGGTTATAACAGATTTTAAAAAAATTAAGACTTTGTTTTCTGATGAGAAACTAAAGATTCCAGGGAATTAAACGATGTTGATGAAAATGCTGAAATCTTCCCAAGTCAGAGTCTATTGACTGCTTACTGAACCAAAATGAATGAGAGAAGGGAAGCCCCCACTGCCTAGGGCTCAGAAATGCACCATGTCCCCGTTGCTCGTGCACCCTATGATCCCACATTGTCAGGACTGGAGATGAACATGGGGCATTAACACATGAGGAAGATGTGACCATTTTGTTTTCTTTCTGGGCGAACAAAACAGATGAGGCAAATATAAAGGCAGGGCTGATGTCTATCATAAAACGACATGCCTCACAAACAGCAGTCAGATGCACATCTTAGTAATGTGTGGTGCATTATAACGTAATAACAGACATTACAGAAAAAAGATTTGGACTACAGAAATTATAATTGGAAATTTGATGTACACCTTTCACAATCTGACCCATGAAGGAAGGCAGAGCTATCGATACTGGGAAGTTGAATGAATTATAATTAACCCAATGCATATATACAGAACTTTATTCCTTAAAGTATCAAATCTACACTTTCTTCATGCCTAGAAAACATGCACCCATTTGTTCTTGGTCACAATGAAGAATGTCATATTTTTAAAGGAAAAATTGTGGTGGAGGTGTCACTCAGTGCTAGAGCACTTGCCTAGTGTGCCCAACATCCTGGTCTCAATCCCCGTCGCCAAGAAAAAGCAATTAAGTTTGTCAGGCATGATGCTGCATGCCTGTAACCTCAGCAATGGTGAGTAAGAAGCTGACAGATCAGGAGTTCAAGACCAGCCTGGATTACTTGAAACTGTCTCCAAACAAATACAAAAAAAATAAAACCCAGAAAATTGAAAAAATATTTAAAACATAATGATTTGGCAAGAGCTGAACTCTCTCTCTAGGAATTGTGTACCAAGGGTTGGAGAGTCAGCTCAGTAGGAAACATGGTGCTATGCATACAGGGGAACCTGAGCTTAACCCCCAGAACCTGACATAAAGAGCCAGGAGTTGTGGCAGGTTGTGCCACAGAGCTGGGGGCGAGGAGACACCAGATCCCAGGGGCTCACTGACAAGCTGGTCTACCCTAGTGGGTGAGCTCCTGCCGAATGAAAGACTCTGTCAAAACAAAATGGTGGAAGATGCCTGAGGGACATTTCCTGAGGTTGTCTTCCAGTCTCCACACATATGCACATGTGCACACATGCAAAAAATAAAATAGATATCAAGAGCAAATCAAACTGACTTATCCAAAATACAATAGTTGAATTGAACAAGCTTCACCAGTGGATGCTGACTGGGGGGTGGGGGGGAGGGGAGGGGAGATCAGGATTGTTGGAAAGAAGGTATTTATATGGTACTCAATTATTGCCCCACATATTGAAAGTAAATTATAAAATAAACAAAATGTACCTTTGTAACAGGTACTACTACTGTCCCATGGGAATAAGCTCATCATCATGACAATGGAAACCCTGATGGAACTTGCAGGGCAAGGCCCCCAAATGCACAGACAAAGCAAGTAATACATGTTATTAAGCACACAATATCACCAATGGGCATTCTTGCAAGAAAAAAAAAAGTACTCAAGCTGAATTTTAAGACTTGACCTAATTTCTAGTTTATAAGAAATACAATACAGGAAAAAATATATTAATTGATACTATGAGGAAACAAGCCCAGAATGTGGACAAGCATATAAAACAACTGACCTGGTTTCTTCTATAAAAATCCGTATTATGGGAAAAAAAGACTAAGGCCCAAATACAATATATTGCCTTGATTCAATCCTGAATTTAAAAACATCTGTAAAAGCAGGTTTGTAATAAAAAGGGCTATTTAAACATGTGCTGATAATAATGCTGTCATAATGCTTTTTTTAGCTATGTATTTTGGATACTTAATAGAATGTCTGTATTCTTTAAGACACATGTGTTAGCATAAGAAGAATATGATGCCCGTACCAATATTCAAACAGAATAGTGGAAAGGAGAAGAAATATAAAGCATATGGACTATGGGGCTGTAGCTAAGTGGTAGAATGCTTGGCTAAAATATGCAAAACCCTGGGTTCCATACCAGGACTACAAAAAGATCCTTTACATAGAGATATAGTTAGAGTATATGTATATACAGAGGAAGATGAGAAAGCTAAAGGGGAAAATTATTAAGGATTTGAAGTAGTAGGTGAAAGGGGTGTGTGTGTGTGTGTGTGTGTGTGTGTGTGTGTGTGTGTGTGTGTGTGTGTGTAATATCTAATGTCTTCGAGTTAAAGGCCCACATGAAAAATGACTTATGCTTGGTAGACCACTCTATTGTTGTTACTGTTTCCTGAAGACAGTCTTTTTTGTTGTTATTGCCTGCTTGTCAGTTGCTGGGAGAGCTATGAAGTCCTTGGTTCTAAGTGTGGACTTGTCTATCTCTCTTTTGGGATCTGTCAGGCTTGGTGTGTCTTAGAAAGCAACACTGTTAGCTTTGTGCTCATTTTATAGAGATATATTGTCTTGGTAAACTGATCTTTTCATCATCACATAACATCCCTTTTAACATGAGAAATGTTCCTGCTCAGAAGATTATCATGGGCCAAACCTCATTGGTGTTTGCACGGCAAAGCTTTTCTAATTCTCTTATGTTTTGCCAACCTATGTCATGCCTACATCATTAGTCAAGCATGTCTCTCATGGGCGCACATAGTTGACTCTTAGTTTTTATTCATTGTGACAATCTATTTCATTTAATTGATGAAATAATTAATGTGGGTGTAGATATATAATCTTATCACTTGGCTTTGTTTGTGTTGTTCTTCCTACCGCTTTCTGGGGGTAGAGTGTTGAATTTATTTGATATTCCATTTTAGTACTAGTTTAATTTTAAAATATACTCTGATCCATTGTATACTTTTTAAATCAATATAGAAATTAGAATATAAATGTATTTCTTTACAATCTATTTTGAATAAAATTTTTACCATTTCAAGTAGATCTTAGAAACCTAGTTCCAGACCTTTAACCTACCCTCTCTTTTGAAAATCTATGATAAAGCTAACTTTCAGCATTCCATAGGGTTTTTAAGATCCCAAGAGAAGAAAAGGCCTACTTATTATACTATACTGATGCCCACTGTTTCTACATCCTTCCTCACTTCTGCTCTTTTAACTTTTTTTAACTATCGTTTTTCTGCCCTCTGCGGAATTCCTTTCATGCATTTGTTTTTCCAGAATGGGTCTGCTGGTGAAAACCCATTCTCATTTTTGTTAGAAGGGGAAGATCTGAACCATCTTCAAGTTCACTGAGTCCTTCACCTGCCATCTTCTATTTTGCCATTAAGCCAATCCAGTGGATAGTTCGTTTTAGGCATTGCTTTCTCGGTTCTAAAAACCTCGTTTATTTCCATTTCACAACTTTATTTTTCTGCTGATATTTTTAAATTTGTTTCTGTTGTGTTTGCTATGTATGTGTATATGTTTATGTGTGTGCACATATGTGTGTATGTGTGTGTACATGTATACATGTGCATATGTGTATATATGTGTGTGTGTGTGTTTGATTTTACTTCTTGAGGCATGGTCATAAGAATTTCATCAAAGTATTAGTTTTTATATCTGTATCATCTTTAGGTTGGCATCTATCGTGTTTTTATTTGTAATATATAATTTTTTTCTAATTCTTCATATACCGAGCAATCATGGGCTTATCTTAGAAAATTTGAATATTATGTGAAATGATTCAATCAGATTCTCCTATGAAATATTATCTATTTTAGGGATGTCCAGCAGAATTAGGTTCAGGGCACCAGCTCTTACCTGCCTTGTGTTGCCTGTGGTTCCAATATAGGTTCAGTTCCTAAATCTTTGCAGCACTATTCAGCTCTGCCTTGCATGTGTGCCTCCCAGGGTGCCTTCTGACTCAGCCGTGGTGTGTTATTTAGGGTTAGTTAAGCACACACAGCTCGAGAGAAAGCCCAGAGTTGTTGACAACCTCACCTGCTTGAGCCTCTTCCAGTCACAACTGTCTTCACATGCTCTAGGTTCCTCGAAGCCTTTCCTTGGCTCCTGAAGAATTAAAGTCTAGTTTTCCTCCATTCTGTGCGTTTCCCATGCCTTCTCTGCAATGTTGCACCTGCTCTCAAGGATAATTGGTGGGAGGAGCAGGAGAGAAGCAGTTGCAATGGGATAATTCTCCCTTATGGTCATAGTGCCACGGTTCCTTTGGGGGGGGATTTGGGGGGTTTTCTCATTTGTTAGTGCCATAGCCACCTGTTACCTCATGGCTGTGTAAGATCAGGGAGAAAAAGGTGAAGAAAAGAGCCACAAATCCAGGGACAGTTCTAGTGCCTGCTTGCCTTCTCCCTCCCTTCCTCTTGGTTGAAACTCCCCCTCTCCCTCCTCCTTCCCTTCCTTCCCTACTCTTTGACCTACAGTTTCACTATTTGCCTTTTCCTTAAACCAGAAGCAAAGAGTTTATCTCAAAGTTCTTTTTCTTTTCCTTGCTGTAGAAATCCATTCACTGGACTGCCTTTGGGCCCAAGTCAAGAGACTTCAGGACACAGAAGAGGGAGAAGGGGAACGAACCTCACTGCTGGCCCAAGAACCCATTCACTCCTTCATCTATTACCATTTGCTCTTACTTTCCTTTCTCCTTTTGTTCCTGATTTTGAAGTCAGGATACAAAGCAACATGTTTCATTCTATCATTTTCATATACCTGTGAAATAGTTTGTTTTCTTTTCCCCACCATCTTCCCTTGTCCTTCCTGGCCTCCTGTTGCTGTTCTCTCTCTGTTCCCGCCTGCTCTCCCTATCACGTATTTCACTACCTCCCACCTTGTTTCTCTTCTTCTCCCTCTCCCCTCATGATCCTCCTTCTTCTTTCATCACACACACACACACACACACACACACACACACACACACACACACACACACACACACCTAGAATTTGCATGTGAGACAAAGGGTGGGATTTGTTCTATTTCTGACTTATTTTGCTTAACTTAATGACCCCGGTTCCACCCTTTTTCTTGCAAATGCCATGATTTCATTCTTCCTTATGGCAGCGTAAAATTTCATCATGTTGTGTATAACATGTTTTCTTTATCTGCTCATCTGTTAATGGGCTTCTAGTCTGGTTCCTACCATTGGCTTTTAGAGTCTTCATATAATTGCTACTCCTATTGGCTCAAGGGCTTTGAGTTGCGCTTCCTGGGAGGTATGGGGTTAAGCACTAATGCACTGTTTTAGCCAGGATTGGGAGCTTTTCCTCACCCTTGAATAACAAGTTCCACAAGCTGCAGTTAAGCCACTTTTGTCAGACTTCATATTCATGTAAAATATATGTCTGTTACTTTAAGAAAGGCAACTGGTTTCGGGTGGTGCTTTCTAATCGTCAAACGAGGAGTGGAATGTGGTTGTTTGGTAAACTTAACACAAATGCATGGGTTAAGCTCACTGGTACTGATGTTTAGAGAAAATAAATGAGAGCAGGGCTAGCGGAGGGCGGCTGGAGGCTGTGGTGGTAAAGAATGTATCCCTGGAACTGGAGAGATTCTGTATCTATAAGCACAGCACAGCAAAGAAGCCACTGGTGCTGGGAACATAGGAGCAGCTAACTGATATCACTAGTTATAAACACGCCATTCCTTTAGGTCAGCAGCAGACTGCTATAGTTATCCAACATCTATAATTAATATGTCAAATTAGATTGATGTTAGCAATAAATCTGCAGATTTAGGGATCATTATAGAAGAATCTATAGAAAGTAGAAAATAATTTCCAAAAGGGAGCAGTGGGAGAGAAACAGAATGTATAATTCTATTTCAGTAAGTGAACTGGTTGCCCATGTTTCACGAGACAACATATTTCTCAGGTCTGTTGATTGAGATAACTTGCCATAAAATGTGTAAGCTGGTTTAAAATCAATACAAGTCATAAACATAAAATATAAACTGATGAAATGACACAAATCAGATATTTGAAAGTCGCATAAGCAAGGATTACTGTGTGAAGACAGCAATAGAAGCACAGTCTAGGAAGAGTCTTTTTGAGCCTTTGGACGGCTGTAATAGTTTTTGTGAGATTTTAATGAAGTCTATCCTTTTGAATGCATAAGTAGAAGTTGTCTCTAAAATTGATGCATCTAGTTACAGTATAAAATGAACTAAACTCTCCAGGGACTATTTCTTTCTATTTTCCATGAAAGCAAGCTTTCACAAATGCACCTAATTAATAACACTGTATTTGTGTTTATCACAATAAGCAATAAGTATGTGGCTAAGATTAGGCGCCTAGATATTCTTTGAGTTTACCAGAGTATTTGTTGGGCATTTGTTGGGTGCTTTAAATTCTTGAACACTTACCACCTATTGCTCCTAAAGTCTAAAGCAGTATTGTTGCTATCACCCTCATTTTATAGATAAGAAAAATGAGGAACTGAATTTGGAGCTCATAGCCCATACTTCTGAGAGAGAGAGAGAGAGAGAGAGAGAGAGGGAATGACTTACTTTCAAACTTTCTGTGTGTATGTACATATCACAGACACACGATATTTACTGTTCTGATCTCTCTGTGAAGGAAATTGTTGAGCATGCTTGGGAACTTTGGTGCTAGGGAGGAAACCAAATAGATAAATAGTAAGAGAACTTGAGAACTTATTATAAGCATCCCTGCACTGTTTTAAATTGGTGTTTCCTCACCTCAGTAATACAGTAAATTTTGTGTGTAAGCACTTGTACTTAACACACACACACACACACAGAGAGAGAGAGAGAGAGAGAGAGAGAGAGAGAGAGAGAGAGAAGAGAGAGAGAGAGAAAGAGAGAGAGAGAGAAAACTCTCGTTATCTCTGTGTACATTCCAAAGATAACTGTTATCATAGAACTTTGTAGTCAGTGGGCAAAGGTGATAAAGCATTTTTGCATGGCTTTAGGCCAAAATCCAAGAATCAGTTTTAAATATACAGATAAAATAACAAACACCAGACGAGTCAAACTAACTAAAAGTTATTTCCCTGCAATGGACACAGGCTAGTGTATGCAATTTTGTTTCCTTGATTTGGGAGAGTGTGGGCTTGGCTTGAATGGGGAAGGGTAATAAATTCCTGTAATGTCTTTAATTTTAGGTTGTAGCTGAGGGAGACAGATTTCCTCCTTTGGGAACTTGGAATCAGGGCTGGCTTTGTTGAACTCTAAGTGCTGCCGGTCACAGGGAAAGACTGAATGGACAATCTCTGTTATAGAAGTGAGACTGCCCAGTCCTCCCTGTAGACAGGGTTTTCCTGCCTCTTCTACCCTATGATGAAGCCACATTGCCAGGTTTTATCCCCACTGAGAGGTGGCTCCCATCATTGTTAATACAGAGGCATCTGTACTGGCCTGTCCTTAGGGTTCTGACAGGATACACCCTTACCTGCAGCCACTAAGAGCACCACCTGTGCATATTCACTATGCTCCCTTTTAAAAGGGTCCTGCCCACATCCCATCCTTCTCTCTCGGAGTCTTTCTTTTTCTGTCTGTTCCCCCTCTCTCTTTCCCTCTCTTCTCTCTTCCCTTACTTCCTTTCTCCTCTCTCCTGTTGTTCCTATCTCTGGAGGCTGGTCTCCCCTCTCCCCTTTCCTTTTTTTTTATGGTCCCTTTTCCTAATAAAAAAACCCTCTGCTTGAACCCTGTCACATGGTGTCTTTCTCTCGAGCTCTGCTTTTCTTAAATTACAACAATCATCAGCTTGATTTTAGAGTTTAGAGACAGAGAGAGAGAGGTTCTGGGCCTGAATTTCATGATCTAATTTCCAACACTAAATAGTTAGTTCCTCAGTTGAAGATGGCTACTAGTTGATGTTACTATCTTTCTGCTCAGGGTGCTTTGCAGTGTTGTCTGGGAGGCAAGTTCTGTGCCACATTTGTAGGTGAAGCGGTGATTCCAGCTGTGATTTAGCTTAAGTTCATGAGAAGGCAGGTTCTACATCTGGGAATTGTGGGCTGGGCTCATTCTCAAGTCTGTTAGCTCCGCATGGTGCCCAACCCTAAATCGAGAAAGGCATTACTATTCCAGTTAATTAGGTAGTGCCACTTCCACAGAGCTGGGTCTTCTAGGGCTTTGGTGCTTATTTGTAAGCACATGTGAACATTTGGTTGGTGATCCCATTTACTGGCCTCTGTGAGAGGGGGGTGAGGGGAGCCTGGGACCTTTCATCTCTCTGGTTTCCTGCCTAGCATCCGAGGATCCTCGAAGACTGTGCTGGATTTCTTCACTGTGGTGCTCATGTACCTATAGGAGGGAAGAGCTGGATTCTAACCAAGAAGAAACTACTTTCCTTTTTGCATCTAAGCCTTCAAAATAATATGGGAGGAATCCTTTTCCTTCAAAATATAAAGAGAAACAGACATCTGATTTATTTTAAATTGCTTCATTAAATATATTTTACTATTATTTTTTAAAATAAATTTTCTTTAAGTCAAGAACTTTGCACTGTGGCTGGGACCAGATTGAAGGGCTTCCCTCGGTGGTGGAGCTCTTTATTCATGTCTCCATGACATGACCATTGCTGTTTGAGTCATGACTATCAAAGAGAAACTGATGCTATTGCTACTCATTGTTACCGACAAAAACCATTTTCCTTATCTCCTGCAGTGGTAGGTTCTAACAGAATGAAAAATTCTATAGGGATTGAAAAAGAAAACCGAGTTCAAGTACTTTCTAAATAATTTAAGAGAAGAAAATGTAAAACTCAAGAAGGAAAGAGCTTGTAAAATATATAAACAAGTCATATTCTAGCAAGAATGCGGAGCTTGTGTGAGATCACATTTGAATTCTGTCTCTCAGCTTCTGCCACCAGTGTCATTTGAATGCTGTTGTTCTATGGGAAGAGCCTGACATGAACACTGGTGAATGGGGCATTGCACTGTGGGGACAACTTGAGAGTAGGGAAAGAGATCATAGAAAATTAATTATGTTTTAATTACCAAGGAAACTTTGACATCTCTTCCTTATGTTCTCCATAGAATATTTGATAGTGTATTTGATACTTCAGTCAGAATTCACTTCCTCTAAGCTGTGCTGCCTATGCCCTCATTTTCCACGCAGGGATCCAACCAACTGAATTTTATTTTCCAGAAATCTGAGCACACCACTGTCTCACTAACGATTTGCGGGGGATCCTATACTTGAGAGTTTAATGCAATGTGTGTACTCATCCATGGGAGCCTTCAGGTACCCACCACTGTGAATGAAATTGCAGGCCATGTTTATATGGCTAGAAAAATAATTCAACAAGCAGTTCAAAATGCCTCCTGTTCACCTTTAGTCAAAGCATTTTGTGTGCTTAGCAATATTCACAGTAGTCCACGGGGTCTTTTCCCCTGAAATTTGGTTTAATGTGCAGCCACGTGGCCTGGTTTATGCATAAGCCTTCTTCTACTAAATGTGTGAGGCTTGCTTCTGCTTCTTCTTTGCCAAACAGGGAAAATTCTTGCAAATACATAACAAAAGCATTTGTATTTATAGTTATATTAAGTTACATTTCATTAATTATTTATTCATTTTTTATTATAATTGATATGCCATACAAAGGTGCCAAAATCACAGCCCCTGTTGGTAGAGTCTTCTCAGAAACCCTTTGTAGTTAGAAGGATCTTTTCCTGTCAGATATGAGTTTGCTCTAGAGAATAGGTAGGAACTGGGGAGGAGCATTATCATGTATGGCTGTGAGAAATAAATGTTTACTTAATCCCTTACCTTCTGGGAAATGAAAATGAAGACCTGGGTCACAGAAACATTCAACTATAGACAAGAACACTGTATGACAGATTGATCCATTTTCCAAATTGGCATTGGCTATCCACTTTTATCTAATTGTCAGCTACTCCTGCAGTTCTGATTCGTAGCAGCCAGCTAGCTGTAGGCACTGCTTACAAGAGGACTTCTGACTGGGGCTGTGGCTTTCTCTTCAGCGAGAAAGTATATAGCTTGTGTCTACAGCATCTCCTTTGAAAAACATATGGCTCTCTCACCAAACACATGTTAAGTATTTTCTCCTACCTTGAATGCTAGGGCCAGGAGAAGTTAAAAACAAAGCGAGTACTAGACTGTGGGTATCTTGAGGACAAGGGTGTGTATCACACTGAACTCTAGCATCACTGAACAGAAGAAGTCACAGATGAATAAATCTATTTGTAGGGCAGTTTGAAAACAGACATCATTCTAAGGCTGTTGAAAAAAATTGGCTCGGTATATGGTATGTCATATCAGTTCACCAGTTAGTGAAGGTCACTGGGAACTCAGGAACTCTGGGGACAGCTGAGGAACAGATCTACCCTTGTACTCCCAACCAAGTCAGCTTTAGACAGGTCAGCCATTCCTCTCAATGATTTGCTCTTTTTAGTAGGGTCACTTACCGAATCTGAAGCCATGTCAGCATGGGGGTGGTCCCTCCTCCAAACACCCAGACTGTGAAGAACACTAGGAGCAGTGTGGTGGTAAACACCATCTGTTTGGGCTGAGATTCCGTGTTGCGGATAGCCAGGGCGAAGGCGATGGCACCTCGCAAACCTTCCAGAGAAACCGAGAGGAGAAAATGAATATCAAGACTAACCCATTCTCTTTTCACTATATTTATCTTTACAAGTTGCTAATATAATTTCTTTATCAACAAAAATTCTTATTCAGAGATTATTGTATATTCTCATGGAGTTCTGAGAAATAAGATACAGAAATACTTTTCCTTAGTCTCTGCCAGTGATAACATCTTGCAATGAAACAGCATGGTATCTTAGCCAGAATATTGATGTCTATCTATGCAGTTAAGACACAAAACAAATCTTCCAATCAACTTAGGAGTTTCACTGCTGCTCTTTTATAATCTTAACCACTGACTACACACTCTCGTCTCTCTCTCTCTCTCTCTCTCTCTCTCTCTCTCTCTCTCTCTCTCTCTTTCTCTCCCTCTCTCCCCCTCTCTCTCCCTCTCTCTCCTTAACTCATAGTCACCAGTAAGTCTGTTCTCCATTCTTGAAACTTTGTCACTTTACCATTGCTTGTATGTCTGTGATGGAATCACTTTGTCACTGTGCCTGCCCAGTATAATTCTCCAGGTATTCAGGTTGTTAACTGGATCAGGAGTCTGCTTGTTTTCATCCTTGAACCTATCCTCTGATATAAATGTTCCATGAGTGGTCTGTTTTGTCACCTGCTTGTTGGCGGACATCTACACTTTTCCTAGTTTCTGGAGATTAAATGAAGACTGCTCAAGTTGACATGCTGGTTTGTGTGCAACATGTTTTCTTTTCTCTGGATAAAGCTCCAGATTATTATCACAGTGGTGCAGTATCTGCAGGCTTCATTTATAAAGAGATCACCATGTTTTCATTCAGACTAGCAATATAAAAAATCATCTAAATTTCCACCATCCTTGACATATTGGTTGGTATCACTTTTTTAGTCTAAACTGTTGTGATAGGTAGGGAATGGTAATTTATTATGGTTTGAATTTTCTTCTCTGAATGGCCAAAAGCACTGGATATTTTTAATTTGTTACTTTGTTATCTGTATACTTTACTACATGAAACAGTGCTTGTATTTTTTTTCTACTTTTCAATTGCATTGCTGGAATTTCTAATTGCTGTGTGCTGAGCTCTTTATACATGGTCCATAATAGGCCTTTGTCAGATGCAATGTTTTGAAAATATTTCCTTCTATTCTGCGCCTTCTTTTTCTCATCTTTGAGTTTTTGTAGACCAATCTTTTTTAAGTCTGATGAAATAAAACTTGTCAATCTTCAAATGAATTGCGCTTTTGGAGTCAATTCTAAAGACTCTTTGCATAAGCCTAGTCCTCACAGATTTTCTTCTATAAGTTTTATATTTAACTCCACAATCATCCTGGGGCAGTTTTCCTATCAAGGGACAGGTTTGGTCGTGGTTATCTTTTGCACTGGTGACATCTACTTTTCCCACTGACTCCTTTTCTTATTTTTTAACATCTGTCCAACACTAGCTGCTTGTGTTGTGTGACTGTGTTTCTGAGTTCTCCATTTATTCTAGTTATCTGTGTCCATTCTTGAAGCATACTGTCCTGATTACTATAAGTACATAGTGGGCCTTTAAATTAGGTACAGAAATTCCTTCTGACCTATTTTGTTTTCAAACCCATAGCTTTCTGGTTTTCTTGCTTTCCCATAAAACTTTATATTTGTATTGTATTTATCTACAAAAGAAAACCTTCCTGGGGACACTTTTCTAAATTGAATGTGTCAGATACAAAGAAAACCAGGACCACCGAAAATTAATAACTAATTAACTGACACTTAAAACATTCTAGACTGATTATGTACTTTCACAAACTCTATCATTGAAACTAGTCTATTGGAACCGCTTTTTTCTTTATTTTACTTATTTTTGTTCTAAGGTAAAATATGCTAATTGTATATTGTATATTTGCTAATCTGTATTAAACACCAGAGGTATTACAAAATGAAAGGCCAGAATGCCAAAGTGGGATGATATTAACAAAAACAGAAATGTAGACTTAGAAGGGGAGTAAGTAAAGTGTGAGCAGCAAAGGAGGCAAAGCAGGAGGCTCAGGGATGACGTGAGACTCACTGATCACTTGAGACTCACTCATACTGTCCAGCAGGGAGAGAAAGGTTTATAATGGCAGCAAGCAGAAGTCAAGGAGGTAGTGACTCAGTTATTTTTATATGAAGGTTAAAATCATATATATACAATTTCAAAGGTCCAGTTTCTATATTTTCTGTAGTGCTAGAGGTCTACACTGTTACTTATCCAGGGTAGAGGTGAACTGTGATGATTTATTATTTATAATTTAATAAAGACTGCCTGAAGGATCAGAATGCAAAGCCGGTCACACTAGTTAGCTATGGAAGCTGGGCAGTGGTGGCACACACCTTTAATCCCAGGACTCAGGAAACAGAGGCAGATGGATCTCTGTGAGTTCAAGACCTCCCAGGGTTACAACATTAGAGTGAAGCAGTCTAAAAGAGAAACAGATCTCACACCTTTAATCCCATCACTAGAGAAAATATAAGGAGTTCAGTGCAGTCTCAGAGGGCAGTCTGGTGGAGAGCAGTGCTGCCTGGATATGCAGTCTGAGGGTCAGCGGGTCGCCCATAGGTTTGAGCATTGGTAGAGGTGAGAACTCTCTAGTTGCTGGCTCCTTTGCTTCTCTGATCTTCAGCTTGAATCCCAATATCTGTCTTTGGGTTTTTATTATTCATACTACAGTGAAAAAAATGTCTTAAAAAAAAAAAACCCTAAATAGGGCATCAGCAATAGACCAGAAAAATAATCCCATCCAAGACCAGCTTGGTGAACCCAATGAGTTTAACTGGGATTGCTTCCAGAAACATGGCTGACCCCTCAAAAGCTTAAAAGGGGGTGCAAGGGTAGAGTTTCCCGCTTAAACCAACATTCTACCTCCTGTGTTCTCTAGCACTCCAGAGATGCTCAGTTGAGGTAGGAGTACTTGCAGCAGCGTGTGTGTAGGAGTAAATAGCTGGTATCAGTGAGGGTTTAGTGACTGTCCTCAGGTTTGTCTTTCCATGAGGTACTGTTAGTGGGCCTTATCGAGAGGGTGTCACAGAAGTGATCACATGTGCTTTGGGCTGTGGTTGTACCAAAGGACAGACTGAATTTTATAACAGTTTTGGGATTCCAAATCAATATTTTACATTTCAAATGGTTGAAAAAAAACCAAAAACAAAACAGATACTGAGTAAGATGAGGAACATTATAATCTTCCTAACCCCCAGAACATAGATTATAATGCTTCTTTGTTCTCTTCATGTTGAGAACATACAAGAGACAAGCGGTGTGACAGGAGAGACAGAAGACTAGGCCAGAGAGATTGAACACATTTTGCCTGAAACAAAAAGGCCTCAGAAAGAGAGAGGAACATGCACTCTGATTATAAACTACCTCCAAGGGACAATGCAATGGAGGAAGAAAATTATTCGAATCTCCATGTAGACAAGGAAATGGCCTGAAGAGAGGGATGATAACATTTGAAGGAGACATTAATAAAAACATTCATTCACATCACAAGTTCTGAACGCCAGGATGGCTGCGCTCAGCCCAGCACCCCCACCATAGGTGTTCCTGTTCTCAGACTCAGCTGGGTAGAGAAGGCTGGGAGGGCAGCAAGAGGCCCCAACACTGGCTCAATTTGAGTAATGCTCTCTCCAGGATACACAAACAGCATCATTAGGGAATGGGAATGGAAGAAAACAGGACTCCTATTATCTGAGCACAGGATTTATGGGTCAAGGTTGTTTAATCACAGTGCAAGCCTGGAGAGAGAAAGCAATCCTTTCATCCCCCCCCCCCAGTTCATATTGCTAGAGATGTCAGTTAAGCATCATTGCTCATATAAGGTGACAGTAGAGGTATAAAATATTAAACGATTAATATCTGCTGTTTGTTTCTTGCTGTAAATACTTGTAGTTCTTTTGTGTTTTTGTAGAAAGACTACAAATGAAAACATTGTGTATCTTTCCCACCGTAAATTCATCCATATTATATACCAAGGACAAAGTAGTAAGCAATCACTAACTCTCCTAACCATGTTTAATAAGGTACGGTTATTCTGCCAAACTGGCATAACTATGCTTTTAAGTAAATTATATGTAAGGAGTCCTTAGTTTAAGCATGTACTCAAAATAGTGGCAGGTTTGATGGTGTACATGTGTAATCGTAGCACTCAGGAGGCTACAGCAAGAGGACATCAACTTTGAAGCCAGTATGGACTGCAACAGTAAGACCTTATCTTAAAAAAAATGAAACAAAGTCCCTTCAGCTCCCCCCAACACCCTCAAATACACATATACAGAAATATAATTGTTATTCTGACTTCATGTCAATCTATATGAAACTTTAATATATGAAATTATATTAAAACCTATATTCACAGGCAAAGCATGTAGAGATTTCTAGGGGGAAAACAAGAAAAGCATAGCAATGACCTTGTGGCAGCTTGGGAAATGTTTATTAAGTCCAAACCCTAAGACACTGTGAAAGAATGGCTCTGAATGGATGGGCACCAAGTGAACTTCAGAGCTGAGGTGTATGGGAAGGAGAGGTCATCTGTACCTTGCCCTGGTCTTCCTCAGGCTGCATGGCACTTGCCACAGGTGAGATGGGTTAGTGACAGCAAGAGCAAGTTCTTGGGGGTGCTGAGTTTGCTAAGTGAGCAAAGTGGAACTTCAGAGAAGTCGAGATACTGTCCTGTCCTGCTCGTCCCTTGTGACTCTAGAAGTTCCTCCTTAAACATCTAGAGTCTGGTTAAGTGTCTAATCAGTGGCCATTCATTGCTTTGATTATTGCATATCGATATCAAAACTATTGAAGGGACCAGCTCCCCATTTCTGCAACCACACCAATCCTGAGCCTGTGCATACCCCTAGACACTCCCCTTACACTGCCCTATAAGCTCTCTATGCCATGGCTTCTGGGCATCTTTTCCGCACCATCCACCATGGTGGATGGATGAAAGGCCCGAGCTAACATGGGGTTAGCTCGTTAAACAACTGCAATAAAAGACTCATTGCTTTTGCATCGAAATGGACCTCTTGGTGATTTGGGGATTCAGAATTTGGGCACAACACTATGTCTATATCTATATCCATCCATCCGTACATGTACATGCTGACCCCATCTTCTTAACACCACGGACTGAGGACATGGAGGATTTTAGAATTGAAAAAAAAATTATTCAGGTTACTGAAAAATACTAAGATGTAAAAAGTAGATAATATTGATCTTGGGATTTTTGTTGTAGCAAAACCGTACTTTGAAAGAGCATATACAGTTTTGCTTGGAATCAGGAAATTCAGAGCACATTGAGACTTGGATTTGATTTTATTTTCTGAGCACTTAGACCCCTTAGTTCACCTTTCTTCTTCTCTTTGTTTTGGCCAGCTAGTCAATGTAATTCTGTACTTCTGGGAATTGGTAGACTATATAATTTCACTTTAAAAAAAGATTGACTTTGTGAGGATTTTGACACATTTTATATGCCCAATTGGAAAGTTATCATCATCTTGGGGAATAAAGGAAATACCTACAATTAAATGTGGTTTCACTTAAAATTGGCCTCTAAGGGCTTTTTATGTTAATTATATTGATGTTCTGCTCATAACAATAGAACACTATTGAGCCAAAGAAAGATTTCCAGCAAGAACCCCTGCAGCAGAAAATGTGCAGTTTCCTGTTTATCTTTAAAGAGCAAAAGTGTAGCATTTAATCAATTACGCATTTGCAAAGGTGCTGCAAATGGGTACAGGTCAGATATATATAGCCACATTTAAACCATGGGAATATAAATATCTCCTCAGACATTCTCATTTAAGGTGCAAAGCGGTAATGCAAAACTGTAAATATTTCCTGAGCACCCATTATGTGCCTGGCTTTAGCCAAAACACAAAGTGGGAACACAGTACGGAAGGTTCAATTTCTTTAAGGCACTCAGTCCTACAAACATGACTTCTTACAGTGTGGAGAGGGAGGGAGGAAGGGAAATAACATGGATGTCTATAAGACCCATAGGGAAATCTATCATTTCATGAGCTTACACACACACACACACACACACACACACACACACACACACACACACACTCACACACATACTCACACACACTCACACACACACACAGAGGTGGGGGGTGAAGGAGAGATAGAGAAGATATACACACATATAGTTTTAAAAATATTTATTTTATTTATTTTTACCTTATGCATATGGATATTTTGCCCATATGTATGTTTGTGTACTACACTCATGCCTGGCACCTGTGATGGCCAGAAAAGGGCATCGGATACCCTGGAACTGGATTTAAAGATGGTTATAGGCCTTCATGTGGGTGCTGAGAATTGAACCTAGGTCCTCTGGAAGAGCAGCTAGTGTTAATAACCATTGAGACATCTCTCCAGTCCCTGCATACATATGATTTTAATGGAGTTACCCCACATGGTGGGATAATGTTCTCCCAAGGAACCATAGGCTAGCTAACAAAAAACTCAATGCCAGGCAAGTAATACCTACCTTCAAATTGTTCAGAAGTCCCAGAAACTCCCCCAAACAATCTAGACTATCAAAATTGTTCCCAATTACTTTCTAGAACAAGAGGGTCATACCCCAATGCTCAAGACACCACATACTTCAGTCACAGGACTTGGTAAAAACAATCCTGGTATTGACCTGGAGGTTTAGTCCCTCAGGACTAGCTTTCATAATGTTGAAAGGTGCCATGCAAGCCACCAAGGAAGAAAAGGGATCAGTAGTCCTACCCAGCTCTACAGCTTGAGATAACAACAATGGAACCAACAATATATCCTCAGTGGTGCAACAGTGACGCTTGCATCTTGAGGGCAACCAGCAGGTAATTAATTTGACCTAAAGCCCAGTGACTTACAGGGAATTTATGTCTGATACCATAAACTTAGCCAAGAACCTATGACTGGAGATGTCATAGGCTCTGAAGGAGAACTATTGGGATTATTATAGCAATCTGTAGTACTATAGGAATCTGTACTATAGACCCTAGAGGAGAATCTACTACTACCAGATTACTATAGCAATTACTATAGTACTACAGTAATCTGGTACTAAAGTACTAGAGTACTAAAGTAATAAAGCCTTCTAAAGTCTTTTAGTATTCACCCTTATACCCATAGGTAGGTTCAGGTCACCTATCTCTTTGATGGAGCTTCTTTTTACACCAGACAGAGACTAATAGAGAGCTTTGCAACTGACCTAGGGGTGCCCAGACCCAAACAATACATCAATAACTCCACCCCTATAATGGGGAATGTACTACTGTGTATGTTTATCTTATTGATTGTTAAATAAAATACTGTTTGGCCAATGAGACAGCAAGTTAGACGGAACTAGGAGTCAAAGAGGATTCTGGGAAATGTAGTAGAGAAGTGCTGATCCAGACAGGAAGTGACATAGCAAGGAGACTCATATTTAAGCGAAGGAGAATCAGGAAGGGCCCCTTTTTCCCGTTCGCCTCCTCCAGTGGCAAGATGTGATCCACCGACAAGGAGGGACGCCAATAAGGTGTCCGATAAGATAAGTCTTATAAAATATATAGATTTATGATAATTAAGACTGAGCTAACAGATGAGAATCCTAGTCATTGGCCAAGCAGCTTTGTAACTAATACAAGTTTCTGTGTATTTATTTGGGCCTAACTCGGGCAGGCTGCTGGCATAAAGCGTACACGTGGCGGTGGGGCTCAGCGGCTTTTGGCGGAAAGATTTATTGTAACAGAATGGTGTCAGTGAGCGGAATGACCCCATGCCCCAAGGTTTCCAGAGAAAGAGGGAAACCTGCCGCCACAGCCTGCCCTGTCGGGCTGCTGAGAGGCATTGGAACAGTTTCCATATGCTCGCACCGTCCTGGTGCTCTTGGGCGTTGTACTTGGACTTCTGAGATGATAAAGACAGATTAAGATAAAGAAAACCTCTAAAGGTTTACAATACATTTAAAAATATATGTAAGCTTGTGAGAGAAAAAGTAACAGGAGGAAATAGAGTAACCGGTTGTGGTGGTCAACACGGGTAGGATTTGCTGAAGGAAGCAGAGGCAGGCGGATTTCCACAGAGAAACGCTGTCTCAGAAAAAAAAAAGAAACAAAAGGAAGTAAAAGTAGAATAGCAAAAAAGCCACCTAGAGATGAAAAATACACAGAGAATCTGGATACTAAATGCCATACTGTTGTCTTTAATTTGTTTGATTGCCGAGGAAAGAATTACTGCTGCTAAAATACATTTGATTATAAATGCTGCTAAATTAATCCAACTTATACATTTTAAAAATGCTTTAACTTTAAAGTTTAAGTCTAAGGACAGGCTACTTAGAAATAAAGGTTTTACTTGTATTTCCACAGAAAATCAAAAGCTGTTGATTCCTTCCAGACTAATATGGTTTGATCAAGCAAGACCCCCTGAAGCTGAGACGATACAGCCTTACAGACTACAAAAACAAGGACTTGGTCAGGTTTCTATGTTTTATCATGATCCCTATGGTATATGAACATCATCCCCAATCAGCAGGAAGCAGTTTAGAAAGAACGACGCCCATATTCCCAAATATTGTTTATAAATGTTTGTTTTCATTTAAATGGGTTTAGTTATAGATGATAATGAGCATGGTCAATCTCTTTTTAAAGAATGAAAAGGGGAATAGGATATGGGAATGAATACTTTGCATTGGTATAGATTTTCATTTATTGATATAACTTTAAGGTCAATTTTGTGATAGGCACATGTCTCCTCTTGTTTAGGTATTGTGTTTACAGATCTTTTACCTATAATAGTCAGAACTTATAATTAGGTTAGTTAGATTTTCTAGATATACAGAGATGTATTTGATATGGATAGGTATTCTTCAAACCTTTCAAAGACCTACAGAAATATGGCATTTAAATGGTTTAGGGTTTTTCTTGGCAGTGAGACACAACTGCTCCTGGCACACCAATTACATCAGAAAGGAGGATGGGCATCGAAGAAACTTGTTATGGAGTTTGCTTTCAACATGGCAAGATTAGCCATTTGGGCAAGAAACTGCTCTTGCCTGGACTGTTTGTTGCTATATAAACTAGACATACAGGACCCATAAGAAAGTGACTGCTGAACTTACAAAATAAGACAATACTAAAGGGTTCCTGTTAAAATGGAGAAGTGTGCCAGACACACTATGGCCTATGGGCTGAAGATGGATGCCCCAACATTACAGAAGAACTTTGGGTGACTGTCCAGGTAGTGAGAAGTCTCTGTCAATTCTAGAGTTCATATATTATCCTTCTGTGGTCTTTGATAGAGTTGAAGAAAGATAGTTATGGTTATAGTTTTCTTCAGTTATTATAAAAGATAAGTTACCCTTTTTATTTAGACAGAAAAGAGGAGATGATGGGAATGTACTGCTGTGTATGTTTATCTTATTGATTGTTAAATAAAATACTGTTTGGCCAATGAGACTGCAAGTTAGACGGAACTAGGAGTCAAAGAGGATTCTGGGAAATGTAGTAGAGAAGTGCTGATCCAGGCAGGAAGTGTATTTAAGCGAAGGAGAATCAGGAAGGGCCCCTTTTTCCCGTTCGCCTCCTCCAGTGGCAAGATGTGATCCACCGGCAAGGAGGGACGCCAAATAAGGCGTCCAATAAGATAAGACTTATAAAATATATAGATTTATGATAATTAAGACTGAGCTAACAGATGAGAATCCTAGTTATTGGCCAAGCAGCTTTGAACCTAATACAAGTTTCTGTGTATTCATTTGGGCCTAACTTGGGCGGGAGGCTGGCATAAAGCGTACACGTGGCGGTGGGGCTCAGGTGGCTTTTGGCAGAAAGATTTATCATAACACCCCTACACCTACGTCTCAGGGAACATCTCGGAGGAAGGGACAGAAAGATTGTAAGAGCCAGAGGACCCAGATGACTGCTATGAGATTATATCTTCAGGATATGAGGGGTTGCTGCTTCCATTAACTCTCAGCGATGTGGCTGACTAAAGATCTCGCCAAGTTGACATGCCAACATGCATGGAGGAAAGTTTCACAAGGCCCTGTCTCTAGATGGTAAGCTATAGGCAGTCAGTAGCTGCTAAGGGAATAAGAAAAGTCTTTTTTTTTCTTCTTCAGGGATAAGACCCCAATTCTAAGGGGTTACTGCTAAGCACATGCAAGCAAGGGCAACACGAAAGGGACTAAGTAGGTTGTGTATGTGTGTGATTACAGAAAGGTCATGAATTCCAGAGGGGTGGTTGGGATGATATGGGCCCAAGTTGGAGGGAAAGATACATGGAAATGATGCAAATATAGTATACTCACGTGAAATCCTCAAATAAATACTGAAAAAAGGTAAATTGGGATGGTGTGTGTTAGAGGGTATGCTAAAGTGTGTATTAAAGGTGGTGTTTTGAAAGTATATACTGATGAAGGGAAATGATGGAGGAAATGATGACCCACTTACGACCACTGCCAACAGATGTGTAGAAGGCATGGAACTGAAGGGCAATACCACTGGATTACCTGTTTTCATCAAAGTTCTTTCTCCTGTATTCCCCAGTGAAATATCACTGTATTCTTCACTAAGACACTCCTTTGTCCAGGAAGCCACCTCTGAGGCCTGAGGCTGGGACAGGCTGCCTTATATTCCTAGAACAGCCCAGTTCCCCTCAGAGCTCCCATACAATGCTTTATAACTGTCAAGCTTTGTTTACCAGCAACACTGAAGCAAGACCAGGGACATAATAAATGCTCAGTGAATATTTATTGACCAAATCAATGGCTAGGTAAATCTTCTGATCTTTCACCAGTCCAGATTACATAGAGAAAATGATGGCTACTTTATAGTTTGATGTAACAGTTGGATAATTTTCTGAAAGCCCAGTGCCTGACTTTTTAGTATTTAATCTCAGAAGTCCTTATGTTGAGTTTCAAGGGTTCTGGAATCTGTTCTTAGGACTACCTCTAATGTCTTCCATGAGCCTAAGCAGGTTGCTTCATCTCTGTTATCTCATTTTCTTTTTTAAGACATTAATTGATTTGTTTATTTTATGTGTATGGGTATTTTGCCTGCAAGTATATATGTACACCATATGATGTATGTATGTGCACCATGAGTGTGCCTAGTGCTCGCAGAGGCCAGAAGAAGGCATCGTATCTCGTGGAACTAGAGTTACAGATAGCTGTGAGCTGCCGTGTGGGAGCTGTGACTCAAACCCAGGTCCTCTGGAAGAGCAGACAGTGCTCTTAATAATTGAGCCATTTCTCCAGCCCTTGTTAATTCATTCTAAATGCACATTTTAAGGCTTGACTTGTGGTCTTCAACTGGAGTGCACATCAAAATCTTCTGGAACTTAAAATCTTTGTGCCAGGGACTTAATGAAGATTTAGATTCTGTAGCAATGAATCAGGTGATAGCTCAGGCTACTGGTCATGGTGGCCCAAGGCCATCACCTCAACTCTACACCAGTTCAAAGTCCACTTTGTGCTTCGTGAACCCCATGTTCTCCTCCATGTCTCTCAGGAAAGTTCTCCCAAATCCTAGTTTATGCAGTTGTAATTCAGCTTAGCACATAGCTTCTCATAGTTCACAGAAACCTCTTGATCAAACACCACTCTGTCTTCCTTTGTCTGCTCTCATTGAGAGACTCTGTAAGTAAGGCAGTGTTCAGTTGCCTTTATGCTACCAGCCCATTCAGCTCTTGCTTCACTTTCAGATTTCTGCATTTCCTTTGGGCTTCTCCAGTGTTTGCCCATTTGAGCTATGTTTCTGCCCGCCCCTCACTCTCCTGGGTTCTTGGAATCCCCTAGTCACAATGCTCTCTCTTTGAAATCCTATACAATCATTGATCATACCACTTGTACTACTAAATCATAATCGGGATGAATCAATCTTTAATGTGGCATGTTCTTTTCTCCCAACTTCTAATCTCTCAAAAGGTTAGAATTACATCTTTTTAAAGTAGTTCCCATCTTGTCATGGATATGAAATTCAGTGATGCTCTTAAAGAGAACAATTGCACTGACTTCTAACTTTCTAGATAGGATATGGCAATACCTATGTGTGATCACTTAGTTCTATAATTCTTTCAGCATACAGAGTTGAGTAGCAAATGAGAGCTAGCTCTTGACTTAAAGGAGCATCCGGGTTAGTTTCTTAAGGTGCTGGGAAGAAAACCATCCCAGGTAAGAGGACAGCCAGCCTGTGTGCACAGGAGGAGTTCAGTGTTAGGCTGCTTAGGGAGTCCTCACAGGTTAGTGATGTTTGAGCAGAGACTCTAACAGAAGGACAAGCCTGGTTGGCACCTGCACACCTTTGGGAAGCTTGAGGAAAGTTCCAAGGAAGGGACCTGGAACGTAGTGTGGCTGAAATAGGATGAAAAGGTTCAGACTGGGGGACTGTGGAAGGAGGAGATGCCATAGAGGTCACAGAGCCAGGTACCAATGGCCTTTTGAAGGTCAAGGTTATTCTGAGATGAGAAACTTTAGGGAAGTCTTATGCATGAAGGTGATTTCATCTGCTCAATGGTAAGAGGAGGAACCCTGGCTGCTGTGTGGAAGCCAGGTTTCTAGACTGTAAACAGGAGCCAGTGTGCCCAGTGCCTTAATCCAGGCATCAGGTAAGCCTGCTCACTGGGGTGGGAGTGTGGTAGGTCCTGGCATGGCAAAGCCTGACAGTCTTTGTTGATAGGTCAGATGAGGGCATGTGGGGAGAGCTGCCAGGAATACTCTGTTCCCTAAGCACTCAGAAGAATTAGAAGGAATTACTAAGGTGTGTGTTTGGGGATGGGGTTGGGCAGGGACGACCAAGGCTTGGATTGTAGTCCATTCATGGGAGAGGTCTGTTAGTCTCCCCAGTGGAGAGGTTGAGCGGACAGATGCTTCGATAAAAGAGTACATGGTTCAAGGCAGGTTAGCATCCTCTTACTAGAGCATAGGAGGAGGGGTACCTAGGGATTTGAAAAGTTCATGAAGGTAAATTTTATTGTAAACCATGTTTGTTTTAGCTTCTTGGACTTTGTACTCACTGTCTCCTCAGCTGGCCTGGCCTTCTCATGTTCCCCTCCCTAATACACTGCCTGTCCCAGGCAGTCACTGGGTTACTCCTCCTCATCTCAGGTCAGGCATTTACCTTCAGCCGGTGCTGTGTGTGTGTGTGTGTGTGTGTGTGTGTGTGTGTGTGTGTGTGCATTTTCATTGTATTCCTTGCCATCTGGAATTTATTTATTTATCTATTTATTTATTCATCTTTCTTGACTAGAAAGTGAGCTTGGGAACAGCAGCCCCAGTCTGTGGCATTTGCTGTGACATCCCCCTGGATGGCTGGCATGGCTCCTCTCACAGAGGAAGCACTGCTCAAGCCTGCCTTGTGATGAATGCCCAGATGAACGGAGGAAGGAAAGGTCAGTTTTGCATTTGAAAGTGTTACTGGGATCCAAAAGGAAATGAGCAGGAGAGGGACTGGGATACAGAAATGTTCCTGAGGAACCTATCTGTCCTTTAAATGAATTGTCCTTTATAGGAGTCTTCCAGCTTCCTATCTTTCCATTTGGAATAGGAGCCCTGTCTAAGCCTCCCCACCCCCCCTCACTTTAACTGCTGCGAGGGAGTTGATTTCAAAGATCTAACACATTCTTATTAGTCTGGTAAATCAAAGCCCAGGACGGGTCCACAATTGAATTATGTATAGCTTTTATACTTGCTAAAGTCTTATGACCTTGCACAGGGTAACTACTTTCAGCAAAAATGTCAGTCTGGTTTCAAAATATTCCTTCCCGAATCGTACAACCTTGCTGCTAGGTTCCATTTTCAATTCAACATCATTTTATCACAGGGAAGGGAAAGCCAACAGATTGTTTGCAGAGGAAAAAATCGTCTATATTCAGAAACAAATTGAGTCCTTCTAGAAAGCAGGCTTGTGTTAGACAAGTAGAACTTGCTTTCCTTCATCTCCCCCTGAACTTGCATTCCTGAAATTCAAGGCTGCCAAGAAGGAAAATAATGCAACAACAATACATTTTTATCTGGAATGAAGTTTGTTTTTGGAAGCCCTGGGCAGCAGGATGGGTAATTGGGGATGGGATTAGCTCTTCCACAGCTCTGAAGTCAACACACAGAGCCGCCTCTGGCTTCAGACATTCATTTTTATGTAGTAAAGATGGATGCCGTAGTACTACCATGGGCTGATCTTCCCTGCTAGCTCCATCTCCAACTTCGGGTTTCCAAAGAGACACTACAGTCTCTGAGCCACACTCAACCTCTGGCCAGGCTGTGCTCAAGGGAACTCAGAACTTTCCATGTGGGGCAGGAGATTTCAGCGGCGGGGGGGGGGGGGGGGGGGGCAATCTTCCCCCAGTGAGTATCTGGCAAGATCTGGGAATGTTCATGGGTGTCCTGGTGCTGGGAAGCAGGGGTGTGGGCTGAGTGGTGGGGTTTGGGAGTTAGTGAGACTTTGCTGTCATCTACAGGGCAGAAGTCAGGGATCCTGCAAACTGTTCACAATGCACACAATAGCCACCACAGTGACTAACTAGACTTAAATGTCAAGGATTCCTAGAGTTGAGAAACCTCAGTTTGTATCTAAGATGTTTTGCACTGTAATATTATTGTAACATTGTTGTAACCGATAACAATGCTTTTCTAGATGCTGCTTTAGCAAAGATGGCTACCTGTCACAAAACCTACTTGATTGTGGTCCCAGATTTTCTTCGACTTCTAAAAGCCTTATTTATTAAGCTTATAGTAGACGTGAAACTGCGTTTCTTTTTTTCCCCCTGAGATAGGGTCTTACCTATATAGACCTGAATGTCCTGAAATTCATTATGTAGACCAGGCTGGCCTTGAATTCACAGAGATCAACCTGCCTCTGCCTCCTGAGTGCTAGGATTAAAGTCCTGTACCACTGTGCCTGACTGAAACCACATTTCTAAAGAGTTGACAGGTCATATTAATCTTGCTACCCTACACAAAGATAATGTGGTTTGTTTCATCATTCTAGTTTGCTTTTTCCATTTCTGAGGTAAAATACTGATCAAAAGCAACTTGGAGAGGAAAGGGTTTATTTCTATCTTAAAGTTTACAGTTCATCACCAAGGGAAGGTAAGGGAGGAGCTCAAGGCAAGAACCTGGAGGCAGGAACAGAAGCACAGACCACCCAGGGATGCTGCTTCCTGGCTTCTTCTCATTCTTGTTCAACCCAGTGCCACCTGCTGAGGTGGGGGGGTGGACCTCCCACATCAATCATTAAACAAGAAAATATGCCACAAACATGCTCACAGGCCACGCACAGGTGGCTCCTCAATTCCATCTGATTGTGGTTTGTGTCAAGATGGCAAAAACTAACCGGCACACTTGGACTCTCCAATCCTACCTCCATTTCCCCTGGCAGATGGAATGAGTGTCCCACCAGGAAGAGTGCCATTGTAAGAAATGGATCGAAGGGCAGCACCCGCTCTTCCCAAGAGGAGTACATTTTAAAGTATTCAGCAAGGGTTATGGTTCATGCATGTAATCCAGGCACTCTGGAAGCTGAGTCCAGAGGATTACCATTAGTCTGGGAGCAGTTTGGACTACAAAGGAAGCTCCTAGGCCAGCCTAGGCTACATACAAGTTAAGACTTAACAAAAAAAAATGAAGAAGAATAAAAAAGAAAAGAAAAACACTGAAACCAACAAACCTTAACACATAGGCTAGCATGTCTGCCTTTGGAATTGAAAATAGCTTGGGTGAAGTGTAGAGAGGGGGCTGCTGTGATGCCCCCCAGGTGACCATTTTGCAAATGGCAGCAAAGACTGGGTCAGAGGCAGAGCAGCTGCCAGGGGACTCTTCTCTGAGCAGCGATCACTAGTCCCCTAAAGCTCTGGGCTTTGGAACAGATTCCTGGCAGAGCCTTTGGGAGTCTGGGAGGTAGAGTGAGAAGTCTTGACTTACTATAGAGGTTTGGTCAGTGTCTGAAACACAGGCTGGCCAGTGTTGGAACTTTCTCAATATTTTAGAGCTAGTGCTGCACAATTTTGAATTACTAAATGGCCCTGTGGGTGTTCAGCACAAGGCATTTGTAAATGCAACTGCTTCTTGCTCATTTGCACATATGACTTATTTGAATCAATTCTATTGGTTTCTTTTGAGCTCTATCTATAGAACCTGAGGCAGATATTACAAGGGATTTGTGCTGGCACACAGAGACTAATTTTTTGAAATTGGTTTGCTTATGTTAATAGTTTTCTATGGTTTTGTCTACTCCATGCCCCAAACCAGCAAACAATTAGTAAGTAAATTCAGGCAGAAAATAGGGTAGAATTACATAGTCTGTTTGTTTGCCTCAGCGGAAAGGTTGATTTGGTTGCAAATATCAATAAAGTATTTGTTCACTGTGGACATCTTGAAAACCCTAATGCCTATGAAAGTTCTATAACTAAGTGGCTAAATTGTTCATGTTCCTGTATCCATCTAAGACTGCATTCCTGGAACTCAGGGAGCAGTGACATTTAGGTTATCTCCTTTCATTATTGAGTGTGTTGGGGTCTCACATGCTTTCATTGGTTGCACTATCTCAAAAGATAAGTGAGTCTGGGCAATTCAAATACTGTCACTTTCTCACACTCTGTAAATGCCAAAAAGGATCTCTGTTTTACATAGGTCAACTCCTGGGGGAAGGGGGACGCTATATTTTTTCATGTACTTACTGGTATTTTGAGTTTTAACATTTTGGTTGATGTAGCAATCCAGGATATTTGCCTGCACTTGGAATATCAAACTGTCCTCATCTAATAGGAGAGGATGAAGCAGGAGACATGCCCGTAGCTTGCACTTAGCTTCTGCCCCAGACTGTGTCTTCCACAGGGATTAACAGTCAGCTTTTCTTCAGAATGAAGACCTCATCCTGTGACAGGATGCTGTTCTGAGAGCATAAGACAGTTTATTGGAGCACTCCTCCTGTAAAGGCTGTCTTGTCATCTGTGATGGTGAAGGGAAGCAAAAGAAACTCTCCCTCTGTGTGTCTCCAAGGTGGTAGTTTCTGGGCAGGAGGGTTGAATTTTAAAGTGTCGTTCTTAAAAAAAATTACTTATTTTTATTTATGTGTATGTGTATGTGTGTGCACCTGGTTATCTGTATGTGCAACACATGTGTGCAGTGCCTATGGAGGCCAGAAGAGGGCACTGGATCCTCTGGAATTGGAGCTAATCAGTTGTGAGCTTCCCAGTACAGGTGCTGAGAATCTAACCTAGGTCCACTATAAGACCCTTAACAGCTGAGTCATCTCTCCAGCCCCAAGACAGCTGTTTAGATACTTTGGTTTTCAACACTAACCACCTAGGCTAGGAACTTTTTTTCTTCTACTTGGCAGTCAGAACCAATCAATCATAAAGGGCAGAGTCTACTTCAAAGCCTGAATTTCTATACTTTGACAAAAGAGTATTTCCTATTTATGAAACACTGTGGTGTAGCAAGTAGCAAAATCTAATTTGCCGTTTAAAAATGCAAGAGCAAGTCTTCCTTACTATCAATGTACTTTGGAGCTAAGTAAAGAATGATAATGTTTTGACTTCCTAATAGAAGAAACAAAAGTATGAGAATGGCTACCATCTTCAGCTGTTTCTCAGCTATTCTGTATTCACCACAATCATACAACCCTCCTGCAGTGGGTGGCAACAGGAGGAGCTAATGGAATCTGTGATCCATGTGGGTCTGTGATGCTCGTCTGCTCTGCCACAACAGCACTGTGCATGCTCATCCATTATCCAGATGACTTTTTCTATGATTGCTTGACACTGTGGTTAAAACATTTTTGTGGTTCATTTCCTGCGCAAGCTGATTAATCCTGTCCCATTTGAAGACCTCAAAAGACCTATTGCAGTCACCAGTCACTAATGCCTGCCCCAGGCCACACTGTTTACCAACCCAGAAAGATGGGGCTTCCACATTCATATCCTCTAATGGAGAAATGTTCCATCTCTGTGCCCTGTTAGTTGGTTAGTGGCCTACTACTGAACTAATTAATTACACAAGGTAGGCAGAAGGCAGGAGGAGAGGGAGCACAGGAGAGGAACGAGCCCTGGATTTTAGCCAGCTGCGAAGAGGTAGGTGGGATACTGGATACTCAGAGGGTGGTGCCACTGCTGGGCATCTTTTCACCTCTGGATGCACAAGCAAGAAAAGGGAAATGCTAACCCCTGGTACAGGTGATCGGATTCAGAGTCTTATATAAGCCTGAGCACACATTTAAGGAAATCTTCTTAAGTATAACTTGAGTTTTGTTTCATTTTTGATTCAAATAACTTCAGGGCTGTTTGCTTGTTTGTTTGTTTTTCAAAGCAAATGCATTCCCCCCAGCATAGAGCAAGCAAAGGTTTGAAAAATATTTTCAAATTCACATGTTACTTTCGAAGGCATGTTACTGTTACCAACTTTCCGGCTAGATAACAGTAGGTTTCATTTGTTAATCTCTTGCTTTGAGATTATTGTTTCTTATCTCATACCAATGGAAACGGGCAAGGCTTGTGTGAGTTGGCAGGGCAATTTTGTAATAGTACCTAGAAATAAAACAAGATAGAATGGATAATTCTTAAATGGCAATGTACATTAAACATACCATTTAAGTTGGGTGAACAGTGTTGTTCATTGTTCATTTGTTTGCTTATATTCTATCAAGTATATAAAGAAGGCTCCTCAGTTTCCTCAAGCAGTGTTCTGGGGCCGAGGTATAATGATAAGTATCATGTCCTTATGAAACTCCCAACATAGAGGGGGATACAGATAGACGGACTGACAACCATGGTAGACTATATTATCTTCTAAGAAGGGATAATGTTAGGAGCTATAGGAACAGGTAAGAAGGATATCAACTTTGTAACTCGAAGTGTTACAAAGCCTTCTAGTAAGAAAGGTCTAAGCTGAGGTCTGAAGAATAAATGGAATTAGTAAGAAGTAAAGATGGGTTAGAAGAAAGAACTTAGCCTGAATGGACTGGAAGACCTTTAGTAACTAGATAAGCAGTGCTATGCTGGTCAGATGACAAATGGAGGCACCTAGGAATGGCTTGCAGGAATGTCTAATCTTTCGACATTGTAGCATGACATTATCATCTACAAATGTGTTGGGATGCATTCACAGCTATCCTGGAATGCATGTGGTCCACAGGCAAGCCTGCAAACCTAACACAATGATATGGGAGGAATGAATTAAAGGGATGGACTCTGAGCAGAAGCCATGAATTGTACGGACTTTGGGGGACATTCTTCTCAAATCTAAACATATGCCTGAAATACCCAGAGATTCTGTTAGGATGTAGATTAAACTCGGTGTTCATAATGAGCTCCAAGGAGTTTCTCAGTTGAGGACTACACTTGGAGATTGGTATGGGTTAGCTATGAAGTGACAGGATCAGAAGGGCTCTGACTTCATCAATGGATCAGTACATGGATGGATTCTTTTTTTATCATTTTTATTTGAATTAGAAACAAGATTGATTTACATGACAATCCCAGTTCTCTTCTCCCTCCCATCCTCTCCCACTACGCCCCCCAACTAAAACCCTACCTATCACATACCCTTTCTTCTATTCTTCCCCTGACTCAACCTTTCTGCTCCCTCATGACCTCTGCATCCTTCCTCTTCGTCCCTTCTCATTCTTGTAGCTCCCTCCCCTCTCTTTCCATGCTCTCAATTTGCTCAGGGGATCATGACCCTTTCCCCTACTCCAGGGGACAATGTGGATGGATTCTTAATCTGATGGCATTGTTGGGAGGTGATGGGAGGTAAGGCCTAGTTAGTGGAAGGGGCATGGCTTTGAAGGGTATTTTGTTCTTGACCTTCTCCCTTCACTTTTATGCTTCCTGTTCTGTTTTGTTGTTTTTTGAGACAGGGTTTCTCTGTGTAGCTTTGGAGCCTGTCCTGGAACTCACTTTGTAGACCAGGCAGGCCTCAAACTTTTAGGGATCCACCTGCCTCTGTCTCCAGAGTGCTGGGATTAAAGGCATACACAACCACAGAAAAGCTTTTATGCTTTCTATCTGCCATGAGGTAAGAGGCTCCATTTCATGTTCCCACCATGAAGTTTCACTTTCCTACAGCCCAGAAGCCACAGTGCCAAGTGACCATCCACAGAACCCTGAAACTGTGAACAAAAAGTCCTTGTTCTCTACTCTAGTGTTATTTCTCTTGCTGTGATAAAATATTTGGACAAAAAGTACCTTAGGGGAGAAAGGGCTTATTTTAACTCACAGTCCCATGTTAAAGTCTACAGGGAAGTCACAGCCACAGGAGAGGGCAGAAAGAAATGAATATACACACACAGGCTTGCGTGCTTGTCTGTGATCATTCTGAGTCTTCTACTCTCAATACAGTTCAGAAACCCCTGCCTAGGGGATAGTGCCTTCCACAGTGGACTTGTTCTTCACATATGACTTACTTTAAGATAATCCTCCAGAGATAGGCCTACAGATCAGACCTGAGTAAACACTGAGACATCACCGAGAGACCCTCTTCCCAGGTGATTTTAGGTTATATCAAGTTGGTAATTAAAGCTAATCATCAAACTCTCTTATTATGCTGGGTAATTTATTTATTTATTTTGGTCATGGAGATGTACTAGCACAGGTGTTTGGGATTAGGAGAGCCTGAAAGTGTCCCTTTTAGATAGTGAATGACTGGTGACTGGGAGAGGCTAGTCATCTTGACAGAGTTTCATTAGTCCACAAAAGGTTATAGAAGAACTCCCATTTCTGTTTCTTAACACTGCTGATACAGTGGCCTTCTTCATAGTTCACCTTCACTTTCATTCCTTCTGCTGTGGCTTGAATAGAAAATGTTTCCCACAGGTCATGGTTTGAACACTTGGTTCCCAGCTGGTCATGCTACTTTGGAGATTGGACATTTTAGGAACAGAGACCTAGCTAGAAAAGGTAGGTGTCTGAGGGAAGGTCCATAGGGACAGATCCTTGCTCTCTCTTGTGGGTACTGTCTGTTCCCTGTCAACCAAAGAGTGACAAGCAGCCTCTGCTATATAGCTTCCTGCCACTGCAATGCTCTCCTTTATGGCACCAAGTGACCAGAGACTGAATCCTCAGAAGCCATGTGCTAGTAGTAGTTTTGACATAGTGCCGTAAGACTGACTGATGCATGTTCATTCCCATTTGTGTTTCCTTCTTGGCTGGTTTCTAGATATAATTTTTTTGTGCTTGAGTCTCAAATAGAATCCAAACTGCAGATGACTGGTGTCTCACAAAATGACAGCAGGAAAAATGGCCTCCGGCTTTGTGGTGATTCTTCCGTTGACCATAAGCTGGAGAACACAGCACTCCAACTGGATATTAGTACGAATGCTGACATTTACACAACTGAGGGGAAACAATAAATGTTGATGAAAAAATGACTTTCAAGTTTTTCTTCCACATGTTTCTCCTCTTCCTTTGGCACTGACAGCTATTTGAACGTTAACATGTGCCAGTGGATGATAGAATGGACAGTGAACACATCAATCAGCAAAGCCTGGCAGACTTGACGTTGCTGTTTTGGTGATTGTGGCATGAGTTTTCATATAAATCTGCATTGGGGTCACGTTGCCCTAGTTCAAACTTGTCTTGGTTTTTGTGAGAGGCTATTGTGGTGATATTTGGTTTGTGATCTAACAAATAAAGCTTGCCTGAAGATCAGAGTGCAAAGCTAGTCACACTAGCTAGCCATAGAGGCCAGGAAGTGGTCGCTCACACCTTTAATCCCAGCAGCACTAGGGAAACAGAGGCAGACAGATGTCTGTTAGTTCAGGGCTACCCTGGGCTACATGAAATTGATCCAGTCTAAAAGAGAAACAGCTCACACAAAGGTAATCCTAGCACTTGGGATGACATGCCTTTAATCCCAGCACTAGGGAGGTGGAGACAGGAGTGATATGACTGGGTCGAGAGAGGAATACAAGGGAGGAAGAGACAGGAGCTCAAGACAGTCGGAAACAGTCTAAGGAGGCAGTCTGGGCATTCATTCTGAGCATTCAACCTGAGGATTCAGTCTGAGGATTTGTGAAGAAGGATCTCCCTTTTGGTCTGTGGTAGAGGTGAGAGTTGGTGGCTGGCTGCTTTGCTTCTCTGATCTTTCAGCCCCCACCCCAATATCTGACTCTGGGTTGTTTTTACTATGAAGATCTATCAGAATTCGTGCACAGGCTATATCACGGACTTCATGTCTTCTTCCAAGTGCAGCCAAAGGGGATGTATTCAAGGAAGGGTGCTCTTTTTCTGGCCTTCTGGCTTCTTTAGACTCCCTCCCAGCCAGATGAGTGGAGCATCTCTGCATGGCACCTCCTCCACCCCAGGGGTCTCCAGTTCTCAAATCAGTGGTTTTAAGAAGGCTGCCAGGGCTCAATTAGGCTTGGCATTTCCCCTTCTTCTATCAGCTCCTGGCTCTTATTTAGTTTTAAATTAAATAAAAATTGCAGCACATGGATTTGAATTAAAACAAGAAGACTGATCTTTGTAATATGCACCACATCAATAGGGAAGCTAATTTGTGCGAAACACATCTCCTTCTTTAATTTAAACCACAGAGAGCAGCCTCTTTGGTTTCACAGGAGCTGAGAGCTGGGGCGGGGCTGTTCACCAGAGCTTTTCTAGGGCTGTGCTTGGGATCCATAGGGAGGAGTGGTTTCCGGGGAACTTAGCATTCTGCTTAAGCCCTTTGTCCTGGGTGTCACAGGATATACCAGAGCGGTTACAGCCTCCTGGCCTTAAATTTTAAAAAAAAATGTCTGAAATGTGTGTGGGGATTAACCTCTTTGATTGACTCTTTAACAGCATTGAAACTACCAACAGACCTGTCATCATCAAAAACTCCTTCAGACAGAGAAGCCAAACCCTGCGGTCCAGACTCCTCACCTGGTGATCATGACCCAGACACCACCTTACTGTTCCGAGGCTGTATATATACACGCTGCTAGTCTACATTGAAGAAATTGTATGAGGGTTTGTTAGGTGAGAAATCCAGGATGCTATCTTGCTATTGTTTTGTGAGTCTGATTGTTCTGGAGGCAAGGGCTGGAGGCAGGGGGACAGGGCAACAGTCTGGATCATTCATGAACAACGAGTGCTTCACTCAGAAACATTACCAGGCCATCTACATGTTTTGCCTGCACGTATGTCTTACATCACATGTTTGCCTGGTGTCCATGGAGGCCAGAAGCTGCCTTCAGATACTTGAATCTGGAGTTAGGGGCACTTTTGAGTCACCATATGGACGCTGGGAATCAAACCCAGGTCCTATGTAAGAACAGCTAGAGCTCTTAACTACCAAGCCATCTCTTGAGCCCCATATTTCTTGGTTCATCCACATTTGGAGGTGGGCTTGGTCAGGTTTTAAGGAGCCTAAAGCCTATACCTGGCTCTCTTTAATAAGACTAAGTAGAAACTACATGAGTATATCTTCATAAATCAGGATGCTCTGTTAGGGTTTTTTCCCAGGAGCTGAACTCTGGTACAAAGAGGAAAGTAAAGCTTAAGTCTGCTAAGTTCACAAAGAATTCACCTCTGCTTTAAACATTTTCCCCCTCTTGCCGAATGCCAAAAGGTGTGCAAATCGTGAGGGCAGATAAATAGATTTATCAAACGGTAGGCACCATCCACTGAAGCAGAAAGCTAAGGTTTCTAAGTGATTGACATTTGAGTCTGAAGTATATGGACTTAACGGACTAAGCCAAGCCAAATCTCTCTCTCAAAGGCACCTTTGTCTTTGTTTACCTGAATACCCACTTTAAAGCATACACTGGCTGACAAATATGTGCTGAGGGAATATCTGGATGGCCAAATAGAAAAATGCTTTTATGACTCTGACCCTGCCTGCAGGGAAGCAGGTAGGCTAACTTCAGATCTTTACCTTTGCCTCATCTCCTCCAAATCCTATAGCAGACCCACCTGCTGCAACCTCTTCTTCCTTCTTAAACACATCTCCAACTGATCACATGACCTCCTCCAACTTTCCTCCCTGCCACTCATCCCACTCTCCCAACCCCCAACACCAGCAGGCATTCCTCTGGAATCCACAGACCACGCCAGCCAGGGACTCAGGTAAGCTAACTGCAGATGGACAACCCTCTCTCCCCTGCTCTAAATCAAATGCTCCAGTCTCACCCCAACTTTGTAGCAGACCACGTGTTGTTGCATCGCCCCACCTTCTCTGACCACATCCTGCAGATCGCACGGGTCTTCTCCTCCAACCTTCTTGCCCCCTCATTCTGTTATCCTAGCCCACAATTTCAGCAGGCGTTCCTGGAACCCACTAGCCAAGGCTGCCAGAGAAGAAAATAGGCCAGCCAAGCAGGAAGGCTAGCTTCACCTCTTCACTCTCCCTTTGCTACTCCAAATCTAATCCCCAATCTGATCCTAGCTCTACAGCAGCCAACCTGGTGTGGCTCTCACTCTCTGCCTCCAGTCTCACAGCATTAGGTAGATCTTGGAGAAATACCCTGCTTCCCTCCAGGAGGGTGGACCTCCTAATTCTCCCATTCCTAGCTTCCATCCCCCTTCCTAAAGGTCAGTTCACAATACCTAGAAACATATTTACCTGGAACTCCCAGAGGTTACACCTATCAGAATCCCAGAAGAATTTTCTATCAGGCAACACACAGCCATTATGTCCTCCTAAGAACCAGAGAGGACAACAGAATCCAAGAAAACAAAACAAACAAACAAAACAAAAAAACCCCACCCAGTGACCGGACATGATCACCTAGAATTACAATCTTCCTGAACCCAGATGCCTAGATGCCAGCATAAAACAATCATTAAATATCCAGAACAATGTGTCTCCACTAGAGTCTAGTAACCCTCCCACACCAGGCCGTTAATACTCTAACACAGCTGAAGAACAAGAAAAAGACATTCAAATAGCCTGTATGAAGGTGATAGAGTTGATAACAAGGAAATGACTAAATCCATTAAGGAAATCAACAACACCAACAGTGAAAGGAAATGGATAAAAGAGACCTGAAAGTAGAAATAGAATCAATAAAGAAAACCCAAACTGAGGGAAATCTGGAAATGAAAAATTTTGGAACTGGAACAGGAAACTCAGAGGCAAGTCTCACCAACAGAACACAAGAGATGACACAGAGAACCCCGGGGCACTGAGGACACATTAGAAGAAATGGACACCTCCATCAAAGAAAATATAAGATCCAAAAAATGTCCTGGCACAGAACATCCAAGAAGTCTGGACTACTATGAAAAGACCACCTCTAAGAACAGTAAGAATAGAAGAAGGAGAAGAAACTCAGATCAAAGACACAGAAAATGTTTTTTGACTAAATCATAGAAGAAAATTCCCTTAACCTGAAGAAGGAGACACTAACCAAGATACAAGAAGCACACAACACCTAATAGAGTGCACCAGAAAAGAAATTTCCTTTGGCACATAACAATCAAAAAACTAAGTGTATAGAACAAAGAAAGAATATTAAAAGCTACAAGGGAAAAAGACCAAGTAACGTATAAAGATAGGCCTACTGAAATTACATCAGACTTCTCAATGAAGACTTTAAAACCAGAAGGTCCTGGACAGATGTCATGAAGACTCAGAGAGCACAGATGCCAGTCCAGACTATACAAAAACAACCTAAAGACAATGAACTCAATGGTACCTTTGGGGGTTTCTTGTTTCATAATGTCACATCAGGGCTTTAAAAATTATCTTATTTTAAAATTTTTAGTTAACATATATACACATAAATATGTATATGCATATATCTTCTCCCCCTCTCTCTGTCCTATACAAGTCCTTTGTGTGTATATTATGGCTTCTAGTTTAATGTTTTTATGGGATTCCCAGGTGTGTGAATGAGTAGATTTCTCTCTCTCTCTCTCTCTCTCTCTCTCTATATATATATATATATAATATATATATATATATATATATATATATCCATTTCTTGTGTTTCTTCTTGGGCTCTTTTCCTACTGTTTGCTTTGTCCTATTCCAATGTGTTAATTCCGTTTAATCTTATCTTTTATTTTATTACTAGCCCTTAGAAGCCTGCTTGTTTTCTAAGGAGAGAAAGAAAGGGGGTGGATCTGGATGGAAGGGGAGATAGCAAGGGACTTGGAGGAGTAAAGGAGGGGAAACAGTAATCAGGACCTATTATGTGAGAAAAAATATATTTTCAATGAAAGAAAAAATAATTTTACATTCACGTTTTAGAAACACATTATTGGTTTTCTTCACAAAAGGGCTTGTTATACAGTGTTTTGGGTTAGGCAAAGAAAGGTTCCATCTAAATTTGTCTGTGAAGCACGGGCAACTAGTTTCTGTCAGAGGGCTACTGATGTCCCGCCTCACCATCTTTAACATTAGCGTCCACTTGAAGCAAGTATCTTTTAAGATGGCTGCATTTTCCTCCTGGTGTCAGCTGGTATCACTCTCATATCCCTTCCTTTGGCTTGAGTGATATTATATTGACCTTAAGAATTCTTCGTGTTTGGGGCTTTGGGATATGTCTTAGTCAGAAAAGTGCTTGCTTTGCAAGCATGAGGACCCGAGTTTGATTCCAAGAACCCATTTTAAAAAATGACAGGTATGGTGGTGGCATGCTTATAATCCAAACTCTGGAGATGTAGACAGGAAGATCTCTATGGCTCACCCACCAGCCAGCCGAGACCACTTGGCTAGTTTCAGGCCAGTGAGAGGCTCTGTCTCACATGAGGTGGATGGCACTCAAGGAGTAACACCTGAGGTCATCTGCTCGAGTACACACACACACACACACACACACACACACACACACACACTTCCCTGGCAAACAGCAAACTGTAAAGTCCTGAGTGAGCTATAGCTGAGAATCCATGCAGGTAATCAAAGGTGAGTGTGTAGTATCTTCTCTAGAGAATGTCACCTTGTGTGTGGTACTCACCAGTAGAGACATTGTGAAGCCTCAGTCTGTAGCATGGAAGAGCCCACCCATGCTAGTTGAGCATTTTGTGAACTAGACAAGGTTGGGGTTTGCAGGAGGGATATGCCACACAGGCTGGGGGTGGGTGGCTTGCTTTACAAAAGGCATGGTTTTCATTTAACTTTTGTTCTCATCACTTTGAGGGTAAATCTGAGACAGCATCATGTAGTATCAAGAGTCTGAGTTCCAAGTCAAGAGGCTGGGTTCAGTTCATAATTATTCTTTAACAGGTTGTGAGATTGTAAGCAGGATGCCCAGCTCCTCCCTGTCTCACTACATGTTCCAATAGGGAGATCCTGAGAAGATGCAGAGTGGAAAGAACAGGAATCTGTCTCTTCTCCTGCACAACAATTACACTGCTGGGATGTGTCTGATGTAACTGCTTTTAGATCTCTAGAATTGGAAGTTTTGAGATATCCAGTACAAGCTCCAGCAATAAATTGTGATGAGTCGGATTGTTTTTCTCTTGGTATACACATTGGTTAGTTTTGTCAATCTGACAGAAGCCAGATTCACCTGGGAGGAGGGAGCCTCAACTGAAAGAATGCATTCACCAGATTAAACAGTAGACATGTCTTTGGGGGCATTTTATTGATTAATGATTGATGTATGTGGGAGAAGGGAGCAGGTCACTGTGTGTAGTGCCACTCTAGGGCAGGTGATCTTGGGATACAGAAGAAATTAGGCTGAGCAAACCCTGGAGAGCAAACCACTGAACAGCCTTCCTCCATGGTCTCTGCATCAGTTCCTTCCTCCAGGCCTTGGTTTCCTTCAGCGATGAACTATGCCTAGGACATGTAAGCCAAACACACCCTTTCCTCTCCAAGTTGCTTTTGGTCTTTTGTTTCTATCACAGCAACTGAAAGCTCATTAGGACGGTGTGGTGACAGCTGTCCATCATAGGGTAGTCAGTGACATGAGAGATTCTGAAGCTTCCAGATTTCAAAGATCTGGAAGGAACCAGTAAGATAATGTCATGGACTTGTGTGCTGACATCTGATTGCTGGTCCTCATCACAAGGGCACAAACAGGGAGACCAGAAGCCATTGCTGCTGCACCTCTGCTCAGTATTACAAGCTCCTGGCCTTCTGGTTGACAAGAGTTCCTGGAGATCTAAAGGGCAAGAATCCTTTTATGTTCCCTCTTTCATTTTTCTCTTTCTCTACATTAGGGAGCCATACATTAAAGACTAGGACATTAAAAAATACCTGCATATCAGAATGAAATTAGAAAGTGATTGGGCAAGCTCAGAGAAAGCCACAAGCTTGGAAGGACCTGAGATGCATGTAGCTTGGCTTGATCCTTTACAGAAGGACAGCTTAAAATAAATAAGTATTAAATTAAATTTTAAAACAAATATAAATAACAACAGTAACAAAAGAAAGCAAACCCAGAGCAGGAGGCACATGTGCTTTCTGAAATTATCACAATATCAAATTAAAAATTTTAAATTCCAACTACAACAAAAAAGAAGTCTATTCTCACTTTTGCGAGCTATCTGCAAGAAAAGCCAACAGAGAAAGACCTGGCAGGAGATGCTCAGTGACTAAGAGCACTTGCTGCTCTTCCAGAGGATCCCATTTCAGTTGCCAGCACCCACATCAGGTGACTCATAATTGACTATAACTCCAGGACTAGGAGATCCAACACGTTTTCTGGCCTCTTTGGGTATTTACGCATACATGACATATACTCACACAAGCATACTGGCATACAGGCAACCAATAAATTAAAGGTGACATCAGAAGAAGATGTAGAAAATTGTAAGAGATGGCTGAGAAGGAAATACATAATGAGATCTTTAAGACACAATGAAATTAAGGCAGACATGTATAGCTATTAGCCTATTAATACAAGAAAGATCTTAAGCCAACAGCCCCAGGAACAAACCTTGTGATTTAAAGAACTAGGATAAAAGCCTGAAGCTACCAGATAGAAGGAAATAATAAAGTTTGGAGCAGAGATAAGTGAAATAGAGGATAGAGATACTACAGGGAAAATAAATGCAATCGTGAGTTGTTTCTTGGAAAAGGCCAACAAAATTGACAATCCTTAAGCTAGATGTATTAAGAAATGAAAGAAAATTCAAATTTCTAGAATCAAAAATAAAAATGGAGACTTACCATCCATTGTAGAAAAGTAAGGATTTTAAGCAAGTTCTACAGACAATTAAATATAATGGATAAATGAGGAGAAACACAACACTCAGTAAAGATGAACAGAAAACATGAACAGACCCATCCATAGCTGTTAGAAGATGGAACCAGTACTGTCTTTCCTGAGAATGAAAATTGCAAGCCCGGGTGGTGTCATGGGTGGAGTCTGCCAAGTGTTAAAGAAAAACTAACACTTATCCTGCAAACTCCTCCAAAGAAATTGAGGAAGAGGAAACACCCCTTAGCTCATTCTCTAAGGCCAGCAATGTTCTCATACCAAAGCCAAGTAAAGACACTACAGGAAAACTAGTGGGCTGACATCCCTATGACTACTGAAAGAAGAAACCTTAACTCAAATTCAACACAACATTAAAAGAATTCTTCATCATACCCAAGTGATACTCATTCTTAGAGCAGAAAGATGGCTCAACACTGCATATAACAGCCAACTGTATCAACGGAATGAAGGGGCAATCACATGATGGTCTCAGTTTATACAGGAAAAGCACTTGGTCCAGTTTACTGGCTTTCTTTTAAAATTATGCTAGAGGTGTGTGTGTGTGTGTGTGTGTGTGTGTGTGTGTGTGTGTGTGTGTGTGTATAGGTAGGTAAGTAGGTAGGCAGATAGGGTGACAACTTTCAGGAATGAGTTCTTTCCTTTTGCCACATGGGTACCAGGAATTAAATTCATGTTGTCAGGCTTAGTGGTAAGCACCTTTATCCACTGAAGCAGTTTGCTAACCCCTTACAAGCATTTCACAACTAAATGATGTTCAGTAAACTAGAAATAGAAGAAAAATTATTTCAACATAATAAAAGACATATATGAAAAAATTGCATGGAATATCATATTTAGTAGTGGAAATTCCCCCTCTATTCAGAAGAAAGCAAAAGCTGTCCACTCAGATCACATCTATTCAACACAGTACGGGGAACTCTAGCCAGAACAAATAATGAAGAAAAAGGAATAAAGTTATTCAAGTTAGAAACAAAGTAAAATCATTTCTGTTCACAGATTTGAGAAGATTTTATATGTAGAAAATCCTATAGATTCCCTACACATACACAAAAGCTATTACAGATAACAAATGAATTCAGCAAAATAGAAAGATGCAAAATTAATGCACAAATGTCAGAGGAATTTTAATAAACCAACAATGAAAAAAATCTGAAAGGGAAATTATAAAGGTAATTCCATTTACAACAGCAGCAGAAAAAATTATTTAGATATTAACCAATGTGGTGAAATTAAAATTATAAAATGCTAAAATAAAATCAGAAATAGATGGAAATGCTTTCCATGCTCATGAACTATAAGATTTAATATTGTTAAGATTAGTAATACTACCTAATTTGATGCTTATCAAAACCCCAAATGATTATTTTGTTTTCCAAATTCATATGAATTTCAATGGACCTCCCCAATCCTTCAAAATCAAAATAATCTTGAAAAAAAAAAAAAAAACCCAAGAATGAAATAAGGGGGCAAGAACAAAATAAGCTTCCATGTTTGTAAAATTAACTAAAAACCATCAATAATGGCTGGGGAGATAGCATGAGACCAGAGTTCAATCCCCAGAGCCATGTTAAAAAGAAAACAAAATCAAGGCATGGAACTGTGCACTTGCAATCATAGTGCTAGAGATGAGGAGAATGGTGGCTATCTGGGATCATTAGATAGTCATTGTAATTCAGTGAGAGATGTGCTTAGAAGAATGGTGGATGTTACTTAAGGAATAACACCCCAGGTTGTCCTATAGCCCACCCCACACACACACACACACATTCAATTATCTCAACAGTATGGTGATGGGGAATGTACTGTGTATGTTCATCTTATTGATAATTGAATAAAGTACTTGTTTGGCCAATGAGGCAGCAAGTTAGATGGGGCTAGGAGTCAAAGAGGATTCTGGGAAATGTAGTAGAGAAGTGGTGATCAAGGCAGGAAGTGACATAGCAAGGAGAATCATATTTAGGCAAGGAGAAACAGGAAGTTCCCCTTTTCCCCTCCTCTCATCCTCCAGCGGCGCAATGTGATCCACTGGCAAGGAGGGACACCAATAAGGCATCCGATAAGATAGGTCTTATAAAATATATAGATTTATGATAATTAAGACTGAGCTAACAGATGAGAATCCTAGTCATTGGCCAAGCAGCATTTGAACCTAATACAAGTTTCTGTGTATTAATTTGGGCCCTAACTAGGGCGGGCGGCTGGCGTAAAGCGCCAGTGGGGCTCTGCAGCTTTTGGCGGAAAGATTTATCGTAACAGTATGGTGCAGGCAGAAGACAAACATGGGATAGAAAAAAACAACTTGACAATAAAATCTCATACATATGGTTAAATCATTCTTGACAAAACTACCAAGATCAGTCACAAAGGAAGTACAGTTTTGAACAAATGAAAGGGGAACACCTGGATATCCAGTTGCAAAAGAATGAAGTTCTACTCCCAAATTACACATATACATTATGTACCAACAACTAAGCAAGCCCCAAACTACAACATTCTTTGGAAAATACAGGCACAATTTTAGTGACATCAGATTTGGCAATGGTTGCTGTGGCAGGACACCAAAGGCATGGATGACAACATTCAAAAGGCATAGATGACATTAAATAACAGAAAAACTAGTCTTGGTGAAAACTTCTAAAAAAGTTGTGTATCAGAAAACAACTTAAGCACAGCATGACAGAAACAAATGGAACGGGAGAGAACATTTGCAAATTATCTGTTTTATAAGGGATCGATATCTGGGAAACAGAACATTTGAAAATTGTTGACCAAAAGACAAGACTTGATTTGAGATGAGTAAAAATAGATGGATGGCCAATGTGTTCCTGAAAAGATGCTCAACACATCACCAGTGAGAAACAAAATGCAAATCAAAAGAACGTGCTACTGTCTCATACAGTAGTGAGCCCAGCTACCATAAAGGACAAGTAAAAACGTGTTGATGATGGTGTAGAGAGACTGGGACTCCTGAGCACCATTGGTGGGGTATGAAACACTACAGCTGCTATGGAAGATGGTATGATGGTTCCCCAATTAATTAGCAGCTAAAATTACCATATAATTCAGCAATTCCAATTCTGGATATATATTTAAAATTGTCAGCAAGGGATATTTTTTTAAGAGATTTGTGTACCCATGTTCATAGCAGGATGTTTTTTTTTCTTTTTCCTTTTTTTTTTTTTGCACTATCTAAAAGAAAAAAAAAACCAAGAAAAATAGATGATTGGGTAGGAAATATATGATACTTATACACATACATAAGGAACTGTCATTCAAACTTAAAAGGAAGGAAATTCTGTTATTATTCTACAACTTTAGCAAACATTGAGGACACTATGTCAAGGCAGTCACAACAGACAAAATAGCACAATTCCACTTAAATGAGGAACCCACAGTAGTCAAAATCACAGAAGCAGAAAGTAATATGGTAGTTTCTAGGGGCTTGGAAGGGGAGAGGAGCAACTGTTTAATGCATACAGTTTCCATTTTACAATATAAAAAGAGTGTAACCATTGGTTGTGATCATCACACAATTTAGACATGCATTTAATAACTGTGCACTTAAGATGATAAAGTTTGAGTTATGTGTATTTACAATAAAAAATTAGAGGGATGTGCCGGGTGGTGGTGGCACACGCCTTTAATTCCAGCACTCGGGAGTCAGAGGCAGGCAGATCACTGTGAGTTCGAGACCAGCCTGATCTACAAGAGCTAAGTTCCAGGATGGCCTCCAAAGCCACAGAGAAACCCTGTCTTGAAACCTCCCTGCCAAAAAGATTAAGAGGGAGCCAGGCAGTGGTGGTGAATGCCTTTAATGCCATCACTCTGGAGGCAGAGGCAAGTAGATCTTTGTGAGTTAGAGGCCATCCTGGTCTACAAAGAAAGCTACACAGAGAAACCCTATGGAAAAACCAAGAAGGAAAAAAAATAGAGGGTAAAATGAAACAAAGTAACAATCAAGAAACAAAGGCTGCTAATCCCTGTCTGTCTTACCCCAGCCATGAGTTTCAAAGGCTTTGGGAAGGCAAGCTGTGGCTTCTGGCTTGTGTCATCATTGGCTCCCATCAGACAGGTATGTAACATTGAAAATATTTGAAAATGAGAGCATCTGTTTCATGGAAACTTCAGTGTTTTTTCTTCTATATGAAGCAAACCATGAATGTTATTCACTTTTAAGAAAATTATTATAAAAAACATGTAGAAGCAACAATCTCTGTGATGCTCAGATTCATTTCAATCAATGCTTGGCAGGTGACACAGATGCTGACAACCCACAGCACTCTCTGACATCAGGGTCACAATAGGTAAGTGTTTGAAGATTAGACTTGCCAGTCTTTTTGGTGGTGGTGATGAGCTAACCAGAATCCCCATGAATTATACCAAGGTAAGTTAAGGAGTCTTGCGTTCCTTTTAGCAAGTGAGAGCACTTACACACACACACACACACACACACACACACACACACACACACACACACACACACGGTTTAAATAGATGTACTATGGATAGATAATGCTTCCCCTAAGAAGCTGAAGGCAATTAAATGACAAACCCAGTGCCAGCTGTGAGATACCTCTCTATGAAAAGTTGTTGGTCAAAGAGGCCCCAGAAGCACCCAAACATACAATATTGTTTGTTTTGTAGTTCTTGGTTTCCCATCAGAACTTGATGGTAAGACCCAATCTTGCTGAAGATGCTACAGACTTGGGTTATAGGACACAGAGAAGTCAAGTGGAGTTGATCTGGGAGCCCCCTCTCTGCTGGCTATATCACTGTGGGAGAAAGCCAACAACAATCCTATAGCTGTGAACCCCTTGAACTACAATCACAAACTGACAGGCAAGATGTGCTCAATAGGGTAACTGTGGCATGACTAAGTAGGAAATAACCAACCACTTTATGATTGGATTGACAGCCCAATGCACAGGAAGGAAATCATGCATAATGCTGTCAACTTGGTAGAGTGCCCATGGCTGCAGCAGTCATGGCTCTAGTGGGGAACCCATTGCTGTTTTTTTGCTAAATGGACATGGCGTCATCTACCTTCTAACTACTTACTTTATATCCAGCTATCAGTGCTACTCTCAGCCTTTGTCAGAGAAGCTTCTTTTGACAGTGAGCTGCAGTCATCATGCAGACTCACAACTGCCTAGAGTGCTGAGAATAACTGATAGTGGAGTACATGGTTCCAAGTGGAGCACTTAAGTAGATCCCTGCATGCTCAGGGAACATTGGGGAAGAGAAAGCAGGAAGAATGTAAGAGCCAGAGAATGGGGAAGAGTGTTGTGTGTCTTCTGACCTGCTTGTTGTACACATGAAGTCATCTTTGCTGTAGTTACCCGCACAAGAGCTGCATAAGATTGGGTCCACCACCATTTTACCAAGTATGGGTTCATTAGGCTCTATGTCTAGGGTTCATTAGAGCCTACCTTCCTCCACTGAGGGACCATGGACTGCTATTGACTGTTGGAGGGTGTGAATCCACAGATAAACTGCTCAGGATCCAGTAAATTACCCTCCACTTGGGCTCATGCAAATAAACATGATTAAAATTTAGTGTCATTAAAAACTAAATAAAAAAAGACACAAAAGTAGTAGGGGGACTTGTCAGGAAGAGAAAGGATTTTAGTCGAGAGGAAGGGGGAAAATAGGGGATGATGGGAGGTAAAAATGACTAAAAAATTTATTATATGCATGTGTGAACTTATCAAAGTAAGGGTTAAAAAAAAGAACCTCATAAAGAAAGACACCATCAAATTCCAGACCTTTTCTCAATATTTGCATATACCACATTGTTGGCCTCTATTAAAGTTTGCCTGTTTTTGTTTTTCTGTAGCTCTAATCATATAGCGAAGCAAACTTAGACATTGACAAATTGCAAAGAAGTTATCAATCCAGGTGGTCATTTGGGCAGAGAGTTTGCACACATGTCTATAATCTTGGCTTATTACTAAAACCTCTTTGTCTAATAAAATAATGCTTGAAATAAAATGCCAAGCTTTGCAAATATGATACTGATAAGAAAGCCATGGATGTTTTGATGGGAAGCCCTTCACACACCAGTGCTGGCTTTCAAGTTGTAAGGAAATGAACTTCCCTTTACTTTCCCATAAGAGAAGTCAGTATACTGGCAAGAGTCAGTGTTGCCCTAAATCAGGGATCACTGTCAACTTGACACCTCACCTTCTTCATGGCGCTCTCACAATAGCGTGTCTGGAAGCATTAGAAAGTCCTGTCAGAGGCCATATGAAGGACACACTTTAACTGTGGATTTCCATGTGTTCATATTTGATAAGACAACTCATTCTAAACCTGGGAGTTGCACCAAGTGCTCTGTGGTCCAGGCTAGCACAGAATTGAGAAGGGAATAAACCTTCTACTCCCAGGACCACTTTAAAGAATGTGTATTTTGGGGCTGGAGAGATGGCTCAGTGGCTGAGAACACTGGTTGCTCTTCTGGAGGACATGGGTGCAATTCCCAGCACCTATGTGGCAGCTCATCACCATCTATTACTCCGGTTCCAGGGGATCTGGTACCCTCTTCTGCCCTACATAGGCACTAAGCACACATTTGGTGTACCAACAAAACACTCAGACACATAAAACAATAAAATAATTTTTAAAATGTGAATTTTAAAACAATTGGTTGGCATTGTGGTGAAGTCTAAATCATAAATGCTTTTGTCCTTGGCCTAGTTACTTAAGCTGTCAGAGATCCTATGCACAAAACTTAACCCTAGCTTCCTAGGACTGGTGAATTATAGGCAGCAAACAGCACATATCAATAAATACTAGTTACTCTCAGTTTTGTCATATTTACCCATATGTCCCAACTGTCTTGGCACTGTTCTGATGGCAGATTTTTTTTTCAGTCTAATGGACTGAGTCATGGACCTGCCCATGAACTCCCCTAAATGTAGTGTAGGTGAACACATATATAGAAGACATATAGAGTCTTTGAATTCTGTCTCTAATCAGGGAAAGATAACTAAATAGAAAACAGCTGTAATCTCTCAGAATAATTCAGTGGTCAGCAATCTCATTTGCTGTATTTTCTTCTGGAAAAGAGCTCTGCCCACAACTTAGCAATGAGAACATTCCTGGGAGAGGAGACTTGTGTTTCCATCAGACAGAGCCTGGATCCACTCTTTCACACCTGCTGGTGCTTAATTAACATGCTATTTCAACTAATAAAGGGGCCCATGTGGATCTGTTTAGCTTTGAGGGAACCATGAAAATTTTCTGAAGCCCTGCATGGATGGTAAAGACACAGGGAGAAGGGTGGTGCCATTCAATACTAAGTACTGCAGTTGAGAGGATGGCAATTAAAGTCCTTCATATGGAAACCTCTCTGATAGCCCAAAGGAAGGTCCAGTGCTCGGCTGAGGCTCACTTCTGGTCAGACACTCAAGGTCACCAGGAAATTCCCTTTCATTTCCCTTCTCATTGGGAATGAGCACTCCCTGTTGCTTAGCACTGAGGGATGAGCCGGGTTCTGGATCCAAGGGTGAAGAGAACTCAGGTTTTCCACGAGTGCTGCAGGTCCCCCATGGCTTTCTGTGCTCCTGAGAGGTGGGAGAGCTGCAGCATGAATGAGCCACGAGCCCACATACCTGAAAACATCATCATGTGCTGGAAATTCCACGGGATCTTCTGTCTCCTGCCCAGATTCAGGAGGAAGGAGAGCGGATAAATGTTGCAGGCTCTGGCAACAAAAATTGCTAGCTGTTGGGACACATTGAGGAAAACATTGCCACAGAGGGGCTGACTGAGCATGCGCAGGTGTCATGTCCATATGCTTCTCCATGATATGACCCAGAAAACAAGGATAAACATGACAACTCATCTATGTCTAACTCGATCACCAAATTCATCATTCAATGACAGTTCCTTCCCAGAATGACATAAAACTCTGTCTTTCTTTGAACATATGCTTGGCTGAAGGTTGGTAGTCATGCCATTTCAATCACTAAATTTTCCCATCACATTTATGTTGCTGGTGACTGACTCTGTCCTCAATTCCGCTGGAAGCTATGAGGTAGCGACACCTGGTACTATGGTGTTATCTTTCCCAGCAGCACTTTGGAAAGAATAAATATATTCCTGATGGTGGTTTCCATCTCACTTCCCATCGGTTCATGTGCCTGTTTCTAGCAAGCTTGCTTCCCTTTTTCATTTAATGGGTTTAATTTTGAGAGGAGCCGACTGTCTATAATATATATAATATATATATATATATATTATATATATATATATATATATATATATAACAACTGCTACTTCAGGAGACTTTTGTAAAGCCAAAGTCTCATAAGTGGACATCTACTGGAAAGGTCAGCCATAAGCCTTCCTCCTTTGCTGTTGTCTCTATTCCTTCTTTGGTGGTCTGCCTATTCTAGCTTGTCCTCTGCAGGATGAAGCTATTTGGAGTGAGATAGTTTCCTTCTTTCTAAGATCTAGGTTTCAGATGAAATTTCAAAGTTTAGCAGAATCCCAGGAGTGAGAAACTGACATCAAATTCAGGTGAACAGTGGACACAGGGACATGGCAAGCTCTTTAGAGGTAAAGACCCCCTGCCTGTGAGCAAAGGAAGCATCATCCCATTTTCCAAGTGGTATGGTCAATAGCTGCAGGCCTTTCTTAGGGACATTTTTAGTTGCTCAGTGTCCCTTTGGCCAGATACTTGCTGCCATGGGGGTTGCCTCCTACTCCATCCCTACAGAAGGAGCACCCTCTGTATTAAGAGTGGAGTCTACATTTGTCTATTCTCCTAGGGAGGAAATGATCTCTCTCTCTCTCTCTCTCTCTCTCTCTCTCTCTCTCTCTCTCTCTCTGTGTGTGTGTGTGTGTGTGTGTGTGTGTGTGCATTGCATGTAACTTACCTATTAGACTGATTAGCATAGGCTGGCTGCCCAGCAAGTCCTAGAGATCCACAGGTCTCTGCCTCTCCAGAACTGAGATTGCAACCATGTACCACCATGGCCAAATATTTTGTAGGTTCTGGGGATTGAATTGTGGTCCTCATGCTTGTAAGGTGAATACTTCACTGAGCTAACTCCACAGTCTCAGAAGGCGATAGTCGATGGAAATAAACTTACGTGCATGATGCTTCTGATGGTGAAAGTACAATGGGCATGTTGACTTCTCTGATGTTTTCAAAGTCCTACTAGGAAAAAGGTTTAACCGTTTTTCTATTTTTTCCTTCAAAGGATACAAAGGCTCCAAGTATAAAAAGAGCGTTGAAAATGTGATTCTGGAAGGTGAATAGAGCCAGGCCCATGTAGCAGAAGATGACGTTCTCAGCCAGGAAGTTCATAAATTCAAACAGCTGAAAGCAAAACAGAGACCAAAACCCACTGATTATGACTCAGATTTGTGTACAGCTTGTTTGTACTTTGATGGCTGACTGGGCAAGCCACCACTTTGGCCTTGAGCTCCTGCTATCAGGTCAGTTGACATCCTTGGTTCTCTGCCCAGTGATTCATGCCATAGCCATGTCCGTGTCCTATCATTTTCAACAGTCAGGCTTCCAGAGATACCTCAGGTGGTGTTCACAGAACAGGGCCCACTATGACGGCAAAATATTCCTTGCTAAGGAAGTAGAAGTCAAGTGGCTCACTCAAGCTGTGCTATAGTAAAGATGCTAAGATTGTTTAGCCTATCTGAACTCCAACCAGTAGATACACTAGAGTTCCAAAGCCCCAGTTAAATGAATGAAAGAAAAGAAAGCAGCTTAAAGTAAATTGGCCTCTTCAGGCAGGCAGGAGAGACAAACCTAGAAAACTTGGAGTGAGGATGAACAATCAATTATATTTTAACATTAGAGTGATTAGTTTATTTCAAACCCTAGACAATGAGACTCATTAAATTGACTGATGTTGGTATATCCATTAAATGTCTACAATTTCTAGCTAGTAAAGGGGATGATTAATCCCAGGGATCAGCTTCTGCAGCAAGAACACAATAGATACATCAAACTCATTTGGAAGAATGGAGTAATAACACGCTATGCTGAGGGCTGCTCCCCAGAGTTATTCTTAGACCATTAACTAAACAATTTAAGTTGAACATAAAAGGCATTTTCTAACTTCCATATTAAAAGTAGAAGGGAAATGTGTCCAGGGGCTATACCAAAGTCTGATTTGGCAGAGATTTTATTTTATGATCCAGGCTTTCCATTTGGAAGTTTCTGAAACTTCATTCCCAGTCCTACATAAATCACGGTAGGTAAATGTCTCTGGAGGCATTGCTTCTGACTTTGTGAGGACTCATTATTTTTTCATGTAATGTATTTACAGCCCCACAAATAATGCCCAATACCTGTTTCCTGACAGTTGACAGAAAGAGAAGCAGGATCTTGTCGGAAACATTATTTAAAACCAGTAATAGAAAGAAAGGATTAAAAAAGACACCGCTTCTTCGGAACAAGACAGTCTTTCTGCAGTGGCAGCATCATCAATTTCTATGAGCACTCCACTCTCATTCTAGGGTGGCAATGTAAACAAATATTGTCACTCACATAACTACTGCAAACGTAGAACACAGGATTGGGGAATACAGAAGATGGAGAACCTTTTGCTACTTCATTATGCTTTTGCTTTTCCCCAAAGCAAGATCTCATCAACATTTCAATCGGTGTAAGCTGCCCTAATGAAGGATCCAGTCTGCCTGGATAAACAAAGGAGTTTATCTCCCATAATTCTGGAGGTTAAGATGTACAAGATGGAGGTGGCAGCTGATCTGATGCTGGTGACAGTCCTCTTTCTCATTTACCCCTGCTTGTGGTAAGTGCTCACAGAAGAGTCTACTTTTCTTCTGTCCATTTTTATAAGAACACTGATTAAAACCATGAGCGACCCACTATCAGGACCTTACTACTTCCTGAGCCTTTACCTCCAAGTAGCATCCCACTGGCCCAATATCTGATTTTTTTGTGGGGTGGGTGGGTAGGCAGGTGGAAATATGCCCAGTCTTTAGAAGCACTCTAGTTTTTAATAGTGATAAGCAAATGTCAAGACAAAGTTCAAAATGTCTATCATGTACTCACTCCAGGTGTATTGCACCCTGGAGAGAACATTTTGTGACCAGGAATATATTCAGCCTCTTCTGTGTGGTGACACTAGTTTCCCACTAGAATGTACCTCATTCTCTGTAGCCTCTATTGATGTTGGAGTCCTTCTGTATGTTGCAAATATGTATTGTTTTCATTGGTTGATGCATAGATATGTTTTGGCCTATGGCAGGGCAGAATGTAGCTAGGCAGGAAATCCAAGCAGAGATACAGGGAGAAAGAGGGCAGGATCAAGTGAAGATGCCAGCAGCCACCAAAGAGGCAAGACATGTAGAAAATTAGATAACAGCACAGCCATGTGGCAATGCATAGGTGAATAGAAATGGCTTGATTTAAATGTAAGAGCTAGTTAGTAATAAGCCTGAGCCATTGGCCAAACAACTATAATTAATATTAAGCCTCTGAGTGATTATGAGTGGCTGTGGGACTAGACAGAAAAGCTCCGGCTACACTCCATGGTCTCTAAAGCCCCTCTAGCTTGGAGATGGAGCACAGAATTCTGTACCAAATAACTCAGGTCCACACATTTCTCTACACCCCACATTTGGTTCAAAATGGGTATGGTATATTTGGAGTCAAAGCAATTCAACGAGGCTTTTTATGGAGTGATGGGATGCTGACACTCACTTTTCCATTGGATGAAATGTCAGTAGGATGCTGGCAGAAGCCACCCACAGGCATCTGTAATCACAGGGGAAATAGCTAAGAGTGAAGCTGAACCATAAGTTCTTTTATCTAACTTTTCCCAATTCAAAGTGAAGAGGATCCTTTCTGCTCTAAAAGGCAGGGTGTCAATTTTCTGACCCTTTTTAAGATAATAGGAAAGTTTATTATTCTTGCCTACTGCCACTCAAAGAGAGAAAGGGGGCCTATGGGACACATCAGATCTTTCTATTAGTTGTGGTATGACAGGAGCTTTTACTGTTCATTTTACTTTGAGTCTATGGTTTTGAGTGTTTGCTTGACAGATTTTCTTCCTTTTGATAATGCAGAATTTTAGTTTGATTTATTCACTCAGCATACTGAAACCTACTACACATTATAAGCATCTGTGTACACATACACAGCACAAGACTTTCACTTTGCATTTAAGTTCATTCTGGGATCTGTTTCTTTGTTCCCACAGTTGCCTGTTCTGCCAGACTCCCATGGTCTTTGTAAGTTACATTGGCTCATAACGCATCAGAATAGTACATAGAGTTGGCCTGACCCCATGCTCTAAGTTATTCAGAATTTTCTTGATTTCACATATGTAAAAATAATTTTATTAGTTCTTCATTACTCAGAAAATCATGTATGATCTATAAATCATATGTCAACAATTTCAAGTTTGCAAAAGGACTGCCAGCACCCAAGATCAGTCTCCTCCCCCTTCCATGTCACACACACTTTCTCATAATTAGAACTTGCATCATCACCAATTGTCTTTATCATCCATACTCAATAGAATGCTTGTGAGATTCTTCATTCTTTTGTATGGCAGTTAATTTTTTGTTATATTAATATCTCATAATCTGCTTATTCATGCTAGTGCAGGTGAACATTTCTGTGGTTTCAGTTTGAAGCATGGTGAGATTTGCTGTAATGTGCTTCCCTTTCTGGAGAATCATTGGGAGGGAGTGCCATGCCGTCTTCTAGAAGGGTCGTGCCCACTCCCACTCCCACTCACCCCAGTGGTTCCAGTCGCTTCACATTCCTGCCAATACTATGGTTCTCCTTTTTTTTCATTTTTATGCTTTTTGAATTCATATTTTTGCCTCTTGACATTTGAATTTAGGAATCATCTTGTCAATTTGAAAAAATAGCATGCTGATATTTTAGTTGAAATTGCATGGAATTTTTAGATAAACTCCTTCTAGCTTTGGAACATGGAATCAACACATGAACTCTCCCTATCTTCATCATTACTTCAACTTTAATTTCCCTTCATAACTTCTGCATGAATATTTTGGACATCTTTGCTTACATTAACTACTATTTGGTGATTTGTTCCTATTGTAAACAGTACAACATATCTAAATTCACTTTCTAATTGTTTATGGCTAGATTCATATATATATATATATGCATATTTATTTTATTTTTAAATGAATTATATTTGGGGGTCTTATTAAATTTATGTAATGATTTTCATATTTATTGGTAGATTAGACTTCAAAATCAATGTTGTTTTAAAATAAGAGTGAGTTTGATTGTTTTCCTTTACAGCCAACATGTAGTTGGCATCCTTTGTATCTGTTAATCTCATTTCATTACACTTGTCAAAACCTCTAATATAGTATGGACTATATATGGCACTAAGGCTATCTTTGTTTTATTTTTAATCCCAAAAGAAAAATGTGCAATGTTTCTCTATCAAGTTCAGAATAATGTATGCATTATAATTTTCCCTTCAGTTCTCTTCCTATTAGAAATGGGACTTAAAAATAATGTGTTGATTTTCATAAATAAATTTTTACCTAATCTTGTACCTTGCTCACCCTTGTGTTGGACCTAATATTCTGTGACTAATAGACAAAAACCTTTTGGAATGAACTTAACAAAACCTTAGTTTTCACCACCCAAAAGGCTAAGAGTCATCACATAGCATCTGAAGCCTATAGGTGAGATTGCTTTGCTTTGCTGAAATGGCCTACTCAATGTATTTAAAAGGTGCCTGGATTTATGTCTTTCTTTATTCCTTATTTTAATTTGGCTGTTTAAAAATCTGTGTTCTAAAAACTTCATGAAACTGCTCCCATAGTGGAACATCAAATTTGAGTGACCTAAATCTGTGATCCTAGTCACTCATAATTGACTCTAAAATAAGATATCCCTTATCCCTTTTGAGGTGAGAGTGGTATTTTTATGTTGACATGGGGTAGATTACAGTACAAATTGACTGACATAGAAGGAAAAATAAGAAAATGTAAGAAATGAAATGCTTGCTTCCTTTCACCTTGCTTTAACATCAGCTCTTCACTTCTGTACCTGCAGGCATTCTTATGCATTGATTTCTAGTGTTCACTATTCTTAATTTCTTTAAAGTTGCTTTGCAATGCAGGGGAAAACAATTGATAACAAAATAATTCCTAACTTGCTTGTTATACTCAAACACACTCTGGATGAACCAGCACTTTATATGAAAAAGGCAAACCCAACTGTAGTTATGCAATAAGTCATCCGTTTATTTTGTATGTAATTTTCAACCAGGAAACATTATAAGCATTATTTATATTAGCAATGATTTAGAAAAAAGCATAAAAATATAAAAATGATATGAAAGTAGGAAAGAGACTTCTTGGGGAGAAGAATGGTTTTAGTAGAAGAGGAAGAGAGCATGAAAGAGATTAACAGGGTGAAAATTATTAAAATTCCCTCTCTCTATATATATGAATCTGTCAAATAAGTCAATAAATAAAATTGTTAACTAATAAAACATTCATATAATGGTATATATGTCAGAGAATTTTGTTAAGCAATGAAAGAAAAATTGAAGCAATACAAGATATGCTTGTGTGTGTGTGAGTCCATAAGAATGCATTCATATGCATGTGTGCATTTCTTATTTTATAGAGAGTTACCTTAACTTTTCTTTCCTTTGAAACTATTCCTTTCATAGTTTGAAAACTTAAACGAGACTCGAACCAGGATATTCAAGTGAAATAAAAGTCCTTCCAAGTATTTGCTTTCTCTAGCTTTGTGTCAGCAGCTAGCCCGTGTCTCTGTATTTCCAGGAAGTTACCAGGCACCCTTGTCCTGTCCTAGTATATACTTCCAACGTTCTTTAAAAGCTGCTTTCAAGCACAAAGAAAGTAGCAACATGACAGCATTGATCCTTCTGCAGAGTATCTGTTTCCATGCTGTCTCCCTGTGTCTAAGCATAGACGTATATTACAAATGTGTAACATGGGATGATTCTCGACACATTTTGTGTAGATGACCTCAGTGATATTCGTATTTGTATAGATAACTCAATAGTACGTCCAAAGCCTCTTTCTATACAACTGAATTCGAAGGAGCTAAACAATCCTTAATGGTGGTACCCTTTCCATCTGTATCTTTCCTCCTACTAAGTATCTTTCCTTGACTTCATAGAACTTGCTCCCAGACACCTGGTTATTTTCAGATCTCTTCACTTATAAACAATGCTGCCTGGAGCATATTTGCCCAGGCTTCTCTCCCTGGTGAGTGATTACTCCTCATGTAGATTTCCTGACACAGGCCTCTCTGTCAGTGGAGATACATTAATTTTCCGTTTTGAGCATCCCACCAGCCTGCCCTTCAGAAAGAATGAGCCAATTTGCATCTCTGCTTATGCTGTAGAGGGTACCCTTCCCTCCACACTCCTGCCAACATTCATTTTTATCAATTTTTAAAAACCTTTGACAATCTGATAGATTCACTTATTTTAAATTGTGATGGCTGTTAGCATTTTAAAAAGATTCCTTTAATAGCAAGGCGGCCGCACTGATTAGCACTCCTCTGTCTAGCTCTAGCATGTAACATCATGGGCTGAATGAACAGGCATTGTAATTATTTCCTTTTTGAGGCACTTAATGAAAATCTGTGGGTGAATTCAATTTTGTTTCACATGCAAAACCTCCTAAAGATGTTTCAAAAGGGACTCTAGAGCGAATCCCTCATCAGACAAATCCAATTTGACTATTAAAACTTCATTGTGTAAGTCAGGCCTCAGGTAGTCAGTCACTGAGGAAATGGAATTACTGGCCAATTTAGGCAAAAATTGATGAACAAATAAAAAGAAAAAAAAAAGCTTCATCCCAAAGCCAGTATTATTAACAATAGCAACAAATCTCAAATTAGTCAACTCATAATTCAATGTAAAAAATCTCTGATCTATGTCCTTCCCTCTAGGGGTCAGGGAAGAAACTTGACTCAACTTTTTATTTATCGGTATAATAAATCATATTTATTTTGTTTGCATGTATTCACGGTATGCAAATTTTTTGGAGGTGACCCAGGTTAAAAGAAATCTTTGCTTAGCATTGCTGTTTTTCAGGGGAGAGAAAGCAAGCTGACAGTGCCAACATGAGCAGGAAAGATTCAAACTGCTAAAAGGACAGGCTGTTTAAATATTCTGGAAGCTCATGGTAACAATTCACATGTCCATCAAGCAACAACTTTGCTCAGCAAGCCATGTTCTGCAAACACTCACTACACACCATGCAGATTGGCATGAGTTACTTCCTAAGAACTTAAGAAATCAAGTTTTATGAAACATGTTAATCACTAATTCTCACAGACATTTTCTATTTCTTCCAAAGGATAAAGTCTGATCACACTATCAGGATTCATGAGGAGAAATTTTACATAGTTCAATGTAACTTAGCTAACAAATATTAATTTAAATTTATAAATACTATATATTAATTTAAGTTCACATGAATTCTTCAACATCACTTAGGCTTTGGATAGTTTAACACATCTAGTGGTTTTCATGTATGTAGTGAAAGAAAGGCACTGAAATTCATCATGACTGGATGTCCTAGCTTGCTTTCTGTTGCTGTGCCGAAACATTGACCAAGACCAGCTATGGGAGGAAAGGTCTCATTTGGCTTATTCATTCCCATTCCAGTCCATCACTGAGAGAAGTCAGGGTAGGAACTCAAGCAGGAGCAGAAGCCACCCATTGAGAAATGCTTATTTTCCATAGCTTGCTCAATTCACAATTGCTCAATTTTATGCAACGCTGGCCCACTTGCCCAGAGTGGCACCACCCCAAAGTCCCTCCCACACCAATGGTTAATCAAGAAAAAGTTCCCATGGGCCAGTCTGATGGAGGCCATTCCTCAATCGAATTTCCTTCTTCCTAGGTATCTCTAGTTTGTATCAAATCAACAAAAACAAAAATATTAACCAACCAATCAATCAAACAAACAAAACCCTAACCAACACACCAGGGCTCGAGGGCTTGAAATAATCTGCAGAATGAATTGCAATAAAAATGAAATGAAGACTCAAAATGTTACCTTATTTTTTTGTAGAATTTTATCCTAGAATTATTATCATTTTTAAAATTTGTATAGAATTTTGTTCTTTTTTGTTTTCTTTACTGGGGTCTCTTTCTTTGTTGCTTCCTTTCTGGGTGTAGTGAATATGTGCCAGTGAATATGTCTGGCTGTGTATATGTGAACGTGAAAGCAAATGATCAACTTCAGATGTTCCTTAGGAGCCAACTACCTTTTTGGAGGTAGGTTATTTCATTGGGACTAGGTTTCAATTAAGCTAGGTTGTATGGCCAACAAGCTTCAAGGATAATTCAGTCTCTCTACCTCCTTGTGCAAAGCTTTGTGACATGGGTTTGGAAATGAACCTTAGACCCTCAACGGTATAATGGCAAATACTTTATGAGTTGCACTATGGGCTCATTGGAGCTTTCTGTCGAAAACATTTCAGATTTCACTAGTAAATACTGTTGAGTGGCTGTATTCTATTTTTTTAAAGATTTTATTTATTTATTAAGTATACAACATTCTGCTTCAATGTATATCTGCACACCAGAAGAGGGCACTAGATCTCATAACAGATGGTTGTGAGCCACCATGTGGTTGCTGGGAATTGAACTCAGGACCTCTGGAAGAGCAGTCGGTGCTCTTAACTTCGGAGCCATTTCTCCAGCCCCAGATATATTCTATTTTGAATAAACTAGGGTAGAAGTGAATTTTTTAAAAAATCCCTGCACTATGGAATTTATGTCCATTACAATGAGTACTCAAAATATAAAGTTTTGTCCAGGAGTGTTATGTAATTGCTTGCTTCTACATACTGAGAAATTTTGCCAGAGTGACTCCCCAGTCATCCTTGTGACTGTAGTACAAGAGATGAGATATCATGAAGGTCTTTATCACTGGGACCTTCTGAGAATTATTTTACCACAGAGCAAGATGAAAATTCTTATTTGCCTCCTGATAAAGTGCACTCCTTGGAGACTCTTCTAGTAATAACAGCATTAATACTTTTAAAATAGTAATAACGCTGAAGAACTGCCAGGTTTGTAGGACCTAACAAACTGGCAGACATTAAAGACTTTAAAACAAGAATGTGTGGCTTCCCCTAGGAAGTTCGTGTTCAGCTCTGATGCCTGTTCCTAGCCTAGGCAGTGAGCACCTGCAGTATTTCCAAGTTTGAGAGGCGTATATTAAACTCACATTGTGTTTGTTCATTGAAACATCTCTGGGATTGGAAGGGAAGATACATGAGACTCTGACCAGATAGTTTTCACCTGCATTTTTAAAATGAAAATAAGTAAATTTAGCCAAAATTTACTTTTTAATCAGTTAATTTATTATTGTCCGTTAACAGAGGCTAATTAAGGAAGTCACATTAAGGCAGCAGATTCTCATTTTCTACCAAATGTCATCTATCCATAAAGGCCAACCCCTTTGCACACTCAAAACATCAAACAAGAGAAAATTTCTTGCTAAAGACTAATTTCCCTCTGAATGAGCCCTTTCTGATTGACCATTTCTCCCTCAGAGAAACTCCAGACCTCCACTGTGTTTCAGATGGGGGCTTCTTAAGCTTCCCCACTTGGGATCCCTTCCTACCCAAGAAATTTTACAGGGCTTTGAACATATACGTATATAAAATACAAAGGTATACACACCAATAATAAGAAATCATAAAGGAATAAATTTAAAGAAAAATATGTGTAAATTATTTGAACACTTATAAAGATTAAAGCAATTTTGCATAGAAATGTGATGAATGTAGTTGCTTATTTCTATCTAAAGGATCAAGTCTTGACTGAATATTTCATCCTACAGGATATTGAGAATCTTCAACATTTTCAGAATGGGTTAATAATTTGATTTTTATTAACATCAATGCTCAGAATGCCATTTCACTCATGTACAGTACAAAATGCAGTCATAGAGTCATTCAGAAATTGCTGGAGATCTCATCCTAATTCCAATTCAAAATTCATTGAATGACTTTTTAAGAAACTTGAGTCAGCAACTCAAATAGCAGTTTAAAAATCAATACTGTAGCACAATACAATCCAAAGATAGAGTAATTTGAAACATGTAGAGACTGGTGGCAGAAAAACACCACATATTTCCTTTCTGTAATTAAATAATTATATTTCTACAGGAGCAGTTCACAACATACAATAGTCTTGAATCTGAGCAGAAGACCTTCAGATAGAATTGGGTGTATTGTGTAGTTTGAGTCATTCTTAGTGTAAAGTGTGTGTCACGATGTGTTTAGAACCAAGGCTGCAGTGACGTTGCACAATGCTATAGGGGTAAATGCTTCCAGAAACACCTGGGTTCATTAAGCATTTTTTGAATGTATGATTTTTGGTTGTTGAATTATCAGAAACCTTATATTAATACCAAATGTATTCATGACCCTCACACTCAACTATGATCCCCCATGTGGAGTCTTGCTCCACATTTTAAGAAGCTGAGCTCTAGAGTAATATGACGACTGCACACAGCACTCACAGCATTATAGAGCGGTGGTATGCGTGCATTATTTACATGTTTCAGATAAGATGCACATTACACAGTTGCTGTTCTCTGATCCCTCTGCTGGATCATTGAGATTATCTATTTTCTGTAGTCATAAGCACTTGTCATAATACTCCTTTGCTGGAGATGTTTTGGGGCTCTCTGTGCACTCCTCCTTGCTCCTCAGCCCTCTCTCACCCTCTGCATTTCATTGTCTTTTCTAAATCTAATTTGACTTTTAAAAACCATGACTCCTTCAAAAGCCCAGCCTATAAAAAGACAACAAAACACATCTTAGGAAGATGAATAGACGTCATTAAGCCATTAAAGTTAATATAGGAAATAAATGTAGTTACAACTTCAAGGAATTGGGCTTCATTAAACTGAATAAATAGTGAGCAACTACTGTATCCAGGTTTTCTTGAAATCTTCAAGGTTATAACTTAAGGGGCAGGTTGTTTTCTTTCAATTTGCCAAATTACTTTAGCCAGTAAACATTGATAATAATACTCTCTTTTCTGGAGGGTTTTCTACTTACAACATTCTCTTTCTTTTTCTATTGAAATGCAGGTTCTGCAGCACCACATTTCTGTTATGATACCATCAGAGTACTTCTCAAGTCTCTAGCTTCACAACATGTATATTTTGATAATAAGGACCAGAAATATTGGTTTCAATATAAGATTGGTCTTAGATCTATTTTTATGTTGTAAGAACATACAGATACATGACTTAGCATCATAAGACTTCGAAGACAATATCAATCTGTGTAGAGTCCAGACAACTACCCAATTCTTAATTTCTCCAAAAACCTTGTGAGTGCATTGCTTCGTAATAGACTATGGCCAAAGGCAGAAACCTCATAACTGCTTGTCTCAGTTACTTTTCTATTGCTGTGATGAGACACCACGACCAAGGTAATTTATGTAAGAAAGAGTTTACTGGGGCTTACTGCCTCAGAGGATTAGAGTCTATGACCATCATGGTGGGGGGCATGGCAACAGGGAGGAAGATATGGTATTGGAGTAGGGAACTTAATTAGCTTAGAACTTAAGTCTTGATATAACAACCATGAGGCAGAGAGAGTGCACACTGGGAATGGTGTGAGCTTTTGAAACCCTTACTGACACACTTCCTCCAACAATCCTTCCAAAAGAAGTCTCATCAACTGGAGACTATGGGGCTATTCTTACACAAACCACCATGCTACACAAGGAAGCAAATGGCATCCTGTGGCTATATAACTCCTGAAACCCCCTTCCTGTGTTCAGATGAAATTTACCACTTAATCATGTTGACTGCTTCTCTTACTTATATTCCTTTGGCTTGTAGAGGATCTGGAGCATCATTTTGTTTTGTTCCACTTGGCTTTGGCAGCAGAGAAGACTTTGCACATAATACATAAAAGCAAGAGCCAAGTCAACTTGACTTGCAACTGCCCCCTTTCATTCAATAGTCTTCTTAGTCTGGAAAACAAATATTTGGCTGAGGGTGGTAGTAGGTATGCAGGGCCTGGAATGTTGCTAAGGTATTCTCTCTCTCTCTCTCTCTCTCTCTCTCTCTCTCTCTCTCTCTCTCTCTCTCTCTCTCTCTCTGTGTGTGTGTGTTGTGTGTGTGTGTGTGTGTGTGCGCGTGTGCGTGTGCATGTGCGTGTGCGTGTGCGTGTGTGTGTGTGTGTGTGTGTGTGTGTGTGTGTGTGTGTGTGTGTTGGGGGCTGTGGTAACAAGGATCGATTCAGGTAAGTTCTCTAGAGAAACCACTTTACAGAAAACTTGACAGCACTAATTCTGGGAAAAATAAAGTTGTAGAATAACATAATTAGTTTTTCTGTGGTTTCACCAATAAATGCTAGGTAAAGAGAATTACCGAGTTGAGGCAAATATATATATATATTGCAAAATTAGATTGTTCTTTAAAAAAAAAGTCACTCAATTAATAAGTGCAGAGACACACTGATATTAATATTAGGCACTAGAATAAAAATTTTACATATTACTAATTTTTAAAAGGTGTTTACTCCTTTTTAAAAATCCGTTTTCTTCCATTTAAGTTATTTTAGTCTTATTCATCTTGTGTGTATGGCTCTAGAGCTATTTTAAGAGAAGTTTTAGGTTTGTAGTAAAATTGAGATAACTACCCCCTATACCCCGTTACAGACAGGACTTCTCTATCAGTATCCACCATCAGGGCAGTAATATTTGTTCTGAGGAATCTGCTTTGACACATCATTATTACTGAAAGCCTGCGGCTTCGATAACAGTTCTCTCTAGCTGTAGTACATTGCTTCTGTATCTTTTAATCTTTCTCATTAGCCTATGCTAAAGTCTTGAGCTGGGGAGGGACAGGATGAATATTCATGTCTTGGTCAGTCTAGATTGCTATGATAAATGTATTACAGACTGGGTGGCTTCAACAGCAAATGCTTATTTTGGTCAAGTTTGAAAAGTGAGGAGTTCAAGGTCAAAGTGCATGTATATCAGAGTCTGAGGAGGCTACCTGTCCTGGTTTATGATGACTGGATATATTTTCACAGTGAGAGCAGAAAAAAATTCCCTAAATTCTCTCATGTCTTCCCATCATCAGCTTAGAGCCATGAGCCTCCTGATGGTCCCCATCTCCAAATATCAATTACACTGGGGATTCTAATTTCAACACATTAATAAGGAGGGTGGAGCACAAACACGCAGCCCATAACAACATAGAAGAAAGGGTTTTTAATGATGTCCCTTTAGGCTTTCAAACCGAGTATCATCATCCCTGCCCCTTGTCATCCATCTGAATGACAGTCACCCAAGACATGACTGATACTCTGCCCACCATGAGAACCATGTGTTCTTGTGGCAACAAACATTTACCCTGGACCTCACATGCTGTGTTTGGTCCCTACACAATATCACTTCTTGATGAAAATACTGTAAGTCTGTACATTTTAGGACATTATTCAGTACACTTTCAGGGCTGGCTATTGAAGATCTCAAGAATGGAACTTGCTTTGTGCTTTTTTATTCTTAATGAATGAGATCATTTGTGCTAATGCATTTTCCATATTCCAATTTCTACGGGCAAATGTTCCAAAGAAGGTAATCTTACATACTTATAAACAGTATGCCAGGCCCCAGAACTCTACAGAAAATTTATTTTACCATCCTTCCACTAGTCTTATTTCTGAGGGAAAAGAATGTGAGTACTAATTAATTTTTTTTTACTATTAACTTGGTCAGATTTCCTGTCAAACTTTTGCTTTGGGGTTCACTTTTAACAAAAAACATGGAGGAAGATATTTCACAATTTGGAGGAGGCATTGATATTTTCCTTGGGTCTTTCAATGTGATTTTAAATCTAATGGATTTATATAAAATTCAAGTTTACTCTGAATGTAAACAATGATATTCACTTTTAAAATATTTGTTCTCTAAGAGGTTAGAGAGTTAATCAACGTGGCTATGAGAAAATTAGAAAGCTAAAAGCAAAGGGTTAAAAATTATCATTATTATTCAGAAGACTCTGAGTTCAATTTTTTAAACTCTGGCAGAATGGACCACAGAAAGGCATTCAATACAAAGCCAGGAGCCCAGAGCAGAACATTGATTCTGCTGGGCCTGATGAGAAAGTAGAAACTGTGAAAGAGTTTTCATAAATCAGAGAAATCAATGGAAATGAAGGATAAAAATATGATATTTGGATAATACCATTCAACTTGATAACCACTCTCAAATGATTTTTATGAAGGCATGACTACCAATAAATCCATAGTTGATAAAAATGAGGTTTGCTTAACTCATTACATTGGAGCACACAGTTAAAACACAGTGAGTATAGATTATCTGTGCTCATTTTAGACTCCAGAAAATTCTTATTTTGTACCTATTAACTTCATTGAGCTTTCTTTTTTAGTGAGATTTAGAAAGCTCTAATTCAGAGAATCTCTTAGAACTGAAGATACTGCAGCCTTCTAAAATATAGGGAAAGTGTCAACAATTATGAATTATTACAGTGTGAGAAGGTCTTTCTTTTTTGTTTCTGGGGAAGGCTGCCCTACTTTGGCATTGACACTTTGCATGGATAAATCAGGCCGGGAGGGGAGATTTATCTTAGATTTGATGGACAATTTTATTTTTGTATTTAGGCACCACAGTGTTAACTCACAAAGGTCTCCCAGAAATTTCTCTTGGATACTTGTGGGCATATCAAAATCTACTCTGCATGCTAAACAAATCCCTTGCTTCTGTGGAACATGCTGGGTCTGCATCACACTCACCAAACACTGATGGCCAGTATCTTCCTCTCTAGGTGCACAGGTAACTTTTGTCCCCCACCCCCCCCAACACACACACACATGAATGCTGTGCTCCACAAGAGTCTGTACTTGTTGTACAATCTGTTTGTGTCTGGCTCATTTACTTCTGTTTATTTATGTGAATGCATGTTTGTGTGTGTGCAGTTGTACACATATCCACATACATGTAGAGGTTAGAGAACAACAACCTCAGGTGTCATCCCTTGGGTGCTGTCCAACACTTTTTTGGAGATCATCTCTCACTGGCCTGGAGCTCACAGATTCAACTAGGCTGGTGGGTCTGTAAGCCCCATGTATCAGCCTGTCTCTGTCTCCTGTCCTCACCTTTCTACCCCAGCATTACATGCAAGCTCCATAACACTCTTGATTTTTTTTTAAATGTGAGTTTTAGGGTTCAAGCACAGGTCTTCATGATTGCAAGGCAAGCATTTTACTGACGAAACCACTTGGCCCTGGTTATCTCTGCTTTAAATTTTATGTAAGTTATTGTGTATTTAGCCATATCGATTTATTAAAACTGAGTGTGTAGGAGAGCTGATGCTCTCTACAGAACTAAATTAAACATGTCGGAAGACTTGACACAAGCTGTTTAGCAAATGCTATGAAATTAGCAGTGAGCAAGACAACTGTAAAATGCTGCATATTTAAATATAGGAGCATTCTTAGTTTATATTACTTTGCCAATGTAGTGGTTTTGGTTCAGAGCTAAAGAGAGAGAAATGGAGCTAGACATTCTTGTTGATCTATTTTGGAGATACTTTGCATAATACAGACAAGTTCAATATCTAATATTCAAAGGCAGATGCTTAAAACAATACTGCCCTTTGTTTTTGCTGATATCTGAAATGCCCCCCAAGGCCCATGCTTTAGAGGGTGTGGTCCTCAGCCTGCAATGATATTGGGAGGTGATGGAACCTTTGAGAGATGGGGCCTAATGGAAGAAATGGATTCATTGAGGATTTGACATTATTGAGGATGTTGGGACTGGCTGTTTGTTCCATTCTGCATCTCAGCTCCCTTGAGGTGCTATGCCCTCATTTGCAATATGCTCCTATGGTGTTCTTTTGCCACCATAGACTCCAATCACAGAGCCAAGTGGCATTGGCTAAAAGTGTGAGCCAGAATAAGCTATTTCTTTTAATAGCTTATGAGCTGATTAACATGAGTGTTTTGTCATTGTAATGGAAAGCTAATTAATGCACCAAGTAATAAAAAAATTAATGAATAAATACACTTTTATATTTTTAAATCAAAAGCAAATGTCTAAGATTTGCCTGTGTATGTGTATGTGTTTTCATGGTTCTTAGTTTAACTGACTTTTCCATTAATTGACTGCTTCAAACTCTGTTGGTGGAAAAAGCATAAAGTTGGTTGTCAATTTGTGAACTTAAAAAAAGAGTTTAACATTTACATTTATTCTTGCATCTTTTTATACCTGCTTCATAGTACTCCTCTTATACTTTAGTTCTTTAAAGTATTAGTTATGTCTATTTTCTATTCTTGATTTTTCTTCATGTTGTTAAGCTTTGGGGATATTTAATAGTAGTTGTAGCCCTTGGCTGGTGAAGTAATTTGGCTGGTGAAGCCTTGTTTTCTGGGACTGAATATTGTTAGGAAATGTAGATGGGGATAGGTGTATATGACACTGGAGTGTCCCCTCAGACTCCTGGAGGGGTAAGAGGTGAACCCTTAGTACCTTTTATCCCTGATGGAGTAGCCTTGTGGACATTTAGGAACATAATAATAAGGAATAATAAGGAAATTACACAGATCAATACCCAGTATGCTTATGGCTTAAAACCAAAAGTATAGAAAGCAATAAAAACACATATAAAAGGGGGTAAACCTAGTAGCCCAGTGGTTTTCAACCTGTGGCTCGTGACTCCTTTGGGAGTTGAATGACCCTTTCACAGGGGTTGCTTAAGACCATCGGCACACACAGAGAGATATTACATTACGATTCATAACAGTAGCAAAATTATGAAGTAGCAGTGAAAATAATTTTATGGTTGGGGGTCACCATAACCTGAGGAAATGTATTTAAGGGTTGTAGCATTAGGAAGACTGATAGCCACTGGACTAGAGTATATAGTAGAGATTATAATGCCAAAGCTTCACCACCATCTATCATTTCCTATAGTTTTTAATTAAACATTCTTTAACAGATTAAGAAAATTATTTTCAATTCTATTTTTCCTAGAAACCATATAATTCACATGTGTTCAAACTTTCCCATTCAGTGTCAAGTACCTGAAACTAGATAGGCCAGAGACCTAGGGGGAAAACCAAAACTAGATACTACTATTCTGCTAAAGGAACGTAGCCCTAGAATGTCTCCTAACATATTCTGCTGGACTTACAGGTCAATGTCTTGCTCAGCTACCCTCAGAGAAGCTTCCTCCTGCAGCAGATGGAAACAGATACAGAGAACCCCCCTCCCCCCACCCCGCAAGACAGACAATGTGCAAAAAGAGTGGGAACTCTTGGAACCCTCAGCTCTAAATGGGTTGTCTCCATTAAATCCTTCCCCCAAGGGCTTAGGGGGTTCTGTTGAAGAGGAGGGGCAAAGAGTGTCAGAGTGTCAGAGTCGCAACCCTTCCCTAGGATGGAGCCAGATTGGTTAGTGCTTTTTAAACATTGGTAGATACAGCTTGATATTATTTTGTTCCAAACTTTCATATCTATTCCTGTGAGACTGACATACTTTGTTGCAATCCGTGATTAATCTCAGTTGTCAACTTGATGAGATCTACAATCACCTGAAGCCAGGCCTCTGACTATGCTGGTTGGGCATTATCTTGATTATTTTAACTGAGGTGGGCAGACTTGCCACTGTGGGGGGTACCTTTCCCTGTCTGGAGCCCTGAAGTGCACACTTGCAGAAGCAGAGCTGAGCAGCAGGATGTGTGCATCTCTCTCTGCTTCCTGACTGTGGATGCCCTGGAACTAACTGCTTCAAGCTCCTTCCTGCTGACATGATTTTTCCAGGGTGATGGACTGAATCCCTGAACCATGCGACAGAATAAATTGAGCTATTTTATTACAGCATCAAGAAAAGCAACTAAGATACTGATGTGGATTGTATTTGACCTCGTGTATTGTGTTAGCTCTGTGATGATGGTAGTAACTGCATTCCTGCTTCCTTTTTTCTCTTGAAAGATATTTATAAAACTGAAAGCTAAATGGAACTCATCTGAAAAAAAAAAAAGAAAAGAAAAAGAAAACACCAGCCTTGTGCTTCTGGTGAATGGATGTTGTAGTTACTGATTCAATTTCCTTTCATTCTTCTTTCTAGATAGTTTGCTAAAGCTTATGTTTCTAGAAAGTTATCCATTTGATCTAAACTTTCAGATTCATTTGCATAAAATTTTTGTGACATGCTCTTATCTTTTCAATTTCCAAAGTGCCTCTGCTGGGGACCTCATTTTCTTTTATAGATATGTTTTTTTTCTTTCATTTTGGCTCACTAGAATGGTCTGTTCCATTGGTTTCATCAAAGGAACAACTTTGACCTTGTTGTTCTTCTCTATTGTAGTTTCATCTTCTATTTCTTTTATTTCTGCTTTATCTTCCCCTTTTTTGCTGAATTGTGCATTCTTTAGATTTGTGCAGAGTGCCTTCTCCTAACCTCTCACATTTGTACCTTACCTCATTAAAGTTAGATCTTTGTAGTTTCTAATATAAACACTAAGGGATATAAATGCTTAATTTCAGTTAAATGCTACATTTAATTAGCTGCATTTAGCAAATTTTGGTAAGCAGCCTTTACTTGATTTCTTTGCAATTAAGCAATGTATAAATGTGCCCTTCAAAAGCAATTTTTGTTATTGTTAATAGAGCCTTCTTTGTACCCGTTCTGATGCATTTTCAATCACATAAGATATTTTCATCTAAAAAGATATAGTCAATAAAATAGTACCCTTTTTCTTTTCAAAAATGTTATCATCTTGGAAATATACTAAAGGAATTTTTACCTATGATTATTTTCAACTGATACTAAGATAGAGCATCACTCCCTTATCCATGTGTACCAATTGTTTAGTTGAAATTTTATTAATAACTATGATCAAGTTTAGTTGATCTTAGGGACACTATTATTGTTTTAATAATAATTCCTCATTAATTCCTAATTAATTATGAGTTTAGACCATCTCTAATTCCTACCAGCCAGTTGGCTTCTTTAATCATCTTATTTTATTCCCTTTAGGTTTTTGTCAAAAAAATTAGTTCTTACCTGTTGAATAGCCATCACAGAAAAATTATAACCATGAAACAAGAATAGATAATACTGTAAATATCTACATACATCTCATCTAGTTGAAGAAAAGCAATGAACTCTTCTCTAGCCAGAACCAAAGAGGGTTTCAGAGGGAAGAGAAATAAAGGTTTCTGCTGTACATAAACCCTTAAGAGGAAAATAAAAGCATTTAGCAGAGTCGAGGGAAAGGAGCCTGATTAAAAAAAAACATGTTCCAAAGATGCTTCAAAAGGCAAGGGGGAAATTAATCATTGTACAAGCTATCACAAAATTATAGGACCATGTCCAGAACTGATACCAGAATGGCTGGGATGGCATGAAAATCTGGCAATATCTATGTACTTGAGAAACCGGCCTCCAGAATCAGGGGCATTAGTGGTGTGAACTCCAATGCCACAAGCTGTTGTGTCTTCACTGTCTTTGCCAGATCTTCAATAGATAGAACCTCTGACACATTTTACAAGGCTTCAAAACACACCAAGGACTGTGGAATTGTGTGGCACATAGAGGAACCAAAAGTTAAAGGCAGGAAATGAACTAATCTACAAGAGGAGTTATGGCAAAATCAATAAGAAGTGAATTGCCTTGGCAAATCACTCCGATTGGTCAGTCTTGGGGTGAATGTGGTATCCTCTGAGTGGAGGACCTGATAAGTGAGATTTATACTGGTGGGACATGCTTCAAGGAAACAAATAATTTCCCGTGACCCTTCAAATTGTTTTCTCATGAGGCAGAATGAGAGAAAAGAAATCTCACTTTAAAGAAGGTAGAGATCCTGGCAAAAGTAAAGACCAAACCAACAGGATAATTAGCAGAATGAACTCAGGTGTCTACTGTGATATTTTTATAACCATGACCATAAATAAGCAAACAAGCAGAACAAAAAAGCGAACAATACAATATTGCCTTTAAAATCGTTCCACAATCCTGTCATTTCTTATCCCTCTCTTAGTCATTCTCTTAAAACAGAACACTGTTGCCTCATTTCCTTTGTATTTTGTTGTATATATTAAAAAATTAATTTTACTTTCATGTTTTGAAAGTCATAGTAATAAAACTATGTTGCATATATTGCTGAACATTTTGTTCTTGAGATTTGCATGCATTTTTATCAAAAATTTATTATGAAGAACTTACAAATAAAAAAAATCAAACACCAAAATTAATGAGACCCAAGGTCTATGAATCTCAACAAACTTCTATAGAGTCAGAATAGCCATTTTGGAGCTATGGAACTTCATATTGGATTTTACACTTTCACTATTAAATATATTTTTGTGTACCTATCCACTGCTAAAGCAATGAAAATCTATGGAAGAGTAGAAAGACGAGTAGTTTTATATCGCCTTTCATGGCCCAAGTGTCTGTCACCTGAATTTAGTTCTCTCTTATTACTTAATATTTGAACAAATGAACCTATGGTGGTCATTCTCCCTCTAACGAACACAGGAGATATAAAGCATCACGATGAGTGTTGAGGTTTTAGACAGTGTTGAAAGAACATGTCAATGAAAACAAGTCACTTAGGTTAAGATCTGAAAGAAAGTGAGGGATAAGCCAGGTCAGCATCTAGAACACTCCAGACAGAGTGAGCAGCAATATGAAGTCCCCAAGGATGAAGCAGATGGAATGGAAATAGAGGCAGTCAGAATTAAATCACAGTATATGATTATTCAGGGACATACAGGGTTTTAAGGGAATTAAAGCTTTTACTGAAGAAGATGGCAAGGTCCTAGAAGGTTTTAGAGGATGAAGAGCAGGTCCTGTTTTTGCTGTAGCATCATCATCATTCAGCTGCTATGTTGAGAATAGCCTGCAGGGAGCCAGGGCTGAGTAGAAAAGCCAGTGTGAAGGTTAATGTAATAGCTTAGTTGGGAGATGTCAGCATACTGGGTCAGAGTGCTGGTAATGGGATTGTGAAGAGGGGAGACACACACACACACACACACACACACACAGAGAGAGAGAGAGAGAGAGAGAGAGAGAGAGAGAGAGAGAGAGAGAGAGAGAGAGACATGAGAGTATTTACTAAAGACTCGAGTTAGGGTATAAGAGAAATAAGGAAATAAAGTCCATGGCAAAAGGTTTGGCCTGAACAAATGGAAGGATGGATGGTTCTTGGTCAGGAAGGTGTGCCTGCAAGAGCATTTGGATGAGTAGATGAGCATGTGCACAAATGGATTTCGGGAGCCTATTCCCTATGGAGGGATACTATCTCATCCCAGATACAAGGGAGGAGAGCCTAGGCCCTCCTGCAAATGATGCGACAGACTCTGATGATCCCCGTGGAAGGCCTCACTGTCCTTTGGGAGCGGATGGGGTGGGTTGGGGGGTTGGTAGCGGACATGGGAGGATGGGAGGGAGAGGGAATGGGGGGATCTGATACGTAAAATGATTGTTTCTAAATTTAAAAAAGGAAACAGTTTAGAAGAACTTTATAAAATGCATGCCTGTGTTGAGAAGATGTATAGATAGGTGAGGCTGCAGTTTAGGAGGCTGGGCCGGAAGTTTATAATAATCCATTGTTCTGAAGAAGATCATTAGGAAGGCAATGTAGACAGAAACCACAAACGTCCACGGTCCTTCTACAGTCACAATTATTAACATATTCATGGACTGAATGGTTGTGTCCCACCCCATCCGTTCCCAATGCAATGAACATCTTCTCTGGTTGGGGTAAGTATGCAGATCTATGACACTGGGTTCAGTGCCCTTATAAAAGCAGACATGACAGCCTTCTCCAGCTCCATGTCTGCCATCAGAGAATATAACCAGATGGCAGTTCTCTGCAAACCAGAAAATAAGCCCTTGTTAGATAATAAAGCTGACAGTACTTTGGGTTTGAGCTTCTTAGACAGGTGTTAGAAAAATAAATGACACATAATCAATTCAGTGCCTGGTGACCTAACAACCTGACCCCAAGGCACACAATTAACAAATAAAATTCTCACCACATCAGGGCCTTTTCTCACACTTTGCACATAATAACTAATTTGTCCATCACATAAACCCCATGAGCTAGTGCTACCGTCAAAATACAGCTTGTCACCTTCAAAATACACGTTAAAATTTCCCCATTATGAGATACTAAGAGGTGATCAAGGCTCTGCCTTTATGAATGGATTAGCCCAGTCAGACGATTAATGGATTGATGGATTATCTTGACAGTAGGTCTATGGAGGTTCCTCTTGTGTTCCCATGTCTTGCATGTGAAGCCCTGCCCCAGTGCAGAACTCTGCAATCAAAAGTCCATCCCTAAATGAAACAGAATCATGAACACAAATAATGTGCTTTTCTTGGTATTGGCAAGAGAAAATGGACTAAAATGGGCAGGAAGAATTATTTGCTTCATTTTACAGATGGAGAAAGCAAAAACTAAAGAATAGCAACTTGATCAAGAATACAGGACTAGTGTTCAGACCTGAGGTTGTAACCAGAGGCCACTCAGTTTCAGCTTCTAACTGTACGTCCTGCTTTAGTTTTTATCAAACTCAGAGCTGTGGTTTCATTTTTGAGTTCCCTGGATAATCACCACATCAAACATTCTGTAATACATAGACTGACATAAAGACCCACTCTCCAGAGGAATGTTTGTTGACTTCCTTTGTCCATTTCAAAAACTAATTGGCAGCATGTTTCTCATGGACCTAGAGGGATTCCTTGAGTATTCTGGGAACTGATACCTGGGAATCGGCTGTCTGACTGCAGTCTTTTCTTTTTCTTCTCTCTCTCAGGTTTTACCAGACTCCCTATTGCTTTTGTGATGATAAACAAAAATTCTTGATCCTGATGTGGTAAAATTCATCAGTCTTTTCCTTTGTATGTATTCTTGTATTTCAGGACTTTTATAGACTCTGATATGACAAAGTCTATTTTCTGAGATTTCTGTGAATTTTGCCTTTTGTATTTATATCTTCGGTCAAATCTGGATTAAAAACCAAAACTAAGACATGCTGTTGGGCTCAGGACAGCCACCTTTTCAGGAGAGAGCTCGAAGGAGGCAGAAAGGGACATGGGGTCAGCTTCTGAGGGGCTGGTATGGTTGCATTTTATGTCTGAATTCTGGTTATGCGCCCAGGTTCAGTCTGTGAATATTCACTGTGCGATTCACTTATCTGCATTTTTTGGTGTATCTTTTACTTCAATGGAAATTATTTAAGAATCAAGTCTAAAGTTCTTTCTCTGTTTGCTCACAAGATTAATCTGCTTATAAGTTCGTTTGCTATTGATACACTTGGATTTACTTCAGCCATTGACCTCCAAATACCCTGACTGTCCTTCATTTTTGGGTTTACTGCTGTTCTTATTTCCCACTTTCCTTTGCATTGATTGATTAATTATTTATATTTTCTAGCCTTCTGCTGCTTAGAAAGTTACTCGCTGTATTATAAGATATATATTTAACCTATATAAATTATCCTTGATACTTTTGTATTTTTATTTAAAAATAATTATGTATATGGTGTTTTGCTGGCCTGTATGTCTGTGTACCACATATATGCTTGGTGCCTGTGGAGGCTAAAAGAAGGCATCAGATCTCCTGGAACTGGAGTCACAGACAGTTGTGAGCCACTGAGTAAGTGCTGGGAATTGAACCTAGGTCCTCTTGAAAAGTAGCCTGTGTTCTTAACTGGTGAGTCATCATCTCTCCAGCCTCATATCCTTGAAACTCTTTTATAAGGACCTAAAGCCTTCAATATATTTGCTCCTTATTGTAATAATTTCTGTTTCATAACACTGTGCTTTAGTTTTTCCATTTGAATCAATTTGAACACAAATGTTTTATAAACTTTATCCAATTATTCCACCACTGGAAAATCTGGGCTCTCTGTTTTGTTATTTCTGCTGTCTCGCATGGTCATTTGCTTCATTGTACCTTTTTATTTCCCACTGTGGGTAGTGTTGGTGGCACTTTAGCAAAGGTGATATCTTTGTGGCCTTGGCTGAGAGTATAGCTCTACAAAGATACTTTATCTTTGTTTTTGCTTTGTTCCAATCTAAAACCTGGTTTTAAATTGATTTTTCAGTTTAAGTCTCTTGGATGTCACAGGCAATATAAGTTTCAACCACAAACCCCCATAAAGTCAAACCGAGGTTTGAATTTCTCAAGGGATACATCTTTCTCCATCTAAAACACACCCAATGCTATCTCAGAGATTGTTAAACAAAGTTGGTCTCATTTAATGACTATTCACCAGATAAATCTAGCACTTAAATCACATACAAACATAGTTTACAGCTATCATTTGCATTCTATTAACATACCAGTTGACTGTCTGCTTTGTGCCAATACTGTAGTAGTCACTGGGAATTTAGGAAAGAAAGAAACACATTCTCTCCCAATGGGAGTTTATAGTCAGGGGTGTTGACAATCTTGTTACATTGGAATAACCTAAACTAAGCATGGGTATCAGGCTTTTCTCCTCTACCCACATGGCCTCAGCATGAATTTGATCAATCCTAGCTCTCTTTCTCTTGAGTTCTGAAACATCCACAGGATCGTCCACAATGCTTTGACAACATTCAGGTCATCACCTCTTGTACCTGCTCATCATTCCTTACCTAAGGGAAATACTGGGAACACAATTCAAGGAGCTGCCAAGATCAGAGAACACTGAGCACATTCAGTGTGGCACAGAAGCAAGGACACACTCCAGTGACTCCCTTGAGACACCTAACACTGCCCCTTGGATCTAGCTACAATAAGACTCAGCCTTGTATCTCCATGCCATTATAATCACTGCACTGAAATTCTGAAAGAAGAAAAGCACAAGGAAATGTTCATAAAACCCCGGTGAAGCACAACCTAAAACTACCTGAAAAAGTAGAGAACACTGGATATAAGAAGAGAGAGTCATCTGCTTCTCTTTGCATGCCTCCTGCCTCTTCTTTGGCTTGCCCTGATTTCATGTGAACACCAGGCTGGTGTTTATTTTCATTTGGGAACAATATAAGAAAGTCTCCTTAACTTCTAGAAAGCCACAGGAAAACAAAATGTCAGTGCTGTCAGGGAAGCACAGCTTTAGCACCTTTCAAATTGCAGGATGTCTGAGTCCATACAACTTAGGAGCGATGGGCAAAAGGCCAGCACTGGACTTTTCTGAGTTCATTTTTCATTTTTTTTTAAAACAAAATAATGCTGTTTTTGCCCCAGTTCTTGTATACTTTGACAAGTTAATACATGTACATAAAGAATTTCAATCATATTCACCTTCATTACATAATCTTGGCTCCCTCCATCTCCTAATGACCCCCTCTGCTTCCAGTAACCCCCCTTCTCCCTTCATGACTTTTGTTTTAGTTTGGTGATCCACTGAGTTTAACTATGGTTGTGAGCATGAGTACATTTTTTTTTTTTTAAACAGAGCCTACATCACTAAATGACAACAGTACTGAAAAGAAAATGACAGTGCTTCTCGTAACAATCATTAACAGACAATAATTCCTCAAGGAGGGTTAGGGCTTAGAACCCCTCCTCCACCCATGATGAAATATTGATGGGTTCAATCTTGTGTAGTATAAGAACCCACGGAAGCTCAGGCCTCCAGAATCTTTTGCTAGGACCTCGACCATCCCAATCACCATGAGGAAGAGGAAACTTGATGCAAACAGCAAGAGGCTTTAATGAAAGGTGGACGTTTGTACAAATGGCTCTCTCAGCATGCAGGCTAAAGAGCAGCCCTATCCCCCAGGCACAGGCATTTTTAAAGGCAAAAACCACAAGCTTAGGGAGGGGCATGACCAGAGTCATGGGTTCCTAGGAGGCCCTTTGTCTTGAGGAGAGGGCTGGGAATCAGATGGCCTCCTGATCCACAAGTTGTAAAATCTGCAGACCTCAGGATATGCTTATCTTGCTTGAGCAAATGGTAGTTATCTCTTTGTTTCATAGGGTCCCTTAATTGTTAATTATTGACACATTGGCCAGTGGGGCAATCTGTTTCCTCCATGAGCCCCTCGGGGAGGGTGGCCATCTGGGAATTCTTGGTACCCAGTTATCATATGGCCTTGTAAGCTGGTAAATTCTAGGCCCTAAGTCATAGTAGTGGCCTTAGTTTCTGGATTAGGCTGCCCTACATTCAGCTTGGAGAGTTTCCTTATCTGAGCTATATTTCTTTGCTAATTTTTAAGTCTTTCAGTAGGTCTTGTGTAGATAATCTTGGCTACTGTGAGTTCATGAGAGCAACAGCCAAGAAGCCGTGCTCAGAAGACAGAAATTCACAGCACCCTTCCTCATTCTCTGGCTCTCAAAGTCTTTCTGTTCCTCATTCCATTCAAGGTGTTTCTTGATCCTGGGAGGGGCAGAAGAGATGTCATCCCATTTAGAACCAAGAACAAAATTCTCAGCACCTGGCCAGTAGATTATTTGCATAAACTATTACCTACTACAAAAAGAAGCTTGTCTGACAAGGGCTGAGAGCAGAGCTGATTTCTGGGTATAAACTTAAGTAGTTAGAAAAAAATTTGATATGTCCATTCAGCAAAAGCAAAATGAACAAACAACAACAACAACAACAACAACAAAACATTAGTTGGTCTCTTTCTAGAGTCAATGACTTCTCTTCTTCTTGACCAGTTGTAAAGTGCCAGGCATGATTTTATGAGGCTAGAGAAAATTGATTTGTAAATTGATAATTTTTTTTGGCCTTGTAGAAAACCACTACTTTAATATTTCCTCTTGATTTTGGAAAGGTAAGTAAATGAAGTATATAATTCTATAGTTAGTTTTGTCAGAACTGAAAGATGCTTTCTCATAGCCCTGTCTCCCAAGTTGTGCATCTTATAATTGGCTGCACTTTCTGTCCAGTCATGTAAATGGAGTGCAGCCTGAACAAGGGGTCCTTGGTGGGAAGGTGTGTGAACTTGAAGTTTTGACTGAGGCATTTAATACCTAAGGTGTAAGGTTCTAGTCATATAAACTTTCTTGCAAATGCAAGGGGCACAATGAGTGATAACTTCTAATATTTCTACAATATCTAACATGTAGAGTTCCCAGTGAGTGATTTCTAGAAGACAGTCATGAGAACAGTGTGCAAGTTATGACACCTGGGACAACGAGCTAATGAGAGGGTAACAAAGTATTGATGGCATACATATTATCTATTTGTAATAGTATTAAGTATTACTTTTTAATCTTTAGTTCTTTATAGTCATGGAAACAATACAAAAAAGAAGAAAGAACTGAATATAGCTGTCTCCTTTACCTAAGCCACACAATGAAATTTAAAGGTAATATGCCACTTTTATCGTGCTGATAGTACATGATTTGGCGATTCTTTCTGAATGTAGATTTTAGTGTCTTATTAAAACAGAAGGATGAGAAGTGAAGATCAGAAAGTAGGAAGCAAACAAGGAAAGGGCTCTCTGTCTCAGAGAAACCAAGTCAACACAGGGTTGAAGAATGAATCTTTTCTGTGATGACAGAACCAAGGAGAACCAACTAGGTTCAGGGGCTAAAGACACCAGGGAAGAGAAGACTAAGGAAGACACTGAGGAGATGTAAGAGCCTGCTGAGACAGGAGAGGGAGAGGAGAGAGGCTGAACTAAGAAGACCAAGGTTTTTAGTCTTCCCATCCCACTGATTGCTTCAGGTAACTTGAGGTGAGGGATTCAGGGAGGGCTGGGAGGAATAATACATAGATTGAGGAGCAAGCAGAAATGTCTTGATGTACGGATATGAATATGCTATAGCCACATTGTTTCTTCATATGCAACAACTATTTTGCCAATGATTGACAGGACTAATGTTAAATTTACTCATTTATAGTTTGAAAATAAAATCCCTAAAATACTATCTACACTGGTTCTTTGAACTTTATAAAGCTCTCCCATTTTGATAGGTCTGTGGAATCAGAGGTATTAAGAGTCAACATCCCCACTTCACCAAGATGGACATAGAGTATCAAAATTTATCCAGATGTCAAAGAGCCTGAGCTGAGGAGAAATATGAGATATTTGAGCGAAAAAGGAATGCAGTTAATTTAGAAACTAGTTTTCATATTTTAAGGCCCTCTTTTATTTCTCTATTTTTATGAACTATATTTAAATTAACCCAGATTTGGAAAGGTGTCCCAGTGAATAATGAGGCCAAAGCTTTGGTGTGCTTAGCAGCCTCCCTGGGTGAGAGAAGGATGCTCACTAAATCTGTAGAGGAGGCTTAGAGGCTCAGGGAAGTTAAATACCATGTTTGAGAGCTTGTCATTAGCCTTATGTGTTTTGTGTCCCCTGGATTGAGGAGGCAGTATGTGAGTCTTCTACACACTCTTTCTCTGGGTGGCTCTAGGAGAGCTGTTCGTCATTTATGCTGAGAAGTGGTCTACAAATTCCATAGCAACTTTGGAGTACTTTCTGGACCTTTGAGGACTGAGGAACATTCTGCTATTTTTAAGCATACCACTTAGATAATATCAATAGATGTTTTTATAGAATATGCTGCATAAGTAAGAAAAAATGAACTTATTAAAACCCAAGTTAAACTAGTGCCAAAAACGTGAAAGAGTGAAATAACCCAAACCCACAGTTTTTAACAGAAGGGAGGATAGTATCTAAAATTGCTTTATTTTGGCAACAATGACAAAATAAAGAAAAATAAAGAAGAGGAATTAGAATTGGCAGGGACATGCTTGGGTTAAAACTCAAGGAGAATGTGCAGTGTACAACACTATCTGCACAGCACACAGCACATTCGTACCTAGGTTAAAAAAAAAAAAAAGACTAGAGGGAAAATGGCCAAAATTTTGGCAATTACAATGCTCAACTTCAAGTAGCAGGATTTTCCCTCTAGTGTTATTATTCTGTTTTGTATTTACCAATACAATTTAAGAATTATGTTATCTCTATAAGGAGAAGTAACTAAATCAAAGCTGTCATTGAAACCATTTGACCTGTGAGTGAGAGGCTGGGTTTTTGAAAGAAGCAAGGAACTTAAATCCTCAAGCCACTGAAATACCTGCTTGTCCAAGACTGTGAGCTTGTCCAAGACAAGAGAGATGGCTGAAGCACCGTGGAGCAGTCTTTGGGGCTTTCCTTCTCATCGCTGAGAAGTGCTACCCAAGTGTGCTTCATTCAATGCACTGTGGCCAAGCAGTGAGGGCGCTACAGTCACCTCAGCAGCCGCTACTCTGGAGCCACAACAGCACTGCAAATCCAATTACCCGGGACATAACTCTGAGCTAATAGATTTACTTCCTGCAATTTAGCATCTGCACTGGGTTTAAGGACGTGGTCACGTACATCATTCAAGAGTAAGACCACATCCCAAAGCCCCACATAGGCCCCTGAAGCTCTGCCATGCCTCCTCATGCTGCACCCAATCCAGCCCTCAGACTCCATTTCTAAGGAGAGTGAGAACAATATATTCAGCTTCAATTTGCTGAGAAGGAATGCCGTGTATTCTCTAATATTAATTCCTGAAGCACATTCAAAAACAATTTTTATTCTTGCCAAACTTTGGGCCTTTGAAAAGTATTAATGTAGACAGTCTTTGAAATATTGAGTTGGAAGCCATTTTAAGAATCCTAAACTTAGCAAGCCTGTAAAGGAGGTCTGAAGGCAAAGTAATGTTATCTTACCTGTTGAAATGTATATCAAGCTTCCAGTGGGGTGAGGGGCTCCGGCACCCCTGGGGAACTATGGATTTATGCATAGATTACATTGCATTCATTTAAAGCAGGGATGCTTTGTAGAAAGGGTCAGGGTTATTTGGGGAGCTTCTTTCTTATTCTAAAGTAGGTTTTGCTGACTCCAGTTCTGAAACATTTTCCTTCCAGGTTTAGATGTATATTCTTAGGATTCCTAAGCCATGAGAGAACAGTGAGGAGAGGCTTTGAAAGAGCATGATGGTGCTGTCATTTGCCTTTTGGAGATTTCATAGTTTTGAGTTTTGCTATCTTTTCATATCCAGCATGCAATGTGAATCCAGGGCTTCTTTTTAAGCTTGAGTGTTGCATTAATACACATTAGTGTTTTAAGCAGATAGATGAACACATTGGAAGCACGGTAGGTTCTAACACTGTAAAAGTGTTCAAGGGACAGGTAGCAATGCTTAGCTCCTGTTTTTATTTGTGTTTGTTTTACTGTTACAATTTTTCTGTTGGTTCAGTAAAGTAAGCGTCAGGGAGCCTCTGTTAAAACCTGGAGATTTTGAACTACGTTAGGAAGATTTTCTTTTTTTCTCATCTGATTGACTAGTTGTCTTGGTGTTCAAGTGCTTAGCAGAACTCTGTCAGACATCATATATCGAAGGTAACAACATCTCTACAGACTCCTTGCTCCTGTCCATAGTCCATCTTACCTTCCAAAATACAGAGTGGCTCATGTCATTGCTTGTACATCGTGGATAGCTCCCAACTGTCTACTGGATGAAAAGGCACCATCTTAACATGATGTTCAAGGCTCTTCCAGGTGGAGCATCAAGGCCCACTCTCCTCTAGTGTTAACCTTCCCTTCCACCATCCCTAAGCAGCAGAGGCAGAACCAAGAGGCTGCGTGGTCTGCAGCTAAGATGCTGTGCAGTGACCAGTGGTCCAGACAGAGAAGAGACAGGCTTAGTAGACCAGAACGTGGCATCTTATGCTAACAGCTAGAATAGAGAAGGGGATATGGGCAGTCTGGGCTTGCTGGGGGCACAGCCAAGACTAATTAACTGTTACCGGAAGTAGATGCTCAGTGAACACGAGGAGTAAGCAAAAGGCTGAAGCTGGAGAGGGCTGGAGAGATGTCCCCTTTCTTTGCCTCAGGAATCACTTCTGTGGCTGGCTTTTCAGAAACCACAAGCCTTCATGGAAGGCACAAGTGTGTCTGCCTCCTTTGAGAGGACCCAGACTCCCCTGCTCAGCTCCCTGCTCTGTCACCATAGGCTCTGTAACCTTTGTTAGGGAATTTTGTAGTTCTGCATCTCCTTTTTCCTAGCAGTTAACTGTGATGTGATTTATTAAAATAACTGAGGATTGCTTAGAAACCCATTAAGAAGTTTTGGAAGGACTGATTAAAGTGAGCCATTTGAGTAAGGCTTGTGTAACCTGAGTTATGACAACGCTATGATTTTAACTTTTTTGTCTGTTTTGGAAATAAGAAAGCAGAATTAGACTAGTATAATGATGAGGGTGACTCAGCAGTCCAAGCGGTGAGCATTTCCTCTGTTAGCATTGAAAGGTTCAGGTATTATGCTGGCCTGCCCCTGTTACCTGGTGGAACAGGCAGTACCCTGGTCAGCCCAAGGTTCCATGGGAACTAAATCTGCACGCAGGTGCAGAGGACCCCTTTAAAAGACAGGTCCCTGCCCATTCACGCTCTCTGTTTCCTCTCTCTGTTTCTGCTCTGTTTCCTCTCAGCTTCCTTTTTACTCTCTCTCTCACCTATGCGCTCTCTTTGGCGACCGGCCATGGAGGTCAGCCATTTACCCCTGTTCCTCTTCTTAGTCTCCCTACTCTGCCGGGCCTCATAATAAACTTATAGTCAATATGTCTCTTGTCTCAGCATTTCTCTTTTCTTCTTTTTAAACAAAACAATAACAAGCATACTAATTCCGACATCCTAGAAGTTGCTCTTCAATCATGGGCAAACCTCTATGACTAGTCCCCCTGGTTATCAAGAGGGACTCTGCAAACAGAACACCATCTAGGTGCTGTATTAGTTATTTCTTCATTACTGTGACTGAATACCTGAAACAATGCAAGGCGGCAAAGGTTTCTTTGGGTTCATGCTTTTATGGGGCTTGGGTGGTGGTTGCCTGGGCCTGCGTGCTTGGACAGAAAGAACATCATGGATGCAAGACCATATGACAGTAGGAACATGTAACAGCAGATTCTTCATTTTAAGGTAGATAAGAGAGTTGGGGGGGGGAGGAAGAGGCAGGAGAGAGATGGGGGAGGGAGAGGGAATAAACCAGAAAGGACCAAGGCATGATACAATCCTAAGGACACACCCTCAGTCATCTACTTCCTCTAACTAGGTCCAGCTTTCTCCCTTTTACTGCCTCCAAACAATGCCCTCATGATATAGACCCATCATCTTCTCCTTTACCTTAGGTCAGAGCTCACAGGGTCTAATCATCTCTAGAAAAGACATGCTTTACCAATCTCATCACTTTTTTTTTTCAGTCCAATCAAGTTGATAATCAAGATTAACCAAAACAGCTACTTAGCAGCATGGAATCAACCCCTCCCCAACACATCTTTTTATAAGGCTTAAAATATCAAATAGGAGCGTTTCCCAAGATCTGACCTAGAGAAAAGTCCTACTATAGTGAGGAGGGAGCTGAGGATGAGAAAAGACCTTTTATGTGTTCATCTCTATCCATGTACCTTTCCTGCTAGTTTACAAGAAAGAACGGTATGAGTCTTAAGCACTAACAATATAGTAGGTGTCCAGCTGTCCCATGGATGGGGAGTTTGTTACTGTTGCTGCTGTGGCTTTTCTTCATGACTCAGAGGTCAGGAGAATGAGCACTATGAAGAGATGGGCATGTAAAATGGTGAAGAGCATAACTCTAGAGAAAAAGAACAAAGCCTGAAGGAGACTATGTATGTCTAAAGATGAGGAAGGAAGAGCCTGGACCAATAGTGAGGGACAGACCTTTAGATGAGGTGACTCTGTGTGTGCCACTGATTCCTTTCTTTTACAGCATCTTGAGGGTCAGAAACAGCATCCTTTCAAGGTGGGGAATACCTTCTGGAAGGAATTAGCATCTCCTGGCCTGACCCATACCATCAATGAAAGAGTCAGGAAAAATAATTCAACTTAAAAAGTATAAAAACCCAGGGGACAGGGAAATGGCAGAGAGGATTTCTTAATTCATCTACACCATATTGACCCTATTTCTACTAAAAATTGCTATGCGTCCCTCTCAGAGTTTGGATCAAGCAAGGGCATTGGGCTGTTTTATTTAGAAATGTCATCTTGTGAGGACAGGTGTGAATTGGAAGATCCAGTGTTTTTGTCTTTGTTTTGAATGGCTTTGGGGCAGGATGAAAAGGAGGGGGAGATTGTGGGGGCACAGGAAGGGAGAGCAGCCTCTCATCTCTCACTAACAGAAATACAAGAATCCCAGAATAACCTACAGTATTTACCGTGAAGGGCTTTAACATAGAAATAATATTTCCTTCCTATATAGACAGTTTATGTTAAAGTAACAATAAATGAGGCTGAGATACCTGACTCCTTGAAGATCCCATACCCATGCTGGGGATGTCTTGTTTTCTGCAACTTCTGCATGCCACAGACATGTGTCACATGTGCCTTGTCTTCCCTTAGGGCCTTTGTGCTTAAAGATGTATTAAAATACCTCTGTTTAACTCCAACTCAGCTTTACCAAATGCCTTGGCCTGAGTAAAGGTCGCTGTCTGAGGGAAATCCTCAGACTGCTGAGGGTGACAGTGGAGAGCTGTACCTCCTGTCTTTGTCTGCACCCCCCCCAAAAAAAAAAACAAAAACACTGACAACTTTATTTACTGGGTGAAAATAAAAACCCAGCAGGGCAGGAATATTTAATTCTAAGAAGGTGAAAGTAAAACTTAAGAAAGATAAGAGAGTAGAGGTCATAATTCATAATTTTCCATTGCAAAGACTCTGGTCATGAATGATTATTAACCTCTTAGGGAAGCCAGAGTATTTTGTGAAGGCTTTATATTTATATACATTTATACAGTATTTATAAAGTCATTTATTCTACATTTAAAGGGGAACCATTCTTAACTGGAAGTCTAGGATGATTAGGTACTGTGTTTGATGCTGTATTTCTAATAAGATTTCTAACAGAAAATCTAAAAGGAGTGTCTTCATTTTGTCTCGGAATCTCTGATGAGAGGAAGGGATATAGTCTAGGTGACTCCAGCAGGGAGGAGTGACAGCAAGGTCTCCCTGGGTGGTATCTGCCTAGAATTTCAGCTATGTTCTTAGGACTGGGTCTGTATTATCACAGCCTTCATTCACTGAGTTTGCAAGGTGTCCTATGCTGGGAGAAGGTAATAAATATCTGTGTTTGTGGCATCCAGAGGGCTGGGTCAGTAAACGAGAAGAGGCTGAAGTGTCTGGATTCTGGCTAGCGGAACGCTCAGGTATAACTGGCAAGCCGGGAAGGTGAAACTTTGGTCAAACAGAAAGTATGTGTGTACCTTTTCTCAATTTCGCCCAGATTTTGAGACCATTATTCAAATAGTTGTTGCAAACACTGTGGAGGAAGACAGGAACCAGACAGCTCTGAAGGGCTGCCTCTGGCCTCTTGCTGAGCTGTCAGCCTGTTCATCCTACAGGGTGTTATTCTGCTCTAACACAGCTGCAGGTTGCTAGCTACTGTATTTGAACTCTCTGAGAAATCGCCATACTATAGATTCACCTCTGTCAACCATTTTCTTTTAATAGTTTAAATATTATTCATGGCATAAAACAATCCAATTATAGATCAGAAGCTTGAGCTTCGATGTTTAATTATAATCCTGACACTGGAGCTCAGGACAAACAAAACAAAACAACAACCCCAAAAAAGAGCCACACTGGACATTGCCAATTTCAGCACATGGGGAGTTGAGACAAGAGGATTGTCACAGTGTTCCAGGTGAGTTCCATGGGGGTAAATAGTGAGACCCTGTTACCAAACAAACAAACAAATAAACAAGGGGAAAAGAAAACAACCAAAGCAAAAGTGCATGAGCACACTGTTTGTTAGGAAACCTGTGTAAACTAATCTATGAAAACTTCAGTCCTTACAACCCTATTCATGTATCTATTTGGTGAGTGTAGTCACCTCCTATGTGTGGGTCACATAGCCATCAATTCAATCAACTACAGTTCAAAAGTATTTGAAATAAAAAAAAAAACATTGCATATGTTGTGGCATATACAGACCCTTTCCTAAATACCACATAGCCTGGCAATTATTTACACAGCATTTGTGAGGTATTGGGAATCATGAGTAATACAGAGATGATTTAACATCTAGTGGGGAGCATGCCTAGGCTATATGCCAACACTGTATCACTTCACAAAAGGGGTTGGGGCATCTACAACCCTTGGTGTCTGCAGGTGTGTGTCTCAGGAACTAAGGGATGAGTCTACAGTGGTTTCTGGTGTCAGGATGTAAAGGCTATCTTTATTCTTATTAATGAGTGTGGTTTCCATCCCGGCCTCATCTTGAGCATTCTGCTTTTGCTCAGCTTCTGAGATTTTAAAACCTTCATTCTTGAGAAATGTCAACCACATTTTCACCCTTCCTCCCTCCTGATTCTGCTCCTTGCTCTCTGGGGACTCTGGTAAACACAGCAGGATTTTGTTTACTCGGGCTGCCTCGAAAGAGTGGTGAGGACATCTTTGTATGATTTTGCATTCAGATGGAGGATGAAGAGATTAAAACCATGGGCAGACACAGTGTATCTGTTCGTCGGCTGGAGGTGGCCCTGACTCGAGTATGACACAAAGCATGGAGTAACCAACCCAAAAAGACCTGGACCTGGTGGGTCCAGAAAGAACCCACCAGGCAGTTACTGGGGTCCATCTTGCCTCCTCTGTGTTCTCTCATTCTCTAGATGATAAAATATATGGAAAAAAATAGAAAAGGCAACAATGAGTGATCTAGCTAATTGTTAGCATATGTGACACGAGCCATTTTAATGAAGAGTTACATCAAATCCACTGGGGGGGAGCTTTTTAAAAGATAAAAAGCTGGGGTGATGGCTCAGCTGCTAAAAGCCATCCTGGTGAAGGCACCTACTGCTATGCCTGATGATCCAGGCCCACCTCATGGAAGGAGAGAACTCACTCTTGGAGTTGTCTTCTGACTTCTCCATGTGTGCTCTGGGTTATGCACACACATACGAATACACATACAGAAGTATTTATGTGTCACAGCCTTCAAAGCATGAAAGTGGTCCAGGACTCTCCAAGGCATCTGCAGAGAGTCTGGAGGGAAGGAGGTAGGATTGTCTAGACTGTCAAGTGAAGCCATGCTTTGCCTCTGTGTTCATTCTCATGAATATAGTCCAGTAGAGGCTTCCAGAGACTGCATATCCTCCCAACCTGATGTCCGTTGACAGACTTCAGCTGCCTTCTATTAAATCTAGCAATAGATTTGCAAATATGTAAACCAGAAGGTGTTGCTTATGTTAATGTGGTATGTTCATTATTGTTTCTTGAAATAAGTTACCTAACACCTTTAAATCATCATTAAAAATTTCTAATTCAGTAACATTGATCACTGAAATTATCCCTATACTGGTAGACATTTAACAGTTGGCAGTGTTGGGGAGTGGGAGAAGCCTGACAGGTGGTGTCAACTGACTGTATAGTGTGAACACACCTGGTATGTCCTCAGGTTGTTGCTAAACCAGAGTTGACAGTCAATTCCACCTAGCTCCCCTGAACACAATTCACAAAAACCAAGTTCTTGGTGGGAACCTCAGTAACTTCTAAAACTGTGAAGAACCCTTGTTTCTCAAAGCTTGTGAACTTGCCAGGGCAGGTGGCATACCAACTTTAATCCCAGCATTCCAGAGACAGCAGGGAGAGCTCTGTGAGTTCCAGTAGAGGTTTTCTTGTCTACATAATGAGGCCCTATCTCAAACAACAAACAAACAAAAACAAAACAAAATGAAAACAAATTAAAGCCAAAACAAAACAAAACATAAAACCCCCACAAAACCCAACTGTTTTAGTTTATCTTCTCCTGCTGTGATAAACAATTCTGATCAAAAGCAATGTGGGGAGGAAAATGTTTACTTGACTTATCATCCCCCATCATGGCTCATCCCTGAGAGAAGTAGGGGCAGGAACTCAACCAGGAACTTGGAGGTAGGAACTGAAGCAGAAACCATGAGGAAATGCTGCTTGCTGGCTTGTTCTGCATAGCCTGCTCAGGCTGCTTTCTTATACCATCCAGGCCCACCTGCCTACAGGTGATGCCACCCACAGTGGGATAGGCCCTCCCACATCAATCAGTAATAATAATAATAATAATAATAATAATAATAATAATAATAGTAAGCCCTACAGACTTGCCTACAGGCCAGTATGATGGAAGCTTGTGTCACATTGACAAAAAAAAAAAAAAAAAAAAAAAAAATCTAAACAGCCAGTCAGCCCACCAACCATCCAATCAACCATGCTTGAGAACTTCCAGTATATAGTATAATCACATTTTTGTTTTCAAATGCAATTGCATAGAAAAATTCTGTGACAACATATCAGTTATCCCTCTACTGAAAAAAAAAACTATATGTACTAGTAGCAGTTGTTTCTATAGAAAAAAAAAAAAACCCTTAGGTTTTCATCTATAAACTGTTGAGGGCTTGAATTTTTAGAAAGCATGAAAGTCACAAAAAGATGGAAAGGAAAAGACATGTATTTCAATCTATTGTTTGGAGATCTCTGGGCTTTGCTTTCCCAGTAGATACTATGGGCTCCTGTGAGAAACAGGATTTCTTCCAGCCCCATAACTCAGAGTCCAGTGATATTCTCACCCATTCTGGCTCATTCCTCTATAAGGATGCTCGGTCTTTATCTCCTGTCCTGTGTGAGGCCCCCATCTGCCATTCCACTACCTTCCCAGTGCCTTTTAATTTTTACATCTAGTTGGTGCTAAGGTCTCCACTCAAGGACCCCTCTGACTTCCACAAAGTGAGACTTCCTTTTCAATATGCCCACGAAGGACCAGGTGACTCTAGCTCATATACCCTCTATAGTCTCCAGTGACAGCTGAGCCATGTGATCATTACTCCCAGGCTCCTGTGGGCCTGAGCTTCATAGAAGAGAACACAGAGGCTCATCTGTTCCTACCATAAATACATGAGTACTGGCCTACACTGGACAAATGGCTGGGTACTGTAAAACATCGGCCAAGAAATAGACCATGGCCTTGTTCTTATGGTGCCATGATTCCAGAGCTTATAGTCACCAGACCCTTACTCCATGATACACACTGGTGTACCCCAGATCTAGGCTGAGAAACCAGGTCTTCTAGGTGGGTTCCCTCCCCACCCTTTTCTGCCTTGTCAGGTGCTGAGGTAGCTGAAGACTGGCCTTAGGACGCTAATGCAGCATTTGTATATCTGAGTTCTGGAATGAATATGTCTATGGATCCAATCCAGTTGAAGGTGCCTTGAAAGGATGAATGTGCTAAGTTATGGAGATTGTATTGCTGAGGCTAAAATGATTGAAATAGTCAGATGAGCAAAGCATAGCAAAGTGACCTTTGTTGTGGTGGAGACCTATAGTTGTGAAAAAAATGGCCACAGCTTTAAATATCATATCTTTGAGTCATTTGGAGGTGAAGGAATTAAAAAAAACAAACTGTGTCTGAGAGTGGGAGAAAGGAACTCAAATAGGCCATTTCTGTGAATGCATCTCGGTGAGAGAAAGGTCTTTGTAGCTAGAGTGAAATGGCATTTCTTTGTTAATGAGGTGAACGTTTAAGAAGTTATTATGTATATTTTTCAAAAAATAATAATGTAGATCTCTCTGTAATGCACTAAGTGGCTGGGTGCAATCCACATAACCCATTGTCTAAAATATAATACAAACTCTAACATAAGCACCTATGAATAAATCGAATCATACTGTACAAGTCAGAATAATTCACAAAGCCACGGTAAATACTTTTCTTATTAGAGATTTCATATAGTTACAATCAGAGCATAATAATCACTTTGCCCAGATTCACTCACAAACAGTTCTATTTATGAGAAAAACCCCACACTGTCAATGTTGAAAATTAGTTCAGTTATCATGTAATGCATAGGGAATCAAGCCTAGCTCACAGGAATTAAGCCTGATAATATTTCAGGGTTCAGAAGGATGTATAATAAGAAAAGGCACATAGGTTCTTATCGAATTTTTTAAATAAAGTCTAAAATGACTTCAAATGACACATGTCTTCCATTCAGCAGAACCACATACATGGCATGGCTTTTGAAGTCTGACTGTGAAATGTGAATATTTTATAGATTTTTTTAAAAATCAAAATGGTCATTCTGGAGTCTGAGCTTGCTGAGGAAACTGCTGTCTCCCACAGCACTCTGCATCAGACATCTCCAGGAGCACTGTGGTGCCCCTCCCCAGGTCAGGACCTAATGCTCATGGGATGCCAGTGGCAGGAGCCTCTTAACAGGATGAACTTGGCTCATGTTAAGTTCTGCAGTATTTTGGCCCTGTTTCTGCTTACTCTCAGAAAAGAGCAACAGTACAGAGCTGGGGGCCTGGAACCTACCCAAGTCCTATGTGCGGACTGAAGGGTATCTTTGTTGGCCTACGGGGTCATTGGGTCCACATATGAAAACACTGGTCAGTGAGTTTTGATACAGAATAATGAGAGGAGAAAAATGTCTTGAGAGTAATGACATTCATTTGCCTTGACCTTCCCTTTAAGTCACCATCCTTACTAAAGTCCCAGGGAGGCTAACATTTTGTTTAAAACACTTCATAAAGTCAGGTTGTTTTGTTTGTTTTTTTGTTTGTTTGTTTGTTTGTTTTTGTGCTTTGTAGCATAAGCTGAAACTCTGAATGCAATGTCAAATCCGGGATCTTCTTTTCAAATTCCTGGGTTGAGGTAATAGAAAAGGATAGAAACTGTTGCGTTGATCCCATCGCTCATCAGATCATCTGTGGCAACAATAGAAAAGCAGCCACCTTTCTTTTGAAAGACAGATCTGATTCCAGCCCCTGGAGGTCATCACGCTCATGATGACTTGTGACAGAGGAGCCACTCAGAAGGGATAGATTGCTCATATGTACTTACAGCACTGACAAGGTGACCAGTATAAGGTACACACACACCGCAGGAGAGATCTACATTATTTTATGTATATATGTTTTTAATATATGTAAAACTGAGCCATTTATGAACACAGAGATTAGAGAACATCTTAAAAAGAGCTTAAAATACTAACGTTCTGTCATGGAATTGGGATAATTTTCATATCACAAAATGTGCTAGCACAAATTGTTTCTCAGCAGAAAGATAAGTACGAAAAGTAGAAACCTTGATCCGGCTACATTCTATTGATCTCAGCCAATGATACTTGGGAAGTGTATTTCCATGCCCAGCTGGACATTATTAGTAAATTTGCATCCTTTAAAAATTGTATCTTTTTTAACATTGGAGATCACTGAGTGACTTTTCTTAGATTTACTAAATTTGATTTTGGAAATAGGGGTTTCTTTATTTATTATCAAGTCCTTGAATACATTCCTTTGGTGATAATGGGGCTTCAGGGTGCTTATAACTTACCAGGCAAAGGTGCGATTCATTGAACGCAAAAAAATATCTTGAGAATGAGGGCTCTTGAGAATGTTAAAGATTCTCAAATATGCAACACAAAGTTACAGAATACTTGCACATGAATTATAACCTCAAATACACATTTGATTCTTCATTGAACATTTACATCATTATATATAAAATGTGCTATTTTTATGTGGTTCTGAAGAAATCATCAAGTGGGCCTTAGTTTTTAGGGAACAGCCGTGGGCCACTGTGTCCTAATTCACAAAAGGACAGAATGCTAATTGCAATCATTGTCTGTGCTTAGATGATGAAATTGCAGATTAGATTTCAGTCTCTGTAGCTTCAAGAGTACTGAATCCAAGAAATGTGGTTTGCTGGGGTGCCAGATAGTTTTAGGTGAATGGACACATTTTATCATTTTCTAGGATTAGTAAGTGAGCATAGTATATGATAAAAACTGGTCTTTGAAGACTCTTCACTTTCATTCACAAACTAGAGATGGAGGTGGATGTTATCGGTGGGAAAGCACTGGACTTAGAATTGGTTCCAATCTGTTTCTTTCCCATGTTTCTACTTACTGGAGTTTCACGTGATGATCATTTTGCTCACATTCCAGTTTCCTGTTTGGTAAACAAGAGCTACAAACAGCGGGTAGGTCAGTGGCTGATGTCACAAGGTAAGGATGTCAATTTTCATTAAACTATCACAGACAGTGAATGACAAATATTCAACAAATACTAATCAATTGAATATTTTACAAAGTTAGGGTAGATAAAAACAGATTTATTTATTTTTTTGTAGTAGGACAGTTTCATGTGCTGCGATTTCTACAGTGAATCTGTGGCTTATCTGGGGAGCCTCTGTGTGAGTTCTGAGTAAGTGGGCAAGTCACCTTGAAAAGGAACCTGTGAGATTGGGCTTTGGCAGCAGAATTGCTTTTCCAGAGCTGAGAACTGTAGAATTCTAATTTTGGCGATGTCTTGGAGTCACCCCACCTACAAAAATATATGCATTTATACAAACACTCAAATCTTGGTGTCTCTTACTCTCCACCTACTCACACAGAATATAAAATCCCTGGCAGTTTTCTTTTTTTCTTAAGTATTTATAGAAACCCTGAGGGAGGAGTTCCTTATTGACTCTAGTGTCCCCTTAATCACTGCTGCTGGGGTGTTGCCCCTGCCAGGGGACTTAGAATCCTGTTGCTGAGGCTGCACTGCAGACCCAATAAGTCAGAATCTTTGAGGACATACCAAACAGGTTTTTAAAAACTCTCTGTGTGTTTTCATCATGCAGCCTGGTTTGAGGATCACCATCCAAAGCCCACCAGCATACAGCTGCTTCTTACCAACACAGACATTTTTACTTGATTCTCTGGCTCAAAACCCTCTCCACCTTCCAACTAACAGGATTCCATGCAGTGCCTTGTGCCTTCTAGTTTCTTCCCTCAGTTACTCTTTAGAATTACTTAAGTAAGAATTTAAAATGCTACAGCCATGCCCTAGTCTAGACTAAATAAATCATAAGTCCTGGGCATGAGGTTCAGGTACCTGGGTTTTATGAACAACATTTTTGATGTATATTGCTTTAACAGTCTCTGAGAGAGTTGAGATAGCCTCTCTCATGAGTGTGCCATCGCCTGCCTCTGTGCTCTGGTGGTATCCTCCCCGACACAGAGCTGAAGCTAGCCCCAGCTTGCCCAGATTTCACCTCAGGCTGCCACCCACACTAATCATGATTTGTCACCTGCAATTCCAGGACTGTCTCAGTTTTGGGGGCTACCAGATATTTCTGCTACTGGCATCTTAAGCCATATTTTCCTGCCTCTTTGTCATTGGCATGTATGGGTCTTTCTAATATTTTTTTTTCAAAAAAAGCTTTGTGTGAAAAGACAAACATGGTATGTACTCACTCAAATATGGATTTTAGACATAGAGCAAAGAATTACCAGGCCTACAATCCACACCGCCAGAGAAGCTAGTAAACAAGGAGGACCCTAAGAGAGACATATGTGGTCACTCGGAGAAGAGGAAAGGCACAAGATCTCCTGAGCAAATTGGGAGCATGGGGGAGGGGAGAGGGAGCTAGGAAAATGAGAATGGGAGAAGAGGAGGGGTGAGGAGGACATGAGGGAACAGGAAGGTTGAGTTGGGGGAAGAATAGAGGAGAGCAAGATAAGAGATACCATAACAGAGGGAGCCATTATAGGTTTCAAGAGAAATCAGGCACTAGGGAAATGTCTGGAGATCTACAAGGATGACACCAACTAACAACCTAAGCAACAGAGGGGAGGCTACCTTAAATGCCCTCCTCTGACAATGAGATTGATGACTAATTTATATGCCATCCTATAGCCTTCATCCAGAAGCTGATGGAAGTAGAAGCAGACACCCACAGCTAAACATTGAACTGAACTGGAATCCAGTTGCAGAGAAGGAGGAGTGATGAGCAAAGGGGTCCAGACCAGGCTGGTGAAACCCACAGAAACAGCTGACCTGAACAAGGGGAAGCTCTTGGTCCCCAGACTGATAGCTGGGAAACCAGCATGGGACTGATCCAGACCCCATGAACGTGGGTGTCAGTGAGGAGGTCTCAGAAATCTGTGGGGCCTCTTGCAGTAGACCAGTACTTATCCCTAGCATAGGAATGGACTTTGGGAGCCCATTCCACATAGAGGGATACTCCCTGAGCCTAGACACACAGGATTGGGAGTAGGCCCTATCTCAAAGGATATGACAGACTGAAGATCCTCTATTGAAGGCCTCACCTTCCCTGGGGAGCAGAAATGGTATGGGATAGGTAGGGTATTAGTTGGGGGGGGAAGTGAGGGTGGGGTTGGGGGGAAGGAGGATGGGAGGGAGAGGGAACTGGGATTGACATGTAAAACAATCTCATTTCTAATTTAAATTAAAAAATGGAGAAAAAAGCTTTGTGTATGTGTGTGTGTGTGTGTGTGTGTGTGTGTGTGTGTGTGTGTGTGTGTATTTATTTATTTCTGTGTTTTTTTTTTTCTCTAGCACCCTGAGAAGAGGATCAGCTGCCATTAGGGATACCCTCTCTCTTGCCTCTATTCCCATCCTATCCCCTGTTTCAAGTTTCAGTGTTCTTATAGTGCAGGCATGCCGGCAGGTGGGTGAGCTGGGGTGGTCTAGTTCATCCCACAAGAGGAGGCCGGCCCTCAACTTCTGCCATTTTCTTTTCCATTCATAGGGATTTGCCTCCCAGAGCTTGTTTGTTTACATATTCATTTATAAATACCTGAATCCCAATTATTAATAAAATCCAGATTCCTTCCCCTTGGGTGGCCTAGAACTCTGGCAGTCACCAGGTGGGTCTGAACACATTGTACTGCTCATGGACATTCTAGAGACTTTAATTGATGTTTAGTGCCTTTAGTGTAGAGAAACCCCTCAAAAAGTGCCACAGTCACCATGCTGTTACATCGGAACTCTACAAAACAGCACGTTCATTCTGAGAAACATCCAGTAGGAATTTTAAGGGAAAGAAATGTTCCCTTAAAAATCAGCCTGCTTTCATCTGGATGGCCTCAAACTTTCCATTCTTCAAATACTTAGATGAAACAGAAGTCTCATATAAACCTCAACATTGTGCTCTAAGAGCAAGACTAAAGGCAAACAATAAATCAGTGGAGAGGGGAAGAATGATGGTGTTTTCTCTAGGAGGTTGCTATAAATTATTAATTTATGCCAGAAATGAGTACAGACAGTGTCATCAAAATGAATCAGTCTGATATCAGCCTGCAGACCACCAGTCAAGAAAGAATACCTGCATTAGCTCATAAAAAGTTAAGACGTAATTTCTCTTCTGGCTCTAGAGAAGACCCCGTGTAGAGAACTTGCCATTAGCGATCCAGAAAGCTGCTGTGTTAGAGATCTCAGAACCCCTCCTGGCTTGTCTGTTCCTAGTGCTCAGTATGTCTGCCCCATCCTGTGCCAGAGCCTCACAGCATCATAGGCACAGTCTGCAAAGCAGAGCAAAATGTCACCTTTCTGGGATTCCAAAGTAAACTACCCAGAGGGACACACCATGACCCTGTTTCCTGGGTCTCTGGGGAAGAACAGTCAAGTGAACATAGGCTCTTACAGTGATGACAAGATCAAAATTTCTTTTCCACTAAATAAAACCATCTTTTTTGATATGGCATCTGTTCCCTTCTACTACTTCTTTGAATGTTTAATTCGATCAGAACAAGGCACAGTATGAAAAGAGGGGAGAAGCATGTCTTAGTGAATAGTTTTAACAACTTGGAACAAAAAGAAAACGTACCAGCCACAGCTCACTACCTGGCTCTCATCCTGAAGCAGGTCCACCACCATGGGTAGTCTCCTCTCTTTCAAGACCAGATGGGATTCCAACCTCCTCAGCCCCAACCCCAGTGTCATCCAGCACAGTTGCTTTAGTGACCTTCATAAATCCAAATTCCCTTTCAGATAGTCTATTCAGAGCTCCAGAGCATATTTCCATGGAAAGGATGACTTGGGATTTTTGAGTAACAGTTCTAGAAGCAATTCAGTTTCTTTCTTGAAGGAATAAGAAAGAGACATTCTGTTAATTGCATTCTCTATGTCCTTCAAGGCCATCAAGGAAATGGCAGCCTGAAATTTGGCCACAAATTCTTAATAAACACACACTTGGGCATATGCATTCATCCTTGATGTTTTCTGTGCTGAATCAATAAAATTTAATTAAAGTGTGTAGAAAAATTACAGTCATTTCCATTTATCATCCTCAAATGCTATTATGATACTAAAGCCCTTCATACCTGTACCTATAAGCAGGATGATAGAAGTATAATGGGCCATTAAAGGGGTTATGCCACTACCATCCTTAGAAATTTTAGGATAATAATGGGTAACCATCTGTCTTGAATGTCATCAAAGTAGGGACCAGGACAGTTGATGGATTAGACTCTATTCAGATACATTTTTTCTCATTTTGCATGGAATCAGACATAATCATACGAGAGTATGGGTCATAAATATTTATAGGTTGCTATTTAAGTATTGATGATGGTATTTTTTGTTGTCTAAAGGTGAAAAGAGAGATGGATGGATGGCAAGGTGTGTGTGTGTGTGTGTGTGTGTGTGTGTGTGTGTGTGTGTGTGTGTGTGTAACCTAAAGGTTTACCTTCAAAGCCCACCGAGCTCATCTTCTGGCTTTAAATCTGGAAATTCCCAGCTACCATGGTATGCTATGTATTATCAACAAACACAGATGTGAGGTTAACAGACCAGTAAAGATCATTGGAGCAATTACAATCTGACCATAGTTTTGCCGGAGGGGGGAAAATATTTACATGAAAAGATTTCAAGGGGAAATATGGCTCCTGGTGCATGCCTCATTTATCTTTCTTCTCCTGTCCCCTGGGATCCAGTGCTCAGGATTCAGAGGGAATTCACTGGGACTTCAAATGGTCATCCGTGGCCCCTGTTTTCCTGTGGAGTAAAGCTTCTGGACTAGGGGTTCACAGACATTCTGGGCACTGAAAGTACAGTACAGTGTGTTCTTGCCTTGATGTGGGAGCCTCGCTGTCATTAGCATTTGAAAGGGAACACTTATTAGCCAAACTACTAAATGTCCTTTATACAACATAATGAGTTTCATTGAAAAGAGTCACCAGCTCAGCTACAGAGAAATTTAAACACTTTGCCATCGGTTATAAACTCAGCCCTTCTGGGATAATATTTTAAAGGTATTTTGAATGGAGAGAAGAAGAAAAGTGGTAGAAATCTTGACAAAAGAAATGCAATTAGAGTGAAAAATAAAGGCAATTCTATGCTTTCCGTAGATATCTTTGATCTTTTCGGAAGTCAGGGAAGCATGGGCATTGTTGCTCTCCTCTCTCCCTCTCTCCCTCCACTGTCTCAGAACAGGTAACAGGCATGAAACGTGACGGCTTTTGTTAATGTGTTGGAGGGGGAAGAGTGCACAAAACCATAATCCAAAACCACTGTGATGCAAATCAATAAGGCAGAGACACGCTGCAGGAAACATGGCAAGTAATAGAACTGCACTTGCTCTTCCTTTCAATGCCTCAGGATTACCCTAGACATTAGCCTTATGAATCCAACTCATTAAATGTAAATTAATGCAAGATATCAGAATTAAAGAAGCATTAATTAGCACATATTGTTTCTCCTTTCTAACTTTTATCTTGGAATGTTCATGGTCATAATCCAGTCATTCATTAATTTACTTATTAATTCAGTAAGATTTTATTGAACTCCCAAGTCCAAGGCAAAAGCCAAATGATAAATTTCCACAAACATCTCTTATAGACCAAACAACCTCAGAGATGAGAGCCTAGAGTCTTGAAATGCAGCAGTGAATTCAGTAGTATTTGTATGAATGGCTTAATAGAAGGAAATGCAGTGTTAAGATCAATAACCACGTTGCTCATAACTAACCCTTAAAACTTTCCTCAATAGTGTCGTCCATCTGATTATCATCACCACTTGGTCTGAATGCCTTAAGCAATCATCAGCCTAATTGGATAGAGTTCTCCAAAACAGCCCAGTGAGGGCTACAAGGTCCCTCTCAACTCACCTCCCTGTATTATTTCTCTCCCACGTGCTTCATCTCTGCTCTACACTGGCAGCCAGATGTACCTTCTCTCTACTTTGACTCTGTGTTTTAGGGACTTCTGCTGCTTTTTCTTCCTGTGTTATGCTCTTAATTACTTAATTGTCTTTGCTTTTAGGACCTATATACCCGCATGGTGATCTCCTGATTACCATCAGAACCAAACTCCAAGCCCCCAAGTCCAAGGTTTTCTTCTCAGGGTCACCTCGTTTTTGGTAAGCCATTTAATCGTCTGGATCTAAGGGCATGTTGGGCCTCTCTTCCATATTAACACTTGCCCCAGTGGAGGATGCAACCACCTCCATATATAGGTCTGTGCTCTATTAGGAACTCCTAAGGGGATATCACTGTCTTGTTTACCTTTGTTTACCAGCCTTCCATCATGTCTGCCTTGCAACCACGGTCATGCTTAGTACATGCTCAGAACATGCTTAAAATGAAAAACACCTGGAAAGTCTTTTGCTCATGTCCTGAGATGCTGTGTGCTGGTGGTGTGACATTTATCCTATCTGCCACGGACACAGGCAGTCTTTGGAAAAGACATCGCAACCACTCACTTTGGTTCAAGCTGAGAATTTTTCCACAGAGAACCGTCCGATTCTCAGTGTGAAATTTTTCTTCCCAGTAGGACTAATGATGTTATTTTTGATTGCCTCAATCATGAATTTAATTTGACAATTTGAGGCCCTCATCACATCTCCATGAATTATCATTTTTAAGCAAGTTATCCACCCCCAACTGTAGTTTAAGAGAAGGAACCAAGTATGTACCTCGTGCTCAGTGTTTGACAGAATATTAGGTTTGGAACATGTTTGACAACACATTTAGTTCATTTTAAAGGGAGCGAACTGAAGGTCACACGGGCAAAGTATCCAGGGTCCTGCCATTAGCAGCAGAGGCAGTCAAATGTTCTGTCACCGTATCTCCCTGCTTCTCTCATATTCCAAATCCTTTATTTGCCTTCTCTTGCAAAGTCATGCATAGCACATTCAATTTGGCTCCCATTGTCTCTTTTTATTGGAAATTTAAATTTGGATTTGCATTGCTGCTTTCCCATTCAATGGCAATAAACACTAAAAATATCATGGGGGTGGAGGAAATAAAATAAGCATCTGGAAAGAATGCTATAACGAAGGTGCTATTGTCTGCCCATAAATACTTGACAAGGACTCTGGCTTTTCAAAAGCAAATGCATGATATGTCCAGCCCTACTGCATTTCAGTTCAGAAGGGAAAATGAACCCAAACTGGTAGATGTTCAAGTATGATAGAGGAAATTTAAGAAAAATTGTATTGTCTGAGCCAGCTGAAAGTGTGATAAAGGTAGTCAGGTGTGATGGTTTGAATAATAATGGTCCCCTATATGCTCAAATATTTGACTACTTGGTCACCAGGAAGTAGAAGTGATTGAAAAGTTTAGAAGAATTAGTAGGTGTGGCCTTGTTGGAGGAAGTATGTCACTGGTGGTAGGCTTTGAGGTTTCAAAAGCCCATGCCAGGGCCAGTCTCTCTCTCTTTCTTTGCCTATGGATCAGTACATAGCTCTCAGCTACTGTTCCAGTGCCTGCTTGATTGTCACTATACTTTCCAGTATGATAATAACAGTACCTCTGCCACTGCAAGTAAGCCCCTAATTAAATGCTTTCTCTTATAAGAATTGCCTTGGTCATGGTGTCTCTTCACAGCAATAGAACAGTACTAAGACACCAAGCATTTATCCCCTTATCCATGCCAATTGTGAAAGCCTTATGGGATAAGTGAAGTTAACTAGTGCCCTCTTACCTACTAACAACAAGCATTTAATAAGATACACAGTTTTGGAAAGTCTGAAGCTGCAGTCTGTCCTCTGAGAAGACTTGGCACACCCTCTGACTCGTCACCTAGTCTTCATATCACTCCCAGAATATACAATGACTGCAGTTCTTCCTTTGACTACTCCAACCAGCTACTCAATTCATTTTGCTGGTCCCCTTTACAGAGGAATCTCTTTGGAAGGTTTGTCTATATACTACGATGCTCACATTTCTTTCCTCCTCTTCTGTCTTGGACTTGTTTTTATTGGGTTTTCCTTGTCACTCAGCCAGTCTATGTTATCAGTGTCAACAACCTCCCATTTTCCTTGATGTGTCATCACCATTGCCATAATTAACCACACTCCTTAATGAGCTGGGTCTCCCATTGGTTTCTAGGAGAGGATACAACTCAAAGTGAGTTCTAACTCACATGTGATGTTGAAACTTCTCTCACTACCCTGTGCAGACATGGCTGAATACGTCTGCTCTCATTTTTTTTTTTTTTTTTTTTTTTTTTTTTTTTTTTTTTGCAGAGCAGTGACCAAGACTCTGTATATGGGAGTGGGTTATATACTGACCCAATAAATTCACATGGGTATGCATGCATATATACACATATATATGATACACACACACACACACACACACACACATATATATATATATATATATATACATATATATTACATATGTATGTCATTAGAGGAAAGTGAATTGGGAATGCTAGATAGTGATAGAAGAAAAGAAGGAGAGCCACTAGAAGGGAGTGGGAGAGAATCAGCATTTATTAACCTCCTACCCCACCCAGGCAGAAGGCAGGGGGGGAGCAAGGGTAGGGGTGTGCCGTTATCTGGATGTTAAAGGATAAGCTTGTAGAAACCTCTTTCCCTAAAGAGAGTGTTATGAGATGGATTGGGATCCTGTCAGGGAGCACTTGTCATGACATTCAGAGGGAGAACAGAAGGCTGTAGGGCACTGATTTTGGCTTTCTCTCCCCTAGGTATTGGACTGCTGTCTCACCATGAGACGAGTTATCTTTGAAGTGTTGCTGAGCCGTCTAGATAGCATGACTTAAAAGTGCAAGTCCCTACACGGGATTCAGCTTCCCAGAATACAAATGCTGAGAGAACCAAAGGAGGCTAGGAAAAACCAGCCCAAGACATTTCCCTTAAAGCCCAGGAGAATGCTACCAGTCTTCATGGTTTAAAAGATCCTAGAATGGGAGCTTTCTGGGTTATCAGTATCAGGACTTTGGCTTATTTATTTCTCTTTTACTGCGAGGCTGTCAGAATGTCAGCAATTGCATTTGATGATGTCTCTAAAGCATCCACCCGAAGTGAAGTGATGGACTTGCAGAAGGGTGGCCTTGCAGAGTCCCTGTTCAAGAGGACATGGTCAGGACAAGCTGAGATCGAGACATTACAGAGATGACACAATGCTAGCCAGAGCTGCTTCCGAGAGCCCCATATAAGCCTCCGGGAACTCGATTTGGCTGGGACATTGTCTTACTTTGCCCACACCCACTCTCCAATATCACATGACAAGTCTTTGGCTTCTCTGCCTTCATTTGCATAGATCTCACCACTGAGTCCAATTCTTCATCGTGTCCCATAGCCACAGCCCCTGCCAAATCATACTGCAAAGCTTACTCAATGTACATTGGGCACCTGCATGGCTTCTTGTTTTGTACTGATGATAAGGAGAGGTGGTCCAAGCTGATGATTGGAAATGGACTTGCTTCAGTACTCACAGAATGACAGACACAGGCACATGGCACTGACAAAGGTGCCCTGTCGAAGCTTACCCTGGAACATATACCCCAACAAATCCACAGACACTCAGACAAGCTCAATCCATATAAGCAGACCACCAAGTTCATCAGTCAGAGTGATGGACACTTATGGACATGGGAACCAAATGCTTCCTGTTAAAAGTTATTTGGGTAGCCAATTTTTGTTGTTGATGTTATACAGCAAAAACTAACTTGTCTATGTACTCTGTCCTCATATCCAGCAGAATGAGGGTCCTAAAATGAAACTCCAATTATCCTAACATCAGTCTGATTTTAAGTACTTCTGTAATAACTTTATAAGCTGAGTTATGCATACTTCCCCCAGATTTATGTATTACAGTTCTTAATCCTTAGTGCCCCAGGACTTGATCTTATTAGGAAGTAGGGTCACTGGAGAAATAATTAGTTCGGAGGAGGTTATGTTGGAGTAGGGTAGGTGCTACCTCAATACGATTCATGTTCTTATCAAAAGAAGACATTTTGAAGATAGACTGGGTCCTGGGAGAACCGTGTAGACATCAACACACAGATCGGCATGATCTGTCTGTAAGTCAAGGAACAACAGCAAAGATTGTCAGAAAACCACTGAAAATGAAGAGAGAGACAGTACATATTTTCCCTGAGAAGGAGCTAATCATGCCAACACTGTTGTCCCCATTTTCTGGACTCCAGAGTTTTGAGGTAATGACTCCTTCCAGTTACTCTAACCCAGTAGTTCCCTGTGGGTCATGACCCCTGCAGGAATCACATATCAGATATCTAGAATATCAGCTATTTACAATACGATTTATAACTGCCGCAAAATTACAGTGAGGAGGTAGCAAGCAAGGAAATAATGGTATGGTTGGGGGATCACCATGACATGCGGAACTGTATTGAAGAGTTGATGCATTAGGAAGGTTGAGCAGCACTGCATCCTATTACTTTTGGGATGAAATTACACTTTTTTCATAAAGTGCACACAGTCTTTCTTAGCCTGGAGTTGCCTGTGTGGTCTCATTCCTCACTTGTGTCTCTTGACTCAGTTTCTGTCTACTTGTAACTTCACTGAACAGTCCATAACACATCAGTGAATTTTCTAAGGGACTCTGTGCCAATCCCTTGGCCTCAAGTATCCTTCCTTTTAAAAATACAATTTATTTATTGGTATTTTATGTGTAATGGCATTTTTCCCACATGTGCGTCTGTATGAAGGTGTGGGATCCCCTTGGAACTAGAGTTACAGATAGGGAATTGAACCCTGATCATCTGGAAGAACAGCCAATGCTCTTAACTGCTGAGCCATCTCGCCCGCCCATCAAACATCCTCCTTAATACTCTCCATCCTCTGCTCCATTTGACTTGCTACCTCTGTGCTATTGTTTATCTTGCTCCAGATTGGACATTGTCTCTGCCAACTTCCTCCTGACTTTTCCAGTCACAGCCATGAGAGAAGGCACTACTGGATGCTCCCCAAACACTCTCCAGGTATTTCTGTCCTGATATCTGGCACACTCTGGATTGGGTGTTTGTCATATGCCTTGTCCTCATCAGTAGCCTCCACAGGGTTTCTCCCTTGAAGGAAAAGCCACATTCAGTCTCAGCAAAACTAGTAGGATATGCTTGGCAAAGAATGGCTAGGTGGGTCTTAGTAGAAGGAGCCTATGTTTGTTCTTCTGCAGATACACAGACCGATATATCCTCAGAATAAGGGAGACATTTGTGCTCATGTGGCAATGGGCAGTTGAATTTTCTTGAGAACAAAAACATCCAATTGAAGATCAAGCAATGTTCCACATTCTTCTTCATTTCCTTCTCTGTATAACTACCCACATCCCATGGTTTGTAATGCCTTTTAGATGTAAGTAACTATGAATTATTACCGACTATAGGCCTTTCATCTTCGAGACTGACAGTTTATGCTCCACAACTCTCAGGAGGGAGAAACTATTATAACTATATTTTTGCTTACCAAGAGAATTGTTAATGGTTATCCTGGAGGGGAAAAAATCTATAAATATCCAACCTGTAATGAAGTCTTAAGTTTACTTTCTTCCTTTACTAATGAAATTCTTTCCACGGGCACTGTCAGAGTGACTACTGAACTCCCCCACCAAGAAAGAGACAATGCTGGTCACTAGTTTTTCTTTTACCTGTTTGGTCCTCAGTTTGGAATCTGATGACAGGTTGTTGTAGGTATAATGTGCTTGTGTGACTCCACAGAAGAGAACAGCAACTATGCCTGAAATTAAAAGAAGGCCAGTCAAACCAATTTTCTTTCCCAAGTCAAAGAACTGAAAAATGGACTTGATGTCAGGAGAGGTGAAACTCTCAATAATTACCATGATAATGAAACCCATGGCAAATCTTGCTACTTGCTTTAAATAGGTCTTGGAGTTGAAACATATAGAAAAGCATTAAGCAATAGATTCTTACTAAAAACGGAAGTAGTTTCTTCCTGGAGAGAAATGATCCCCTAGTCACAAGTTAGAAAAGCTAATCTTAGAAACACATGAAGAAAAGTGGAGAGTCAACTCAGAGCCAGTGCCAACAATTGGGCTGCATTTTCTCTATTAAATGCTGCAATCTGCTTTCCACTGTGTATTATCCTGGGGACCCTGCAAAGGTTCCGGCCGACCACAATCTAGTCTTGAAAGCCATGGGTCACACACCCAAGACATGGGCAAGGCTTTTGTTGCTCTTTCTAGTGTTTCTACTTGCCAAGCAGGAGACAAGAGACCTCATGTGTCCCCCTTTCTGGTAAAGCTGGGTTCACTCTTGTTGCAGCTGAACAGCAATGGACACCTCTACCCAAGCCATGTTCTACTTGAAGGTAGTTGGGCTGTGGTCTATTCCAGTGAGCTTACCACCAACCCATGCCTGGCCAGCTACAGGAAACATTTCTTAAGCTACATTACTCACAGCTTTAAATGCTACATGAAGTCACACATGCCAGATGCTCCTGGAGGACAGAGAATAGCAACAACAGGACAAATGTGTTTCTTGTTCCTTGGCTCTGCTTCTCTGTTAGTGTCCCTGGCCTGGGTGGGTTTTGGTGAAAGCTGCACTCTACTTTGGATTAAAGATTAGATTAATTAAGGGAAATTGTGCATAGAGGGGGGCTTGGGGAAAAGCACAGGAGATAAGTATTCCTCAACTTAGAACAAGAGGATCGAACTGAATTTTAAGCAGCAGAAGCTTTCCATCTAAAAACACTCATAAATTAAATGCTGATGATTCTTAAGAGTATAGGGAGCTATGTGAACAGAATACCAGGATTTCAAATGAGCTTGGAATAGAGTTTTAAAGGGCTGAGCTTTTTCATATGTAGACTGCATGCATTTATTTACATGCTGGTTATTTTTCAAGTTGGTATCAGATAAAATATTGTTTAAACATGCTTATAGAATAATAGTACATATCCATTTCCATGGCTTATTCCTTTTTAACACGATGTTTTACATTTTAGATAAAGAATAAAAACAAGCAGGAAAGGTTTGGGTATTTTTGATTTTTTGAAATATATATCTAATAAATGTTCCTGGAGATTTTTGGTAAATCTGTAGTTTCTTAGCACATCTTGAACAATTCTAAGAAAAAAAAGTATTTTTTACTTTTCACAGAATTTATATCAAAAACTAACCAGTACCAGGGATGAAGGATGTTGAGGGTGTAGGAAGAGAGTCATTCATATATTGTTTTGATATCCAATGTTTCCCTGTGTTTATTTGAAGATATGATGAAGTATTTATCTTAACTACTCTGAATCAGAGTTTGCTGACCCTCTCATTACTGTGAAACTAACTAACAATATATTGATATTCTGGAGAGGACACGAGTACATTCGAAGGTGTGTAGGGTAGTGAATAAGTTCATTTTGACAATCAGAATGGCTAAGAGATACTTTTCAGGCCAGGGGCTCAGCATGGTGGATACTGCAGTGCTGGTTTCCTCTTCCTCTTCCTGCTGACTGCATTGCTGTTTCCTTGCACACAGGCACCGGCTCTTGGTGACTCAGCAGCCCTACCTGCTGCCTTCCTCTGCTCAGCGTAGTCTTTGTTTTCCCTGCTGTGCCTGCCTTTGGCTTCACCCTTTGCTTCTCTAGCTGTACAACACCAAATGTATTCATTGGTTGAGCCCAACCACTTTTTAACTGCTCTAGCCCTGATGTCCTTTTCCAAGCAATCATCATTTTTTTAGCTTGGATGACAGCAATGGCTACCCTGGTGAAGTCCTTGGCTTTCTGGTTGGTCTCTTATATTCTGTTCCTACAGCAACAGTGAACCTTTAAAAACATTTCAAGTCATGAGAGTCTTCTGCTCAGACTCTGTAATGTACCCCCAGGTTCTAGCCCGGTCCTTGGTTTCCCTACAATGCTCTGACCTCATTTTTAACACACCCCCTCCTGAACCCGGGTCCCTACTACACACGTCCTGACACAAGGCCCTTGAGCATCCGAGTCCCAGAACTGGGAGAACTCTTCTCAAGAAACCCTGGTGGTTCCCTCCTTTGGGTAGCTCTTCAGATGTCATGTAAACAGACAAATCTCCTCTATTCACTTGGTAAAACTGACCCTCTAATCATTCTCTTACTCCACAGTCCATGCTATCGACTGCCACCTCATGGTTTCTGCCTCTGGCCACTAATCTCTAGAGAAGCACTGGGCACTTGTGAGTGTTGTTAATAATAACTGAATATGTCTGTCCCTGTGGAGTAGGTGAGGGACTAAAGTCATTTACTGAAGGTCACCTTGGAAGTGACAGCTGTAAGGCAACATTCCCCCAACTTTTTCTTTGCCTTTTCTGCCCACATTAGGCCATCTATAAATGCTCTGAAGCGATTCCTGTCTATCTGAAAACTGTCATTTCTGATAATCCAGGGAAGTGGATATCTGATGGCGGGGATTACACATCTGAGCTGGCTCTCCTCATCCTTTGAACAGGTTTTTCCACATCACTCCGTTGGGTTTCATTTCCTTGCCTCCTGTGGAACACTAAGTTGCAATGTCCTGCTAAATACTTTCAGAACCAGGTGTGTGGCCCCATCCGATGTATGACAAACCATGAAAGTCACATGATCAGAAGCTTGCTGCTGTAATTAGTAAAGTAACAAGTTTGATTTGGCCCTTGGTATTAGCATACATGATCATAATTCTATAGCCCGGTAATTAATTAAATCACACAAATTACTATGATTAGAATGACTTTTACAAGCCAAACACATTTTGAAACTGCCTCATCTAAATACATCAGCTAAACCACTTTTTTTTTTTTTTTTTGGTTGTTTGAGACAGGGTGTCTCTGTGTTACAGTCTTGGCTGTTCTGGAACTGGCTTTGTAGACCAGGCTGGCCTGGAACTCACTGAGATCCACCTGCTTCTGCCTCCCAAGTGCTGGGATCAAAGGTGTGCACCACCATTGTCTAGCCAGCCACCCCTTCTTATCTGAAGTTTCACATTGTGGTTTCAGTTATCTGTGTTCAATTTTGGTCTGAAAATATTAGATGGAAAATTCCAGAAGTGCTTCAATTTAAAATAGCTTTTATTTCAACTTATTGTTTTAATGGTTCTTTCGATTTACATTAGTTGTTACAGATCTCTTACTGTGCCCCTTAGTTAGGCAGTATCCAGTATTCAGGCCCAGATAGATCTTGGACCATGTTCCCTATGAACAAAGGGGAACTGGAGTATCCATAACATTTCCCCTCAGGGTACAGATTCAGAGGTGACAGTGTTCTGTTTCCTAAAGCACCTTTTAATTGTAATGATGATGCTTCTCCACACCCATGCTAGCCAGTCCTTGTGCTACTGTCACGGAGGGCCCTGCACAGCAGACTTAAGCGCTCTGTTTCAGACATGTAAGAGACAGAGGCCAAGGGCTCTTTGCGCTATTCACCCATCAGCCGGTTCAGCTCTGAATCTACCTTCCTTCTTGATTCTGAGCCCAGCTCCAGGAATCCAAGTCACACTCTCCTGTGGTTGTTGTCTGCTTCTGCAGGCAGCCCCAGCAGGAGAGCAGCACTCTGGATAGAGGACTCCCTCCTGCCTGTTCTGTTCTGCTTTCTGCTCAGGGGCACCTTGTAGTGGTTCTTCCTCTTAGTCAGGTCTGCCTCCTTTCCTACTCTATTGTTTGCCCTTTATTGCATCTCCTGGCCAGCTCCACACCTCTCAGAGAAAGCAAGGGCAGCCTGGAAATGTCTCCAGAGCCAGAGGTCTAGGAGCTCCACCTCCAAATTCCTCTATTTGTTTCCCATAGCTCTGCCTAGTCCTGGTGTTCACATTTGCTGTCTGGAATGACCTCAGTTCCTTCTTTGACTTTACTAGTGCCACGCCACCAGGTCACCCAAGTTCCTGCATTCATCTGTGTGTCAGTGGCCTGGTTGCATCTCTTTTTTGACTCTTTTTGAAAGGCACTTTTGGGGCCACCCTCTCATTCTAAACTTCATGGTTCCCAGAACCCTTGCATGCTTTCCATTTGGAAATGAAATCAGCTTGTATTTTCTCTTTTAGAACTAGAACTAGGGGGGACACCATGGTAGATGGGACTTTATGTCCTTAGTCTCAATTCATTCTCTTTTCAATTCTCCTTATGGTTGGAATAGGTGGTTATAAAAGGTAGTAAGGGTTGGAGACAGAAAAGAAGTGACTTGGGACTAGGCATAGGTCAGACCTGAGAACATGGAAGAAGAGGTACAGTTCAGACTTGGGCATGTCTTCTTATTCCCAGTCCCATGGCCTTTGCAGGACATTTGTACAAGCCCACAGTGGGGTATGAAAGTTCTCCTGATTGGATATGGTCAGGCTAAAAATCACTTCCACTGTAGAAAGGACTTTTTCATTAAGGTTAAGGTAGAACTTAAGTTACGCTTTCCTCATTCCTAAACACATTTTATCAACCCTCCAGACTCCTGCAATGTCTGTCCCAAGGATGGGGCAGCTCAGCAGGTAGGACCCACATCCTGTCTTCTCTCTCACTACTGGTTCTTACCCCTCACACTGCCTGTCCTCGGCACTCCTGGAATATCGTTAGTTACAGCCTGTCATCATCCTCTTTAAACACCAGAAGCCCTTTACCCTTCTGAAAGTCCTCTTGTGACCCAAGAGCCTTCATTAGACAAGAGAATTATTGGAATTCAACCCAAGTTAATGAATATCCAGACAAGCAAGCACAGGTAATCTTCTTATAGTACAGTCATTTTGGAACAAGGCCCCAAGCTCTACATTTTTATATTGTCAGGAGATGTTTTGGTCCTTATACCAAACTTAGGAAATATTCATTGACCAAAGTCAACTTGCTCTTGGCCTCATAACTTGGCCTTAACCTTGCATGGCCCTAAAATGAGACCTTTGCTTTGTTCTTGATTCTCTGGGAACAACACACTTTTTGTTGTCATCTTTTATTTCTTATTTTATCAATTTCTCTTGCTAATGTGAAGAAAGTTTTAAAATCATGTTTTTTTGTGTTTTTTCTGTTTCTCCTTTTCTGGCTTTCCAGAATCAACATGATCCTCTGAAATAAATTTTTGTTTCAGAGAACAGTTGTCCTGTAGAACTTCTGAGGGCTTTAATTATTTTGTTTTTATTATTATTTTTTATTGTTTTTAAGTAAAGCAATACTGGGGAGTTAAGAAATTATTTACATGGAGCAAATTAAACAATATGTTTACCATCAAATAGTTCAGTAAAATTTCTCCCCCAAAGAATGCAAACAACTCGCATCATTTAATCACTATAAAATTATCATATCTTTTTTTTTTATCAAAGTGACATAGGATAAAAAATTAACAAAAAGACATGGGCAACTAAATGTGCCCATTAGAGATTTCTTAATGAAGATGGGGTTGAAGACAAAATCAATTAGAAATTATAACTTACTTAGAAATAAATATCACTGAGTGTATATTTCTGTCAAAGCCAAAGGGATAAAACTAAAATTATTTGGAGGAAATTTTATAGCTTTGTATAGAACTCACTAGCAAATGAAAGATTGATAGTAAGTGGACTGTTAACTTCAAGAAGTTAGACATGTGGCATAAAATAGATTCAAAATAAGTATAATAAAAATCAGCTAGCATCTAATAATGTAGATGGTAGGTAAATATAGAGTGGTAAAATAACAGCACGCTCCATGCCTCTCAGCAGCCCACAGTAGCTCAGGTCTTTCCCACCCAGGCTGCCATTTTCTGACTCTGGACATGGTTATAAAATTGGTGTTTGCTGGGTCCAGCAAGGCTTATGTTGGGAAATCTAACTAGGACAGAATGGGAATGAAGAGATGATAGATACTGAAGGAATGACAGACGCACATACTGAAAAGCTGGGGTTGGGTGGGCTGTCCTTGCTCTGATGGGGGGCACCCACTACAGTGCCAACCTGGAAACTCAGTCTGTTTATTATGAGCAGGGCACGAAGGAAGGGTTAGCTAGTCTCAGTTGGGGGTGGGTGGGTCTTTATTCGGAAGCAGTGTTAGGCTGTAAACATCTGGGAGGAGGAATCTATGGTTGATTCTTCCTATATATTCTCTCAACATTCTCACATGGACCAGGGTCAGGCAATTAGTAAGGGGCTTTAAAGAGAAGGGAGGGCAAACTCAATGTTATAAAGGGTTAAAGGGGAATAATGGAACAGGAAGGGTTAAAGTTGGGGGTAGAAGGGTAAGGTAAAGGAGAGCATATAGGGAATGGTCAGGAATGGGTTAACCTCTTTTAGGGTTGTTGGTCTATGAATCCCATGGACCTCTAAACATTCCAGGCTATGCCAATGTTATTGATTATCCTCCAGAACTTGACAGTCAGACCCTATTTCTGAAGACACCATATACTTGAATCTTAGAGCACAGAGAATTCAAGCTGATAATGACCTGGAAGTTTCATCTCTCCTGACCAGCTTTCAAAGAGCTAGAAGGTGCTATGCATCCTACTGCAAGAGAAAAGTAATCCTCAGTCTTAGCCAGCATGAACTCCAAGAGCTACAATAATGACTAACCTGACAAGACATGCTCACTGGTTCGAAAGTTGCGAGAACATGGTGGGAGCAGGCAACCACTTTCAGATTTGGTTTAAGGCCTGTTTCTACAAGATGCAACTCACACCTGGAACTATTACTGGGGCCAAGAGTCTACAACTAGACAGGCCGTAAGCCCCAGGGGAGAACCTAGTACTGTTATTGTAAGGGATAAAGAACAGTGGGCTGGGGATGAAGGTGGCAGGTCCCTCCCATCATAGTCCAGAGCGGGTGATGGAATGAGGGTGAATGGGAAAACAGAGACCTGTAGATGTGACTCATATTTAAAGTTTTATTATGGAGGAGGTAAGAAAATAAGGCAAAGAGACACAGAGACAGGACAGAAGAGAAAAGGGGTGGGGGGACAAGAAAGGTCCTGTCTGCCCTCCAGAAAAACAGCAGGAATAAGAGAACAGAAGTGGGTGGAGCCTTTCTCTTAAAGATCCCTGCTACATACACCTGCCATGCCCAGGTGGGTGAGAGGTGGGGACAGGTTTGCCTGGATTACAACAATTATTTTGCTAAAAGTACATATTATTAAACTGACTCATAGTGACTTATCTTTGTAGACCCATACTAATGCATATATAAGCCCTTGTCAGAAAAGCTGCTATTTGCTCCAGGTAGTAAGTGATTAGCACAAAGACCCACAACTGGTCAAAGTGCCAAGATTAAGGAGCTGAATATTTATCATCCCTAAATGGGACGCACATATAACAACCCTTCTGTCCAAGGGTTGTGATATGTTTCGGGGATCATTGCAGAAGAGGGGCTGAAAGAATGCAAGAGCAGAGGCGTGGATAATTACAACGATACAGTCTTTTCCTGGACACAGCAGGGCAGTTGCATGCTTGGACTTACAGTAGCTGTGACATGATACATAAGCCCCAGGCCAGCTCAAGCCATACAAAATCTTAGCATGGAGAAGAGAGATGAGCCCTAAGTCCCACAACAAGATGAGGAGCTATTGGCAATGGAACACTGCCAGGAGAGGGAAAGACAATTTTCTTTAAGAATATACCCATGGTAGATCTACTATGCTTTAGTAGTAGGCTACTACATGTTCAGCAATATGAGGGCAGCACAAATTTGACTACATGGTTTATAAAAAAAGAAGACACAAAGTTGGGTGTATAGGGAATCAGTGGATGGTCTGAAAAACCTTGGGGGAGGGGGTGAATATGATAAAACACACTGAAGGGAATTCTCAAATCACTAATAAAATTACAAGGGAAATATTCTTCATTTTGCATCATGTAAATTATATTGGTTCTATTTCTACCACCTCTGGAAAAACAAGCAGCCATTCAATACAACTCTGGAGGAAATCGGGCAGTGGTTTAGGAAAGTAAGTGTCTGACTCAGCTTGTGCACAAAATGGCCTTTCAGCATCTGCCCACTGAGGTTTCAGTGGTGGCAAGGTCATGAAAGGCTTGGCCACAGGGACCCATTTATGCATTTTTGAAGAAAAATTAGAACCAACACTTTCAGACACTAGTTAAAAGAACGGTTTTGAGAAACCACAACGCACACAGTTCAGTTTAAATTCACTGGCAAGGAAATTCAGGAAACAGCTATTTGGTTAAAAATAATAATAATAATAATAATAATAATGATACTGTTGGTATGTAAATTATTTCCAGAGAGGTCAGTTTTCACGGAACAATTACCCCCCTTTGAGTAACTGAATAGTATTTACACCATTCTCTTATTTATACTTCTGGACCCCCTTAGAGACTTCCGGATTAATTTGCTTGCTTACATGATCAAGGTTCATGATCCTGTGATTGTAAATTATGTAGAAGAATAATGTTACACTGGAAATGAGGAGGCCTAGGACCCGTAGGCGATTGTTCAGACACTGAATAAATTGGATGAGTGGTTCGATTTAAATTAATCGCATTCCACTCAATCCCATTGTCTTCTCAACAAACTGAGGAGGGTCGTCTGCAGGAGTGGTTTCGAATTGGGGTGAGACAACTGAAAGGTGGAAGTATGAGAACTTCATAATTTTAACAAGCACTGTTCCGTGCTGCAAAATAACGAAAACACATATAAAAGTATGTGGTACATGATAGACCTATTTATATTTTAGACTGTAAGAGTCAAGAAATTCTGGCAAGCACAGCTGAAGGGAGGTAACTTGTAAACCTCTTCCAACTTGAAGTGTCTGTGGTATGAACACAACAGTTCTTACATTGTGTCAAGGCCTACATAGGTGGAAGGGAAGGCTTGCATGGGGCCCTACAGACGCAAATTGACTGCCTGTCCAACTACATATCTTTAAGAGTGTCTCCACTACTTTTCTCTCTGTATTATCTCCAACCCATAATACTTTCTAGAAGATACTAGGTGCTCAAATGCTTGTTTGTCAGATGAATTCTTAAAGAATTCTCTACTTAAAGAAATGCTTATTTACTTTGAAAAGAGAACCTGAGGTAGGATCTATATCCTTACATACAAACACATTTTTATGAAGATTGATTAGTATCGAGTTCCATTTTCTGCTTACATTTAACTGTTTTATTCAAGTCCATTGCCACTTATGGTCATAGCCAGTGATAACATTATCCTTTTCTCATTAAAAGTCGACAAGACTTTCAGACAGGGAAGCATAAAAACAAATGTCTGTCACATGGAGCATGATTTTCTTTGACATTAAATGCAGACTTGAGGGGTTTCTAAAATTGGAGAGTATTGCATTTTTAGACAGGAAATATTGATTATATTGCCAGAACACAGAAAGCCAGTAAGAAAGAAAAGTGTGTCTTGTTCTTACATGGTACTCTGAGGGTTTCAAGGTTGATGGGTTCTTTGTTCATGCTACACATTTCTTTAGTCTTGATCTAGTACAAGAGCCGTTCTGACATGTTTGCTACTACCTACCGCTGAGAGGGAATTTGGAAGTGAGAAGTCAAAGATTTAATAGAACGGAAAACTCCTTCATGAAGGAATCTAAGTTTCCAAAGAGTAAGTTTACTGTCTTGTTTCCCTTGTTTGGCAGCCGGGTAGATTGGTCAGGAGTCTTTGGAATGTAAGAGGGAAAACAGCATGAGCCTATGCTCTCATTTCTGAGCTCTGGTACAGACTGCATATACATTTCAACATTATTTCAGGCTGCAAAGCTTTTAAATTTCCTCTCAGCACTGCTCCCATCCCCCACCCTCCTGACTATCAATGTAAGAACACTCGTACTAAAGTACTAATGGAGTAGTTGAATGCAGGTTAACTTGAGGCTTGAGGAAGAAGAGAATTTTGGTTTTTTCCTTGTTTTTTTTTTGTTGATTTACTCAGACTCCTGACATTTTGCCTAAAGTTTTAATAGTTCATCAGCCTTAAGCCTGCCTGCCTGTCCATTTCCTTAGAATCAATGAACACAATTACAGCAGGATAGCTGGAATTTCTAATTAGTAATTGCACCTATTAGTGGGAGATGTCCCTTCTTTCATGGCTGTTCCACACGGGTAGGATCATGAAGGCCCTCAAGTGAACTAATTGTTGTCAGTGAGAGTTAGTGAAAATTGCCAGTCTTACAGAATCTAGAATCATCTGGAAGAAGGGATTCTGGGCATGCTTGTAGGGGGTCCTCTTGATTATATAATTGATGTTTAAAGACCCTCTTGACTGTGGACTGGACCACTGAACAGCAGGAGCACTTGGATTGCATAAGATGGAGAATGCAAACTGAACATTAGCATGCATTCATCGTTCTAGTCTTCTGACTGGAGGTGTCATGTGACCAGTTGTTTCAAGCTGCTGCTGCCTTGGGCTGCACCTTGAACTGTGACCTAAACTAAACCCTTCCATCCTTAAAATTGTTTTTGTCAGAGTATTTAATCACAGGGCTAGGAAAAGAAATCAAGAGATTGTCCTTCCCTGTACTGTTTTAGTAAACAGAGCCATTGAGGTATGCATCTGGAAATATCTTTGATTACCTTTTCTTCCATTGTCTGCACATTGGTTATTTGTGTCACAGTATGGCAATTTTTATACTCCTGTGCAGAATATAGTTCTTGAGAACTCATTTTCCTTTTTTCACTCTGCCTCCTGATGCTATGAGGTATTGGTTGAGAACACTCACAGTAAGGAAGGCAGGGGTAAGATTGTCCATGACTTTAGTTACTTGTACAGGTAGTTTAGATATTGACATGAAGGGTAATTTGGCTCAAGAAAGTACAGATGTGTGCTGATAAGCTGGGGAGATGTGTACATTGCATGAAAATGTATTGCCGTGATTGGTTTAATCAAGAGCTGAATGGCCAATAGCTAGGCAGGATATATAGTCTGGACTTCTGGGCAGAGAGAGGGAGTAGGAGGAATCAAGCTGCAGGAGATGCCAGGAGACACGGAGAGGACATAAGAGGTGTAAGATGGAAGGGAGGTAATGCCAAGTAATAGAACATCGATTTATATAAATGGGTTAATTTAAGTTATGAGAGCGAGTTAGGAGCAAGCCTAAGCTGAGGCCAAGCTTTCATAATTAATAAGTCTCTGTGTTGTTATTTGTGAGCTGGTGGCCAAAGAAAAATATGACTACAGAGGTGTGTGCTATAATTGCTCACTGACCCTGCATCAGGACATGTTTGCCCACAGTTCAGTGTGTCAGTATCTAACATCCTTGGAAGGATGGGTACCTGTTCGTATAGCCTGAAGACTCTTCGTAAACACCGTTCCATACCTATTGGTGAGGCTTGTCTGTGTGAGCTTCACACAGTTCTGTCAGTGTGAAATTGTAAGCAAAGAGGTGCTGGGCAGATTTGTTTGGAGAAACAGTTCCAATTAAGACCCTTATGGCAATTTGCTTTAGTTACTGAGCACCATAAACATCATATCCCAGTCCCAGTCAGAGGCAGGCAAGCAGAATGGAACACAATTTCTGCTAAGCTGAAAGCTTTCTTTGGAATTTTCAGCCCATTTTTGCCAGTCGGTGAGATGGTAAGGATAAGAAGCAAAGAGCTGAGTCACACAGATCAAATGAAGTCTCAACATGTCTGGTGAAGTTACTGCAGTGGGAGAGCCATTTTCTTCAGCTGCTGTGAAAGAGGAGAGGCTTCCACTCCATAAAAGCCTTTTAGGGACTAACCTGCCATGTGTCGGTTCTTCCTCACTAGGCAGTGTAATTAGGGTCTGAGACTGCAGACCAACAGAAGAAGCAGGTGGGTGACAGACAGACGTGACTTCACTGTTGTGTTCCACACATGTGCCTAGATTGTTTCACGTCTTGGTCAGGCCTGCCAGAGAGTGAACCACATCGGGACTTATTTTAGCCTCTCCATGGTTATTTATGTATTTATTTCTCAAGGAGCCTTTTATTCTCTAGGCTCAGACTTCAAAGCCCATTAGCTTTGCTCAGCAATCAAGGCTAGTTTCCTTCATATTTTACAACTTTATTTTCTTAGATGGAAACCATTCCAAGCTGAATAAACAGTGGGCTATATTGTTTAAATTTTGTGCGAGAGAGGGAAGCATGTCAATCCCCTTCCCTTTTCCTCCAGTGGCTATAAAATAGGCCCCAGGAATCTAAAAATGGAAGATGCATTTATTACAGCAGTGCCTGGGAGCAGGGAATCATTAGACACCATGTCAATGTTGCCCTTAGAAATCACATATTTCGGTATTTAATGAGAGTCCTGAAAGTTTGCTTCTGGCAAAAACCGGACCCCCAAGTCTCTGCTGGGAAAGAGATTATAAAAATGAATTTTCAAATAACCTTTCCAGCTGTGCTTTTTTTGTTATCTTCATAAACTGAGCATCAGCTCCTGTGACAGGATTCAGTTTTATTAAGGATTATGCTATACATAAGGCTGCTGAATTATTTTCAATATTCAATTTAAAATAATGGCTTTAGTAACCTACTGACTTTTGGAAAGTAGGTCTCTGGATGGGGAGACTTCTACCTGATCAGAAGTCAGGGATGCAGGTATAGCAGGCATCTCTTGGAGAGAATACCTCAGGGTCTTGCATTTCTTCAAAAGCCACACTGGGTATTTGTACAAAGTCCCTTCCTCTGGAAACTAATGAAATCTGTTTGCTTTAGCAGCGAAGAGATAAGAACCAATTAATAGAATGGCTTGTTGCAGCCCCTTGTGAGTCAGCTGAAGAGCCAGAAGCCAGCCAGCGGCTGCTCCCTCCACAGCTAGCTGTGAAAGCCGGGCAGACATAGCCTCATAAATTTTTTCTTCTTGGCACTCCTTGCTGTGGAGAATCAATGATGTCCATCTCACTGTGCACACTTTCCTCCCTGAGGAAGACTTTTCATTTGCACCTTGTTTCTGTCCAGTCTTCCTAAGAAAGCTCCTCCAACCGCACACACTCAATAGTATTTCCTCCAGTAGCAGGAAACTCAGACTTCTGGGGAAGAGAAATGCCACCCTTCATTTGCATGTCTAAAGCCACTTGTTTCTATAAAACCAAGCTCTTCCGTGGTGTGACTATGGAATATTTGCAGGTGCAGTATCCAAGAGTCTGAGATGAGGTGATGGCAAATATGGCCCTTGAAGTAAAAGATGATGAAAATAAATCAAATGATCATCATCAAATTAGTAACAACTGAAGTGAAAGTTGGAGACGCAGCAGTGAGAAAGCCCCTGCCCCGATGAAATGCTCATAATGAATCTAATAAGAAGCTGAAATGGCGAGGATAATGAGCACCATGCAAACCATCTTTGAAAGCTTGGTTTTTTTTTTTTTTGTCTGTTTGTTTGTCTCTGAGTATGCACCTGGTATAAGATGGTCCCAAGTACTCTTGCCTCAAGGCTGTGCTGCCTTTGAACTTCATTTCCTTCCTGGTCTGTCATCCACTTGCGGTTTCCTTTGTGAAGTAGCCTGTAGATCATTATTTCCTTGATCCCATTTAGGCTTCTTTATAAGCAATCAAAACAGACCCTGGCTACTGTCACCAGGGGGAATGTATTGGAAGGAAGTAGGAAGTATGGCAGCTCTCAGGGGGTAAAAAGGGGTACCAAGTTCCAGGGCTCTGCTGGCAGGAATAAATAGCAGGTCTCAACGAGGTTTTGCTATTGCAAAGAACAGGTGGCCCACACACATACATCGAACACACACACACACACACACACACACACACACACACACACACACACACACACACACGATACAGACTAAGTTCCAGGGATACTTCAGTCTTGCTGTGGACCTGATAATCTATTGTAACATTTGCCCTTCAAGCCTACACATCAGGCCATTACTTCAGTATTTCAGAATCACAAAGAGTAAATGAAGTAAGGTAGTGAGATATAGATTCATATGGACAAGCAAGTCCTCATTCTTTGTGGAGCCCCACACTACAAAATAGCTAAGAAGATACTTAAGGAGTAATTTGTAAGTCTAATATGAAGATAACCATAAAAATTTACTGAGGACCATAAAATGATAAATAAACAGAGAGATATAATTCTCAAATTATTTTCTGTTTGAAGCACAATGTTATTTTCAATTCATTTGGAATTATAAATATATGAGCACTATAAATAGCACAGGGGCCTTTAAAATTGAGGATAAACTGTAGGATATTGATCTATCAGATATATCTACATATCTATATACATCCATACATATATATATATATTATGTGTATAAGTGTTTTGCCTTCATGTGTGTTTGTCTGTGCACCACATGCTTGCAGTTCCTATGAAAACCAGCAGAGAGTGTTTGATCCCCTGGAGTTGGAGTCACAGATGGTTGTGAGTCACAGTGTAGGTACTGGGTATCAAATCTAGGTCCTCTGGAAGAGTAGTCAGTGCTCTTAACCACTGAGCCATCCCTCCAGCCCCGATCTATTGGTTATTAAGATAAACCATGAGCCTGAAACAATTTAAGGAGTGAAGATAAAATGCTAAGTGAACAACAGGAAGTCCAGGGCATCCATATAACACATGGACTGTTAGAACGATTAGCTTACCATCTGGGAAGGGAATCAAATCCCTATTCTACCCCACAAATAAAACAAAAGAACTACTACAGTAAAGTACGTGTTATCATTAAAGAAATATGTGGGTGTTGTAGAAAGAGGGTAAACTTATACAAAACGTGAAAGTGTCTACACTGACCACATTACCTGATCGAAGCAAACAAAATGTAGCATATTACAAAAGGAAACAGGGGCCTAGAGAGAAGATTCCATGACTAAACGACTTGCTGAACTTAGTGTTATGGTTACAGGAATGACCCTACCTCAATATAGGTCAGAAAATGATCAATGAAAGTACCTATGTATGTTATCCTCTGGCCTCCACATTCATGAACAGCACATACATACATGGGAACACACACGTACACACACACACACACACACACACACACACACACACACACACACACTAAATAAAATGAAAGGGCAAGTACAAATTGAAGAGTAGTCATAGAATATATGACTAATGACAGCTTAATTTTCTTGATAAAAACCAATGAAACCAAAGTGTGGCAAGATAAAGATTTGAATGAGAAGAAAGGACAAAGAGCCTAACAGGTGGTTCAGCAAAAAGAGATGCTGATAAACAACAGTATGCCATTAGGATGCTTTTGTTCATTAAGAGGGGAGTTCAGAAGAAAATGATCAATTCAGTGTGTTTAACAGGTTGATGGGAGTGAACGCCCACGTTGGCAGAAGCACAAGGGGGTTTGATTTTTACAGACAACAATTAGAACAGCTTCCCATAAACTTAAAATATTAGCCTAGAAATTTTGTTTTAAGGCAGTTCTATAAATAAAATCTATATACTCAGTGTGGTAGTTTGAATGTAATTAGACCCCACAAGCTCACAGGGAGTGGCACTATTAGGAGGTGTGGCCTTGTTGAAGGAAGTGTGTCACTGTGTGGGTGGGCTTTAAGGTCTCTTTTGTTCAAGCTTCCCTTAGCGTGACCCTCAGACCATATAGGACTCTCAGCTCTTTCTCCAGCACCACGTCTGTCTGTATGCCACCATGTCCCACACGATAGTAATGGACAGAACCTCTGAAACTGTAAGCCACCTGATTAAATGTTTTCCTTTATAAGAATTGCCTTGGTCATGGTGTCTCTTCATAGCAATAGAAACCCCAACTAAGATACCTAGCTATAAGGATTATTACCTCAAAAATGTTAATACTAAAAACTGTAAATAATCAAAGGCTTGGTAGAAGTTAAGTCTATGTGTCATAAGTATTGAATGTCATCAAAAGCATTTGTTATAAACTGTTGAGTGAGAAAAGCAAGTTGCTTATTCCTTTTCTAAATTAAATTTAGATTAAATATTTAACTGCCTGAGTATATTTAACTACACATTCAATTTGTTGTATGTGAATGTAAATATATGCGCATACATTTTATTAAATGGACACTGTATAATATTAATAATAGTTACAAACAGGAAGTAATGATACAAGCTATTTCTAATTTGTTTCCTTCTGTGTATGTGTATTTTCTAAAATATGTCTTTCCAGAGAAGTAAAAAATGTGAAGATACGTATTTAAAAATGGACATACTATAGGCAGAAATCCTGTTTTCAAGGCCAAGTCATTTGTGAAAAATCTAACTCATCGAACCTATAAAAGAGGTGAACTAGGTAAGTGCAGCTCACAGGCCTGCTTTCCAGGTGATGTCCTTGAGGATCCATGTTGTGGAATATTCCTTTACACTGTGTAAGGATATATCACTGTGATTGGTTTAATAAAAAGCTAAATGGCCAACAACTAGGGAGGATTTGGGGGGCAGAGGGAATGCTGGGAAGAAGAAGGGCAGAGTCACCAGCCAGATGGAGAAGAAGCAGCATGAGCAATACACAGTAAAGGTAATAAAGCCATGGGATAAAATGTAGAATGATAAAAATGGGTTAATTTAAGTTGTAAGAGCTAGTTAGGAATAAGCCTAAGCTATCAGCTAAGATTTCACAATTAATAATAAATCTCCATGCCCTTATTTGGGAGCTGGCAGGAGGAACAGAAAAATCCACCTACAGACCCATTTGGCAATGCCTAGGCTCAGGGAGTCTTTCTGGGAAATGATGGCACATGGGTCCCGTGTCTAGGTCCTGCAGGTTGCACTGTTAGTGTGTCATATGAAAAACAAGTCACCAGCTTCACCAAAAATTATTATTATTAAAGACATTACCATTCAGGTGCCTGAACTCGCCATATAATGATCCAACTGATAAAATCTCCTAAAATTTTGCAGTCCCCCTTAAATTTTTTCTGCTCATTTTTATAAATAAATGTGACTTCCTCTGACAGGCTGTTTTAGTCCTGGACAAGTCAACATGTTCTCTTTTGACTTTGGCTCCCAAAGAGTTCAGAGCCATACTTATTGCCAAACTATAGCAACACACAGCTGCCTAATTTTCAGAAAAACTCTATCCCAGAACATGAATGTTTATCCTCAACTAAGAGGTCCCATGATATGCATGGCTGGGTATTATGGATTGTCACAAATCCAATTTGGAAACAGGGAAGTATTAAATAACAAATAAACACATAAGTGATTTGGAATGCCCAGACTTGGCCTTTGGCAATAGGAAATGCTCATACCTAGCTTTGTTCGAATCAAATGGCTCTTAGGCATATTGACTAAATCTGGAGTACTTCTCAGGAGAGCCTGCTGCTAGGTACACCATAGACATTGGGGTTTTCCTACTATGAAGGCCTACAACTGCAATTGCCCATCTTTTGAGGCTGGTTCCTTAGTCTTCTGGTGTCTACTGAGGGAATCAGGTTGAAAAGGTAAAAGAGTAAGGTAAGAAGAGCTGCAATAGAGAGTTTCCTGTGGACTTTAACCTTGCATGTAGTTTCTAGAATAAGATCTACTTGAAAGGAACCCAGAAATAAAAATCTTCATTCATAGAAATGTACCAGTTTTAAGTGTGTGTGTGTGTGTGTGTGTGTGTGTGTGTGTGTGTGTGTGTGTGTGTGTGTGTGTGTGTGTCTTTATTACATTTGGATGTCTTTATTAGAAGGCATCTTCTAACCATTTTAGAAGGACAGATATTTATTTTTTAACTGTTAGCATTATGCAGATAATTTCACAAGTTAAGTACAGAACAGGGCACAGAATGAAGAGAAGAGAGAAACAATGTTTTGAATAACTGTGGTATAAGGGGTTGCCTGTATTGTTTCATTCCAAGGGCATTATCCACACTAGCCCCCAGACACACAGTCTCTTCAGCAAACTCCTCAGTAACATGACATGACAACACATCAACATAGCAGTCTTTTTGGATGAAGTACCCAGGAAGGTGGCACCTGGTAGTGCAGTCTTGACTAGAGTGTCATGAGAACTTCCTGGCTAGAACCCTGTAGGAATGTAGGGCCCGTGAGGCTTTGCAATGTGGCAGGCCAGCTTACCAATTGGTCATCATACTAAAACTATGTTCATGGCAGAACATGGCAGAGCAAACAGACAAATCAGCTTCCTGGGACCCAATGACCACCCTCTCTTAGAGGTCATCCTGGTCTCCCACAGGGGAAGTTCATTTGCCATGGGACATCCTAAGGTTTGGGTTTGAATTTTCTAGCTTTAAACCTCAGCATCACCACCCTCCACCCAGTGAACTTAGGTATCTCTCATTTTTGAGTCTTTCTATAGATTAATGAGATCATCTGGACAGGTAGCAAACTGAACATCCTCCATGGATGTCAATTTTAATTGTTATTTAGGTTATTCATCATTAGAACAAAAATACCCCAAGGGCACCTGTCTTACTATGGGTAATAGTATAGTACAGATTCTCACCCCCTTGCTTGTCAGTTAAAATGTGGTGTGTAGAAATGGACCCAGGACTGAAACTAGAAAGCATCAGGAAGTCAGGCTGGAGAGCCTTGGTGACTCTTGCAATGGAAATCACCCGATTAGTATAGTCATCCTAGTGCAGCCTGGGCAATGACAGAACGGCCATTTGGTTGAGGAATCTGTAGCAAAGGATACAAAGTCCATGGGTCCATCGGACCTTAAGACAGCTTTCCCTAGATCAACTGTCCAACCTCAGAGGACTCTGTAGACTTTCTGCCATATGGGACATTGGATCCGTAGAGCCATGCACTGGCTTTTGGCTGTCTGACCTGGCCAGGCAGCTATGCCAAGATTATGAACACTGATATGTGTGAGATGTGCACACCCCAGAGAGACTGCCCACAATGGAGCCTGCTGCCACTCCATTCTCCCCAGCAAGGCTGGTTGTGTGTAACCCCTCAGAGTCCAGGAAGCCTTTTCATTTGCAAAGTCATCCATCATAATATAAGACAGTCCTTTCAACAACCCCTCCTGTCCAAAAAGAAGAAAAGAACACTTTGAAATCATTCTGTTAAACTATTTTGCACAAAGTGGATGAATTATTATTATTTTTTTTATTATTTCTCCCCCAGGGAGCCCTGCAGAGACTGATTCTGATAGAATCCATTCGATTGATTCACCATTTAAGAGAGACTTCATTTGCCCTCCTGCTGGGCCAGGGAGAGCACACACCGAGACACATACAACAAGCCACATTCACAGGTCTTGATCACACTGCAGTACTGACCTGTTAAACCAGCGGCCTCTGCAGACAGGAAGGCACTCCAAGAAAGAAGGAAAAACAGGCCCGTTTCCAGCATGGGGAACTCACAGAGCTTGGTAAATTTGGTCAAGTGACAAGATGTGTTAAGGAAAACAACAACTGTTTTTACAACTAAATCTGCTTGCTGGCTAAGAGGAATGGATTTAGTGATGAGAGCCACAGAGTAAAAGGCTGAGTTTTCACATCTGAGTACGTGTAGCATGCAGGCCCTAAGAAGAGCAGCATGGGTTCCATGCTTCACTGCAGGCTCAACACACCCATAAAAATTCCCAATAGGCTGTGGGTATGAAATCTGAGTGTGGTTTGACCCTTGGAGTATGACCCCAGAAACACTGGCAGATAGAGGAAGGCCAAGCAAAGGAAAGTGTCTTGGAATCAGAGGAGTCCCTTAGAAGAGGCTGTGGTGCTGGTCCCTAGGATGTAGCCTGAAGCAGGCTTTTCTGTGGAACCCCCCTACCCTAGGTGTGGAAACAGGACAAGCGATGAAGTTGTTCACAAGGAGAAGGGAACTGCTCAAGCCTTCTTGGTATTAATGCATGCAGGAGAATTAGTGTTGTTCTTTAATCAAACACTGGCAGGCAATGCTTCATTTTGCCAAAGGTAATACTTGGGCAATAATCTCTGAAGTATAAATTAGAAGGAAAATAAAGGATGATGACCCAAGCTGGGCAAAGAATGGGGGTTATGGGGAGATGACTAGGGACCTCTAATGATGGGAAAGTGTCACATTGCTATCGTGTTTGTTAGGCACAAATGCCCTGGAAAAAATGTGATTGACTTGCAATCTAATGGTTTTGAAGAAAATATGAAACCCAGTTAACATTAAAAGATGGATAGTGCGTGTTATGGAGGGAAAAGCCTGACCTTTGATCTCTAGGATGGAATACTTGTGTTCAGTCCTTGGCTTATCACACACTGGGTGTGTGACTTTTGAGCAGTGTATTACTGGTCCCCAACTCTGTCCTTTGTGACTTGACAGAAAGAATAATACATCCCCCTCAAGTTTGGACAGTGAAATGAGGTAAGAGTGTGAAAAGTGATTTGTTAAGTTTTAGGAAGCCAGAGTACCAAGAGTCAGAATGGCAGAATTCAAAATGCACTCTCCACTCAGTCATATATCTAAAGCACTTAGTGTGTCTGAGTCTCTGAGGGAAAAGGGGGTGATGGCATTATCTGGCCATTGTCCCTGTACTGAATGACATACCCAGAACAGCACTGGCACGCAATGAGAGCTATGTTCACTTTTCTGCTGGTGGTGTAGGTTAAGTCCTTTTGATAAAACATCCTTCCTGAAAGATCTGAATGTGATTTATGTGGGGTAAAACATGGGCTTACCTGAGGCCCTCCCCAACACCCCTTTGTTATTTAGGTGGAAGGCTTTGCTTCTCATCATGTTTGTTCTCCTTACCCTCTCTGGTTTATTTTAAAGGGAAGATTTCCACTTGTTTGGTTATATATCTAAGTAGGCTATAGAAGGCCCTTTCCTTTATCTTTCTCCAGAAAGTCATTAGGTCTGAATTGAAGTCCAAGTCTAGAGCCTGAGGACCTGACCTAAGGAGACTATCTTAGTGTGGACAGGATGTTCAGGATAGGGGCAGACAGACAGCTGTGTGCACCTGCCTCCTCTATAACCTGTCTATAGAGCCTGTTAAAGCCACCAAAGTGCCACACAATTGACCCCAGCACTGTAGTGGAGTGCTTTCCACTGTCCCCTGTCTCATCACCTATGTGATCTTGTGACCTGATATCTGGAAGATTTCCTGACTCCAGCCCCTTCCTCATCAGCCCTCTCACTTCTGTGCCCACACATCCTGCTCACACCAGCCTGAGGGGAGAGCTGATTTCAACTTTGCCACCTCATTTGGGCTGGCAGGGTAAAAAGTCTGGTTTTGAATCCCAGCCCCAAAGCACCCAAGCTCTATGGCCACAGTCAAATTGTTTAGCTTTAATTGTTCAACATTATCCAGCTTAACAATTAGAATAATAACAGGTCTACCTTCCAGGATCCTTGCACAAGTGTCTGACATTTAAAACAAAAATGTTTAGGTGGTGGTGGGGTGATAAAGTTCCCAGGAAATTCTAATGGGTACTATTGTCACAATGTTCATTATTACTGTTGTGGGACCCAGAGCTAGAAAGGGAGATCCCTTACCTCCTTTACCTTCTGTGTAGAGAGGGTACTGATGACGTGTCCTGTAGTGGATTCAAATGAAGAGGTGCCTGGGAAGGCCCTGGCACATGCTACACCTTCAGTCAGTGTTCCCATCATAATTTTGACTACTCTTGTCAAGGCAGCATGTGACCTCTGCCATATCTCCACCTAATGATTAAGATATAATAGAAAGCCACACGTAGCAACCATCCTTTCTTCATTCCCTCCCACAATATAATTTTAAACCCCTATTGGTCATTCATTGTGTTGCCCTACCCTATCAGCCGGTGACTGACAGTACAACCCACTAACTTTATCAACTATAATTAATGCTATTCTATTTGGACCTTGGATCTTCAGTTCTTTCTCTTTACCTTGATGCAGTCAGTTCTGGTGCCCCATGCCCACACCTTTCATTAGGTGTCAGTTTTTCTAAGGCTGTCTAAGAGAAGGTTCCAGCAACAGTGATAGACTCGACCATGGACAGGGAAGACCCTGCCCCCTCTACTGCTAGTACTGATCCAGTGCCTCAGAATATCAGCCAGAGCTGGGATGGGTTCAACAGTGCTGTATGGAATTCAAACTGATCTCATCACTCGCTGCTGAGGAGGTCATTCAACCCCAGAAACAGTTCATGCACAGTGGCTGCTCTGAAATGTCCCCACCTTCCACACGAGGACAAAGGATATCAGTGCTGTGACAATTGCATATGAGGAGCCCATTGCAAAGGAGCCAGCGAAGATCCCTAGGAAATTCCCCACGGACTGGAAGAATGCCGCTGTGTCAAACGCATTGGGATTCTCCTTGGGACTGTAGATGGATATAGAGCTGAAAAGAGAAGAGAGCAGCTTAGTCAGTGGCAGTCGGACTTGCACAGTACCTTCTGGGAGAGGCACACTTCCCAATGAGACTGGGTGCTAGTGAGAGGAACTGATGGGGAAAGAAGAGGTAGAGAAAGCAGCAAGTGTTCCTTGTCTTCCAGGCCATTCCCATGGTGTCCATATACTTCTGCCAGTCAGTAAACATTTTATACTGGGAGAGTCGTAAAGAATATTGTTTCTGAGCAAACTAGGCATTTAAACATGGTAGGTGTACATGGAATCTGCTGAGAAGATAGATAACTGTGAATTATTTAGTGGCCATATGTCTTCAGTGCTGTTATATATTCACAAATGTTCCTGATAAAAAGTGCACTTTTATGGCCTGTGCACAAATGGGCGATACAAATCACAGCATGCACAAAATATCTTGCCATGATCTTGTCATAAGCCACAAAGCATTTCTCGCTCCAGTGTAACCCTGTGGAAAAAGAGCCCTGGTGGTTGTGTGCAGAACCCTGCAGTATTAACTCCCCGGACAGGCAAAGCCCCACCCTCCCCCAGAAATAAATACCAGCAGCTACCCAAGGTCATTTCTCACATCTTGTTCTTGTGCCAATAGACAGATCTCCCCCGAGAAATGCAACCCACAACAGGCAGTCTGCTTGTTTAATTTCTTTCTTTTGAGACAGCGTAGCCTCGTCTGGCTCCAACTTACAGAAATCGCCCTGTATCTGCCTCTCAAATCGGACTGGAGGAGTGAACCATCATGCTTGGCCTATGCAGATATTTCTGAGGATGCTATATTTGATTTTTTTAAAGGAGCCCTCAAATCCCAGATTGCTAATGAGAAGGACAAGGTGTGTACCATATTACGGACTAGGAATTCCTCAGTGTAGAATGAAAATGAGCTGACTTGGTTTAGGGAGACTAACAAAGTTAGACTTCAGAATTTTTTTTTTTTTTTACAGTTTTATTTTTAACATGGAGTCCTTAAAATTAGTCAGGAAAAATTAAGGATTTGGCAGGAATTCTGGAAAGGACTTGGTAGCTTCATGAAGAAGAAGAAGAAGAAGAAGAAAAAAAAAGCACACCAGACATGCTGACTGAGATTATACAGGATTATACAGAAGGAAACTGAGTCTTTATGCCAGGATGGTGAGAGCCTGCTGACTCTGCTCTGGCTCTCTGCCTCTAGATACTGGGTAGTTGATTGAAGGAGAAGTGGCTCCCAGCCTCCTCTCAGGAAGAATGTAGGAGAGGTGGTACTTCTAAATGTTCTTTGGGTTTCTATGGATGCCTTTAAACACGCCCCCTCCCCCCCACGCCATGCAGACTGAACACTTCTACTTTGATCTCTTCATTGGAGAAGGAACATGAATGGTGGTAAGGGGAGCCCTGACATGGATGTGAGGGAAGCAGCCATTGAGGGCTTCCTCCTGCTGTGGCCTGCTAGGCTTTCAGGAAAGCAAAGGTGCAGCAAACACACCTTTGAGTCATTGTAATTGCCTAGCCCTGGAAAGGTAATAAATCCCAGGGCTGATGGAAGCTTAGAGCTGGAGCTGGGGAAGCCTGAGTTCACCTTGACATCTATGGGCACAATTCTCCATTTTCGTAAAGAGACATGAAAGGGAGAATCCTTCCCTTTCTTTCAAGTAAAATTATTTTCCCTCCATTTTTTATTTGAATTAGAAACAAGATTGTTTTACATGTCAGTCCCAGTTCCCTCTCCCTTCCCTCCTCCCTTGCCCTCCCCCCAACTAACACCCTACCTATCCCATACCCTTTCTGCTCCCCGGGGAGGCTGAGGCCTTCCATAGGGGGTCTTCAGAGTCTGCCATATCCTTTGGGATAGGGCCTAGGCCCACCCCCATGTGTCTAGACTCAGGGAGTATCCCTCTCTGTGGGATGGGCTCCCAAAGTCCACACCTACGCTAGGGATAAGTACTGATCTACTACAAGGGGACCCATACATTTCTGAGGTCTCCTCACTGACACCCATGTTCATGGGTTCTGGATCAGTCCCATGCTGGTTTCTCAGCTATCAGTCTGGGGACCAAGGGCTCTCCCTTGTTCAGGTCAGCTGTTTCTGTGGGTTTCACCAGCCTGGTCTGGACCCCTTTGCTTATCACTCCTCTTTCTCTGTAACTGGATTCCAGTTCATAGACAATTCTCATTAGAGGGATCTAAAATGGCTGAAAGACACATAAGAAAGTGTTCAACATCCTTAGCCATCAGGGGAATGCAAATCAAAACAACTCTGAGATATCATCTTACTCCTGTCAGAATGGCCAGAATCAAAAACACCAATGACAGTTCATGCTGGAGAGGATGTGAAGAAAGGGGAACATTTATCCACTGCTGGTGGGAGTGCCAACTTGTACAGCCACTTTGGAAATCAGTATGGCAACTCCTCAAGAAAATGGGAATCAGTCTAACACAAGATCCAGCAATTCTACTCTTAGGCATACACCCAAAAGAAGCACATTCATACAACAAGGACATCTGTTCAACGATGTTCATTACAGCAGTATTTGTAATAGCCAGACCTGGAAGTAACCTAGATGCCCCTCAACTGAAAAATGGATAGAAAAAATGTGGTACATTTTCACAATGGAGTTATTACTCAGCAGAAAAAAAAAAAACAATGGAATCTTGAAATTCACAGGCAAATGGATGGAACTGGAAGAAACCATTCTGAGCAAGGTAACCCAGTCACAAAAAGACAAACATGGTATGTACTCACTCATGTATGAATTTTAGATATAGAGCAAAGGATTACCAGCCTACAATCCACACTGTCAAAGTAAAAGTATTTTTAATTTATTAATATTTACAGTAATGGAGCTCTGTTAATAAAGTTCTGGAGGCTGTAACACTGGATCTGACCCTTGGAGCTGGCTCCTCTTCACCCCACCTCCATCTCCCTGGAAATATTATTTCCTGGTGCTCCTGGTATCCACAGTGACAGCTGGTGACATCTTGCACCATTATTTATTAACTGCTTTTCTTCAAACCAACTTCACTTTTATTCAGGTATAAAAGCTACCATTAGAGAATACGTATAAAAATTTAATTTTGATATGCTAAATATATTTTATAACATATGTGAGAAGGTGTACATTAACAAAGAGTTCCCTGTGTGACCTCAGTTCATCTTTCTGGCCCCACTGATTTCAAAGTATGCTCTTTGGGACGTGTACTATTTCTGTCCACCAAAGATGATAGAGCCTATGTTTGCTCAATTCCATGTGCTTCTCCATGATGTTTGTCTTACTAGAAGAGAAAGGCATAATAACCCTTGGTCCAGGGAGGTAGGTAGTCTATTGAATCTGTTGGTCATAAATCCTTCCAGAATATAATCACTGGGTGCCTGCTACATGCTGGGTGACATGTAATGTAGCTACATGCTACATTACATACAGGGTGTTGGAGACAGGTGGACACACACAGAATGGGAACGAAATCAAATTCAACAAATGTCAGCTGGTACATGGAAACCATCTCTAAGCAGAAAATCCTAAGATAGGGATGATAAGCACAGTGCTGAATGTGGGGTTGTTTTGAGAGCTAGAAAACATTTAATGGTGCAAAAGAGGAAACACTATGTTAGAATAAAGGAGATGGTATTTGATGTCAAGTCAACAGACAGTGATGGGGAGAGACTATTCCGGGCAGTGAAGGGAGTATAAAGAAAGGCAGTGAGGTAGCTGAGTTCAGGGCACCTTCAAGGCATAGCTGCTGTGTGGTTATGGCTGGAAGTCAGGACTAGGTACAGGTACCCATGTGGAGCGAGTAAGATGAGTAACACAGCATTTCTCAGAGCCTGTAAATCCATGTTAAGGATGCTCATTTACACAACATTCACTATCTTATGCCTACATTATAATTTTGTTTACTCTTTTATTTGTGTGAGACAAACAGGGTCAATTATGGATCCTCTTCCAGTGCTCCCTCCCTCCCTCCTTACTAAAATAAAGTAGCTGAAGAGAAGAGAAATCAGAATCACTAGTCAGTTCATGATGTGAACATTTTTTCCTTATTTATTAAAAACAAAACAAACAAACAACAAAACTAATCCTTGGAAGAAAATAAGAACTCACATGAAAATAGTTGAATGGCATTTGTTACATTCACATTAAGACAGTAGTTTCTTGGGCTAGGCAGAGGTGATGCACTCCTTAAATCCCAGCACTCGGGAGGCAGAGGCAGGTGAATCTCTGTGAGTTCGAGGCCAGACTGGTCTGCAGAGCTAGTGCCAGGATAGGCTCCAAAGCTACACTGAGAAAACCCTGTCTGGAAAAACAAACAAAAAGGCAGTAGTTTCTTGGGAAAGGAAGGAAGAATGAAAAAAAGAAGGAAATCAAAGAGTCTTGAAAAAGTTAGTCAACTCTTAAAAAGAACTATTCCCTGTAAGATTTCTATTTCTATTAGGCATTGAGTAGATGTAGCCATGCTGTTGGGTACTACTGGAGTTCTCAGCCAACTCTGAGAATCACTCTTGTGCCTTGTTACTCATGTCACAGTTTGGCACCTCTTGTTTGGAGGACCTGGGGTCACCATACTCAGATTCAATTTCATCACCTGGTCAATAGAGATGATACTATATTTCCATAACTGTGAGTTTATGAAGCACATGTAAAACTCCTATGTAGATGCTGTCAATTCCAGGGTTATTCAATAAGTGTTGCAGCATGCACTCAGACAAAGACCCAATAAAAGTTGCTTATCCCCATTATCAATATCATTTTGCTAAGAACTCCCACGAGTCTCACATTGGCAGATAGCAGAGTTCTAATCTGAAGCAAGTTTTAGTTCCAAGTGTGGACAGGAGGGGCATGGTTGACCTCTTACCGGTGTACGGTTGAGGCTGTTAGCAAGGAGCTAGTCATAGAAGTGGGTTTTAGAGGGACAAGACACCATAGCAGTGTATCTCAAAGGTTGTCACATTCATCACAGAGTTCTCGATCAACTGCATCAAGGAACATGCCCTGGCAGGCTGGGCAGGGGTCTCCCCAGAGATAAGAAGGCCACGAAACTATTTAAGATGAGATTCATCAGCAAGGGCACCTGGCTTCTGGAGAAGAATGAGACAGGAGGGAAGAGAAATTCACAGGGGAAGAGAAAGACTGCAAAGGCTAGCTGTCCCCAGGAAGGTGCCTTCTCTACACAGCCAAGGTTTCAGAGAATTGGTCCTCTATATTCTTGCTCCTAAAAAGACATCTCTTTGGGCTCTGGTTTCCAGTCATGATACTAAGCCTCTGTATTGGGTGCAGAGTTTCTAAACATAAAAAGCTATGTTTAGAAGCTGGAAGCAGCCCAAGATTTAGGTAGCACATGCAGGGTTCAAGCAACTTCAGCTCTTGTGACTTGTCCAGTCCCAATCGTGATGGCTGAATTATTACTGGGTAAATTGGAAGGACAAGAGAAGGGGAAAGGAGGTTAGGCTCTCTGTTAACCTGGTCAGTGGCTGTCCTTCAGAATACCAAAGAGGCACTGTGTACAGCACAAACTGGCACAGGTGGCTATAGTCACTAGAGTGTTGAGGTGGATGGAACCAATATTTTTGAAAGTGTTATGACCAGAAGAAATGCCCAGTAGTGTTTAAATATTCATCTCATAAGGTGGAAATAAGTTTAGGTTATCGATTTATCCTGTTCAGGAAATGACTGCTCAGCAGAAACTGGGAAATAAATGTGCACAGGCCCTTCTACCTAAGAAATTTGAAATAAATGAAGTATTGTAACTTGAAGAAACAACATTAATATGGGTCTTCATTTTTCAGTGTGCCATTTAAGATTTACAGGTACCACTAAGACTCAGTCTCCTATTTCTCAATAACTGATTTTTTTATGCCTATAACACAACGGTCAAATGAAAAGGCTTGGTGGCACAGGGAGAATTGAGTATCTGAATTTGAAATAGATCTTGGCTCTGTCTCGTTGGCTGTGTGACCTTGATCAAATTACTTAAACTATTTGTATTCCCATTTCTATAAAGTTATAATAGTACCCACCACATAGGGTTGCTATGACAATTAAATGCATCGACATTTTAAAGCTCTTAAAATGGCATCTGGTGCCTGGAAGGAACTAGATAATAATTTCTTAGAGAAATCTTCCCTCTTGAAATGATAAATTTCTTTTTTTTTTCCTATTTCTGTCTGTGTCTCTTTCCTTTTCTCTTTTTGACCTTGGTTTAGTTCTGAAGAAAGGGTTTCAAAGTAGATGTCCCATGAAAACTTTCACCTATATGGAACCAAGGCTTTGCTGCCTCTCCTCTGTCAATCTCTGAGGGGCAGGGATCATTGGTGCATGCAAAGTATTTAACACAGAGGATTCTGGGACTTATTGTGAGTTCACGGTACAGAAGGAGGCAGCAAGGAGGGGGAGCTGAAAGTAAGAAAGGAAGAAGAGATGCTGTGAGAAAAATGACTGAGTGACAGAGAGAGTACATACGTGGGATCTCATTGGTCCCACCCACAATTTTGACCACCTCTCCATTTCAGACTCCATTGAGTGACCATTTTCCAAATTGTCATAACTAAGTCAAGCCTCTCAGATTTCACTCTTGATATTCTTCACTGCAGGACCTAAAATACTTCACTACATGGTTACTTATAGGAACTACTAGGCCATGTGATGCTCTCAAATTCCAACCAGCTGTGTAGACACACCATACCCTGCAGGGTCCTCCTGCAACTCAGGTGACTCTTTAGAAGAAGCTTCTTTTGCATCTTTCAATCTACTGTCACTTCCTTTGCTAACATTAAGTCAACATCACTAGAAAGCTTCTAAAAAGTGCTAAGCAAGGGCTGGAGAGATGGCTCAGAGGTTAAGATAAGAGCACTGACTTTTCTTCCAGAGGTCCTGAGTTCAATTCCCAGCAACCACATGGTGGCTCACAACGAACTTGAGTGAGATCTGGTGCCCTCTGCTGGCACACAGGCAGAAGACTGTATACATAAGAAATAAATAAAATCTTTAAAAAAAAAGTGTTAAGTGAACATACTATATCCCCTTTAGAACTTCTATGACTTTAACCATTAAAAAATGTGAAAATGATTACTATAGATAAAAATATTTAAAAAGAACCTTCCATTTTTCTCTGCCAAATCTTTAATCTCTAACAAAGAAATTCAAACTATTGGCACCAGTTCATTGAAAGAGTTCTTGATTAGTCGTGGCATATATATTGAAATGGCTTCACCTGCCAAACTACTCTACTTATGCTATATAGAATCCCCCTTTGTGCTGGGTAAGTAGTTCTGTTGTTGATGTCTTGCTCAAACTCCATTATTTGATGACTTTTCTTGATTAAAACTTTGTTAGGTCCAGCTTTAAATCTCTACCTTCATAACAGGGTTCCTCTTTTCTATACAGAAAGGTCTAGAGAGGGCACCAGGTTGTTCCTGAAGGGATGGGCAGCAGTGAGGTCCTCCCTTGCTAGTACCCTGTGACCTTGGGTGCTAGAGGATGTGCCTGGCTCTTGTTCTTGTTGAGAGATGCTCTGGTCTCACCCTGCTTCCTGTTGAATCATTCTCCCAGAGACCTCAGCTGATGTGCTATTGGGAACTCCTTCTCAGGTGCCAACTCAACCTTCATTTGCTTTGCCAGCCATACATACCCCTGCTTATCTTCATGGCTTGAATTAATGGCTGTTTGGCCTCAGAAAGTTCCCCTAAGAAGTCCCTTATGTCAAGAAACAATGATCTCACCTGCTCCCCAGATACATTAAACCAGGGAGCCTACAGGTCCTGCTCCAACTGGTTCCTGCTTTATTAATTCTATAGGCCAGAAAGGGCACCAGTCTGTATGTACTTATGCCCCACACTCTGAGGATCCATAACCAAGAACCACCCCCCCCTTTAAATGTGCTTGGAGAAGGACTTAGCTCTTTCTCTTAGAGGATGAATTGGCAGTCCCAGCTGTCTAGTAATGCAGGCGATCCCCTTCCACATGGCTGAGGGGAGAGGAAGCATTCCTATGAGGAGGGACAGCAACATCACACCTCAATACTACAGCTCTCTGAAGACATCTCTATCCAACCCATAGCATTGGCTGGTTCCTTGAACTCAGCAGTTGGCAGGTGTGGGCCTCTCACTATGGAGCTCCAATGCATTTTGCATTTGCAACTAAGTCCCTAACCCAATCTGAAAACCCGGAAAAGGCTCATGAGATAAGCACTCTGTGACTTGTGCTATTTAATACCAGATGCTTGCTTACAGTTTATTTTCTCCCCATCTAGGGTTGGGTTGTCATTCTGCTCTTCGGGACACATTTTAAAAAGAGCAATACAGCCCAGAATGGCAATGAACTTTCTTAGCCGCTGTTCCATTTTGTTGGGCTTGTATGTCACAGGCGGGGACCAGGCAGGAGAAAAGAATTAATTACAGTGTTAGTTTGCGTTTAAAGCTCTTTGTACTAAGAAAAGAAAGATGAACAGAACAAGAAACAAGTGGATCCTTATCTATTATTTATCTTTTAATAACTATACCAACGTGCCCTTTCCCAGGGAACTTGCTTAATTATGAATAAGGAATTGATTTTTATGGGGCCAAGAATTGTGTGTACACATTGGAATTCATTCTGGCGTCTGCCTGCCCATTATTCGGGCTTATGTTCTGCCAAAGGCTGATGAAGTTCTGTCAAGAGAACCTGCTGTAAAACATAATGGCTTCAGGAATTGGGGGCACTCCAGGCACCCTGGGAGGTTAGAAGAGCTGTCTTAATAATAAGAGGTCTTGGCCAGAAGTTCACTGAACATGAGTTAGAAGCATAGGGTTTCACCTTCTCAAGGGCCAAGGGGCCCTACAGAGGACTATGCCAGGGGAGGCTAGTTAATTAACTCTTTCGGGTTTTGAAGTATCATTTAATGATTAGTTGCTAAGAGCTCAAATTCATACCCAGAGAGTGGTTTTCCAGGCCCTTGACAAATATCTTGTTATTCTAATGTCAGCCACGAGAGAAAAAGACAAGGATAATTCTGTGGGAAGTAGAAACTGTTGTATCACAGTCATACTGTGAGTAACGCTATCTCAAGCCAAAGTGATTCATTCCGCCAACAAATATCCATTGCCCCTACTGTGTGCAGACATTGTTCCAAGCACTGGGGATACAACAGGGACAAAACACAACTGTTCTTACACTGCAGAGGAGAAGACAGCTAAGCAAACAAACACAGCTAAACAGAAACCAATGTGGCCTGAGTGGAAGGGAGGGTGTGACGGAAGGTACGTGTGTGCTGCACAGAAGCGCTGTTTGAAGATGACTGTGAGGAAGTGAGGTGGAAAGAACTTCCTGGACTCTGAGGTAGAGCATCCAAGGAGGGTCAGGTGAGCCACGGGAGGTCAGTATGGCTGGAGGAATGTGTGAAGGGTGGGAGACAGGGCTAGAGTGGGGACTTAACTGACTCTTGGGAAGCCTTTCAAGTCAGTGTTAAGATTTCCCTCTAGAGGTACAAGGGCAGCCACTGAGAAGCTGGGAGGTAGAGGAAAGGTGTGCAGAATATTCACAGAAATGTCAGAGGAAGTCAGACAATTGGCAAGTTGACATCACAGTAGTCAAAGACTGAAGCAGCCAGACCTCTCCTTAGCAGTTGCCGGCTTATGCCTGAACACTATCCCTGGAAAGACACGGGCAGTGAAGAGGAAGACCAAGGAACCCACAAGAGTCTAAAGGATAGATGGATTTCAGAGGAGAAGCTTCAGCAAGCATTTGAAAGGCGACGGTGCCGAGGAGGCCCTGTGGAGAAAAGCCTGGCCTCATGTATCTAGCAGGGAAGATAAAGTCTGACAGTAAAATATCACGGAAGATATTTAAGATTATAGTCCATTTCAAAACATCTGATTCTTAGAACTGAATGAAAATGGGATGGACTCTACTCTACAAAAGAGCCTTGAGGTCTCTGAAGTTGGAGATGCTTAAACACAGAACAAAAGAATTTCTAGCCAGGGCACCATGGAGGAAACTCATGAGCTTCATAGTTGATAACATGGCTCTGCCTGGAAACTGCTCACTGAAGGGTCATTGACTTATTTTCTACCTTCCTCCATATCTGCCAGGGAAGTAGGCAGGGCACACAGCTGCTGCAAAGGCTGCCACAGCCAGGAAGGACCAATCCATACCTCGGAGAATGCAGCAAGGGTGTCATGATTTTGTCAGCATCACACTGGGAACAAGATCAAGAACAGTTAGAAAGTTCAGCACAGAATTGTGCCCTTGACAGTTTTCTGAGTGGCTTTGGTCCATTAAATCCCAACTTCAAGGTGACACAAAGAACTCTTGAGTTTGAAAGTGGTTAGATAGGAGTGTGTGGCCGGGAGTTGGTGGTGCATGACTTTAATCCTAGCACTTGGGAGGCAGAGGCAGGGTGATCTCTGAGTTCGAGGCCAGCCTGGTCTACAGAGCAAATGCCAGGATAGGTTCCAAAGCTACAGAGAAACTCTGTCTCGAAAAACCAAAAAAAAAAAAAAAAAGGTGTTTGTGTGTGTGTGTGTGTGTGTGTGAATTATATGTGCATTTTCTTTGAAAGGAGATCCTAAATTACTTTGCAATTTAGCCTGAAAATTCTTGTCAGAATTAAATTAGTCCATCGGCTTTGAGAAAAATCTCTCTCATACCTAATATTGAAAGTGAATTTTAGATAGCCTTAAAGATGAAAGTAGCTTGCAAACACTCTTAGAATTTCCACTTTCTTCCTTTTTTTTTTTTTAAGCAGAGATAGGAATTTGAGTCCCAGGAGCCTAGTTGAGAGATGGGACTTGGGGGAGAGGGTAGAGTAGACAGTATTCCTGGGTCCCATTGGGAATTTCTTCCCCTTTCCCAACTTTTCTGTATCGTCAAACGTCATTAATAAAATCTTAGCTACAACCATCCTGTGATATGCAAAGCTTAGAGTAAAATTGAAAAGTTACTGAAAAGTGGGTCAGTAGCTATTTACAATGGAAGTCTACTAAAATGTAAATATAACCATAAACAGGTGCAAGGAAGACAAATGGTAATCCCCAAGTTTGAAACCAGAGAAGGGAGTCAGAGTCTCTTTCATCTTAGGTTAATACAGGACACAAAATACCTCTCACTCCTGTCCAGAATCTGCATTGTTAACATTTTGTAAGCTTTATTTCATATAACCCTCACCATAGCCCCCTGAAGCAGGTGCATTCTGATTTCATTTTGTAGGTGAGGAAGTTATGGCTTAATGAGATTAAGTGACTTCATGCACTTCATCTTATTTAATCCTCTCAACCTTCTCATGAAGAAAGTATTCTCATTTTACACCCAGGCAAATCCAGAGGGGGTGAAATCCTTTGCCCAACTGAACTGGCAGCCATGGAACACCAGCTTCTGGAGCCCGGGTCTCGCTGATGGCATCCTGTATAGCAGACTGAGTAAGAAGGAAACATCTAGATGCACCACCCCAGAGTACACAAAGGAATGACTCAGCAAAAATAACCTTCATAGAAGCCAGGCAAAGGCCATTCTTAGAAAGTGAAGATTTTAGGACTTCCAATCCTAACTGCAAGGGATGAAAAAAAAATATCCATTTCAATCTGACAGCCAATGGTTAGGGTTTCTAAAGAGAGACCTTTCCTTTGTAGTAAATAACTGTATCCATATCTCTTGACATTTTTGTCAACATGAACTCTGGCCTTGCACTCCATCTGTTGTTCACCTTGCTTGCAACTTGCAGTGACTTTTGTCTCTTTATAGTAGTTACTTATCTTGTTCTCTGAGTTTTTACTTAAAAAATAGTGATAAAATTAAGTTTAAGGAATATTTCTTTCAGGGTTGGAATTAGATGTGTGCATATGTATGTAATATTTAACACCTGAAACATAACATAGAGAGCCCCCCATAGAGGTTAACTTTATAATTATTAATGTTTATATTAACATTACTAGATGACTACTATCTCTTTTGTCATCCCCTCCCCCCCAAAAGAAATCAAAAAAATTAAGGACCATTTTTAAGAACATGGGGACAGTTGGGGTTTGCCATTAATGTGTCAGAACTTTATTAGAATCTTTTAGGATGAAATAAGCCATATGTGCAGTTAGATCACATATTGAATTTCTCCTTTTCTCCATGAAATCTATAGTTACAGGGATTGTATCAAACAAATTGGAAGCACGTACATTTTTAACAATAAAAGACAACTAGTTGTACTGCCATTCAAACAGAGCTGATTTTCTAGTTGTTCTGTGAGGGAAGGAGACACCAAGATACACAGACATAGCTACTGTTATACCTGGAAGAAAATATGTTTGTGAACAGTATCTAATGATGTTTTGTGGAATTGTTGATAGCAATGATCAAGGGGAGAAGGCATGAACTCCCGGAGTTTGCTTTCATGGAGGCTGCCAATTCACAACTCATCATATGCTACCTGGATATAAGAAGAATCAGACACAGGCACTCACTGGGATTGATGTGTCCAATTGTTACACAAGTGCTGAGGACCTGGCTGACTAACGGCTGGATGAAATGTTGCTTTCCTCTGGCTGGGTCAAAGGACGTTTCACAGACAAGGAGCTGCCTTCCTAATCTGGGGGCTTTTTTCATTCGTCCCTCTCTGATTATAAACAGCTGTCTGAGGCAACTGATGGAGAAGGCAACGCCTGGAAAATATTCGCCCTGATCAACCATCTCTCCTGCCACCGCTTTCCCATTTATTAGCAATTAAGTGTGCATCTGGATCCCAATCCACAGCTTAATTTAAGTAAATCTCTACAACCATCTTTTTTTTTTTAAGAAGTGCAGAGAATTTCACTCAAGTTCAAGTTCTGTTTAGGATGAAAACACCTGTTATCATCTTAAACTAAAGCCTTTCCCCAGGGCCCACATATCTGAATTTTATCTAAAACATGGAACCTGAAGATCAACAAAGCTTACCAGATAAATGTTCTCATCCACCTAAGGTTCTTAAGTTATGTGTCTAGAAATTGCTAGAAAGTACACACTCTCTAGAAGACAGCCTTCTCTGGTATATTCTATTTCAATTTCAGCAAATGCAGCTTACAGTAACCCATATTCACTAACAGATCTCTTTCCACTACCACGCAATAATAGAAAGTCTTACGAAAACTTCCAGTCTGGGACTCAACTCAAAGGCCAACACTTGCCTTGTTAAGCCATGGAGCTACTGCTTGGTCCCAGGAAGTTGGAAGCTTAAGGGTCAGTCTTGTATATAGGGCTAACCAATTATAGCCTGGAAAAAGAGGTAATTGGGAGATTTGCTGATGGTCAGGATGGACAGCAATCAGAGAAAAACTCGTGTTAGAACCAAGCATAGTCTTGCATGTGAACAACCTGCTTGGGGACCAGAAATCAATGATTCTGGGAGACCAGCCATGATGTGAACTGAGCCGTGTAAATGCACATAGGCTTTTTATTTAGAAGGATATTCCTCAGTTTTCTTCACATGCCCTCAAAACAACTGAAGTTAGTACACAATGCTGATGGCAGAGCAAAGAGGGACAAGAAGAACGACTAGTAAAATAAGATGTGAACAAGAAGGTCTTGGTAATGGGAGTGACTCTGTGCCTTAGCCATGACCTTTCCCTCACTGCCAGCTCAGCAGGCGTCCTGTGTGGCTGCTCTGAACTCCAGACCCCATAGGGGAGACTAAGATTGACTAATGACAAAATAATGAGAAAATAATGGAGGCTCCTGCCATCTATCCATACATGATTTAAAGAGCGAGGGATTGAGGGCAGTATATACATCTGAGCTGATCAGTCTGACTTTTCAGTCGTGGCTTAATTGATAATAATGTTAATTATGTCAATACATGAAAAGCCACATGGCTACCACAATCAGGGATTGGTGATGCTGGGGACAATCAGAATATATGAGATGCAGCAATTCCAAGGTCTTGGTTTTCAGTTCACCCATGGCTAGATCTCTGCAAGATCCACTATCATTATAACACACACACACACACACACACACACACACACACACACACACACACACGCACACAGAGTCATTATATATCACAAGAAATAACACACACATACTTGCACATTTATGCACACCAGAAGCTGAGAAAATCATCCCTTGAAGACTAAAGTTTGAAATAGTACTTTGGTGATTAGAACCATGTGGTATGCAGGTGCCTTTGAGACAGCTTCAAACTAAAGAACTCATGGAGCTCCTAGGAGGACCCAGAGTGGCTGGGACTCAACAGGAATCCACACAAGTGCCAGAGATAAGCTTCTCCTGCTGGAGGCCAGAAGGCAGAAGGACTGCTTTTTGGTAGCCCCCTCTCCTTTTGTGGTCTTTGTCTTCCCCTCCCTACCTCTCTCTCTGAAATCGAGTAGGTGTTTTTTATACAACCATGTGATCTCTTTAACGGTGGTGCTACAAGCTAGTGTTGTGCTATACTTCTCAGATGGCATGAAGGCTATACATAAATTGCAAATTCTTTGGGCGAAAGGGTAGAATTCAATAATTAGACCTCACTATCTCCTTTGGATTAAGTGTATTCATTAGACTTTTATTCAAACCTATTACTGCCTTCTTAGAAAATTCAGTTTGAAATACATGCCTCGGGGCCATTGTTAGAAAGCACCTAAATGGAAACAGGTGAAGGAAAGGAAAATGGCACTTAAATTAAAAGAAAGAAATATGCAGGACTGTGCTTTCTCAGACCCTGTGTGTGAAGGTGGGGGTGGCTAAAGAGAGGACCTCAAAATCACAGGCTGAGAAATAACAAACCCCTGTTTTTGTTTATGAAAAGCCCATCTTGCCAATCAATGCTAATGCACGTTATCAGGAAAAGCCTATCGTGTATAAATGGGGATTACAGAACCCTGACTATTTTATGAGTAACTTCAGCCACAGGAGAAGTGTATTTATCACGTAATAGCACCAGCACCAGGACCCCAGTGCATAGGCATCCCAGAAAACTGGGCAGCATCCAAACCATGCTTGGCCTGATGACTTCCTGACCATCCTTAGTTCTGCTTTGTTCAGTCTCTGTGGAGCTGGAGAGGAAGGAGACCTTTGGGTCTCGACAGTCTTATCGAAAACATTCAACTCTTAAAATTCTGGATTTCAGAAAGAAAAACAATGTTAACCGATGACAAAAAACGATACTAGAACAAACAATAATGATTCAAAATAATAGTTTGTTAGTAAAATGAGCATCACCTTGCATAGCTCCACCTTGACAATACTGAATTTGTAAAGCTTATATAGTCTGTTTCAGCAAGATGTTCAGCAGTGAAATTCTTTGGGGCTCTGAGTTTTCTGTGTTTCAGTTTTAATAGCTGCCATTTATTGAGAGACTTTTGCAAGCCAGAATTGTGATCATTATTTTGAATACATTACTAGCTAATTCTCCCAATAAACCCATAGCAGATATAGTATTGTTTACACATTACAAGGGGAAATTGAGACAGGTTAAGCAACACAGCCAAAGCCATGCCGTAAACGGTACCATTGGCTTCAGATCACTTGCCAGTCTTCTGCAAAGTGCCTGTGCTGTATGCTCAACTTTGATACCCACACCCTGTGAATGGTTTTGCACACATCTATGCTTAAAGAAAAGGTTAGCTACCTATCCAGTAGGTGGGCTCCTTCATGAGATACCCCCCACTGGGTTCTTCATATAACTTAGTTTAACTGAATCTTCACATTTTCTTAGTTCTTTTTTTCTTCTGTGTTTATTTAGAAGTGAAGCAGCAAAAATAATTCAAAAAGAAAAGTATTCCAACAGGTTATCCCAAGAAAGAAGAACCTTTGAAACAGAAATAGAACAGGGTTAGCTTTGATCCAGACCTTCCCCCTAGGCACAACAAAATGTTTATGTTTGAAAGGTGGGGTGACTTCTTTATCTGGCAGCAAGTAGCATATCTATCCTTGGTTGCTACTCATTTTTTTTCAGGTAATTAAAACATTGTTTTTCTGTCAGAATTCAATATGATTCCAAATGCAGACACTTTTGGTAGCAAGTTGCTTTAGGTCCTCATCACTAAACAAACCTGATAATATCTACCCAGGATGCAACTGCACATGGCACCCTGGAACAGTGAGATTTGAATTGTGTGATTTGTTCTTCAGAACACACTAAAGCATGTGTGTTCACATGTGCGTACAGACATACATACACTTGGACATCACAGATCTCTCTCTCTCTCTCTCTCTCTCTCTCTCTCTCTCTCTCTCTCTCACACACACACACACACACACACACACACACACACACACACACACACACATACAGTGCTGTGGTCATGACTCTCTTAACCAAGGCATCCAACAGAGGTCATCCCTGGAGCTGGTCGGCTTGGCTCCTCTTGCTCAGCTGTTACAGAGACCTTGCCATAAAGCCACATTCTTTTGGATTCATTATAATTCACTGAAACTACATTTTATGCCAGTGGGGGATCCTAGCTCTGCCTACAACCCCTATCAACCATCTGCCTGAGGTCACCCCACCATGAAGGGCTTTCAAGCAGAGAACCCTTACCTCCCTTCTTTATTGCTGCATTTTATACAATGCTCCTGCTCCAACTCCTGGATTGAAATCTTCAGACCTTGGTCCTTGTTTAGCTTAGTGAGGGACCAAATGGTTACCACTGCATTCCTCTGGAGCCTCTCAACTAAGGCTAGTTGCAGTGTGAGTGGGGTGTGGGAGTGACAGTGTGAGGATGGCCAAGAACCTCTGAGTGTTTGTATTGACTGGAAACTGGTCCTCAAGTGCCCAGACAAATGCTGGAAGGAGAAAACATGAGCAACAAAGTAGCGATGGAGATTTCACTGGAAAGAACCCCGGGTGGTGTTCTGACCCCCCAGGTTGCAGTTCTGGGACCTTTGCTTGGTTGGTTTGCACAGGGAACAGACTTGGCCCCATAAAAGAGAGAACTGGAACTTCCAGCTTCCTGCACACTAGCTTTGTAATGAACTGTCCTGTTCTACAACACAAACAAAACAATCTCTGGGGGCTGAGCTTAGAAGGGGAAAGAGACTGGCTTTCTGTCATTTTCTAGAACAGAATGAGGTGGAGACTTTTTGCAATCTGTTTTCTGTAGCCCCGAGCCAAGCTTTTCTCTGTGGGCTTCTCCATCTCTTCTGAATGATGTGGGAAACAAACTAGGGCACAACACAGTTTGGGAAAGCCTGGACAAAATATAATTTTCGAGGTGAAATATATACACTAAAAGCTTCAGGGCTCATAACGTACAGACTTTCATTTAAGGGATCCGGACCATGAGACAGATTAGTGGGCAACATGCAATCCAGTCTCTTCTCAGCTCCTATTCACTCACAGGTACCCACAGCTCTGTATTTCTTTCCGTGTCAGAGGTTGTCACAAATGCATGAAGGATATTGGCTTTGATAGATGTTCTTCCTACATTCAAGACTTATTCATCTGTAGCTCTGAAGGCCACCAGCCTATTGAGATTTAATCTTTCCCATAAGTTACTCAGAGTAGCATCTCTGTTCCTTCATAGTAGAACAGTTTCTGTTGTATTATCTGGCTGCTTCCATCAAAGACATGGCATATGGGATCATTAAGATGACAATCTTGCTTATGGGATATGAAGAACCTAATACAAGGATTCTCTTCCTCCAGGTCACAGCAAACCATTTTTCTGGAACTCTTGTAACTCAAGCAAATGTTCAGAAAAAGGAAAGTGCCAGAACATTTATTATGAGTTCATGAAAGTTGCTACTTCTCTCATACTTAAGCAGAAATTTTAGCTTACTCTGTACTTACCAACAAAGACGAAAGAAAATTGGCTCCTATAGTCTCAAATTTAGAGAGTCCTTAAAATTCCAAGGAAGGTAGGATGCTAAAAGAGGCTGCAAACTGGATTCAGTGAACATCCTAATCATCACTGAGGTTGCTATTTAGTGATTCTGTTTAGATGGCTTATTGGGTACCAGGATGTTATATGCAAGACCAGTGAACCCACCTGTGGCTGCATCCAACAGCTATTGTTAAACAGTTGTCAACCCAACTGTTTAATATGTATGGTTTAACATGAAGATAAAAGGTTCCACCCTAACCTACTAATTCCCCGAGCTTTTCAGTTTCCTGGTGAGTTTCTTAGAGTATATCCTCTTACCCCTTTTCTGTTTTTGAACAGAAATGTTAGTGGGGAGAATCCACCGTAATGTAAAGGTGCACATTATTCTGAGAGCACAGATTTCCCCACAAATACCTGCGTCACATCCACTGCTCTGTAATAAGTGGCTGCAGCTGTTGCCATGACAATTTTCAATTTTAAAAACCTGTACCCATACAAAGATAGACAACACAGCTGTTTCCATGAGGCATCACAAAATAAGACCAAATGTGATGGCATTCCAGTCTTTGCAAGGTGAGGATGCTGTTCCTCTAACATCCTTTGGTCTCAAAGGATGGGGCTGTGGGTTGCCTCAATATGGCCACTTGCTTTCATTTTAAGCAGAGTTGGGGCTGGTAAATTAGAGCTGTTGTCTGTTCAGTTTTATCCTTTCAAAAGCTACACACCTCCCCTAATTCTGCATGTATCCACACTCCAGGAGTGGTTGCTGTTGGGACTCCTTCCCTGTTTATCTCACCATCTAGAGCTGCCACCGACACACTATAAATATACTACCAGCAATTTCAAACTATATGCACTTTCCAAAGAGACCAAATATGCTGCTCTGGTCCTTCCAAAGAAGAGAGTTTGATGTTCTATGTGTGTGGTATAGTTGGCACCAACAAGGGCAAAATGCTGTTATCTGTGTCACTAGTCTTTGAAGTAGCAGGTATCTTTTGTTTGTTTTTTGTTTAGGGCTTGGTATTGCTAGCCAAATCAGATGCTAAAACTGATGTGAGGACTCTCAGTTATGAAACAGTGATCTGACCTCCTCCTCCTCCTCCTCCTCCTAAACAAGATTCAACTGGTTACCCCTCAACAATTCGAGGGACTCTTCTTGCTGATATTCCCAGGCAATGTGCCATCTGGGACTGTGGCCATGGAATAGTGAAGGGAGGAAAGTTGACCATGTTCCTTAGGGAAAAAAGCATTAGAAGAGAAATCATCTGACCGTCAATGCCCCATCTCATGTTACTGTCAAATGCTCAGAGAACACAATCTTATTTGGGGTTTTTAAAGTATTTAACCAAACAGTTGATTAGACCTATTTTGTTGTTGCTTTGAGCACTGAATTGTAGTCAGTACAAATTATCCAATGTTCAGGAATCTAAAAAGAAAAGGATGTTTCTTAGGAAGCACAAGTGGTCCTTGCATTTTGTGATAAGAGCCTTCCTTTGCTTTGCTTAACATCTAAGTAATCTGAAGTCCTTTGAGGTGGTTGTACTTAATGCAAGGCTGAGATGTGGCTCACTAGTAAGCCACAGCACCTGTAGCTCCTGTGAGCAACACAATGGCCTGTGTTCGAACCTCACTTGCAAGAGACTGTGACAGTAACAAACAGTGCTTCCATCTTCTTCACAATCGCCTTGTGACTGGTGCTACTAGCTGACCACAGGAAGGAAGAATCCAAATTCATTCAGGTACCCTGAAGCATTACAATCTCGTATGTTGTTAAAAACACCCTATGTAATAAGTTGAATACAATGACAACAAATGAATAAAAAATTGTGGATGAGAAATTAGAGTGTCTCAAAATGTCTCATCTAATCTTTCAACAACTAAGTGTGACATCAATGACACACATGCTTTTGTACTCCCAGAAACCAGTGAGAATATGGAGAATGAAGGCACTGGTGCAAACTCCTGCAAATAACCGCCAATCCAGCCCAGTTCTGCTTGGTGACCCCAGTGTCTACACACCTGTATGTTCTGCTGTCCTAAGTGGAGGGTGGGAGCAGTAAGAACAGAGGACAGAGAGGAGCTCCCTCTGGACAGAGTAGGATTCTACAAGAAAGGGGAAAAAACAGTACAACTATTTAATTTATCAATTTTTAAACAGTGACATTATAAGTGGACCATAGTCCACCATTTCTCAATATTAATAAATGTGCAGAAATTGGCAGGATTCTTGTTTGTTGGGTACCCTTGAAATCACCCTCCCTAAACTCAACTGGTCTGTGTGTAAACAACCTTCTGGTTATGAGCCAGAGAAGGGGAGGGTGGGGAAGGTACTTCACAGGGAAGCTAAGGTGGGGAGATAGGATGGGTATAGACACAGGGAAGGCTGCTGCTTTTCCTACAAATGCTTCAGCTATTTCCAATCCTCTTTACCAGGCTAAAGCTTCTTGATGTGACCGCAGGGTTACCTCTCTCATTCTCATTCTCATTCCCCCAAGATAGCATGGGGGAAAGTTCAGTGTGACCTAATGAAACTGAACATAGCAGGGGCTGCAAGCAAAATGTTGTTATTGGTAATTAATATATATATATATATATATATATATATATATACACACACACACACACACACACACACACACACACATACACACACAAGAACCTGAGGGAGAAGTTATCTTGATGATGACAGGGGGTAGTTAGTTTTCAAAATGTCTTCCCTTTGATGGGGTCACATTCCTTCACATAGTGGTATTTCCTGAGGACCTACTAAACACTTAGGGTTTTAGAGGTGCTGGGGATAAAGTAAAATAGATGATAAATATATAACCCAAGAATCCATTTGTTAAGGTGGGAAATGACTCATACCCACAAATGAAAAATAATTCAGAATTTAGATTTATAAAGGGCTTTTGACAATATCTCATCTGGAGATGGAAATTCAGTAATGTGGTTTGACTAAACTCATTTCCACAGCAGACAGCAGACAGGCTTTCCTCTCCCCTCAGTCTGACTCTCACGGTACCAGCTCACTTTCAAAGACTGTTTTGAAAACTCTACATTTACATTCAAGTTCCCAACCTGGTCTTAAAAACGTTCTGAATTCATGTATTAACCCTCTTCCTCCTAGTGTAAACATACAGCACAGTAGATTTCAGATAGACCACTGCTTCCAATTATGTTCACCAGGGAGAACTGGCCGCATCTGGTTTGAGGAACAAAGAGACCCCAAGCCTCAATTCGTGTGAGTCCAGAGCTGGGCCTGGGCTGGAAGGTGATTAGGAGATAAAATATGGCTCCTTCTCTCAAGAGCTTTGAAATTTCAAAGAAGAGATAAAGCATGGTTAGACTTTCTCACATAAGTTTTACAGATCCAAATGGATAGACCACTGTTTCAGGAATTCAGAAAAGGGGGAGAAAATTGTGACGTGCTCCCGGCATTTTTATATGGGTCCTAGCTTTTTTTTGTTACAGTGCATGGGTTAGGATCAGTGAGGGCAAGGGAGAGCAGGTTTCAGATCTGCCAGTAGGCAGTGCCTCTTGGGAGATAGCTGTGTGCTACACAACCTCTTGACTTCTCTGGGCACAATAGTGTAAGCAGTGGTACATTCAACACAGTTATATGGGCAACCCTTTCCTTTGTCTCTGTTGGCTCATCTGTGAAGAGGGAGCCTAGACAACATGAGTTGCCCTGAGTTTTCTCTCAGGGTTCTTAGGATGATGTTATCTAACAGATGTGGACGGCCAGTGTCATTACTGCTAATGGAATTCTGTAACAGCTGTCTGCTCATGTTCCCCTACACTTGGTTTCTCACAAGCAAAGAGGAGTCTATGTGTGCTGCTGAAGTTTCACTGCCGTCAACGCCAAGGACAAGTAGATCTCCAGCTAACAAAGCAAGTGGTCAGATTTATCGGTTCGCAGGCCCGGAGCCCCAGGAAGCAACCTTTGGACACTGTCATCTGGCTACCACTTAGAACCAGACTGGGACCGAGTTCTGCCCATTTTGCTAAGAGCTGTATCGGAGGGAAGGTGCTCACTCAGATTCCATGCTTCCCGCAGCACTTGTTGCCCTCCACTGTCCACACTGTTCCTTTGCCTGCCCTCCCTCCTCCCGCAGGGCACTCACAGCCTGCTGGCTGGGGCTTTAGGCCCTGCTATTCCTTCTTGGAGAGGCTTTCCCCTGTAAGAGCCCTTCTAACTGCCAAAGATCGGTTTTCCCATGTCCTTGTTTGTTTAAAATCCTTAGCCAGTGCTTTACTTGACTTTTAACAATTAGTTGTCTCTGCAGACCTTATTTGTCGGGAACACTACTGTTTTAAGTGTCAGTTTTGATGCTGCATTATTTGATGTTTCAGGGCAGGCAGAGAAGGCCTATCGAACCATTTTGCCTCAGCAACTTGCACGTGTGTTCCCTGTAGGACCAGCTCTAGGTAGCTTGGCCTGGGGCAAAAAGCCTTTTTATTGTGCAGGCTCCTGCCCAAAGCTGCAGCTGAGGCTCATTCCAAAGGGGTCCAGGTGGGGACATTTCAATGTGAAATCTTAAAGTCGACCCCTTAAGAGGCTCTGCTCTCCCCACTGAGAAAGGCCAGCTGTGCCGGGTCAGTTGCTGAAAATAGTCCCGCCTTTAAACATATCTGGTTAATTTTAGCAATTTTTGGTAATCTTCTAAAAAGTCTTATTTTTTAAGCACAGTGATTTAACACTATTTATTACTAGGTATTGCTTTACTTGATATTTTATGCATATTAATAATTTAATAATTGATTTTAAAAGATTCTAAGAAATCTGGGCATAAGGGAAGCAAATCTGAGATGATTTAACCGTGCCATTGCAGCTGGGATGATATCTGATGCTTATCTCTGTAATACCAAGTTGCATAAGCTACCTGGAAAGTGGAGTTCAAAATAGCATCTGGCCTTGCCCAAAGAGGCCCCCTTCCCTTCATTCAGTTTCAACTCTATCCCTGAAGGCCATTGCAGATGCATTCCTGTTAGGCTCAGTACAAGGAAAGGCAAAACAGAGGTTGGAAGATTCTAATAGCAACCTGGGCTACAAAGCAAAGACCATCATGACAAAACAAAAGAAAAAAAGGGGGAGTCAGGTGGTGGCGCATGCCTTTAATCCCAAGACTCGGGAGGCAGAGGCAGGCGGATCTCTGTGAGTTCGAGAACAGCCTCGTCTACAAGAGCTAGTTCCAGGACAGACTCCAAAGCTACAGAGAAACCCTGTCTCAAAAAACCAAAGGGAAAAAAAAAGAACAAAAGGGGGAAAAGAGACAATCCTGCTGGATATTAAGCAGTCAAATGACATTTCCAAGACTTGTGGATGAGATCAGTAGCCACCCATGAGCATAAAGCCTAAAAAGACAAGATTTCCATCCCATATCATGTGAACAAAAATATCTGCAATCTGAAGTTCTTGTAAGCGCCTCAGATATGGGCTCCTGGGAGGAAATAGCTGGGTCATTAATGCAACGATGGAAAGAAATGTGTGACTAAGCCTGGCACTTCACACACTCTGACCATGTGCACCTGTCTCCTGGGATTGGAACTGCACACAGCGTGCACAGGTCAACAGCATACACGGTGACATCTACTCAAACAAGCCATTTCTGTGTGGTCTTCATCCAGTACTTGAAAGCACAGGTTAGCATTTACAGGATCATCTCATATAGATGAGAATCAAAGCCTCTTTGAGTCACTGTAGTAGCTAGTGGTCAAGACGATCCTCAACGATTCCGCATTCTCAGGACTCACACTCCATTACAGCATCCTTTCACGATGTACCAGAGGTGGCCTGTGTGGCCACAGAATGATACAGAAGCAGTAATGTGACATCAGAGAATACATTTTAAAAGTCATCCCATGGCTCAGTGGTAGAGTGCATGTTTAATACGCACAAGGCCCTGGGTTTCGCCCCCACACGAGAAAGCACATGCATTGCAGAACCATTTTTGTTACGTTCTCACTCTCTCACATACATTCTCTTACTATTTATCTTGCATTGCTGTCTCTGGAGAAGCAAACCATGTACGCCCTTCTCAAGAAACGGTTGGAGCTTTGGACCAACAGCATGTGAGCATATGTGGAAGTGAACCCTCTAATCCTGTCAGTTCTTCCCCAGCATAGAAAAATGGGTAAAATGATCCTGTGAAATTGTTTAGAGTGTGTGTTACAGCCAAGCAGAATGCTGGGCTCTTGAAATAGTAACATGGGAGAATAAAGCAAGTAGGACCTGCTCTTAAGAAATTCAACTCCTCTTTCTGAGAAGCTGTGTGGAGAGGCCACCACAAAGACAGGTGGCAAACAGACTCTTCACACTGTGGGTAAAGCAGCTGGGAGAGCTGGAGAGAGAAGACCTCTGAGACAGCATGGCCACCAGCTTGAGTCCCGCTGAGGAGATTCAGGCATTAGTGCCCAGGAAGAAGACTCCTCCGGGGTGTGGTGAGAAGGTAGGGGTGCAGCAGGGTGGGTGTGGATGTATGCAAGCTGCAGCTTTAAAAACTGCCTCTAAATAGGTGGGGGCACTCTATTTGGAAGGGACCTCAACACAATTAGTTCCAGCCAAGCTTATAGACAACATGCCAGAAATGATAAGGAGATAGAGTGAGGGTCTTCACCACCTCCTCTTGGCTGTAACATAGCTGAATTCTTACAAAAGTGTAGAGAAGGAATCTAGTGGATCTAGAGAAAAGTCCTATTCTTACTCATTACCCGGGGATCTCCATGGGGGGGAGTGTCCAGTGAAGGTCCCATAGACTGAAGCCCACTGAGGGCATCAGAGGCTAAGCTTCTACTGCAGTGGTGCTCAACTTGAGGACTGCATCTCTCTCTCTCTCTCTCTCTCTCTCTCTCTCTCTCTCTCTCTCTGTGTGTGTGTCTGTGCGTGCGCACACACACGTGCGCACATATTAATGTGTGTGTAGGTGTACTGAGCAATTCTTTCACAGGAGTCACCTAAGGCCATCAGAAAATACAGAATATTTACATTACAATTCATAACAGTAGCAAAATTACAGTTATGAAGAAGCAACAAAAATAATTATATGGTTGGGGTTTACCACAACATGAGGAACTATATTGAGGGGTCCCGAATCAAGAAGGTTGAGAAACACTGTTCTAAAGAGACCCAGGGACTCTGGAAAGGAGCAGGAAGAGGAAATATATCTTTCTGCTCATCTCAACCCAGCTGGTCCATGGTGTTCACATGAACTGCAGCTGGCCAGTGTGGCGTGGTTTCTTCCCAGAGGCCCAGCTCATCCCCAAGTCTGTCCTCAGCGCTCACAGTGGGCTTGCTCTGTGTTCTGACCTGTGTGGATGAAAAACCTCAAACACTGGCTCAATTAATCAGCCTTTTACATATTTAATGGAGTCTTAATGGTGATTTATTTGCTGGGACTCTGCAATTTCTTTTTAAATCTTTAGAGCAGAAATCGCAAACTCAGGTGCCTGCGAGCTGTATGTCTTGTGCAGAGGTCAAGCTGTCTGAAGTATCAGCTGCCTGGAGCTGTTCACACCTTCCTAGGCCTGAACTGTCCAACAACGATTTCCCAGGATTATTCTGTTTTTTTGTTTTTAGTTTTTTTTTTCTGAAAAGCTGAAAATTTAAATGCATGGAGTATAATTGGCCAATTTTAAAATGTTAGAATAGCACATCAAATATTAAACATTGCATAGGGTACAAAGTCTGCGGGCTGATGGAGTCTGGATGGTGGAAATCAGGGACGCACATCAGTAACTTCAACTTTAGACAGTCATGCTGGTAGATACCATCTTTGGCACGTGCTAAAGGAATTGTACAGAAACCACCTTTAAGGTCTCTTAGTTTTGGTGGCCAGACATCACTAAGGGCTAACTGGAGTCCTAAGCAATGTATCATTTACACAGTCTGTAGAGGTGGCTCTAACATCTACAGAATCAGACCAAAGTAGAGCTCCCACCTGTACTATTATACATAGGTTTATTTGCAAATTATACCCATGTCTTAAAAGCCTGAGCTAGGCAGTGGTGGCACAGACCTTTAATTCCAGCACTTGGGAGGCAGGAGTAGCTCTCTCTGTGAGTCTGAGGCCAGCCTGGTCTACAGAGCGAGTTTCAGGACAGCAAGGACTACACAGGGAAGCCCTGTCTCAAAAAGCCAAAATAAATACATAAACAAACAAACAAAATAAAATAAACTAGCTGTACTCAAAATGGACAAAATCTTAGGAGTATGCTTCACAAATATTTAAATATGAAAGTATATAAGAGGAATGAGTATGAAGGAGAGGCAGAGAATTAAAAAGTACACACTTAAAGAGAAAGAACTACTGCCATAAAATGAAAGTAATACAACTTGAGAACTCCAAAACCTCCCATTTAAAATGACTAAGCAGACCATAAAATTAAATATAAAGTATAATAAAATGATATAACTGAAGCCAACTTAGAAAAGGTAGAAAAGAATCTACCAAGTAAAATGTAGGCAATAAAAATGAGCTCAGGTTATAGCTCGAAAGAAAACAGTACAGATTCTGAGGAAATCACGCACACTGCATGTGAAAAAGAGGTACAGCAGGAAACAATCTCAGGCATGCAGAATAAATGGAAAAAATCCAGGTACTCTTAACTGCTGAGCCATCTCTCTAGCCCCCAGAACATATTATAGTAATAAAAACATTTAAAATTAAACTCTCAACATTCCCAGTGTTCTAAGGAAAAATAAATGCTTGTCGATTCTGAATTCTATACACATATAAAATATTCTTCCACAGTCAGGAGGAAATAAACTTTTAATCCAGAAACTAACACTGGTTGGTAGGTTGAAGTAGTACATGTTTGAGAAACACCTACCCTGATGCTAATTAGGATGGGATAATACAGGAAGAAGGATTTTAGGGGATTGGAGATGGAAGGAGAAAACTTGAAAAAAAATTGTTGCTACTTTGCTTTTTGTTTTTTAAAGCCTCATACAGGTGATGGATGCCAAAATTATTTGACTAAGTATTTGAAAAGTTTCTTTTCTCTAGAACAAAGGAAACTTCTAGAGGGTTAACTCTCCAGTTGCCATGCTGTCACAAATTCATTGTGTCTCACAGGAGGTGCTCAGTAGCCACCCCATATGTGATCCATTTCCTGTGCCAGGTCGGAGGGCAGAGCTGAGCTGAGCCCCTTTATGATGACAGTGTCCTATGTTCATATCTGCTGTGATCACGGAGCACTACCCAAGGACAGGAGTCAGGAAGCAGTCACACCAATGCAGACCAAGTAAGTAAACAACAACGCTAGGGAGCAAGATCTCAAAGCTTAAAACAAACAAACAAACAAACAAACAAACCTAAAGAATGTGAAGGGGGACCCATGTTGACAGAGATGGAGAGTGAGGGCACCTTGAGGAAATCTCATCTTCTGGACCAATTCATTCTCTATAAATCAGCCTAGAACCCATGTTTTTGCAATCACATCACCAAACTATTCACTCAGTCTGGTGTTTGGACAATAACAAGATATCAAAATTGTTAATAAGTTTTAACAAAATTTTAGCTGTATGTGGTATATATTCTCCCAAGCAGTGCAGAAAGCATAAAGTAAAAATAAATAAATGGTCCTTCCTCACTCTCCTATCCTGAGTCCTTTCTGATGTAAGCACTGCTAATCTTTCTCATGCTTCTCTATATTTAACTATAACATAGCTTGGGTTATAGAAACTATTAGCAACTAAATAGTTTTTCTGAAAGAATAATTAATATTAATATATATATACATATATATATATATGAGTAATTTGCATTTTAACTTAATTTATGTATTGGGTGCTTTTCCAAATGAGTTCCTAGACAACTTCACTCATATACAGTTAAAACAGCTCATAAGCCAGTTCTGCTTAGATGGACATTTTGCTTATTTCAATTTTTTATTATTATAAACAATGTTACAAAGAAATCTTCCTGTGACTCATTACTGCCCCCCATACACATGAAAAGCTACTTTCATTGTATTTTAAATTCCAGCATGAATTGTTTTGTTTTGTTTTTCTGACCCCATTCTTTCATAAGCCCTGGGCTCTGCATTCACAGGACTGAGCTTTCAGTTTCTGGGAGAAGAGCTCTCCACTCATGCCAGTTGCCCTGGGTCCTTCAAACAGGAGACTGGTACTAACTTCACTGCTAACAAAGCAAGGGGTGGAAGGCACTCAGCACTCACTTTCTGATGACAAGGAGACTTGCCTGAACAATTTGAGGTGACAATATTTCCTACCTACCTAGCTCGGTAGTCAAAGGATCTTTTATTCACCAGTGGAAAACACAGCAATGTTCACTATGGAATATTTAAAAAAATAATGGGGTAGGAAACACAGCTCAGTGGTAGAGCACTTGCCTAGCCTATGTGACAGGCTTGGGTTCAAATTTCCATAATGCAAAAAAATATATATTAATATGGGGCTGGAAGGATGGCTTGGTGGTTAAGAACAATGGCTGCTCTACTATAGGAGATGGGTTTGATTATCTGCTCCCATACGGTGGCTCATAAGCATCTCTAACTCCAGTTCCAGGGAATCTCATGCCCTCTTGTAGCCTCCATGGGAACAAGGCACCCATGAGAAACACAAACATACAGGCAGGCATAACATCCATACACACTGTGGTAGTTTGAACAAAATTGGCCCCCATAAGCTCACAGGGAGTCACATTATTCGGATATGTGGCTGGGTTGGAGTAGGTATGGCCTTGTTAGAGGAAGTGTCACTTGTGGGTGGACTTTGGGCTTGGAGGTCTCCTTCCTTTGTTCAGGCTCCATTCCGTTCAGGCTGACACTCAGACCACTTCCTGTTGCCTGTTGTCAACTCCTTCTCTGGCACTATGTCTGCCTATAGGCCACCATGTTACATGATAATGGACTAAACCTCTGAAAATGTAGCTACCCCAAAGAAATGTTTTTGTTTTTTCCCTTTATAAGAGTTGACATGGTCATGGTGTCCCTTTGCAGCAACAGAAATCCTAACTAAGACAAACATAAAATAATACAATGATTAAAAAATAATGAGTTGGGTGAGATGGCTCAGTGAGTAAGGATACTTGTTGCCAAGCCTAATGACCTGAGGTCGATCTCTGGAACCCATTTGGTGGAAAGAGAGAACCAATTCCCATAAATCCTCTGTCCCCCATACTGAGTGTACATACACATATAAATAAGTAAATGTAACAAAGGAAACATGCACATTCACTTGCAAATGTATCTCAAAGGGAGGCCACCAAAGAGGATCTGAAGATTTAGAGAAAGTCAAGTTCCTAGAGGAGACACTTTCAATGAATAAAATGCATGAAGAAGCAGCTTTGGCTAAAATACTGGGAAGGGAGACAATAAATAGGGAGCTCTAGAAGAGACACTAGTAGAGGGGCAGAGCATGGGTGCTAGTGTTGACTGTGAAAGGGGTCAGAAAAATACACTAATTTCTAAGTAGATCCTAGGGACATCACAAGGACGTTGAGATGGACTGTCTAAGAAAGGAAAGCCAGGCATCTCTAAAGGGAGGAAGGAGAATAGTGATCCAGAAGAGATTCAGATGAAAGAGGAAGAGAGGAGTGTGGGAAATACCTTGAGTTGTGTACAAAGGAGTAGGCATCCAGATGAAGACAGTGACTGAAGCAGAGAAGGGACAATTTTAGTGAATTTGGAGAAAAGATGAGAAGATAAAGGTGTTCAGGCTTGCACTGGTTTTATGTTCATGATTCATAGGTCACAGACATTTCTAGAGGTAAGAGCTGAGGTCCACACTGACCCCTGGGTGGGTAAAAGGGCTTAAGGAACATAAGACAGATATAAACCATGTTACAGGCAAGACCACCTTACAACACAGAGGGCCTCTCTTTGATCCCTAGTTAAATACTTGCTCCCCCCAAATGCAACATCACCCATTACAATGACTCAGTCACAGAGAACAACTAACTTATAAAAAAATGGAGTAAATAAATTGACTTAGGATAGACTGCAAAACAATTGGCTGTTTTCATGAAAAGGAAATTTGGGTCCTCTTTATGTCTATGTTCTTTTAGAGATTTTTTTGTCAGTTTCCAGAATATTTCTTCTTTCAAGACTTTTCTTCCCTTATGCTTCAATTTCTATTTCTGCTAATTATTGCTATATCTGTTTGTAAAAGTAAAATTTTAAGAACAACAACAAATATCCTCACAATAAAAATCAAACTACGTCTGACAAGGAATGGCTGGTTTCATGCACTTTGACCCAGTGGTAAGACAAGGTCTCCATGTCAGGTTTGTATATCACACGTATACATAATTCAAGGCCACACACAGTGTAGTGTGAGAATCTTTGTGCAGGTGGGAGCATAGTGGGGTCTCATGCAGTTCCTTTTGCTCCTCAGAAATGGGAGTCTTTCATCTACAGCACATCCATTGTTTTTGCTTAGAAGCCGGAAACACAGAAGAAAGATACTAAATAATATTTTTTGTAGTTTTTTTTTTGACAGTTTCCCTCAATTCACAAAACTTGAGTTGATTCTTAGTCAAATACATCCTCTCAGTTGTTTGGCTTGCCCTGTGCTCTCAGGAAGCCCTGTAGGTAGATATGCCTTTGGTACAAGTGATAAAAACATGCTGTAACAAAGGAGCATTCTCTTAAAGTAAGGGCTGCCCTTAGTTATTTTCTAAAAACTGTTTTAAGCTGTTGTCTCAATAATTCAGAATCCTCAACCAGCAAATGTTAAGTGGGCTTTTTTTTTTTCAAATAAATGCAGGTTTTTGAACCTTTGGTCATTTAGTTCTCCATGTATCCGGAATGGTGGATGTGAACACAATATTGACATTCTGTTACCTTTCTGTGGTGCTTCAGAAATCAGAAACAAGGCAGAGGGGGCTCGAAAACAAGACTCCAGAATGACACGCTTGTTTATGGGAAAAACTATCCCAGGGTCATTTTTTAATCAGCCAGATGGTCTCCAAAGACATTATACGTTAGACCTTGTTCTATGAGATGACCAGAAGCACTGTGTAGCCTTGGAACATGAGTGAGAACATGTGGCCTGGGTGAATGCCAAGTGGCTCTTGGTGGAAGACGATCTGTAGGTCAGCACAAAGCAACTGGACTGGGGGATGCTTAGAAGAGATAGTGTGGGTCAGTCCTCGGTACTTGGTGTTTGGCATATAAAATGTAGACAGGGAGCGAGCATGGACTCAGTAACAGTACCCTTATAGAAGCCCTAGTCCTGTGCACAGAGAGGAGGGGAGGAGAGGGATGGGAAGGGGTAGGGGCAGAGGAGGAGGGATTCTGAAAGCAAAGAAGTAACAACTTTGCATTTTCTGTTTGTTTCAAAACCTCAAACCCTGAACCCACATGATTTGTATGAGCACAGCTATTTCAGTAGACTACCCTCTGCACAGTCAACCCAAACCCTTGCAGTCCTTTGTTTTCCATCTCTCCCTCCTGAGAGTATCTTAGGTGAATAAGCAAAGCTGGCCCAGCTGAAGGCTCATTGCTCTTCAGGGGTCCCTCATGCTCCTCTATTTGCAAGAGGCACCTGGGGATTAGGGTGCCAGTGCAATGGTGTGAATGTCTAAAGGGAAGCGCAGATAATACCTGCGCCCTGAGGCTAAGCAAGGGTCCTCAGCAGAACTGTGTATTTAGCACACCTCCATTTCATATATTCCCTTGTTTGTAGCAAATCAGACCCAAATACCTGCAAGTAGTCTATCAATTTGAAATGACAGGTACAGGAAATCCCCTGTTGATTTGCACCAAGATGCATATTTATACACCCTGCGGGGGAATTCTTTGACGCCTCTCACAGAAACATTCTAGCTTGGTTGTAGAAGAGAAGACTCCTACGATTTTGATTTGAATATTAAACATAAACAAAAGGAATTACTTTAAACACAACTTACTAAAGAATTTCCTTAGAAACTTGAAGCACATGAAGAAAACCAAATTGGACCAATATAGATTTTTTTTTCTAATGTATAAAAAAAGGAAAAGTACCACAGCGGGTCCTGAAATATGTGACAAACAATTTGGAAACAGCTGTGACAATTACAAGAGTATCCCAATAACATACTGCATGTATTCTTGTCTCAGTTTGATTCCTTGACTCCAGGAAATAGTGAAAAGATACAAAACATGCTGAAATGCAAGCTACTTTTAACATGATCAATTGCTTCTGTTTGTGTTTGCTACCCTGTGGTTGGGATCCTGTGATTAATATCTCACCCAAAGGGATCAGATATACACTATTTCCTTCCCTATATTAAAAAAGTCTTCAAATTGAAAAATGTTGAAAAAGTATTCCAAACACCAACATCAAGTGGTTAAGTTTTTAGAAGCCATAGTTGTTAGCATACTGAAAAGAAATTCAGTACAAAATCATAAGGATTTAAAAAAAAAAAACGTTTAATTTTAATATATCAAAGGCCCTGACAATCAGAGTCTTCAAAATAACGTGACTTTTCAAATTTTATAATCCAATATATAGCCAAAATTTTCTACCAGTGTTATCTTATGCTATCTATTACAGCATTCCAGTTATGTTATATTTTTACGATAAAAATGATCAGAAACCTATATGGGGAGGTATGAATAACCTTTTGAGAAAAACCACATAGAAACTTAGTATTGTAGAAACTTTCTAAAATGTATAATGAGTTTAAGTGGAGTTAACACTCTCTTCTTCAAGGTCAGACATAATGATGAAAAAGAGGGCCGGAAGATTTTGTGAGACAGAGGTGGTAAATGACTTGGAGAAACAATGTTTTCAGGACACAACAGGTCAGAGGCGCATACAAACTTGCAGATATTATGACAACATGCACAAGCCCCATGGCAAGCTCAGGCCAGACAAGATCTCACCATAGTTGGGGGTGGGTGGGTATGTAGTTCATCTCTAACTGAGAAGACTGGCATTTGATAGCTTCTGGGAAAGACAGTCAGTTTTCTTTTATGGTGTGAATACTGACCACACATGACAGGACAGACCCCATACCCAAGAGTAGTTTAGTCAACAGAAATTTGAGTCTATGGAGAGAGCAACAGAGAGCAAAAGGCAGGGTGGACAAACTTAGGTGGGCAAAGAGGTAGGGTGAATATCGTCAAAATACAAAAAAATTTAATTATCTGCAACCTATTTACAAATGAGGTATGATGGTAGAATTAACAGTTTTTCTTTTGTTTGTTCAAATAATTGACCACCTAAATGTCCACCTTTGCATCTTTTCTCTTTCATGGCAGAACTGTCACACTGTTTATATACTTGGGACACATGTACATACATGTCCAGTGACATAAATATCTTGTTTCTGCATGTTCCATGATGTTCCTTTGACAATACGGATTCATTGCTTATGCCTATCCCATTTCAATAACTGCAAGAATTGTATTATTCCATTATTCTTTATTTTTAGAATTTCTGGATACCATAATTCATTTATTCTTCCATATGAAATTTAAATAATGTAATACAATTCTAGGGACCATGGCTATATTATTATCACACAGATTATATTACATTTTAAAATTAATCTAGGGAAGCTGTGGTTTGAACAAGCCCCCAAGGTTCACATATTGAAACCTTGATCACCAGTGCAACAGTGTTCAGAGGTGGATCCCAATAAGGCGTCAGTCATGAAACCGCCACCTTCGTGGAGGATTAATGGTGTTACCCCAAGAGTGGGACACTTGTCATGAGCATGCTTGTTATAAATGTGATTATGGCTCTCTCTTCTCCTTCCATCTTCTACCATGGCATGAGGCAGTATGAAGACCCTCACAGATGACAACTACATGGGTTTCCATTTTTAGCTCTTGTTGTATCTTCCAGGCTTCATATTCTAGTTTGATCTCCGCTGCCTGCTGTGATCAATATACTTTGACAATAAGCAATAAAGAGTAGAGGGGACTTTATTTATTTGATACTTCTTGATCACAGTATGCCATTGAGGGAAGCCAAGGCAAGATCCAAGCAGGAACTTGAAGCTGAAACTATGGAGGAACACTGCTTATGGGCTCACTCACTCATAGGCTCACTCTTAACTGGGTTTTTTCCTCCTTCCTTCCTATTGTTCCTTCATTCCTTCATTCTTTAAATAAAGCCTAGGACAAGACAACCTGCCTATAGATGGTGCTGCCCACAGTGGGCTGGGCTCTCCTGTGTCAGTTACAAGACAATCCTTCACAGACCTGCCCACAGTCTGACCTAGGCAGTTTTTCAACTGAGGTTTTTCTTTCCTCTCTGATGCTTCTAAGCTGCATTATGTTGAAAACCAAGGCTTCCCAGGACAAGCACTCTGTTAGCGCTACAGAAACCACATGAAACCAAGCAGGAGAATTTGCATTTTTAATATTGAGTGTTTCTAAGAGCATAGCCTGTTTCTCCTCATCTCAAGTTTTCTAATGTCTTCTCTAGGCTGGGCATCCTATCTCTGTGATTGTAGTCAGCTTTGTGCCTGGTAGGGAGCACTTGGTCACCATAATGAGCCTTGCTCCTTTTCTTTGTGCTCTGGGAGTCCTGACCAAAACAAGTGATGAAGAGATCATTTATGAAGTGGTTTCGTTTCTCTTTATATGAATCCTGGGTCCATTATGGGTCTCTTCCCCTTCCCATCCTCACTACACATCACTTGTAAGCAGTGTATCGGATCCTTCTGACTCCATCACTTCCCTGTCTTTCTTCTAATGGGCCACAACACCTATTCAGAAATAGCTCCAGCTCAGGAGGAAACAGCCTGTGCAATGCTCTGCTCAGACTCCTGCCTCTTAACTTCATAGCCCCCCAGTAGACAATAGAGTACATCATACTGATTACCTAATAAAGGAGAAGAAATTGCTCTCTGGGTATGCTGTAGTTGGATCACGTCTTTGTTCACATGGTATTCACTAAGCATCCAGGAGGGTTTTAGTTTTTCTTTTTATTACTGTAACAAAGATACAAACCCCACTTAGGACATTCGAAATTTTCCACTGCCAAGAATGATGGTAGAACTCTCAATTCACAGCCCACAGTTATGCAAATCTTTTGTATGTCAGGAGGGGCCCTTGGCAGTAACTCAGATACTATCTTGCTTTGATTTACAAAAGACAACCACAAGCTTAGGAAATTGAAGTTTAAAAAGGTTATAGATGCTTATGTCCATGTATTAAAATGATCATGGGAGATAAATGACTGGTCCTTCAAGCAGCTCAGGCTCAGCAGTAAGTGGGGCTTGGCTCCAGGAGGAGTGTGGTTCAAATGTGAATCTGGCTTTAAGACCGGTTTGGCTGGTGTGTTCTGGTTGTGACACAGGAGCTCCTTGTCTGGAAGGCCCCAATATCATGATGCTGCAAAGACAGGCCAAGGTAAAACTGTTGGCAGGAAACTGAGCTGCTATTGTCTTCCAGAGGGGGAAACAAAGGTATTCCCCTGATAAAATCCTATACTGATGTTTCTAGCAAAGTCACATTGAGGTCAGCTGGATGCTGCTGTTAGCCACAGAGCCAAGTCACCTGGGCCCACCTCACTATGGCAGGCACAGCCAGAAGCTTGTTAGCTCCTGGTCTCTGGTACATTGGATATCTGTTGCCTGGTGCATTGCAAATGGCAGTCATCACCACTAGGTGCAGGAATCTAGTGGCAACCGCATTACAATTGGCTCAGATGCAGCTCTTTTGAATCTTAAAATAAGACTTATCCTTTCAAAACTAGATTAAACATACTTTCAAGTGAAACTCCTGATCTTTTACCAATTCTGCATATGGGCATAAAAAAAGGAGTCAGAGCATCCCAAACTCTGAGAATGGTTCTTAGATGCAGCCTTCCTGATCTATCCTCTGTCCCTGGCTGGATCTGGTATAGGCCACTGGCATGCTCCAGCTATCTGTTCTGTGAGAATACTGCAGAACAAGATGCTGGAATGTCATTAACTACAAGACTCATCTTTGATGTCTGTTAGTAAGAAATGGGATACGTACCCACTTCAAGCTGAGTGACTAGTATCATCCCATGCCACAATAACTTGAGCCAATAATGATGATGGTATTATAATGATGATAATGATAGTATCAGTAGCAGTAGTAAATGAAGCATGGCTATTTGTTGAGTTTTTATTTATTCATTTTTTAAAAATAGAGTTTGTCTGTGTAGCGCTGACTGTCCTTGAACTAACACTATGGATCAGGGTAGCCTTGAACTCATAAAGATCTGTCTGCTTCTACCTCCAAAATTCTGGGATTAAAGTTTTGAACCACCACCCCTGGCCATTTGTTGAGTTTTTATCATGGGTTAGTTGGATGCTGTAATAATTTTCCACACTGGCTTACAGCAGCTGTGTGGTGGTTCATTTTATCAGAAGGAAAGCAGGTATCTGGGAGCCTTAATATTTTGCTCAGGCTGCACACAGGCAGTGACAGAAGCAGGGGAGAAGTTCATCTTCATCCATCCATTGTGCTCTTTCAATATAGCACTCTACTGTCACTCACTTTTTTCATCTACCCAATTCTAAGAAGTGTAGAGAAGTTTGGTTACCTGGCATTACAATGCAAACCCCAGAAAGAGCAAATAAAGAATTTGAATGCTACCAAGTGTACAAAAAACTACAACTAAAATTTAAGGAGGAGGCAGATTGAACTCAAGGCTTTGTATAGCTAAGCGAGTGCTCTGCCTTTGAGCTACATTCATAGTAAAGAAACATATTTCTTAAAATATCCCCAAACACCAAAACAATTCTACACAAGTCCCCAAAACAAATACTCTGGAGATGATGGGTGATGGTAGTAAAATTCTCTCTACTCTTGGCAATCTAAGATATTGACACTGGGTGTTAGCATTAGAAAGATTCTCTCTGTGGCTGGTATAAGATGCAATTTCCCAGAGAATTATGGGGATGGAGGAGACATTTACAGAGCATATTACCAGATGAGTAACAAATATAGGGTGCAGTAGCTAAACTGTAGAATGCTTGCCTAGCACTGGGAAAGACACATGTTCAGTTCCTAGAAATGCAACAATCCTACCTCAGAAGCTGGCAGAGTTGACCTAGCTAAGTTTTAGCCACTGGCAATGCTTAGCACAGACCTTACTCTTCCAAACTCTTATTCAGGACACTTTGAACACCTCCTAGCATACTGCTAAGATGTTCAATGACACCTTCTAGAAGATCCTATGGCTATGGGTAGCAAAAAGTAATATGGACTACTAAAAGAAAACGTAGTGGAGACACCTCATGACATAGAGATGGATAAAATCCTTTTGATGAAGACTCCCAAACACAGTAGACTAAATCTGAACTATATAAGTTGGGATTACATCAAACTCTGTCACAAAGCTTTACAGCAATGGGAACAATCAACACAGTGAAGATACAGCCTGAAAAATGAGAGAAAAGATTTGCAAACTACTCATGTCACAAGGTGTCGGCATCTAGAATATGTTAGGAACTCAAACACTCAGTGGTAACAAAACCTCAAATAGTCCAGTTTGTAACTAGACAAAAGATCTAAATGGGACATTTCTAAAAATAAAGTTATACAAATGGCCAACAAGTCTGTGAAAAGTGCTTCAATACCGTTAATCATCATAGAAATGCAAAGATGATGACTGTAAGTACATTCTTGCTACTGGGTCAGCTGATAACAAAAAATAGCAAGTGTGGTCAAAAACAGAGAGCAAAGCAAAGCCTTGGTGAGAATGTCAGTATGTAAAGCCATCATGGGAAGAAGTGCAGAGAATGCTCCAAAATTAAAACCAGAACAATCATATTACACAGTACTCCCACACGGGGGTATGTTCAGAGGTATCCAAAGTCCCACACATGGCACTATTCCTCAAAATAGCCAGGATGAGGATCCAACCAAATATCAGTAGGTGAAAGGATGGAGGCAAGTTGAAATATGCACACACTGGAGTATTATTTACCTATAAAAGTAGATAAAATCTTGTCATTTATGATAATGTGACTAGACTCGGTGGAACATTTTCCTACACAGAAAGTCAAATAGTGCATGATTTCATTCCTCTATGGAAACTGTGTGAGACATCTGGAAGAAATGGAAAGTGGAATAGTGACTAACCAGAGGCCACAGAAGACGGGGGAGAGGAGAAATGTAACTGGAGTCTTTTATCCCCACCTGGTCCCACTGCCACCTTGCCCCAAATAAACACACAAAGACTTATATTAATTATAAAACTGTTGGCTGATGGCTAGGGCTTCTTATTGGCTAGCTCTGTCTTAATTATTAACCAATTTATACTAATCTAATTATTTCCACATGGTCTTATCTTACCGGAGAAGGGTCCGGACCTGTTATTCCTTCCTCTGGTACATGGCATCTCCTCCAGGTCTCTCTGCCTCCTCTCCCCAGAATTATCCTCATCTCCTAGCCCCACCTATCTTCCTGCCTCCACTGGCCAAACAGTGTTTTATTCATCAACCAATAAGATAAACATATACATAGAAGAACATCCCCCCATCAGAGGAGTAGGAGGAGGAAGGGTTTGGCAATGTTATAGTGGACCCAAGGAGTAAATTTTGATGTTTGTAGTCGAGTTTGCAATAATGACAGTTAGCAGTGGATTGTATAAAAAAGTGTATCTTGAGCATTTCACCAGCAAAAAAAAAGATAATTGTTTGATGTGACAGATATGCTAATTACCATGATTTGATCAGCATATAATGCATACATCATAGAACATCATGTATATTACACATTAACAAGTATAATCATTTGCAGTTATGATTGTGTAAGTGTACACAATTATTATGTATCAATTTAAAAATTCAAGATGGGCATAATGAGTCACACATGTCATCCCAGCGTTCTAAAAGGCTTAGGCAAAGAGAATTGCTGTAAATTGAGGGTAGCCTGAGCTACAGATGTAGTTAGTTCAAGGCCAGCTTGGGTAACACAAAACCCTTTCACCCCATCTTTCTACACACAAGGAAAAAATCTTGAGGTTGATATTAAATTAGATGATGTTAATTATTTCTTTTTGCTCAGTTAATTAGATATTAGTCAAATGCCTGCCAAAGAGATGCTCAGTAGCAGAAAAGTGAACATCAGAGAGAACAGTGCAGAAAGAACTCTCAGGGTAACACAGGAGGCCAGACCACCCGACAGCTAAACTTCAGAAAAGGTCTGGCATGGTTTTTAAGATGGGAGTTTGTAGGTTCCATCCCAGAAAAGAGTCAGACAAATGACTCTGAGAAATTTTATGCAAAAGTGTATTTTTGCCACTATGAATAGTCTCTAGATAAGGCAGAAATAAGCAGTGACCCCGGTCAACAGAATTAGGCCAGCTGCTTCCTCTGTCATAAATGGTCTTCTACTGGAGCACACACCCTTGCTAATTCATTCACCCAGTGGGCGTGGCTAATTTTGTATCACCACTGGAGAAGAAACAACTCATAGAGACAGCGTGGCCCATGTAGTCAGTTTTAACAACACTCTTGCTGGTACCTGGGTTAGAGCATAGAGAGACACAGGGTAGGCTGTTCAGAAGCTCTGTGCTCCTCTGAGTGTCTGCCTTCATGAGGCCTGTCACTCTCCTTTTAATTGTGAAAAAGAAAACACAAAGTATTTTCAACATTTAAACATCAGGGTCTAACATCACATAAAAATTGGAGGTCCCTATTTTTTTCTTGAAAATTCAGATCCATTTGTTATGGCCCTATTTTCTGCAATGCAGTAACTAGACAGAACTCAGCAACATTGGTCACCTTCAGATACATTAAATATAGGCAATCTGAGTCTCCCTGAAGTCCATGTTACCCATCCTGGCCTGCCTCACTTGTCTGTCTGTGAATCTTCAAAGGGCTAGAGTTCAAAGCAGAGGTAGTTCAATGGGAGCTCAGGGCACCTTGCCAAGGAGCTGGGTCTTCTTAGCCCTAAGGTGCCAGGAGACACCATAGGGTTTGAAGCAGTGCACTGACCAACAAGAGTGGCTTTTGTTGAATGGGACTCTGAGAGTAGCATCAAGAGCACACAGAAGGGAACTGAGACTGGAGACTGAGAGACCAGTGAAGACTTCTTCTTGAAGAAATCCAAGAAAGTTATTTGGAGGGGCTCTCACACAGTGTCAGATGGAAGGTGACAAGATGAATCCTGGAACACTGGCAGATGGCTGAGCAAACAGAGAGACTGAGATTCAAGTAGATGTCAGACTAATGGGATTGTGGAATAAAGGACATTAATACCCAGCATTTCCCAACCCTCACCAGGGTACCCTCAATGGAGTCCGTAAAGCACAGTGTGACTGTGCTTAACATGTCTTACTGATTTATTTACATATTAGAACATTCAGGGATATGGATGTGGAGGTACAGCAGAGAAGCCCTTTGAAAAGATGGCCTTGGGCCAGTGATCATGGCCTTTGATAACAATGGTGGAACCTCTAAGTCTCTGAATGGAGAAAGGGCTAGTCAGGAGCCTTGGGATCCAATGTACATGCCATGTTTTCAAATTCTGGTAGATACAGATAACCACACACTCTACAGGGATTGAAAATTGTGCAGAATTTTCTCAATTTTGCCTCCCAAACCACACTAGGTCCTGATGTTGGGAGAGAGGCCACTGCTGGGCCAGCCTGGCACCGAGACAGGATGCCTAGTGTCCTTAGATTTCCTATGTGCACTGCAGCCAAGTTATTTCACAGTTGCCAGAAAGACCCCCCCCAGTCTTTTCCCACATCCTCACCTAATGACCCCCCCCACATTCCCACATCAGCCACCTCTCAAAATTGAAATCCCATGTTCACTCGCCAATGCAGAGATAATCTCAAAACAGCTATTTATTTGAAAAGAGGAAAAAGCAAGTAGAAAGAATTTCCTATAGGTTTCGGCCTGGTGGTTTTTCAAATAGAGAATGAAAGACACAAAAGGTCTAGCTCATTTCTCGGAGGGGAAGAGAAATGGTGGTTTCTACCGAAGCCACACTGTCAGCATGAGGGGTGGAGTGGCCTCTCAATCAACTTCATCAGTACAGTGAAAAGAATCTCACAGAACACAAAGATTTCCCCCAATAATTCGCCAACATTCACCCATGGGAGCTGCGAAGGGCAATTTTCCAAACCCTGTACTTTATTAACATTGGAGACAGAAGTTGAAGAATGTCCACAAGGAGAAACCGAGACAAGGCGAAAGGCAAAAGAGGTTAAAATGGAAACCTAGGACACACTGGCTCCACAAAGATCAAACAACTTCTAGAGCAAGGTAACACACAGTGCTCTGTTTGGGAGAAAACTTGTAACAAATAGTGTAATTTTGTGTATAGGAGAAAGAAAAGAAAATGTATTTACAAAGAATGATTAATATTTAGAAAGGGTGCTTACTCCACACAAACTCCAACCATTATACTTCTCTGATGAAAATCGGATTTTCAAATTTTGCAGAAATTTCCATTTTATGCATAATGCACACACATTTCCCAAGCACAGCAGCCAAGCACCCTCATTTGTACAGAGGCTTTACTGAAGTTCAGTGTGCATGGGAAAGTCTCGCCATGCTCTAGATAAAAATTCATCTCGTGGTGCCAGGCTGTGTCACTCCCAAGGGAAGGCACATAAATCTTCATTTTACCAGGACAATAGCTTTGTATAAGAGGATAAACTAGTCCCCCTTAATCTCTACTACCTCCCAGCTGACAACAGCAAGCTACACACATGTTTGGCAGTTTGGGAATAAACTGAGTTTAAAAAAATAAAAACCCTTCTGAACACGGCTTTGTCTTTCCCAGTAACACAGTTGGTTCTGCTGTATCCAACATAAGAGGCCAAGTAAATCAATATCTGGTATCTTAAAGTTAACAGAAAGCCAATCTCATCCATCTTACTCAAAAGTTCCATGTGTGATTTGTTGGACATTAGAGAGGCCATGTTAGTTGCCCAGGATTGCAGAAAGTGGTCTAAGCTAAGCTTCATTCTTGGTGGCTTTGGCCTATTATCTTCTCACTCACCCTGATGCCTGCTTCATATCAGCCTTGACAGAGGGAATCCCAGTCCCTGATCTCTCCTGTGTCTGAGTCATGCTGTGGTTCTTGGGTTCATCTGCCGGGAGTTCATCTCCCATAATGGGAACTCTGATTCCTTTCTTCTGAGGTTGAGATGGTTGACATAAGTCACTTTCAGAATATAACATACAGGAAACAGATAATCTTCAAATGTCAATGGGGATATGCTCTGGTAGGCCAGTGGAGTAACATGGCTGACTAGAGTCCAGCAGTAGAGTGGCTGAAGGTGAGGCTATGAGCCACAGGAAGAGGTAGGGTGCCCAGCACAATTCCAAGGAAGGCTTCAGTGACAGTCCCGAGGGTTCAAGCTTGTAACTACTCTTTGAAAATGGAAAAACAAAAATAGGAGAATAATTCTCCCACATCAGAAGGAATGGGTTTGGGGAGTCACTGCTATTTTCAGAAGGCCGTAAGGGGTTTGAGGAAGCCTTGGAGCTTGCTGCACTTGCTTTAGAAAATAGTGGTGGTGAGTTGGTGCAGACACTCCATCCTAGTACACACACCACATCATGTTATAATGAACTGAGGGACTGGTTCCTGCTTGATGTTACTAATCAATATGACAGAGAAAACAGCAGCACATACACTCTGGACATTCTGGAACCACTACCCCATTCTGAGCATGAGAATAAGCAATATTTGCATTCTTCTGTGGGTAGATCCATTGTTGTGTAGCACAAACACATTGCCCTCCATTAAGGGGTGGTTACAAGTGGTGAAGGACTTGTCACAGGTGAAGTCAGACAAGGTAATCTTGTAGGATGCTTTGTAAGGTAAGAGTCAGACTCTGCAGAACTCAGCAGCAGCTTGGTACCCAAGCTGGTCCCTAGATCTCTCCACTTCTTTATAGTGTTAGCTTCTACTCTATGGCATGAAATTCATTTTTACTTGTCTACATTCCCCATGAATACATTGAGTTTGCAGGGATTACTTGTGGAAAAACCTATATGCAATGCAAACCAACAAAAATGACTAACAAAATACAAAGAGCCAGTTGTATATGTGTATATTTGCCCATGCCTGTGTATGTACACAAATTTTCAATATTGTAAAAAATATTTTAAATGTAATTCACTTATGTTCTTTTCTTTTGCCAAAATAAGCAAATAAACCAAAGACAGAAATCATCAACAGAAAAAGCAGCGTTCTACTTGTTTAATTACTTAAAGTCTCTGGGTGAATTCAGGACCCTTTTCCTGTCTTCCTCTGATTGGATAGAGGTGACATCTGTGAAGACAGTGTCAAAGGAAAAAAAGGTGATAGTCTTTAAATGTAACTGGCTGTACTAAGTCACAACATCAGGGGAAAACACTGAAGAAATAACTGTTCTGTCCATTCCAGTCACTGATCAATTAGTGTGAAATAATTAATTCCATGTGAATGGCATCTGTTCTCCAAACTCAACACACACAAACTAAGTAAGCACCAGCAAACAAAAGCAAGTGCTCCAGGGAGAGAGAAATGCTGAGGAGGGGGGTGGTGTCTGCTAAAAAGAAGCAAGGGAGAGCAAGGGACCAACTGAGGATGCTGAGATGGAGAAGCTGTGAAATCATTACCAGGAAGGTGATGGAAGACCATCCAAACACACCATTTTATATCCTTAGTTGCTAATATGTGGCTCACTAAGGAAAAAAATATGTGTGCTTTTGTTGAATTCAGTAGCCATTTCTTCTCAAGTTGGTCAGGGTGATGGGGAGACAAAGGGGGAAAAAGGCAACCTTTTGTTATTCTTTCCAATACTCATCTTTGGGCCACTTGTCAGTAAGTGAACTTTCTAGAGGTTTTAGACACATTAATATAAGCGCTCAAGTCAATCAGCTTATGTGATAGAAAAATAGAGCTCTGAGAAACAACAGAACAACTTGTCTGGTCTACTGTGTCCCAAGACCAGCAGAAATGCTTTGGATGTGACTGAGTATGACAAGGATGTATTCTCTAGTCTTGTAATGTGGCTTCCTCCTGAGAACTTTAGGAAAGTCACAAACACATCACACACCAGTGATTGCCTTTTTGCTCTGAACATGTCAGTTTGTCATGAGTGAAAAAGTGACTTTGATTTTTAAAAAAACAGATTGATTTTATTTTAAATTGTGTATTTTAAATTGTGTGTGTGTGTGTGTGTGTGTGTGTGTGTGGTGTGCATGTGAGTGTAAGTGACCTTGGGGCCCAGAGGCATCAGTTTACCTGAATACAAGTGCTGGGAACCAAACCCAAATCCTCTGCAAGAGCCCTACAAGATCATAGCCCCTGAGCCATCTCCCTAGCCCTGAGAAGTGATTCTTGTAGAGAAAAATGCCAAACAACTGTTTTGTCCTACATTTGCATTGTGTGGGTGTATATGTGTATGTACATGCCATGGAGCATGTGTGGTTGTTATAGGACACCTTGTAAAAATTAGTTCTCTCCTTATACCATGTGGGCTCTAGGGTTTAAACTCAGATTGTCAGGCTTGGTGGCACATGGCATTCTTTAACCACAAGTCCACATCACCAGCCTCTTTTTATTATAGAAGTTAAGGTAGATTCTGCCTGTTTTTTAAATTAACACTCACTTACTCATGATACAGTCTAAAGGGAAAACTGATGAGGCCCCAGCTTGAGTTTATCATGAAAAAAATTAAGGAGCAAAAAATAGTAATGATTTATAGTTCATTAAAAAAGTTTCCTCTTCAAAAATTAAGAAATGCTATGTACTGTGTGCTTTCCAAGCCATACAAATTGTGTTTAAAAATCTTGCTATTAATGATTAAATATCATATGAAATTCGATGATGATGATATAATAATTAATAATTCAGGGACTGATTATGCCAAAGGGCCCTCTAATACACATGTACTCTCTTTCTCCAGCCTGCTGCTGCTTGATGAATGTTGATGTTTTGTTCTACAATTTTATTTACTTCTCAGACCCCTATCAGCTGCTGACCCGACAAACTTGCCTTGTTTCCCAGGAGTTCAGCCCTTAATAAAAAATATTAAACATAATAAATTTTTGAAAAGAACTCACTGTTAAGCTTCTAGAAATATTGGAATTTATTGCTACACAAATCAATATGCAATTACTTAATTTTTCCTGCATCTAGCTCTAAACTCTCTGTATTAATCCACAAGTTTCTGATGAGAGGCCAAGCATCTTGCGTAAATCCACACACAATTTCATAGGGATTAAAAATAATCCCTGCATTTGGCTCAAAAACTTTAATACACTTTTGAAAACAGAAACAAACTTGTTCAGTGGAGAGCAGCAGGGACAGTGAGTGTGACCAGAGACTGCAGAGCACAAGAGGAGATTTGTAGAAGAGAAAGCATTTAATTCTTAATGGCTTTACTTCTTTCTTTCCTTTCTTTCTTTCTTTCTTTCTTTCTTTCTTTCTTTCTTTCTTTCTTTCTTTCTTTCTTTCTTCCTTTCTTATATCTAAAGGGTGTTTCTTTCAGAGAGGACATTCTTGCTTAACATTAAAGATGGCTGCTTGGATCCTATCAGGGTTGGACTGGCCATGTTAGGCCAATGTCACTCTTGTACTTCTCCTGCAATAGGTGTAAAAACAAGAAATATTATCTCAGCTCTCTCACTGTACACACTAGATTGTCCTAGGTAGATGAAACTCTGGGCTCAATAGCAGGCTATGTGCTTGGGTTAAAGGGGAAAGACAGGAGATTTTTAACACCAGCTAATGATTGCCAGGTAAAATCTACACATGTTCTCCCAATGTTACTGAATTTCCTAGCTTTTCTCTCTTTTTTTTCAAAAGAAACCAGAAATCTGGGTTTTTCTGTTGTCTTTATTTTAAATTTGGGTAACAGATTTAAAGTTTTTTTTTTTTTTTTTATACCCCTATCACTCAATACTGGGAAGCCTCCACGAAATCACTGGGAATCTCAGTGATTTGAAAAGACCGGGAACAAGTAAAACTTTTGTGTTGGGGAAAACTTGAAACTCCTCAGAGATGTCCTGCTGTCCTCTGAGATCACCAAATCCAGGGAGTGGTATCATCTAACGATAGTGGAATCTAGTCATCGCACAAGTGGACTGAATGACCTTAAACTCACAATGAATCTATGATTCCAAAGAGTGCTTTCTCTGGAGGCTCAGGGATGCGAATGAATCCGTATCAGGAAAGTTGTTGAGCATGCTTGCCAGCCGGGTGGGATGGGAGCTTGACTTTACAGAATGATTACCATGTGCAGATCAGGGAGCCAGACGTGGTGGGACATGTATGTAATCCCAGCATTTGGGAAGTAGAGGTAGGAGAATCAGAATCAAGAGTTCAAGGATAACCTTGACTTAGTGAGGTTAAAGCCAACCTTGGCTACATGAGTCACTGTCTGTCTGTCTGTCTGCCTGCCTACCTGCCTGCCCCCCCCCCCTCTCTCTCAAACACACACACACAGAGTGCATGTGCGTGCCTTGGAAGGAATTCTTTTTGGATAAAACAAGGCACAAGGCATAAGACAGGAGAAGTTAAATGAGAGTAGCCCAAGGAAGTGATATCGATGACAGAATGCTACTGAATACAGGGGTGCATGGCAGTTAATCCTGGGGATACAAACTGGCCATATCCTGTTATGTTTGAATGCCACAGTTTAAAATGCAAATGGAAGCTAAAACATTTTTGGATGGCATCAATCTTCGTTAAGCCCTGGGCCCATATCATCTTACTGCTTGATAGCCTGGACCATCACACATCTACATTAGCTGACTGGCCTGCAAAGCACTTAGATCTTCCATTGCCAGCAATAAATTCTGAGTTGATATAAACATATTTTTCTAAGACAAGTTCATGGTACATACATCTAATGCCTCATAAACATTTTTATGTGGCTAGGAAATTGGGTAATGCATCTTAAAGTGAGCTGCCTTGATCAGATGCTCTCATGTTCTGGGATACTGATGTGAAATGCTCCGTCGAACTGGATCCAGCTCTGATCTAGTGATGGGCTCTGACAGGACTGGTTAGAGTCATTTTCTTTCAGAGCCACTGATTAAATTCCCAAGCTAATCATTCAGACGACTGGTTAGCTGGCCAAAGATTGCAATTTTCAATCAGCTGTTCTGGCACCAGAGATGTGTGTCTCATTTCTGGGGTTTTGCTCTCATCATTTATAAACAGCCTTTTCATCACATAAATACATATGCTTCTATGCACCTTTTACCGGTGTCTAATATGAGATCTCCATTAAGTATCTATCTATCTGTCAGTCAATCACTCACTCATTCGTTAGTAGACAAAAAACCTGCCAAGAAAAGCAAACTATTATTCCAACTATAGGTTATGGGGATACAGCCTTAAATTCTGTTAGGTAAGTAGGCAAGATATTTTTATTCATATTAAAATGTATTTGGTATTTAAATCACTTTTATTATCAAAGTATAACAGTAATATAACTATGCATATTAAAGATTAAGGCAATGTAGAAATGTAAAGAACGCAGTGCCTAAAGCCATTCTATTGCATTTACTTGCATTTATATGCCTATCCAGTCTTTTGTATAAATGTTATTATGTAATGTGCATTTTTCAGAAATTTTATAACTTGAAATATTTTAGAGATTTTTCTGTATAATACATTTATGAAAGGCCCTGCATTTTTCATGCCTTGCATATAGCATGATATATTTAATCTTTTCTTTATCAATAGACATTTTGGCTATTTATATTTTTTATTGTTGGCAGACTGCTACAATGTATAGATATCTTTGTTGATGTAAACAGATATCTTCTTGAGGTAGGCTTCTCAAACTTGTTTTGTTGGGCATATTTAAAACTTAAGCAAATACTACCAGAAAGAACATGAGTCCAGTTGTCCTCAAACTTTATAACACTGACTACGTATATGCAGAGAAAGATCCATATCTGTCCAAATACATAAGCAGTCATTAGTTCATCATTCATATTTTTATCAAAATGCTATTGCATTATCTTTTCCACATTGATTGTGTGGTTAAGATATTAATACTGTCAAAGACATTACAGATTCTTTCTTGTAGTCCATCCTTCATTTTCTACTAAAGCTTTTTATTTTTTAAAATTTATATACAGGTATAGTGATTATTTTTTCTCTATTGTTTGTATGGATTTTTATTTTTTTGTGTGCATGTGTGCTGAATGGGTGTTCATGTACCTACATGTGTATGAATGAATTTGCTCATGGAGGCAAGAGGGAATCTTGCTGTATCAAATTCCCCCATATGTGTTTTGAGACTGGGTCTCTTCACTGTACCTGGAGCTCACCAAGTAGCTAGCTAGACGAGTGGCCCGCCATGCCCACTGATCCTCCTGTCTCTGATCCCCGCCCTGACTCTATGCACCAAGGCTACAGGCATCTGTCCTCTGTGCTTGGCTTTTTATATGGGTGCTAGGAATCTGAACTCAGGTCCTCAAGCTTGTCCAGTAGGAACTTTATCGGCAGAGCCATCTCACCAGCTCAGTTTCTAGATTTTGAATCAGATGACGTCAAAATTTTTAAAAAAACACTTAAAAGACTTCCTGTTTGTTTGTGATTTTTCTAAGCATTTAGTTCTATAATTCTTGCAATTTATTTTCAGAATGGTGTGGATTAGGTCTTTAACTTTTTCTCACAGCAGAACAGCCCTACCATGTTTATTAAAACTCTCAAAGTAATGTCGTCTTTATGCTGGAGGGACAAATTGCCTTCTTTCTACACTCTTTCCCTTAGAAGGAAAAATGTGCTGTGTTTCCACCTTCTAAAATTGGATGTCACTGGTTAATTCAGAGGTCAACCTCCTTATTTCTTCCTCTGCACAGGACTTGCGTTTCTTTCCTGGATGTCCCATGTGTCTTTCCTGAAATTCAAAAGACACCATCTCTGCATCTCTCATGCTGTTTGTAACTCCAGAAGAAACTGCCCTGGGACCCAGTGGTTCTTTAACCCTGATGATCCATTTTTTGCCCTGTTTCACAGAAATGACATGTATCTGCATGCGTGTGTATATGCTATTGTGTACAGGTGCCCAAGGAGTCAGAAGAGGTATTTGAATGCCCTAAAGCAGGAGTTGTACATGACTGTGAGCTGCCTGACTTGGATTCTAGGAACCTAACCCTGCTCCTCTGAAAGAGCAGTGAACACACTCAAGCTCATTTGTTATATTACTGAGCATCTTGGTTCATTTTGTGTTGCTGTAACAGAATATCAGAGGATGAGTAAGTCACATATATATGCTTCTTGCAGTTCTAAAGGCAGAATCCAAGATCAAGGGTCCATGCCAGGTAGGGAGTTAATGCTGTATCATCCATTGTAGAGTTTGAGGGAGGGTGAGTGTATGAGAGAGGAAAAACAGTCTTACTCATGAGCTCACTTTTGATAAGTAACCCGCTCCTGTGACAATGACATTAGTAGTCATAAGAGCAGAGACTCATGACCTCATCACTCCTTAACGGTCCCATTTCTCTGTATTGTTGCACTGCTGTTTCAGTTCCCAATATATGAAAATTGGGAGTCATATTCAAACTATAATCCTGATTTTTTGAGGCTGTTTCGTCCATTGCCAAAAGTAAGATTTTTCTTTGTAGATATTTTATACATTTATTATTTAAAACTCTTCTAATTATTTTAGACTTGTGAAGGTTGCTCTGGGGAAGGTAATTGTTATCCTTGATGGCGTGGTTGATTTTTGTGTCTTGCTCTCCTGCAGAGCTGAATTTCTGAACTCACCAATATTTGGTCTTTTGAGTATCTATTAAGTAGTTTATTTTGATTTTCGTATTTAAAATTTCTGTAAGTTTGCTTTTTTATAATTTCAATCCTTCCCAGTGTAGTGAATACCCTGGACTTTTGTACCCATCCCAATAACCACATGCTCATACTTGAAGTCCGATTTTCTAGTTTTACTCCCTATAAAATTTATCTGATCTGTTTATGTAATCCACAGCTTCAGTTTGCTCTCCCTTCTAAACAGGTTCCTCTTTCCCTGGGTATATTAAAGCTCCCACTTGGATGAAATGAGAAACCTGACAGATTCCATCAAGAAGTAAAATCTACACCTATCTACATCTGAGGAATGTTCAAAGATTAAGAGTTTTCTACCCAAACTTTTATCAGAATTTTATTACACAGTTTCTTCCATGATTTTTTTTTCTTATGAACATGACAAGGCAAGACTGGAGAATAGGCAATGTCTGATAATCTCAATGGTCACCTTTCACATAAAAATTAATATTCAAATCTCCACAGAAACAAACACATGAGGATAGGAATGCAGAAAGATGAAAAGAACAAAGCTGCACACATTAAGTTAATATTTTAAATCAATACCCTCAAATATGACACTCATATTCATGGCACTTAGACACATTTGACTGTTTAACTGTCATTTGGAGAATAAGCCCTTTGGCCTGGGCTGTTGTGTTCATATATCCAGTTTGAATTCACACCTCTGAAATACCAGATGAAACTGCATTATAATTCCTATATGACAGGAAAATGCAGTAGAGAGTGGTCTGGATTTCATGTCTCATTTCACATAAGAATTTACTGGGCACCCTATCTACTCTATTTTGATATGAAAGGCATGACATTGTTAACCGATGGAGAACATCTAAATGGTGAGTGGATTTCTTCCCTTGCCTTATAACACTGCCTGCCATTCCACCAGTGGGAAAAAATGACGTATTTGTGGGCCCCTGGGACAGAAAAATTGATCAGAGCTCCCAACTTCTTTCTCATAAACAACTGATATTTTAAAGCTATTAGCACAGGAGTTGGGCATTCAGGGACAGCTCATTCATCATCCAGTGGCTGGTGAGGGTGCCAGGCCTCACAGTCAGGCTCTGAAAAATGGGTCCTGAGTTCATCCACAATTACTGAACAGCTGCTCTTTCCCAGAGTTTAATCAGACTTCCTCAGCATCGTATGTCTCAGGAAGGCAGAACCCACGTCACACCTATAACAAGCCTGAGACATAAATGCACTGTGAAACCCAAGTAATATGAACAGATTATATTCTCCAGGCCAAGATGGATTTTAATGTGGGCCCAAATTATGGCTGAATATTGATTTGGCCTCTTGTTCCTTGAAAAAGTTTTAGAAAAGAGTTCAGAGCAGGGTACTTTAAATAAAAATGTTCTGGTTATGTAGAAGGATAAGTCAAACTTAAGTTTGTTAGAAATAAACCACACCTTATGAAGAAAAAGTCTTAATCTAGAGCTACTGCCTTTTTATTAGGTTGCTCCTTTTATCCCTGAGGTCTGAGAGCCCTGACTTCCTTCAGACTCTAAGTCTCTGATACCCCACCAAAAATTCAGCATTCAGTGTTTTCCATTGTACTGTCACTAGAAGTTGTTAAGTTTTTGGGAAGCTTGCCTGATAGGACGTTAAAGTCATGGTTTATTCTTGTCTTATACAGCCTGCTACCTCGTATGAACTCCCATCTACCACCAGGTACCGACCTATCAGTGAATGTCATTGGTTGCGGCAGAGTCAGAAACCAGAAAACACTATCAATTCTCCCAACCAGATACTGAAGGACACTAGATAGAGACAATAATGGTTTTTCACCATGACAAAAGGACAGTGCATCAATGAGGGATTGGTTAGTCACGGAGGAATAGAGAAGAATCACAGAACGGAAGACTGCAGTTCACAGTAACAACTCTATACAGTGGAGAAAGGCCTGGTTCTATTTATCTTGTCAAACTTTGGAGTAGTTCTGAATGATCCCAAATATTACTTCGTATTTGGTGGTGGTTGCTAAGAACCCAAAATTTCAGGTCCCATTGGAAAGTAACTTTTTGTGTGTTTGTGAATGATGAAGATAAGATAACCATCTAACAGACCAGTCAACATCTACCTGTCTCCATGGGTACTACACACACCTCTGGATAGTATTTGCTCCTGTATGCAAATCAGGTGCAAGAAAAGCTGTTTGAAAAAGGTGCAAGAAAGACCATATGATCCTTGGGGCTCTTGAAGTCCCAATGACAGTAATTTCCTGTGGTAAATTAATAAAGTGGTTGCTTATTAAATATCAGAAATAGCTTGACTCCAGGAATAAAATGAACCCCCCACACCAGCATAGCTATGCTCATCCATGGATCACTAATTTCTTTTGTTAATTATAAGAACCCTGGTTCTACTGCTGCCTCATGTACAGGTTGCTTAGTGCATCTCATTCTCTTATGGCTGGTTTCTCTGGGTTTAGACTAGGACACAGTGTGGAGCCTCTAAGCAAGAGGAGAACTTTTCAAACTGGGCTAAAAGGAATGTGAAGCTCCTATTACCTGGGAACAAGGCATAGCAGAAGACAAACCCAGCTTCCTAGCATGAGGTACCATTTGCACAGTCCAAAATGATGAGAATACCAAAGATTTCATAGTAGGCTTCCATTGCACAAAGTAGAGAATTGTGGCCTGTTCACAGACCCTCTTGCACCAGCTTGAGAGATGTTTGGATGAGTGAAATCTGGAGTGCTACAGTAAGTAGGTCTTTGCTGTATCTCTACTGTGTCAACATTCTCTCCCCCCCACAGCTATCTAATATCCATTGTCTTTGAACATTGTAGTAGAATTTGGAGTTACTATCTACCCCATTCTCCCTCTCTATTCATCTTCATTATATCCGCCGCAGTCATTTCTCATTTTATCTAAGAGTGTTCCTGCCAATAACTTAGTTTAATGTCCTCTGCTCTTCATTTCTTACTGAGATAAGTTTCTTATTTCTACTTAATTATATCCCTTGAAATATCTCTAACTGATGATAAAGGATAGTATATATGAATGATATATGGGTAGTAAATTATATATTTTTTTGAGACAGGGTTTCTCTGCGGCTTTGAAGGCTGTCCTGGAACTAGCTCTTGTAGACCAGGTTGGTCTCGAACTCACAGAGATCCACCTGCCTCTGCCCCCGAGTGCTGGGATTATAGGCATGCGCCACCAACGCCCAGCTATAAATTATATTTCATGTTTAGTTTTAACTCATATTTTTGTTGAATTTGGGTCTTGGGCTATTGGTTATTTTCCCCCAGGCCTTGGACACTCCTCTCTTCTCGGGATTCATTTACTCCTAATGAGGACACTATTCTCGAGCAATTTCTAACTGTGAGTGACCTTCATACTAAGAACCCAATCTTATCTCTCTGGTTCTCTTAAGATTTGCACTTTATCTTTACTCATCTTCCATCTCACGGCACTTCAATCAATCATTTATTACCCCATCCCTATCAGTACTTCCTCAAAGGCCTTTTACATTTTTACCATTTCTTCTTATGTCTGCTATTTCACTTAGAGTTTGATGCTTCCTAATTAATGAATTACTGTCTGATTAAATGCATGCACACATCTTCACCACACACACACACACACACACACACACACACACACACACACACACCACACACCACACGCACCCACACAAACCACACACACATCACACATACATACACATACACATACCACACACACACAAACCACACACGCATACCACACACACACACACACACACACACACACACACCACGGGAGGGGGGATTAAAGAACAAGTAAAAATTAAAATGTATTGGCTATAGATTAGTTTCCACTTATCAAGCTGCAAATACTATGTGATATTTCAATTTGCCTCTTTACCTCTAGGAAATTATTATTCCCAGTCTCTTCAAATACAGCCTCACATCATTCCCTTTCATTTCTCCTGAAATTTTTACTGATGTCTTCTGGGTTTCTTTTTATGCTATCATTCACATCTCTTAACCAACATGTCATAGTTTTTAAGCCTGGGCTACATTCATTCTGGACCATTTGTCAACTTCATCTTCTACTTGCCAGTAAGTTTATAATATGACATTTATGTCATCCTTTGAGTTTTTAATGTCAATATTTGCATTCTCATTGGCCAAGCTCCATTTTTGCATTGAGCTCTTCTCTCCTCCCCATTCCTACTCTTCCACTGGCCTTCTATGCCAGTTTTAATATGCCCATTTTATAATCTTCCTCTGACTCCATGCCTTTTGGGTACTTGCCCCTCTGACTTCCTCTCCTCTACTTGATTCCTAGTTTTCCCTCAGGTGGAGCTGTGTCCTTTAGTAGCCTGTTCCATTTTGTGTATGAGCTCATTTTCAGAAAGAATTGTTCCATTTTTTCCTGTGGGATTTCCATGGCCCCCAACTATGAAAGTATATCACTTTGGAACAGGATTATATTGTTTTATTGGTGAGCCTGGAGTGTGGGCAGGAACATTGTTTTAATTGTCTTCTACGCCTTTGATTTTGATTTACAGAGTTATATTTCAGATTTCACACTGCCTGGTCCAGTGCTTTTGATCTTTTGAATTCCAAGTCAATGGCAAGCTTCCTTACCACTTCTTAAGGTTGGCGGAAGAGCAGAAGTGGCTGATTGAGCACTCTGAAAACCCGGACCTTATTCAATTTATTTGCACCAAAGCTGAATTACCAAAAGATGGGGAATGGGATTCCAGTGCAAGAGCTTCTGAAGTTCTAGGAGAGCATGCACTCAGTGCACACACCTCTGAAGCATGTACCCAATGCGAAGCCTCTGAAGCTGCATGAGAGCATACACACACACACACACACACACACACACACACACACACACACACACACACACACACAGTGGGCTTCTCCCACTCCTGCTGCGATGTTTTTATTGTTTGGAGCATACAGAATTTATTTTTTTATCCTTCAGTTCCATGTAGAGGAAATAACATTGCTTTCTAAGATAGAACCTTTATTCGAACTCATAGTAGCATGGGGGACTTTCTGCTTCAATGCATCACACTATGATGATAATGATGGCAGCTACAGTTTTGGAAAGTCTGTTAGACTTTTCCTCCAATCGATTTCTTCTCACAAATAGACCACAAGCCTGCAGCCTCAGGGTGGGGCAAGATTCAGATCTGACCAATCACCATCTCCTAATCCCCTTGGAGTACTGTGTGATCACTCACTCTAGGGGGAGATATTCTAACACAGGCAGAACCAATTGGAGACTTTGTGATTGGTATGCAAAATTCTGGAAAAATGAAGTGTTGTTTTGAACTCAAAGTTATGTGTGCCTAGAGATATCTTCTGTTTAACAGAATAAGCCATCTATCTACCTGTGTGAGAAAACAGAGAAGCATGCCCCAGTCAGCTCAACCCTGATACATAGGCCAAAAAATTCCCTTGCTTACATTAATTTTAATCGTGTCTGTGTCAATTACATCTGACTTATATACCAATGAATTAAACTACAATGGAATTGAGATAAAGAACCATCAATATGGATTCACAATATTTATTTATTTATGTTTAGTAGACCATTTTGTCATACGTGGTATGGCATAAGCAAGCCAAGTTCTACATCATGGAGCTGAGTTCTGAAGAAGTAGCAAGCCATTGTTAGATCTAATCTGAGAGTCAAGAGATGGAGCAGAGTCACTGGATAATGCCAAGGTCAGAGCCAATTGATATGAAGAGGCATTAAGAGCCAGGGTAAAGGAGACTGCAAAGTCAAGGTCAGGAAACAGGAACCAGAGATCAGCAAAACCCAAGACTGCAGCAGGGGACAGGTGGGAAGCACCCCACTGGGACTGTCTGACTCAGAGCCACTGTCAGTTGAGGACTCTTGCCCTGGTCCTATTTAAAGAGACCAGGTAGCCTTTTCCACTCCTGCCATGTGACACCACCTAGTGTTTAAGAAGTGACATTATCATAGAATTGATTGCCTGGACAGGAGTCCTCAGGCAAAGTGAGCCATACATTATTTTTCTTTTAATTATGCAACACACGAGTATATATCTAGACAGCCATCTAAACAAATGCAACTCAGGCTGATTATTAGTTTTCAAGCCAAAATTAATTTCTGAATCACCTTCAGAAAGATATGTCAAGACATAAGGGACTCACTTTTAAGTTAAGCAGGTTCATGAGCAAAATATCTCTGAGTTGTGATGGCAGTTTCTGCTCACTCTCATCCGCAAGGGACACCTTCTCATTGTGTCCATGTTTCCCAGTAGGAGCTTCCCAAAATGTTGGAAGCAACACAATAAAGACGATTAAACATACATCCTCTAGAAAGAATGTAAATGAGAGAATTAATAAATGCCTCCATCTGCACCTGAAAGGACCCTAATTGATTCACTGGGTAATTATTGGAGTAACTGCCAAACAATTAGTCTGTGTTGTGAGGGACAGAGAAAAGTCCAAGTTGCCTATAAGGCATTTGAAGAGAATGAATTGGATTTCCTTAGGAACCTATTTTTATGTCCAAATTTTACAGCTCTTCTGAATTGGCTTTTAGAGAAGTGTTCTCCTGTACATATTAAATCCTGTCATAGTTATTATTTGTCCAACTGTCTGAGGGCAGGGATGGGTGACTGTATCCAGGCAATCTATGATTGCATGTACAGGTGTTGAGCACATTTTGTTGAATGGTTGGAAAACAGTTCAAGGTTCCTCTTAGTTCCATGGTTGGGTCTCCCAGCATCCTGTTAGCTTTCATGTTGAATTCCCCTGAAGAAGCTCAGGCCTTAAGGATTGTGGTCTTTTAAAATATCACTTGTGGTGAAGTGCCACGCATTCATTGGTATCACACTTTCTGTGACATTTCCTAACAAAAACTTCCAAGCAGCACAGTACCCTCATTGAGAAGGGGAAAAGGGCTGCTCTGTTTCTCTCTCTCTTTTAATGAGCTGTACTGAACTTCCTTATCAGTCTTTGCTTTACAAGGCGTAAAGGCACTTAGCAAGTATTTATTACCCTTTGAGAGCCGCTCTTTACAGAGGCCCTTAGTTTATCTCTAAGAAAACTTGGAGACATTTATACACTCTGGAATTATTTCAAAAGAACAAGTTCCAGCACAATGCTGTACTTACCACTTCAAATATATAAATTACATTTGTATGGAAATAGTATGTATTTTATAAATGATATACAAGTAATTTACACACAAATAACAAAAGTACTTCACTATCTTCACAATTCTATGTAAAATGAAGAGATAACATAAACTATATAATGCAATTATTTTAATACACATAATTTGTCTGGTTAGTGTTTTTTGTCAAGTTGAGTCAAGGTAAGGTCATTCTGGGAAAGGGAACTTCAATTGAGAAAATACCTCCACCACATAGGACTGTAGGCAAGTCTGTGGGGTTATTATCTTGATTAATGATTGATACAGTGGGGTGCAGCCCACTGTGGGCAGTATCGCACATGGGCAGGTGATCCTAGACTATACACAAAAGCAAATTGAGTAAGCCAATTAGCAGAAAGCCTCCACAATCCCTGCTTCAGTTCTTGCCTCCAAGTTCTGGCTTTGTTTGAGTTCCTGCCCTGACTTCAGTCAATGATGAACTGTGCTCAAGGTATGTAAGCCAAGTAAACCCTTCCTTACCCAAGTTGCTTTGGTCATGGTCTTCATTACAGCAATAGAAAGCAAACTGGGACAGAAATATGATGTAAGTATATCTGTATCCACATATAGTTGGTGCTTTCTTTTTGATTCATTTTTTTTTTGAGACAAATTCTCAGTGTATAGCTAAGGCTACCTTGAATTTGCTTTGTAATTGGTTGGAATTCTATAGTCAATCTAGATCTTCCTTTCTATTTAAATTTCCTAGTATTTATAAGTATTACTTATTAGATACAAATATTATTAATTAGGGTGCTTTGTTTGCCTTAAAATATATTATGCATATTTTTACAGTTAGATATTTCCTTCTCTATTGTCTTTAAATATGTGGGATGGGTAACATCAATGCACAAAATGAACCACCTGGCAACCACCATTGTACACAACTTCATGGCCTCCACTATTTCTTAGGATAAATTTCCAGAAGTGTAGTTACTGAACAAATGACTCAAAGTCTAATGACTCTTACTAAATAATGCTAAATTATCTATTTAAAAGTTTTATCACTTTTTTCTTTTGTCAGTAACATAGGAGGGTTCCCATTTCTAAAACATCAACTCTATTGGTGACTATGCCATCTTGACTTCTTAAGATTTGGAGATTTGCTTGTTTAAAAAAATGATATGCTAGGGTTTATTTAATTTTTCATTTACTGTTAGTGAAGTTTATCTTATCCATAGTTACTGGCCATTAGAGCTTCTCCTTTTTGTTCATTCTCTATATGTTTGCAGTTTGTTCTATAAACTTACCTCTTATTACTGATCTTTGCTGATGGGAGTAATAATCGAAAGTAATGTTTGACAATGTATTAAGTGCATCAAGCCAGGCCTTTCCAATCTAATGAGGTATGTGCTGCTACCATCCCTTATCTCTGAAAGGCAGCACCAAAAGGTTATGTAACTTACCCGAAGTAACAGTCTTAGTTACTTTTCTATTGTTGTGAAAAAAAAACACCATAACCAAGGTAACTTATGAAAAAGAGCACTTAATTTGGGGTTCATGGTTCTGAGGGTTAAAGTCCATGACCATCATGGTGGAGACCGTGGCAGCAGGCAGGCAAGCATGGTACTGGAGCAGGAGCTGAGAGCTGACATCTTAAGACAACAACCATGAGGCAGAGAGAGCTAACTGTAAATGACATGGGTCTTTTGAAACTACAAGCCTGCCCCCAGTGACACACCTCCTCCCAGAAGACCACACCTCCTAATTGCAAATAGTTACACCAACTAGGGACCAAGTATTCAAACATATGAGCCTTTGGGGGTCATTCTCATTCAAACCACCACAGTAACTTGTCTAAATGTTCTATACTGGGGAGGCGAACAATTCATCATGCATATTATAAAGGCCATTTGGCTTTCTTTGGTCAGTTTGACTAAAGGTTTATTAAATTTGTTTATCTTTTAAATGAGCCAATTTTTGTTTGATTCTATGTAGTGTCTTTTTTTTCCTAGTCTCCAGTAAATACTGCCTTTTTATTTTTTTACTTTCCATCAACTTTTTAAAAATTTGACTTTTCTTTCTGTTTCTAAGATCTTGAGGTACATCATTAGGTTATTTATTTGAGATGTCTGTGCATCTTTTAATTAATAAATGGATTTAAGTGTTTTTCTTGATTTGTTTGTTCATATCTCCCAGGACGAGTCTGTGCAACAAGCACTTTATAACATTAATATACTTCAACCTCTGTTTTCTTGATTTGTCAACTTTAATCAATATATCTTAATTACCTAAGACATTCCTAATGGGGGAAATCATATGTAAAGTTGGCTATTCTTTATATTCTTTGGATAATAAAATTCCATATTTATGAGGGACTACTTTATTAGATGAGTGTCAGTCAAATGACAGCAGAAAGCTGTTTAGGCAGAGCAATAGGGATTGATATGAATGATAACATAAATAGAAAATAATTCTATCACATATTCTTCCTAGATTATAGAGATAGATATTTTCAGCTGTATTGCTTTATTTATTGTTGGGAATAACTTTGTAGCATATACTAAACAACTACTCTTAAAATTTTTGCATAAGCAAACAAACACAGATAACTACGGCCATAGAAAATGTCTGTTCTGGTATGCTAACTTTTGTTATGTTTCTATCCAACATTTGCTTTTCCTCATTCATGGCAATTTTAACTGAACAATAATTCTGCTTTCCCCATTGCAGCTCATTTGGTTCTAAGGGAGGTCACTTATGTCCCTAAACTCCTTGCACATGGGTTAGATGGGTGAGTCATGCTGTGTCTCCCTGGCCTCAGTGAGCAGTCCTAAGGTAGTAGCTTTTCTAGAATCTATAAGGTGTGGCAAAACTTAAGGCTGGGAACCATGGGGGTAATGGTTCTGGCTCTGTTCTGAAAATGAGACAGCTGCCTTCTAACCGAAAGGGGAAACTCCCAATGAAGGACTGAAGAGGGAGAGTTGTGCTCATTTCACTGGGCCCTTTACTGAGCTGTTTCTATGGCTGCTGCTCGTTTACGTCAGTGCACAGTCTATTTGCTTACAATGGTTGAGTTGGTTCTGTGAAAACTGTACTGATTGCAAAGTTAATTATTGGGGATCCTGACACCAGATCTGACTTCTAATTGTGGCTTCTTTTGACTCTGCTGTGCTGCCTCTGAAATTAATGCCTTTGTTTAGGACTGAAGTATGAATACCCTCTCTAGGTCTCTTTGCTCTGTCTTCTGCCTCCTTTTAATGTCTATTTAACAAAGGCAAATCCATCATGTAGAATTCATTCATTTTGAGCCAGTATGAACACATTTGGAAAGGATATTCCAATATACTAGAAATCACACTATGGGTCAGAGATAAGCTAATTTCAGAACTTTTGTGTTAAGTGAAGTTACTTTTATTTCAGGACAAAGAATTGCTAGGTCATTTTAAACCATAGAAACGTAATACAGCACTCACCATCCTGTGCTATGGAAGAGAAATGGGAAAATCAAATTCAATTATAAATCAATTCTCTGAAATTGAGAGGACATTTAACCTAAGAAATAGCATTAATTATAATATTTTGTTTCATAGACTATCAAAGAAAAGCATCTTTAATCAAAAATGTCACTAACTACTAGAGCAAACTATTGTTATAATATTAACTACTAAAAATGCCAAGTATTAAAACTGAATGAAATAGATAGTTCTTAAGTAAAATTTAATGGCAGATGAAGGAAAGGTAAATGATTATAGTTGCCAATGATTTGAGGCTTAATATGGTAGTCTCTATTGATCCATAGTTTTGCTTTTCTGTAGCTTTGTTAATCCCTGGTCAAGTCCAATTAAATTATTAAGCAGAAGCCTCTAAAAATGCACAGTTGGTAACTTTTAAGAGTTCTTTACAGCTGGGTGTTTGTGATGCACACCTTTAATTCCAGCACTTGGGAGGCAGAGGTGGGTAGATTTCAGTGAGGTCAAAGCCAGCCTGGTCTAGAAAGAGAATTCCAGGACAGTCAGGACAATCAGGACTGTCACTTAGAGAAACCCTGTCTTGAAAAACAACAACAACAAAAAAGAACTCTTTGCTATTGTGCGTTGTTACTAATTGTCTACCTCACCTAATCTACAAAGTTAACTTTTATCATAACTATATTTGTTTAGGAAGAAAACATTGTATCTGTAGGCTTCAGTATTATACATTTGATAATTATGAGAATCTTGTAATGTAACCCGTGTGGATAAAGACAATGTATACCCAACTTAACTTAAAAATTTTAAGCTTATTTTTCCATGATGCTTGCAAAAGAATAACAGCAATAATGGCAATCCTTTGGTGGAAAACTTTGGTAGTATGGTGGAACCCAGGGCTTCATTCTGTGCTAGTCAAATGCCCTACCACTGAGCTATGCTCCAAGCACCTATCACTGTTCTTAAACATGAAAACCTCCCAAAGGTGGAACTAAGAAAGGCAAAATCAAACATACTTGCAAATCCAATGCCAAGGCATTAATAGCATTGGGAAGTCCAGTTTCTATTTGTGAGCTGGTGGATCCACTAGGGTGGGAGACAGAAGATGTGCCCAGGCAGAGTCAGAAGTTGGGAGAAAATGCAGGAAGACGGATTTTTGGGTGAAGGATTAGACCTATCACCCAGAAGGCTGTCAAGCACTGTGTGTGGTTGAGAAAAGAGGGACTGAAAGGAGGAGGTATTCATGAACTGTTAGTGAGAAAGTCAAGGAAAATCTTCAAGTAATGTTGAAATAGGGCTTTCCTAAAGGAGATGGAAATTGCTGGAAGAGAGATTTGAGATGGGCATTACAAGGAAATGTGAACAAGAAATAACACAAAGAGATCAATATGTAAGATGTAAACTAAACCAAAGAGTCAAGGGATACCAGGCATGACTTTCCTACTGAGAGAGCCTTATGTCCAATTAGACAACCTTTGGTTACTCCTAAAATAAAAGTGCAGCTATCATACCATTCAGGATGTCTTGCAACGCTTGGCCACTGCTGTGGTTGGGAGGCTTTACAGCAGGGTAGGTTATTAATAATTTTTTTCTCCCTTGGCACCACGCATACTACATTCTGATACTATGAAAGTTAGTTCTCAGGGAAGAGGCTTGCAGTTCAGTTCCAGTTCAATCCCTCTGAGCTAGTCAACAAACAATGGCTGGACAGGTCATAGAAACTAGAATAGAACTTTTTAGTGCAATCGTCCTAAACCAATACAATTTCTGTTTTCTAATACTCAGACCCACAAATAAATGTAGCTCTTACCCCTCCTCAAAGAAGCTCCTTTTGAAACAGATGCAGGCTATAGAGAGATTCACAACTGGTCAAAATGCAGAGAATAAGTGACCATTGGGTGCCTACATCCAATTGATCCATTTACAGCACAGCTCCCATACACAAGGCTTAAGGAAAATTATGGAGGAAGAGAGAGACTGCAGATGTCAGAGGGATTGGAATGCCCACTATGAGCTAATGTCTTCTAGACATGACAGAGAAGCTGCACCTATAAAATATCTCCATATGGTTGCTTAAATAAGACCCTTATAATGAGAAAACCAACTGACATCCAAACGTGGATGAAAAGTATTTCACAAGGCCCGTACCCTAGTCAGTGGAGAGAGACAGACAGAGAGAGAGAGAGAGAGAGAGAGAGAGAGAGAGAGAGAGAGAGACAGAGAGACAGAGAGAGAGAGAGAGAGAGAGAGAATATGAGTTTCTCCAGGAAAAGCCCCTGATGAATTTTCAATCCCAAGTGGTCAGCCTAAACACATTTACATATAAGCAACACTAAAATGATTCAGTATGATATATATATATATATATGTATATAAATTAAAGATGATGTTATGAATTAGAGAGGAAGTAGGAGGACATGGGAGGATTGGATGGAGAGGGCAAAGGATAGAAATGATGCATATACAGTACTCACACAATTCTCCAAAATATTTTTAATAAAAAGTGAGTGAACAAGTAGAAAGAAAAACACATGGAAAGTAGTATACAAGGAGAAGAGGCAAGCCATAGGAAATGTTAGTGAATAGAGAGGCCAAAGCTAGGCCATCACACACACACACACACACACATGTAGGGGAAGCTGTAGCCACGCCAGATATAGTAAGAAATTACCAATACGGAGTCAGGTAGAAATATAAGGGTATTTAATAGGGAAAAGCCTTACTTACAGAGCAAACCAGCCAGCCGGTGGTAGTCTGTACAGCAAGAAGCAAAGAGAAACCGAAACCAAAAACGCAGTCCCCCTACTCACTCTGACCACGCCCTCACAAGCCCTCAGGTACTCTTGTAGCCAGCCCCTAAGAAGGCGTGGCTACAGCTTCCCCTACACCACACACCAACACACACACACACACACACACACACAGTGGCTGACAGCCAATCAAACCAACTCATGACAGAGACCCTGTAGATCCTCATGTGTGGACTTTGGGCAGTCAAATAGTCTTCCACAGGTATAGTGTCATTTTAATAGGAACTCACTGGGTTTACACTGCACAGAGAGAGAACAGCAAAGCTGAGGACTATAGGGCTTCAGCTAGAATGGCAACTGTCTCCTGACTAGAAAAGAAGACACCTTGTCAAGATAACATGTATTAGAAATGCCTTGTTACTGTGACCAAAATACTTGAAAGAAACAGCTTGGGTTTGCAAAGATGAATTTTGTATGGTTGCAGAGAGTTTAGTCTGTGGATGCTTGACCGATGTGTTTGGACTTCACATCGTGGCAGCAGAGGCACAGGGTAAATGCTCCTGGCATACTGGAAGCTGGCGGGGGGTGGAGAACAAGAAGGGTTCAGGATCTATACCATCAAGGAATCAAGGACCAGGCTCAAGGGATCTCTCTCTTCCACTTGCAGTCTTCTTCCTAAGGTTTCCAGACTCTTCTAATATCACTACAAACTGAGGAGCAACCCTCTAATATTCTTTATGCTGGGAGGGAGGGTGATGGGGAAAGTACTTCTGTGTATGTTTATCTTACTGATTGTTAAATAAAGTTCTGTTTGGCCAATGAGACAGCAAGTTAGACAGGACTAGGAGTCAAAGAGGATTCTTGGAAATGTAGTAGAGAAGTGGTGATCCAGGCAGGAAGTGACATAGCAAGGAGACTCATATTTAGCAAGGAGAAACAGGAAGTGTCCCCTTTTCCCCTTCCTCCTCCAGTGGCGCAATGTGATCCACCGGCAAGGAAGGAGACCAATAAGGTAAGTCTTATAAAATATATAGATGTATGATAATTGAGACTGAGCTAACAGATGAGAATCCTAGTCATTGGCCAAGCAGCATTGTACCTAATACAAGTCTCTCTGTGTATTCATTTGGGCCCTAACTCAGGCGGGCGGCTGGTGTAAAGCACACACATGGCAGTGGGGCTCGGCGGCTTATGGCAGAAAGATTTATTGTAACAGAAGGGGCAGGCAGGCAGGCATTCTTTTTATTTAAATTAGAAGCAATCTTATTTTATATATCAATCCCAGTTCCCGCTCCCTCTCATCCTTCCATGTCCCCCATGGGCCCTCATCCCTCTTCTGTTCCATAGAAAGGATGAGGCCTTCCATTAGGGATCATCAAAGTCTGTCACATCATCTGGGGCAGGGCCTAGCGCCCCCTCCTCCCCCCCCCCGTGTGTCTAGGCTGAGAGAGTATCCCTCTATGGAAAATGGGCTCCCAATGTCCATTTGTACTCTAGAGATAAATACTGCTCCACTACCATATTCTGCTCAGGCCTCCTAACTGACACCCAATTTCAGGGGGCCTGGTTTTGTCCTATGCTGGTTTCCTGACACTCTGGGGTCCATGAGCTCCCCCTTGTTCAGGTCAGCTGTTTCTGTGGGTTTCTCCATCCTGGGCTTGACCCCTTTGCTCATCACTCCTCCCTCTCTACAAATGGACAGGCATTCTTTATGATTTATTTAGACATGTGCAGTTGGGTTGGGAAGGCTTAAATGGACTTGAGATGGAAAAGAAGCAGTTTCCAGTGTCCCAGGCAGATACTCAACACGGTGACATTCATCCCCAAGTCCTTATTTTTAATGGGAGCCACTGTGAGTGGCAGCACTGGGCAGAGGCCAAGCCTGCCTTGGATGGAGCTGTGTGGGTCGCTGGGCTCTTTTGTGCTTTAGTGGTTTGGCTTGGCTTGGCCTTTAATGATTTGGCAGTACAGGAAGTAAAAATGAGGGACTCAGCAGATTTTTCATTTTTTTCTTCAAATATTCCTCTAATGTTAGTATTTCTGGGACTAGGATTCGTGGTGTCCTAATTAATTGTTCTTGATGTTACTTTCAAAGCATCCCTTTGCATTTATGACTCTGCCCATGGCTTTTGCTTTTATTTATTCATGCTGGTACTTACCTGCAACACAGAAAAGGCTCTGAGTGTCTCTGCGGCCAGGTAAATGTGGCCGAATTCAGTGGCAACTTTGGAGGAAGGCAGCCTTAAGAAATGTCAACTGACAAACAAAGAAAACTGGAAAACTAGCTGGCAGGGCTGCCAGGCTCTGCCTGCTGCTCACTCCCATCCCTGAGGCCTGCCTTAAAAATCCTTTGTTACTTCCCAATACATTTTCAACTGCATTTGAAGTAATTAACGCCGGGAATAGGATTCTCTTGTCACATTTAATTATCAGATAGCTGCTTTCCTTGGGGATATCTGACAGTTACCCAAAGTGTTGGTCTTAATCTAAAACCACAGCGAGACCTCTGACACAGTGAAAGCTGCCAGCGTGGCATTTATTAAATATAAATGGCCTCATGTCTAAAGAGGAGGCGGAGAAAGAGTGCTGTGTCTCTTGGGAAGAAGGCCCTCTGCACAAAGGGAAGTCTCACCCGCGCTCAGCTGAGGCAGCTTCCAGGTCACGTGCACACGGGAGGCATTAGCAACCTGCCTGTGCACACGTCTTAAAGCGCTGAATCTGCATCGAGAGGGTAAGATGTTGTGACCCTGAGTTCTAGGACACCCATCAGCCAAAAGGTAAATTCCACAGCTTCTCTCAGTCTGTTAACTGGAAAGCAACTAGTGGGAGGAAAACACTAAGTGGCAATGATTTGATGTGCGGGAAGCTCATTTCCATGCGTCTTAGGAACCTTCAGTGAATCAACTAAATAGATGCACCAAGAAAAAAAATCTGCTACCCTCTGGGTAGTATCTTGTAATAAGCTGAGAGTGTGAAAGCCATTAACTGTATTAGATATTAGGTGCCTAATGAATTGTGCCCATTATTGGAGATCTTCTGTGATAATGGTTCCTTAAAAGCAACAAAGTGCCTATATCACTCTATCATAGAGAAAGATGCTACTAAAGACATCAGGAATTACCTGCAGGAGGAGCCATGGTTAAAGGAGTGAGGTGACTTCTGGTACTTACTATGTGAGGACTATGGCCACCGCATCGTTCAGGACACTCTCCCCAAACAGCAGTGTGTACAGGTCGGGGTCCACGTGTAGTTCATGGAAAATGGCCAACACGGTCACTAGGAAGACACACATAAAGATGACAAGTTAGCTGGGACATGCCATGGTATTTGCCTTCATTGTGGTCACGTTTAAAAAAATCATTAAGTACTGATCTTTTCGAATTCACTCTCCAAACCAACAAGAGGTCTTCACTCAAAACAATAGTCATAGCCCTGCTCCCAGTGCCCAAGGCCTATCAGTACCACACTTATTCCAGTGATGCCTCGCTCTGCACACTTGGCCCACCCTTGGCCGCTCTCCTCCAGTCACATTGAACTTGCTACAACTTTCCAAATACACTGAAGTTTTTAAACTATTTTTCTTTTTATTTGACTCCTCCTAAAAGGCTGTAAATGTCCTTGGCATTGACTTCCACCCTTCCCTCAGTCCTTATATGTGCTCCCCCGCCCCAGTTCACATACACACAGACGCACACAAGTGGGGAGCAAGGACACACTCTCATTGGGGGAGGTGTTGTACACATACTGTCTTGCTTCCAAAGATCCTTTTATTCATTCTTTAAGACCCTTGACAGGGACTCCATCTGAATCCCTGATGTCCTCAGCATTCTTTTATGATCCTAGCATTTGGATCAAATCACAGAGACACAGAAGGAACTGGGCTGCCTGGGAATAGGGTCCAATCTGCAGCCCTGGTATTTATTTGACCAGCATGCAATGATTGTTAGATGCACCCGTGAAGGAATGGACAAGTGAATATTGCTGCAGTGGCTTGCTACTGTGGAGGGAGAGGCAACCAGATTCTGGCTCTCATTTGCTCCTAGGAGCTCATTCAGCCATAAAAACAGATGCAGTGTTCTCCAGAGCAGGACCTGCTCAGCTACTACCTACTGTTTAGTTCTGAGCCTTTGTAAATTGATCAGGGCAGTAGATACCACTCACTGATTATTTGTGCTCCTCAGAACTACCCGGAGTCTTGATATTCAAAACAGTTATGCAAAGCGTGAGCAGCACTCCTTAGGAAAATGGCCAGCTGAATTGATTGCCAAGGGGGAAATGGAGTGGTACAAAATAATAATGATGGTAAAAGTTTTAAGGCAGAATGGGTATTTTCACTTCTATTTTTTCCTCTCCTATTTCGTCAAGTGTGAGGTCAATATGTATTTGGTAAATAGAGTGCTGGGGTGTGGGTGGTGTGGGCAGGGAAGCAAGTTAAGTGTGAAGGTTTTGCCAGTAATCAAGAAATTTGGAAGTTGCCCTGTCCCCCACAGTAGAAAGCAACTAAAGTTCTTTAGTAAGAGGGTTGACACATTCTGGTTTGAACTTGGTCATAAAGCTCAGAAATCAATGCAGAGGCAGAAAAGAGAAGTGTATCTAGGAATCCCTAGCAATTCCAGTGAAAGATGGGTTGGTCCAAGACAAGGAGAGGTGTGGAATCAGGGTCCAAGCTCTTACACACACACACACACACACATACACACACACACACACACACACACACTCACTCACTCCTGGCCCTGCGCATCTATCATTGCAGGTACAGCCAGCCCAGTGACCACAGTCCTAATACACAACTTTCTTATGGGTTTCACATCCCCACCCCAGCACAGTCTGTGGCAGTGTAGCATGCTGTTAGCAAGCGGATAAACAAGAAAGAGAGTTGTAAGGACAAGGTAGAAAGAACACATTGTTTAAAATAATGTATTGCGTACTTGAAAATTGCCAGAGAGTAGATTTTAAATGTTTTTACTACAAAAACCAAAAGGATTGATCAGCATGTGAAGTGCTGCCTGTGCTAATTGACACGATCGGCCTTCCTGCTGTTTGTGGGCATCCAAATGTACCACACACCATAAACACAGATGAGTTTTCTTTGTCAGTGAAAACATTTTATCTTTTCTTTAATGCTTTTTAAAAAAGAAGCTACTGTAAGAGTCTAGCAACAAAACAAATGGAGAAAGAGAGACAGGGGTCATGAATTAGAATGACAGTGGGCCCTGATTCCTTTTTAAGAACCAAGGATAGAATCAATGTCATGATTCAGGCTGAGAGGGTCCTATTAATCACACCAGGAAAATAGCAGAGATCTCCTCTAAGTTCCTAGGGAGCTTCGAACATTTGCTATAACCTGCAGCCTCTGCAGGTGGAGATGGGAGGCGCAGCATGTGTCTCTCTTCCGTGATTGCCTTTTCCATCTTAGGTTGAGCCAAGAGCCTGCATCTAACCAAAGCAGTGAGGTTTCAACTGAGGTTTTTGTTAACATCATTCTCCTTTTGCTGGGATCTTGTGGAATAAAATACAAGTTGTTCTTTAGCAGGAAATTCTGTTGCTGCAGCTCAAGTGCCAACTTCAGCTTCTGGCTGTATTTGTTCATAAGCTCTGAGGATAGCTTGTGACCCATTTCTACTCTTGGGGGGTGTGAGCGATGGAGGTTTCCAAAGTTCATGTGTGGCATAAGGCTTGGTTTTGTATCCCCAAGTTCCTGTTCATTGGTCCCCACTTTGTTCTATGAGATGGAGTCTGCATTTTTCCAAAGAGCACAAGGCTATTTTGAGGAATGCCTTTTAACTATATATCCAGTCATGTTCACAACTGATCTGGCATTCACACGATTCCTCGTGAACAAAGAACTGAGCTCCGCTTCATAAACGATATCCCACACAAAAGGCATAGCTATTACTTGGCGCATTCCTATCTACCCCTTGAAGAAATGCAACAGCTTCAGAATAAAGCCAGCCAGTGTGTCCTAGAGGAGGGAATATTTTGTCAGTACAGCAAATGAGTTGAATAGGTGAGTCAGGAAATTAGCCACCCACTCTGCTAGTTAGCTGGGAACTTTGAAAAGAACTCATTTAGTTGGTTCACAGACAGCACTCATTTTTACAGTGTCCTACATGGTCAACGGCACTGTCCCACAATAGACTTTCTCAATAGACTTGCTGTGAACTCTTCTCAGATCTTGCTGGGTTGGAGAGATTAGTCTTAACCCAAGGCTAGGCTGACAACCAGTACTTATTTATTTAAGACAAGTCTTCTGTGACCTTGAGAGAACACTCTAGATAGCACTTGTAAAAGTGTATAGGGAGGAGAGAAGACACAATAGACTTCCTGAATTAACAATCTTATTAAGATTTGGTCATTTTTGCCTGCATCACATTGTTGCTTCACTTGCCTCTCCATGGCAGCTTCTGCAGTTTCACTTATTCCTTCTCTTTCACCTTCTAAGGCCAGAAATTTGTTTATTTATTTTTAAGTTTATGCATATGAATGTTTTGCCTGCAAGTATATATATGTACCACTTGAGTGCCTGGTCCATATGGGGTTAGAACAGAGTGTCAGATCCCTTGGGACTAGAGTTAGAGATGGTTATGAGCCACCATGTAGGTGCTGGGAATGGAACCCATGTCTTCTGCAAGAGCAGCAAGTGATTTTAACTGACTAGCCATCTCTGCAGCCCTAAGACAAGATTTTTTGTAGCTACAGAAAACTCAACTTTGCCTCTCACATTGGTAAGAAGGGATATAAGCTCCTATGACCTATGGTAAAGAAGATTCCCACTCAAATAGACATGTACTTTCATCTAGGGCACTGGGAGGGTGTGGCAACTGAGTGACTGATGGATTGCCACTAAGCATGGGAGAGTTTTGAGAAAATAGTCTGAGAAGCCAAATAGCAGAGGGCTGCTAAGAGTGTGAAGAAATGGTGTGGCTATATTTCTGAGAACTCAATGAGGTGGGGTAGAGATCCAAGGTCACAACTTCAGAATGCAATGCTAAGTAGGGTTTTTTCTTTTTTCTCCTAGATGTCCAATGTTGTAAGCTGAGTAGAATAAGCCATAGGACAGAGAGGTTGAAGACAGAGAATAAAACATAAGAAACTACTAGGCCACAGTCTGAAGAAGGCAGAGGACAACTGATGGCAGCAGGGAAGTTAGGTTCCTTAGTAACACGCCATCATCTGCTGAGAGCTAAGTACCAATGCACGAGCCAGGCCTCTGGAGGCTGGAAATGCTTGAAATATCTCCAGAGGGATGAACTCATGACAAACTATTAGGATCAAATGTAAATCAATTTTAAATCTCTAAGAGAAATCCAAACACTGAAATAGTATATTTTTATTAATCTCCTCACCATACTGAAACTCTCTAACTAGTCTGATCTCAACCAGAAAAATTGTAAGAAAACATTCTTAGAGTGAAAAAAATACAGATAATGACTATTTAAGCCCATCAGCATGCCAATGTGTTGGCTGCTAAGTGATGCTTTGTGTATTTTTAACTGCCTATCTGTAAATGATCACTTTCTGGAAAGCTCTCTCAGTAACTCTGAAGTCTTTGGAGTGATTTAGTGACAGTCCGTGCCTTAGAACCTTTGTTAGTAGCTATCTGGCCCATATTTTCTTGATGTTTTACAAGGAATTTAAATTTCAAATTGTATTTCAATGTGCCAGCACTCAGCAACCTCGCACAAGATCTGCCTAGGTCGATAGAAAACAAGACACAATAGTTTCCTCCCTTGTCATTCCAAGTCATCATTCAGACTTGTCAAATGCTGGCTCTCCTTGTAGTACTTGCTATTGCTTTTGTGCAAATCAGTGTCTATGAAACTTGTCCACGACATGTGGAGAATTAGAAGTTTCTAAGGCTTATTCCGCTGAATCTTTGTTTGACCTGACAGGTATTATTCATTTATGTCTATTCTTTTTATAAATTTTATTTAAATTAGAAACAATCTTATTTTACATATCAATCCCAGTGTCCTCTCCCTCCCATCCTCCCATTCTCCCCACTGACCCCCTCATCCCACGGCCCATTCACTCCCCAGGGAGGGTGAGGCCTTCCATAAGGGATCATCAAAATCTGTCAAGTCATTTGGGACAGGGCCTAGGCCCTCCCCTGTATATTGAGGCTAAGAGAGTAACCCTCTGTGGGAAATGGGCTCCTGAAGTCTGTTCGTGCACTAGGGATACCTCCTGGCTCCACTGCCAGAGGCCCTATATAGACTTCCCTGTGTTCTTAGCTGACACCCACATTCAGGGGGCCTCGTTTGGTTGCTCAGTGAAGTGGAAAGGACAAGAGCCCCTGAACAAATTGGGAGCATGGGGGGAGAGGGGAGGGAGGTAGGAGAAAGAGGAGGGGAAAAGAGGAGAGGGGAACATGGTGGGTCAGGAAGATTGAGTTGGGAGAAGAATAGAGGAGAACAAGTAAAGAAACACACCAATAGAGGTTTAAGGAGAAATATAGCACTAGAGAATTGCACAGAGATAAACAAGGTCCCCAACTAGGACCCTAAGCAATAGTGGAGAGGCTACCTTAAATGCCCTTCCCCTATAATGAGATTGATGACTACCTTAAATGCCATCCTAGAGCCTTCATCCAGTAGCTGATGGAAGCAGAAGCAGAGACCCACAGCTAAGCACTGAGCCAAACTCCTGGAATCCAGTTGCAGAGAGGAAGGAGTGACCAACAAAGGGATCAAGACTACGCTGGAAAACCCCACAGAAATAGCTGACCTGAACAAGGAGGAACTCATGGACCCCAGTCTGGCAGCTGGGTGTTATTCATTTATATACATAAATGAGGAAACATTCTTCTCTTTGTAAAACTGAATACTGTGAACATTTTTCTTTTCCACACATGGTAAGTGTTTATAGGGGAGTTTCTGAAACAGTTGTAGCATGGTGGGGACAGTCTAGAATATTGGAATCAGTTTGAGTCTGGACCCTCCCTCTCTATGTACTTAACTATAATATCAGTTCATGGATGGGTTTTGCCAGTGGGGCTCTGCCAGTCATAATAATAGAAATACAATAGAAACTCTACCCTTCTGAACTAGGTCAGAGAATGATGCCAAGTTTGGAAAGCACATCATTAGATGCTACTTCGTTGGGGTTGTTCTAAATTGCACATTCCACAAAGCACCACAAATTACTTAGCCCTAAAACATGGCAATTTTCTTTGACCTTCACAGTGATATATGTTTTAGGTATTGAGTTAGTGGTGAGAAAGATGTTATGTGCCAGCACACTGTTGCAGCCTTTCAGCCTGGTCTCTTTGTGAGAAACAAGCTCTAATGGTGAAGGTGATGGTTTCAAAGGGTAGCCCAGGTATCCTTGGAGTTTCTTGAATTACATCCAGGAAGATCTTCAAGGTCAGAACTATCTTCACAATAGCAGGGATGTGTTACTTGCATTTTTTTATTTCTCACTCTTTGCTTCACATGCAGTAGAGTTTTCAAAGGGCCATGAGATAGTAGTAATGCAGCATATTGCATTCAGGGCAGACATAAGGAACCTCTGTTTTTTATTGCTCATATCTCACAATGAAGAATTTTGCAAAAAAAGAAGGCAATGCTATTTTTTCAAAATTTTTTATTTCTCTTGGAAAATAAACTTATCTTTTATAAGATATGTTATTTATAGTTACATGTAAATTATTTATACTTTAAATTAATGCATAAAGTTACATTCTGAGATTAGCATTAATTATTTCTAGTAGGACAAATAATAATGGGTATATCAACAGAAAATCTTTGGGGTCCTTTTTAATTTTAGTGAGTTATGAAGGACCATATTATAAAATGCCTGAAAATGACTCTCCTAAGACAGGAGGGCATATAATGGCTTTTTTCCTAGGCACTGTGACACTAGCTAGGCATCCTGTTTGAGAAAGATGAGGAAACACCCCCTCTGTTAGTTTCTGGGGAGCTCAGTTTGCATGCTGGGTCCTTACCCAGAAAGGCTCCCTATGTCTCAACCTCTTTTGCCATGCTGACTCTGACTGTCCATGCACTAGATTCATAGAAACTCTCAAATGAGGAAATGGTCATCATTTTATATTAACCCCAGAAGCCTGTTTTTAGCTTCACAGTTCCATCACTGGTATCTGCATTTGCTTAAGCCATTCTTTTGAAAGGAAAATATTGGGGAGCTGTTTCTTTAATGGAAGGGTGTACAGTGAAAGCACAGACAATCACAATCCCATCCTTGAATTCATGGCTGCATGGAGTTTGAAAATAATTGACTTCTCCTTTTGCTCAAAAGCCACCCCACCTGTCTCTGACAGCAGAAAAGAGTAACCAGAAGGTCATGAGATTTGGCAATGGGAAAATTAAATATTAACATATAAATTCTGCAGAGAGATATATTTAATAATCAATCCAGGCAGGGACTAGTTCCTAGGCCTTGGATCCCTGACTGTATGGATTGAAATCTGCCTGGCACTTCAGCTAGTGCTTTGAAATTTTCCCCAAAGGTATATACAGCAAGAATATTCTAAATTTAACATTAGCAGTGAACATAAACATTTAACAAAGACCCAATTTTCTCACCAATAGGGTTTAATGAGGCATGGTGGAATTTAATGGGGATCTGTGTGGCATACCCAGTATCCAAGTGAAGATGACTCACGCTATCACACAAGCATTCTCCAATCAAGATGATTGCTTAAGCACTTTGCCATTTAAAAACTGAAAATGGCAGGCAAATGTTTACGTACAAATCATGAAATAAACTCAGAGCAAAGCCCAGTGGCTCCAAAGAGCAGCCAAAGTTAGTGATGGGTCACTTAGAAATCATCACTTGGTTCATTACATAGAACAACTGTAAGGAAAATGAGAAGTTGAAAGACAGTCGTGTTAGTCATGATCATGGCTGACACAGGATAGGAGTGTTTTGCAAGTTTTCCTTACTATAAAATGATATAAAACAGATATCATGTACCATAATTTCCCAACCTCTAGATAAAGACACTAAGAAATTCTACATAATAGTTCTAAAACGGAGAAAGTTTCCCAGGGCAAATGAGTGTGACACAGAGGAAAGTCAACACAGTCATGTGAGAGAAAAAGGGTAAAGAAGACTAGAATGGAAGGGTTATTCAGGACTAAGAGTGTTCCTCAGTGCTAGAGCGCTTGCCTAGCCTGCACAAGGCCCAGCATTTAAATCCCAGCATTGCAAAGGGGGCAGGGTGCTGTCATACGCTCATCCTGTCTGAGAATCTGAACAATACTCCCTTCCCAAATCTGTCAATGAACTAATATCTGGAATGTGTGAATATATATTTTATTAAGTGGCTGCAAGGGTCTGAAATGTATATAAGGCAGATGACTTTTAAAAAGGCATATTGTCTTAGATCATCAGGAGCAATGGTCAATCCTAGTCACATAAGCCCTCAGAGGTGAAAATTTCCCCCACTCACACGCCAACTTTCTTCCTCCCTCAGAAGCCATGAACTGTTTATAGTTACCCAGTCAGGGGTAGAGGCTGGTAAACCTCTTCTCTCACTTTGCTAGAATGTTGATGAGGTTGATCTTTATGTAGGTCTCGGGCAGACAATCACAGCTTCTGTGAGTTCATGAGTGCAGCAGTCCTATCATGTTCAGAAGAAACTGTTGGGTTCCACTCCCCTCTGACTGCTGGTTTCTACAATTGTCCCTAATCCTCTAGACTAGGACTGGAGAGTATGCTGTATACAATCCACATGTGCTGAACACGCCACTGACATTTATTCTCTGCGCTTTGACTAGTTGTGAGCTTCTGTAGTAACCCCACCCACTGTGGAAGAAACTGATTTGCAAGAAACCAATTTGATGAGGCCTGAAAGATGTGGTAATCTATGTGGAAAGATACCAATTTAAGAGGGCTGTTTGATATTATGCCCCTTTAGCAGAATAATAATAGGTTCACTCCTGGGAAACATGAACTCCCCAGCTACGAGTTCTTTGCCAGATTTATAGTACCAGGTATGTTCCTTCTCCTGTGGAGCAGGCCTCAAATCTAATCATAAAGTAGTTGGTTACCCCATAACATTTTTTATGCCACTATTGCATTCATGGGTTTATTTCCTGTGCTAGTCATTATTGCACTTCATAAGGATTCACATCTGGGTTAGACTGTTGATGACTTGTTTTCCTCCACCAACCTGCATGGCACCTTCCAGTACTGTGCTGGCTACCCAAAGGAGAAGCTTTCTGATCAACACCAACTTGATGTCTCCCTGTCCTGTAACCAAAGCATTTGATGTCTTCAGCAATATGGTTCAAGTTCTGGTGGGCAAGCAAGAGCAATGGCAAAAGCCTGCAATGTTTAGGGGGTCTTTGGGACCCTCTGACCAACAACTCCAGATGCGAAATCCTACATTTGGCAATGGGCTTTTTTAATTTGGCAATCTTTGGTTTTGGACATGAGCATAATCCCCTGTGTAGAGTCACTCCAATTAAACTCCATTGTGTGGGTATAAATGTAGCTTACTTTTTAAGTATGTTTTCATATGTCTTCCAAACTTTGGAAGGCCTCATCAAATTGGTTTCTTGCAAATCAGTTTCTTCCACAGTGGGTGGGGTTACTACAGAAGCTCACAACTAGTCAAAGGAATGTGAGTCCTTCCCCAATCCCTTCCTCTGTCCTACCCTCCTATTTCTTTCCCCTACCTTAATGTTTCCCCCATTAGTCTGATTTCCCTATTCATATCATCTGTGTTCTATTATCCATGCCCCTTCCTTAATGTCTTTCTTCCCCTCTCCATTAATGGCCTGTTTCATCTGTTTCTAGTTTCCTGGATCCTATGGATGCTCCAAATTAATGACACAAGTCTAAAGATTCAATGCCTAGAGTCACAGATAAGAGGAGTGGAAGATGAATGCAAGCAGAATATATGGTGTGACATTTCAAAGAATTAATAATATTTTTAAAAGAAAAGGGCATGTTCCACAGAAACAGTTTTGGAATTCATGATGTAGAAAAGAAATCTGGGTCTTAGGAGATGTGAGACAGGAGAAAGCAGGTATTTTGGTGGACATAGCTCTAAATGACGGAGACACACTGTTTTTAGAGTGTATGAGCTTGGTGGTGTGTCCCACCCAACAGCCTGAGATCCTTGAGGGTTGGCCAAATCTTGAGCTTCTCTGGTGTCCTCTAGACTTTTTGGCATGGCACTAGATACTTAAGTACATAATAAATATTCTTCTTTCAATGACATTTATTGCTTATAAGTGAATTTGTAATTTTTGTGCAAAAATGATTGTTATTAATCATGATTCTGTAAATTGTTACCACCAAAACAGCAGAATAAAAATAAATTTCATACAATGACAAAAGGGGGGAAATTTCTTAGGCTGGAGTGAGAAAACTAATTGGAGAGGTGTGAATAAAAGGTAAAGTGGGGAACATTATAGGTGGTAGAAAGGTTTGGCATGCTTTTGCTGGCTTTAAAATGTAGGTGCTTTTTTGCTAGGGCAGAGAGAGATATATGTCTTGAACAGTCATGGCTGACTCTGTTAGTAAGTGATGGGCCCTCAGCTGTGTATCTGCGATAATCTATATTCTGCAAGGAACCCAAATGATCTTAGAGATATATTCTTCTCAGAATTGCTGAAAGGAGCCCAACCAGCCAAACCTTGACTTTGACCTTATGACACTCAGAGCAAAGAACTCAACCTAGCTAAGCTGGACTTCTGACCTTCAGAGATGTGAGGTAATAAATTTATGATGCCCATGTCTGCTAGATATGTGGTCATTTATTATGCTGCTCACACATTAACATGTCTGGGCCCCCTGGACCACAGTATTTTGAACATTATGGGTAGGCTAGCATTGTACTCTTTAGAACCTGAGCTCCTGAGTGGGGATATTACTGGAATGACACCATTCTCAGCATTGCACAGCCTTTTCCACCACGATAGCACCACTGGCATAAAATAAAACACATATACAAATTCATATTTTAGATCATGCTTAACAAAAACAAGCTTGGACCAGAGTAAAAACCATGGGTTTTGTGCTAACAGTACTATGGGCACCAACACTAAACACTGATGTGGTCATCTGTGAATAAACTTCCTGGTGCCATCATCACACAGCATATCATCCAGTCCCTCAGAATGTGTTGTTTTATACCTCATAGATTCACCTTATCCTTCAGGCTTACCCTTTCCAGGCCACACTGTCATATATAGTCACCATGAGGAAATGGTGCTAACAAAGATGGAGTTCAGACCAGGGTGCCAGGCCAACAGTATCAGGTGTTGGGAGAACAAGTTCCAAATAACAAAGTAATCCCCATAAGAAGAGCAAACAACAACTGCAGGAATTATTAGTTTGGGGCATTTTGTTTCATTATTCTGAATTTTCTGTACTTTTAGGCTCAGAATGAGCAGGAAGCCATTCGTAAAATTGGCCAAGCCTAAAAACACAAAATGTGGTACTCAGAGTCCCTTTCTCAAAGCCACAGATGCCATGTGGGAGGCCCTAGCCCTCCTGAGTGCCTTGTCTGTGCTTCCAGATTGCTGACCCCTCTATGTGAGGCATAGACTCTGGCTTCCTTCTGTTTCTCCTTTGTTTGGGGAGACTGGCCTCCTGTGGTTTTTCCTTCAAGCTCTCTGACCTCCTCTCCCTGTCCTCCTGAAACTCATTGCTTTAATACAAACACTGGCCAGGAAAGTATCCTCAACGTCCGTCCTTCTCAGCACAGATATTCCCCATGGGGATCTCATTCCTCTCTCTTTCCAGGTACAGACTCAGGTCTCCAGCCACTTCCCAGACAGTTCCACCTGCAGTGACTCTGTGTGCCTGTCACTGGGAATGGCTGTTTGATTAGTTCTCTGCTCTCTTGGAGCTAGGTTCCATAAATCTGCTTTTCTTGAATCTAAGGAAAACATTGTTACCAACCCAGAAGCTCTTTGTTTGTGTTTTAAGAATGGATGGGTGTATGTATGTATGGATAGACAGACAGACAGACAGACAGACAGACAGACAGACAGACAGATTGATCAACAGACTTTATTTGCAATGGGAAAAATCTCTGGCTTTAGATAGTAAAAATAATAGGAGTCAAACCATACTTTGCAGTCCAGCACTTTACAAGGTCAGGCAAGGAGACAGAAATCCATGAAGGTGTTATATTACATCAGATACTGCAGTAAGAATTAACTTTGCTAGCCCTGAAGTCTCAGCCCCCTACAGTAATCTTTCTAGAAGTAAAATAATGCAAAAATAAAAAGTTCAGTTGCTGATTAATTTATTTTCTTACGCGAAAGGAGCAATTTTCAAAAGCACTGTCACCCCAAAGAACAGCACACAAACACTGGACATGGTCTTCTGAAATACCAAGTTAGTCACTGGGGCTGGAGAGATGACTCAGCAGTTAAAAGAGCATTTGTTCCTTCAGGGAACTGGGATTCAGTTCTAGATGATCCAACACCCTGCTCTGGCCTCTTCAGATACTTCACACATGTGGTGCACATACATGCATGCAAGCAACACACAGACATCAAATAAAAATAAATACAACCTTTTAAAAAGTTAGTCATCATTGCTATTGCTTGTTCAGCTATGTGTTTGTCAGTGCCTTGAGGTATGCTGCAAGCAGTGAGCATTCATTTTGTTGCTTCATTGAATGAATGATCCTCTCAAGGTTAATTCTGGGGTAGGAGCAGCTTCTGTGTTGTGTAATCTCCAGGTGATCCACCACTTGTCTCTTCAATTGCTGGCCTACAACCCTTGTTGATAGACCCCCATCACCATTTCCATTCAAATAATATACTAACAACAAAGTGTTTCTCATCTAGAACATCGGAGAAAAATAAGACACCTGAACGATTCTTAACCCAAGGACTCAAGAATCTTCTTAGATCAAGAAAACTCTCAGCCCACTACTTTCCTACCCTACAAGCCTTACCCTTAAGGTGGCACCACCCTTAAGGATGTAGAAACCTTGACCCCATCCATCCATGATCTTTTCTGCTTGCCTCATTTTTCCATGATTTTGATCTCACTACACACTGTGCCCTAAAAAGAGCCAGACAGCGAGGAAAATAGCTAAGAAATTTCTGAATCCAGCTTGCTCCAATGTATGCCATCCTCTCTAACTCATAAACAGAATATGTGGGCTGGACCCCAGCTTTCAAAGCCTCCATCCTGCAGGTCTGCCTTTGAGCACTGCTGGGAATGAACCACTTTGATGAAGCAGAGTCATTCTACTCCCAAGAGCAGCAAACCAGAGAGGTCCATCAACCACAGCTGTTTTCCAGCTGTCTTTAGAACTGTTGAATTGCTTCAAATGCTTTTTCCAGTGTGTTCTTGAAACCCCATCGTCAGGACACCTGGAGCCTTGCTGCATCTATGTCCAATATCCTGAGGCATAGCTGCCCATCCTTTATTACTGTTTCCAAGTTTGGTATGTGCAGCTGATGCTCCAGAACTGGACTTCCAACTTCTCAAGCAAGACCTTCGTGTGAGACCCTGCTATTCATTGTATGCTGGAGTGGAGGGAGGTAGTTAGAGACCTGGCTCTGGTGTCAAAGTGATCCAAGTTGGGGTCCCCATGATGCAAATGAATTTGGTGATCTTGAGCCACTTACCCACCTGATTAAAGCTTCAGGTGAGCGGCATTGGTAAATAAAGGGAAAGGCTCATTCCTCAGATTTCCTGGCAAATGGCTAAGAGGAACCATTTCTGCAAAGTGCTTGGCATACTGCACCTGGACAGACAATGGTGACCACCATTACTACCATTGTTCATGACAGTGTTGGATCTATCTACAGAACAAGTGACAATCTCCTTTCCTTTTGACACAAAATGACTTAATGAGAGGGAAACAGATATCAAGTGGAGGAAGGCTCAACATGGGCTTTCTTACAACCCTGTGCATACTGTTAGTGCATTTACTTTCTCCTTCTGAGTCTTCTGGTCCTTGTTTGCAAATGAAGAAGTTGAAAAAGATTGTCTTTTAATTGTCTTTTAAGTTCCTTGCACATCTCAAAATTTACACCTCCCAGAATCCAGACTCTGAAAGGCTGATCTTGGATGTGGATTCTTCACATCTTCCTAATTATGCAGAGGGAGCCCTGCTGTGGTGCTGGGATCAAGGGAGGGGTTTAGAGAAACAGAGCTTCAAATCCACTGGGGAGAGTGGTGAAAGTTATTAATGAGTTTAACCTTCCCCTCTGGAATGAGCTTAGAACTGTCTCTCTAGCCTTGATCCCAGAAGTGTCTGAACCCAGGGATCCTTTGCTAATGTTGAGGAGGTCACGATGTGTGTGGCCCTGGATGGGAATGAAAACCCTCTGCTCACCACAGGCCTGTCTCTTACAGAGGAGGAATAGGCCTCCTGGTTTCACTAGCTGGCATGCCATCCCTTTCCAAAGAACACAGTGTTGGCTGGTGGTGAAGGAGCCTCTAAAAAGCTATCCCAGAGCCTTAGCCAACTAGACCAGTAAAGGAAGCACCTGTGTTTACAAAGCCCTCTCTGCCTCCTGTTACTGCTTTGTCTTTTAAACTCATCCCCAGTGGTTGGAACTACATTCCTCCACAGGCTTAGAGTATCTCGAGACAGGACCTCCATCTGCCCCTTACCAGCAGCTGCCATGGACTCACTCTCAGAATCTGCTACCTAGTAGCCACTCATTAAATGAGATCAATAGTGAAATGAGAACTTGACTCTTGACTATTGAGCATCATTTTCTCTTAAAACTTGATTGGCACAGTGCTGTTCTGTCTTGAGAAACAGCAGTGGTGTGGGGCAAAGACTACTGGAAGTGCTTTGTCTTCAACTCTGCTGCTTGTGGTAAGCTTTATAGACTGAAGCAATGAAGTATTTAGAACCTCTGCTTCTAGGAATGGATAAAATCATCTGGCCATGGTGGTGATCCAATCAGATATTTCAAATATATCAGGTCAGAAATTTGTGTATACAAGGAAAGATCCTTATGGGTAGATGACAGACTCTCTATGTACAAAAGGTGGACTGTTTACTGTCGTGTTCTTTATCAGCTTGGGGTGCTCCTTCTACATGCTGACACATGCAGGGATGCTGTTTTGAGGGTAGAGTAATACCATCACTGACCTTCAGGTGGGTGAAAGTTGGCTGAAGTTTGTTAAGACATTTTCCTCTTATAGATGTTAGTATCTAACAACAGCACAGTCTAGAAAACTAAGGCAATACAAAGCCTGGCACTCTCATCTAGGTCCCACTGGCTGGCTGTGAAATCTCAGACTATCTTCAAATTTCTTTGCACCTCAATTATTTTACTAAAAAGTGACTCTTCTCTCCCTGAGACAATGATGTGAAATGAACAGAAACACTGTGTGTGGAAGCTATTTGAGTTCGTTGAAAGAGATACACAATATAAATCCAAGCTGGTATTTTTACTTCTGAGTAAATATGCTCAAGAATAGAATCTGGGTTTATATGAGGGTGTTTTATGGACTAAGGTTTATATAGAGGCTTTTCAACTGATGCTATCACAGTGTGCTTAACATGGAATTGGATAGACTGAGAAAATGTATTCGAGTGCTGTTAAATAACACCGTTCAGGCTCGCAGCAGATCACATAGAGAAAATGGCTGGTCTGCCAGCACTATCTCGAAGCCTGACAAAATGTTCTAGGCTAATATGCTCTTCCCCCTTGCAGTTCAAGGAAAGTACATGAATATTTTTTCACTCCTGTCCTCTACCATAGTCTCAATGCAGTGTTCTCTTTCAAATATAACATACTGAAAGTAGAGTCAAACATGTTTCTCCACAGTGACCACACAGATAATTCAACTCCATGAACTTAATAGTATTCTATTTTTGTTCTGATGAATACAGGTGACATACCCACCTCAGAATATTCCTATGCTACTTACCAGACAGTGGATGTTAATTGAACATTGTCTTTGCTCTCCATGTTAATTATGATACTGAAGAAACAAACTGCCTTTGTCAATTGCATCTGGTTGGTTTATTTTGATTGGTGTGTGTGTATGCATGTGTGTGTATGCATGTGTGTGTATGTGTGTGTGTGTGTGTGTGTGTGTGTGTGTGAATAAAAAATTATTCAGTTTCCTTTTGAATTCTCAAGGTAAGATGCTAAAACCAAAGACAATAAGCCAAGTGTCTAGTCACTTGACACTAGGAAATACAGAGGCAAAGAGAGCCAGAAGGTGACCAAAAAAAATCAATATATAATATGATATAAAAAATGATGACAGGTTCCATAAGAAAACAAATAAGTGAAGAACACAATCAAATAGTGAGATTCAATGGTGACCAGAGAACATGAGCAAAGGGACAGGAGGAAAGCGCATGCCCAAACTAAAAACTCTGTGAGTTACTCCGATGTTAGTAATCATTTCTCCCATTAAAAAAATGAAGTCTTTAACTGAGTAGTTCAATGACAAATGAAAAATTATGAGAGACAGCCCAATTAAGTCACCCCTACTGAAGAGTCTTTTCTCCAAAAATAACAGTTCTGCTTTTAATTATAGGTTCTTGGGTCTGTTAATCAGCCATATTCCTCAAGGCTAAGCTTGGTGCAAATAACAGAGAGGGATTCAAAAAATGCCCTGTTTAATTAGAAGGAATTTAATTAAAAATATTTTTATACACATGACCAATCACCATTATTTATGCAGATGTTCTCTCGTGGTGCCTTGGAGACGCTCCTCTGCACCCCTCGAGTCCCCCTTTAAGTGTGCTGCTGCGCTTCTGCAAGAATCGCTTTGAGATGAGAGGCACCATGGCTGCTAGTTAATACCTATTTTTATCAAAACAGCAGTGCAGCTCACCCATCACCCGTGCAGCGTAACCATAGTAACCCCAAATAGAAAGGGTCCTCAGATTATCAGTGCGATCAAAGGTACGATAGTTCGTGTGCCTTTGGAATAGTTACACTGAGGGAAACTTTAAAGGGTGGAAGTGGCTCTTTTAAATTTTGTTTTTCTCCCCCTTAAATGTTAAGAGAAAATTTTGACTTGCAAATGTGGTGTATGGAAATGCCTTTCATTTTGGACAACTCTTCCTCACAGTGTTAGTAACTGGAAAGATGAATATTCACATGTGTGCATTTCTCGAGTGCTTCTATCTGAGTGTGACATGGGAACAATACCATTAGCAATTATATTTCTGAGTTGGAGAATTCGTTGGGAGGGGGGCGGGATTCCACACCAAGGAGTCCAATATGAGAAGTCATATTTTGTGTCCATGAACTCTGGGGAAGATGGTAGACACACATCCCATGGGTTGAACTGCAGATAGTGACTCAGGGTCAAATTACAAAGAAAAAGCTTCTTTAATTAGAGGAGCAGTGGAGTTGATTTAAACAGCAGTGACACGTCAACCCAAACACAGATCTGAACAGGGCCTTACACGACATGGACAGGATAGGACAGGGTGGCAAAACATTAGTGGGTAGGGAATGAAAGGCTTAAGTGTCCACAGCTGATTAGCTTATCAGAGCATCTATGATCTAGCTAACACCAAACAGAGCCCAGCACAGAAGCTGCTCTGGTGGTACTTACTTAATAGATGGGGCAATATGGGCAGTACCCTCACACCCAGCGACTGCTATCATTATTTTTCACTGATAACCTGTTAGAAAGGGAACATTGGGACCAACTCTGGACCCACTGAATCAGAACTTCTGGTGGCTGCACCCAGCAGTCTGTATTTCAGCAAACTCTCCTGGAAGTCTTTAGTATTTAAAATGGAACACTCCTAACTGCACAGGAAGTGATCTTAGCTACCATCACATTGCTCTAAGAATACACAGGAAAAATGAGGCCTACAACAGTTAAGCGGCCATCTTGAATTTGCCCTGTGCACTTGAAGCAGGACTTGGATGAGACCTGAGATCTCTTAACTCTCATTAATAGTACTAGTCCAAGACACATGTCAAAAAGGGGATGGTCAGCCAAGTCTGAGCAAAACAGACTTTGACTTTAGATGCATCTTCCTGTTGGCATCTGATTTTAGTAAATGAATTATAATCCATGCATTTAATTTAGTCTCCAGAAAGGATAATGCCACCGTGAGTTTTCTAAATTCAATTAATGGGAGCCGGTAGACTCCTTCTAAAAGCCCATTTCCAGTGCTCAGGGCCTCATCAGGCAGTTTGGATTCTTAGCACATGTTACTGATGGAGAAGTGAAGATGTGTGACTTACATGTCATATACGAATTTTCTGATTTTGTTTTAAATTTCACGACAATATCATATTGAGTTTTAAGATCTTTTCCCTTACAGTTCATGGTGGTTTACTAACGCACTATAAAAACGATTGCTAAATTTCTATATGTGGTTTTCCTTTCAAGCACACAAGTAGGCTTGCACAAACAAACACACCGTGTTTATCTGTGTGCTTTGCATTAATGGTTGTTTTGCTTTTGATACCCTCTCCCATCTCCCATAACCCGACCTCTCATTTCCTCTCTTTCCCAACTTTACAATCCAGCATATGTCCCACCAGGTTTTCTTCAAACTATATCCCTCTTTATAATAATCACTGCACACATTTGCAACAGATGTTAAATCAGAATTTGAGACACAGGAACAGAGAAGCATCTCTACAGGGAGATTTGTGCTCTTCATCCACTTGTCTGGAAGGTAGATGTGTAGCTTGGCTCTTTAACCCCTCACCTACAGTAAGCCAGTGAAAGGATTCCAAGGCCTTAGCACCCCCTGGAGGTTGAGATTTGTTAAGGGGCTTCTGCCTCTAGTGAGCTAAGACTCTTACTTACTTATGTGGGATGTCTGGGGCTCTCACCCCTCATCTCAGAGCTCTGGAAAAGAATTGAATGTAGCCCAACAGACAACATAAGATGTCCCTCTAGGAGCTGGGGGATGGATGAAGTGGGATGATGCTTGAGTCGCACTTGAAAATCTCACAGGCACAGACTATACAAGTGCTCTACGTGTGTGGCTTATATCAGTCACATGAAAACATTATTTTTCTCATCACTTTCCCCACCTTGGGGAAGTGAAAACTATACCAGTGAGTGACAAACAAAGCATGTGAGAAAGATGACCCTTTCTATACCTCTTCTCAACTGTTACTACCTGTCTTCAGCAAGTGAGGGAGAGTGACATTAAAGTCACACTTAATCAATTGAAAATTTGCATTATAACATGGGATTGGAGGTGTTCAATACTAACCTGAGTCTCTGCTGGTAACTTAAATACTTCAGGGTTTTATCTACCAGTGGGCAAGGAATAGCATCTGGGATGTTTTTCAAGGCAGTGATGAGAAGGGGGAAAAGCAGTTTGCATGGCTCTACTTCACGAGTCCCTTTCAAGGACCAAATCAAGTCTATACAACACATGAACACAGGTACAGGATCTAGTTACCTCCACATACATACAGGAGGGTGTGACATTGATTTAAAATTTTTGAGTTATTTTGCATATACTTTTCTGCATCTTACTTTACACAGTGAAAGTTGCCTCTTAGAAAATTCAAGAAGTCTATAGGAAGAGCATTTAACTTACCCTTTTTAATGGCTCCAAAATGTTCTACAGAGTCCTACAATCGTTATAATCTTAAGAATGTTGTGTATAACATCCTTGTTTATAAACCCTGAAGAGTTAGTCTATTTGTTTATTTATTGTACTTGTGCAGATTAGACCTCTAGCAGTCACCTTGCTGGGTCAGGAGGGCCTAAGTGTTTGAAGTTACAATAAATGCTGCCAAATTGCTTTCCAAGTCTATTAATGATTTGTGTTTCCCTGGAAATGTGTAGAAGTCCACTTCCCTGCATCCCTGCCAATAGCAACTGTTAGTTGGTGTTATAACTGCTGCCAAACAATGAAGGGTAAAATGATATGCTTTTGTTTTATTGTACATTTCTATGGCTTCCCTTAACCTGAACAACTTGTCATGTTTGTGGCCAAGTAGATCTGATTCTTTACAGATTGCCTGGTCTTAGCCTGTGCCTATGTTTCTGTTAGGTATTGCCAGATTATCACCATAAAGAGAGAGTAATAACTCATCATTTACATGTATAATACTTCCTCCAATATGTTGCCTGTTCTTTGATTTTATTTATAATATCTCTTCCCATTTAAAGTTTTTTCTTTAAAATTCATAGCATTTAATGAATCTATCATGTTTTCATTTCTTTCAAATTCTCATTTATTCTGGGATATTTTTCGTAATCATTTTTTTTCCTATCCTGGGCCAATGCCATCCTGATTGATTATAATGAATTTTTATGCTATTCTTGTATCTGGTTAGGCAGGTCCTCTTCTACTTTTATTTGACATCATAAACCTTAAAATAATTTTATCAGTTTCAATTTGAAAGTACTATGCTTTCCTTGAGAGTCTACTGAATTAATTTAAGAGAAGGTGACATTTTATGAAAGTAATATAATATGCTATTAGCTTTCTCCAAAACCAACGATGGAGATGTCTATAGAGAACTGGAAATAGGACAAACAACGATAATAACAAAAGCCATGAGAAATTGTAGGCAGGAGGAAGGCCTTTTGGAATTGCTGTGTATAAAGAGCAGACAATTGGAGGAAGGAAGAATGGGACAGAGAAAAGAAACATCAAGAAACAAGAACTACTATGCTCACTTAATGTCTGCAGTTTTGACTTGCATTTCCTTGGAATAATCATTGCTTGGCTCTCTGTTGTATGAAGGATGCACATGTAGCTAGGCACTTGGGCAGGGGTTCACGGGCGCCAAAGCTGAGCGTGAACATTCTGGAATTTAAAGAAATAGACTCTGAAAACCCTCTTCATTTATCCTGGGCCAGCAGATTACAATGCTGTTTCCCACTAAGTTCTAAACCCTGTGCCAGACATTTAACTAGCACAGGACTTTGCAACCTTGGTACTCATGACCATTATACCAGGTAAGTACCTATTAGAGTGGCTGTCCTCTGCCTCATCAGGGCTTAGCAGCCTCCCTGCCCTCTCAGTGTTAGATACCTAGCTACCCCTCTTGAGATGAGTAAACAACAACAACAAAAAAAAAATGATCTCTGTGGTTATTGTCTCCTGAAAGTCAATTGCCCTAGGTAACTGGGCTTGAGAAATGTTAGCAAGTGAAAGTGATAGGCTGTGGTCTTGAGGATCCATTCCAGTACTCGTCAATTTAATTTTTGAAATAGCCAAAGGAGTCATGAGGGTTGTTTAACAACACAGAAAAGCAACAAGCAGAAACTGTTAGAATGGTTATATTAGGGTTTTGTTATTAAGTTATTTAATAATTATTACATTACTCAAAGAGATGGGGGGAATAGAAATAAATGAGAGAAAATGTAAGGGACAAAAGTTGTACTGTCGGCAAGATGGACGGCTGGGAAAGACACCTGTTACCAGAGTTCAGTCCCTGAGACTCATGGTAGTAGGAGACAGCCAACTCCTGCAGGTTGTCCTCTGACATCTGCAGGTACACTGTGATATGCACACTCAGGAACACACACACACACACACACACACACACACACACACACACACACACACACTAATCAATCAATGTCAAACAAAATTAGGAACTAGAAAAAAGAATACAACAGAGATAGGATGGTTTAGGATAGTGGATAAATGGTTATAGATGAAGAAGTATATTGGGCAAATGGGAACTTCAGCAGTGGAGCTCTACAAGATGGAATCAGGAAGATTTAAGACACAGAATACATTTAAAAATATTGAGAGACAGGAGGCAAGAAATAGGGCACAACATCTGGATAATGGGAGTCACAGATGCAACTGAAACTAAAAATGTAAAGAGATACATACTTAAACTTCAAATACTTAAACTTTAAGCAATAGAGAAGAAAGGGAACTTTGAATGCACAATTTTATACCTAATCAAATTGCTGTTGTGATAAGATAGTATAAGTAAAATATTTCCATGCATACAAGATTTCAAAAAGATTGTTACACAAAGACTGGCATTAGCGTGTTTGGAATCAGACATCAGAAGTAACAGGGGTGATGTAACTTGTTCAGAACTTTGCTATTTAAAAGCAGTCCATGTTAAAAACATCTCACAGCAAGTGATAGAAGAAGAGTCCCTAATTAAAACTTCCGATTTAGGATTTATTTCTTCATTTGTTTATAATGACAGTTCTATTATTTAATGTGTTATAATTTTCAGTATTAATACTAACCCCAACTATCTGGAGATTTAGTAGCTAATGTATTGTACTTCTATATATTTTTTGTTGCTATTGTAGGAGCCAGCTCTTGGGCTTGAACCCAGAGCTTCATTCACACTAGGCAAGCACTATATTCTCAGCCCTTTGTGTACTTTTCATTTTGAGATGGTCTCACCAAGTTGCCCAGGCTGGCCTTGAGCTCACTTTCTAGCATAGGCTGACCTTAAACTTGTGGTCCTACTACTTCAGCCTCCTGAGTGGGTGGATAATAGGCTTGGATCACCAGGCCCAGCTTAAAAGACAAACAAATAAAACATAAAGCTAGCAGGTTTTGTATATTTATCTTATATCCAGTTACCTTACTAAATGTTACATTTAATATAATAGTTGTTTTAGATAGTGAGGTATTAACAAAAAGTGGTAGCTTTTTTTTTCTTGATTTCTACTATATGTGACTTTTGCCCTACACCTCTCCCCCTAGTTCAATCCCAGGAACACTGCCAGTATCTTACATCTGCCCTTCCAGATCTTCATCTGTCTCCATCCCCTTCTCTCTGCCATAGAACACTGACCACATAATGACCACAATAAGTCTTGAGGCCCTAGAGTCAAATTGTCTCTCCAATAGCAAGTCTAAAGAGAGATCAAAGAGAAGGTAGAAAGTGAAATGTTGATGCTTATGACTTGGTTTTCACTGCAGTATTACATGGAACTGACAGTGTCATTGAACAATGTCATTAATTAGAAACTTCTCCTACAGTGAGATACTCCACATGTTTCACCTACTTGGTTCACTGGGCCATTTTCCCTCTTAGCCAAGGACCCGGGGTGACAGCTGTTGATAATACAAAGTATTAGAGTTCTGTTTTATTCCTCACACTTCCATACTCATTGCTTTGAAGAAAGTCTGCTACAAATACATCTTGGAGTTACCCACTTTTAAGCTATTATTTAAGATATAGGCTATTTGATTTTGGTAAATACTTTGAGCTACATTATTTTTTAAAATTCATCTTTTAAACCTGGAATTCATTTTTAATGTTGCTGTGTGGTTTCAAATGCCTTTATCTCACTAATATGTCTGATGTTGTGTCCTTTTTACTATACTTATGGAGTAGATGAAGTTGGTAGATTTTATGAGGACTCTTACAGCCATAATGTATTCAGCTTAGTTAGTGAGTGTTTTGTTGGTCTGTCTTTGTGTTCCTGGAGATGGAACCCAGGGCTTTGTCCATGCTGCTCAAGTGTTTCACCTCTGAGCTGCATCTCCAGTCCACTTAGCATTACTATCATTTTGATGCATCTATTTATTTTATTAACATTTAGTGATGGTTTCCTCTGAGAAAGGTTAGACTTTAGCCACAGGGCATGCAGTAGTTGTCTCTGAATTTTTATGACTAACACTAATTGCTTCTATTTGCAAGTGTTTTGTTTTGAACTCTAGTAAATTTACAAGTCTGAAGAGGGTGGGTTATAGCTTTCTGCAGTGGTTCTTTTCAGTAGTTGGATTTCAGCATCTTGCCGCCTTTAAATTAAACAGGATAACTATTGCAATCCATGCTTCTGCGCTGATTGTAATAGTTAAGCTTTATTAGAGTTCTTGGTCCTTTAAAGTGAGATGTAATTCAGCTGATAAACCATCTGACTATGTTGCCTTTGCAACGGTGGTAGATATTTTGTCATCTTTCTAATCTTTTGTTCCAGAGTCTTACTTGTTCCCAGAGAAGTTTACTGTAATTTTGTTCATGGTAAAAGTGTTTTGCCTTGTAAGTTGCCTGGAATATTATTTTGGGCATCGTTCTAGCTGAAGATGTGACTCCTGTCCTTTAGGGTTGTTTGTTATCCTTGTCTTCTCTGTCTCCAATGAAGCTCCTGCGTATTACATCTCTCCTTCCAGGTGTTCACTGATTTAATCCTGGACATAATTATCTGTTTGCTTTTTGTTGTTTTTTTATATTTTCAATTTCATTATTCAGGTATTTGTCTTTTTTAAGTGCCATTTTCTGGATTTTTTTTTTTTTTTTTTAGTCTTTTTGATTCTTTTTTATCTGGGCTCCTATGTTAAGTTCTAAATCCCTTTATAGTTGAGGTTTTTCTTTAATAACAAATATATTTAATGCCACAACATTTTGTCTGATTGTCTATCAGGTGTGGCTCCAAAGTTCCCCTTTATTTTATATCCCAGACATTAAATACTTGCCTTTTGATTTCTTTCAGTTTGTAAAAAGAGTTCTATTGTCTCCTTTGCTTGTAGGCAATGTGATAAGAGAATATTACTAAATCCTTTGCTCTTGTTAAAATCTGTTGGTGTTCTTTTGTGACAAAATACACGGGCAAGTTTTGAAATTTTCTTTGATTAACAAAAAGCAATTTTTCATTAGGAGGTAAAGACCTATTAAATATCTCATATATCATGTTGATTAGTTACATTATTCAACCCATTACTTTTTATTTCTCTCCTATAGCTAATTCTAAAAGAGTTTTTTGAGTGCACCCAGCATAATTACCCTCTAATCAAATTCTTCCTGCTTCCCTGAATTGGTAAACATATGTTTAGCAGCTACAATACTGCATGCTCTGTGTTCTAACACTGGATGTTACAGAGGGGAAGTCCGGTGGCATCCTTGTTCCATTTTGTTGAGGTGGTAAAACATCCAGACCAAAAGTGATTTGGGGGAGAAGGGGTTAATTTTTAGCTCGTAATTCCAGGTATGTAGTCCATCATTGTGGGAAAGTCAAGGTGCAGGAAATAGAGTAGCTATTGATTGGATCTCTCTTCTGCAGTGGATTCTAGGCTGTGTCAAGTTGACAATTAAAGGTTCCCACCACAAATAGCTTTAGTTTTTTTGTATAGGATTGTTTTATCTAGTTTTCTCCTCTTCCATGTAATTTAGGAGTGCTGCCAAGACATCACTTTAGGATTTCTCATCAATCCTGCTTAAAACAGGATGGACTCAAATGGATTTAATCTGAAGGGTTGAGTTTTTAATCAGTCCAGAAAAAAATGCTTTGTTTGTATAATTATTACTTTTTTTTTAACCTTTTCCTATGCTGGCACTCATATTTTTTGTATATGATGCCTCTTTGCTTAGCCATCCAGTTTCTGTTTTTATCTTCTTGGTTTACATATTTTAAAATGTTATCTTATGGGGCTAGATAGGTGGCTCAAAGGGTAAGAATGACTGCTTCTGTTCCAGCTAGCCTGAGTCCAGTTCCTAGCACCTATATTTGGCAGCTCACAACTGCCTGTAACTCCAGCTCCAGGAGGTCTAATGCCCTCTTTTGAAAGAAATAGACACACGCACACAAAGAGACACCTGCACAGAGCCCTCTGCCATACACAAATAAAAATAATAACAATAAACAAATGTTTGAGATTTCCTTTTACACATTTCAGTTTTCCATCTATATAACCTGCCATTAATTCATGCTTTCATTCCAATGGGTGATATTACTTTTCCGTTCAGTTGTTACTTGGAAAAATCACAGGTCATATCTGTACTTGGTCTTTTTACCCTCCCTTCCAAGATCACTGCAGTTTTCTTCTAACTGATGGAGTAATTAGTGTTGTGGGAGTGCACTCTGCTTGTTCGGGGTGCTCTTCCTCTCTCAGGCTGCTAAGAAATCCTGTGCTTTTATTTTGCTTTTTGGTTTCCTAGAGATTGAAAGCATGGAGCGTCCCTCTGTGTTAGCAGTTCTCTAAGTGACAATGCTGAAGCAGCATGGCCAGCCCGTAGGTACCAGATGGAAGCCACCATGCTACCTAGGAACCAAGGGAGTCAAGTTCACTAACATTAGGTCTACATCAACCTCTGTCATCTTCCTATCATGAAGGCCCAAAACGCACAGGTTTACAACACACACACACTTTTCTTGCATTTATGACTGTTTAGTCCCCATGTGTAGCCTCTTCTACAACAGGTAGAGGTATCTAGATGCTCACACTATTCACAACACAGAAAGCTCCCTCTACAGGAACAACACAGAGCTCATGACTTTGCCAGCATGTGGGGGGCATGTGGGAATCAAGAACTTGGGAAAGTCAGATTAAGTGGAGAAACAAAAGATAGAGGAAACAATTTAAGGTTGCCACTCTCCCAGAATTCACTGTGGACTCTAGAGAACCCTCTAGAGTAATTGTAATGCTGTTTTAGTTGCTTCTCTTCTAGCTATGATAGAGTACTTCACACAACGAACTTAACAAAGGGTTTATTTTGGGTCACAGTGTGAAGGTCAGCCTGTCATGACTGGAAAGTCACAATGGCAGGAGCATGAGGCAGCTGGTCACAGTGGATACACAGTCAAGGGGTAGAGAGAGGCAAATGCTGATGCTTGGCTGGCTTTTTCTATGTTCAGTCCAGGATCCAGCCAATGGAGGGGTGTGACAAACTCAGGGAGGTCATTCCAGCGGTCATTCCCTCTACCCTGCTAGATACACTTAAAGGTGTTTTCATGGTGACTCTAGATTCTCTCAGGCTGGTAGTAATGATTAAGTATCACAAGTATGAACAGGATCTCCTAAGGTACCCCAGAACACACTGGAACTTGCTAAGTAGCCCAGGTTGCTCGTGGATCTCAGATCATCCTGCCTCCTGCTTTCCAAGTGATGGATTACAGGCAAGACTGCTCTCCCAGTTAGTAATGCTAGCTTTGCAAATGATTGCTGTAGAGACAAATTATCTCTAAACATTTGCTCTTTGTAAGTAAAAATGTTAGACTACACTATCCTTAAAAAGACTCTTTGTAGAAAAACTTCCTACAACTTTATTATATTAAATTATTTCTAAAAGCAATGAGCACATATTATCTGGATTCTTGATCAGAGAAAGAAGCTATACTAAGTTTTGTGAGGCAGTTTGGGAAATTTTACCCTAATTACATATTGCTAATATTTAAGAATTTTATTAGTATTAAATTATTACCACAGCAAACTGAAACTTTAATTTCTTAAGACAACACAAATTTAGCATCTTATAGTTCTATAAGTAGATCTCAACACCAATCACAGTAGAATAAAATTAAGGTAGGGTTACAATCCTTGCTGAGGGGGAGGTTTGAAGGTGAAACGACCTTCATAGTGTCAGCACTTGAACACTTGGTCTCCAGCTGACAGTGCTTTTGTGGAAGATTGTAGAATCTGTAGGAGATAGAACCTCTCCAGTGGATCACCTAAGCAGGCCTTTAGGTTGTTAGTGAAGCCCCATGCCCAGTTCCAAAGTGGGATAGGACTGATGCCAGAATGTGACCAGCTGCCTCACATTCCTGCTGCATGACTTCCTAGCCTATTCTTTCTCTAGATGCTTTTGTGAGGTATTTTGTCCGAATCATAGAAAAGTAGCTGACATAGGCTTCAGGGGACAATCAGTTTCCTTGAACTTTCCAGCTGGCAGGATCTACCTCTATTTCTCCAGTCACAGCTCCCCTCCTCCACTTTTAGCACCAACATTGTCTCCCTGTGCCTTCTTTTCATAGTCGAATCTTCCTCTAATCAAAGCCAGGAAGGGGTCTTCAATTTGTAGGGTCCCACATGATTAGACAGGGCAATTTCCTCAACTCCAGGTTCTTAACTTAATCACATATGCAAAGTCTCTTGTGCCAAGAAAGTTAATGTAATCATATGCATAGGCTCTGGGGATTAGGGCTTTGCAGGGCCATTATTTCACTTACCACAAAAATTGCTTCGAGTATTTTAGGTGCAATGGAGGCACTGTGGTTAAATTTAATACATGTCTATAATGGAAGTTTGCTTATGGAGTGTTCATTTGAACAATAGTCCAGAGAATAGCCCTTTTTGATAACATAAGGAATGACTTAGAATAAGTACATAGGATAGCTTTGTTGCAGGAATCCTTATAGCTAAAGATCTGGAAGAAAGAGTATAATTAGAGAAAAAAATACATATGCCATTTGGCCATTCCTAATGAAACTAATAGGCCCAGAACATAAGGAACAGAGGTGGGCGAGCCTTATGTGGAAGCTAACTGTCACTTAGAGAAACAGTAAATGAGAGAAGCAATGGCGCAGCAGGAAGCACACTGACTAGTCCAGACTGAGGCTCCTCCTATGGAAGTGACCCCATTTCCTTAACAACAGCATAAAAGATGTGGCATCAGGGGACAGGGCTCTGGACTAAGAGAGAAGGCAGAGGTATGACACCTACATGTCACCCATGGCTCCTGCTTTGGGTTCTCATTACAGACAGAATGGACCATCTGGGAATGGAGGGAAGAGATTAGTAGGTAACAGCAGTGGATTCTGAAACTCTTTGCAAGTTTTTTTTTTTTTTTTCAAGATTTTGAAAGTTTTCGCAAGAGAATGACTTGTTCATGCTTGTACATGATTTTAGATACTTAGGGATAAAATGACATGCTCTAAATTTAATGGCAATACCTAAATGTAATGACAGTATCTAAATCAAATGGCAACACTTTTATGAATCATTCTCTTCTGCCAGCGGAAATGGACGTTAAAGTGTTGCTTGTTTACTAAAGCAAGACCACCACCCTTTACACACCACACTCTGCCCTCAAAGGAGAGCAGGCATCTGAGGGAGATTCCATCAAGGACGAAGAGCTTAGTACTGTTGCCAGAAAAACAAGCTCAGGTGTGCACACCTTGTTGTATTACACTTACGGCAACATGCCATCTCCATCTCAGTGTCATTGTCAAATAATGACAACTAAAACACGCATCATCTCATTGACTCTCAAAAGCAAACCTTTAAATGAATCGTATCCCCATTTTATAAGGAGAAACTAAGGCTCATGTAGCTCAGATGGAAGGCAATTTAAACATTAGTCTGTCACCCCCTGCAGACTGTTCTTAAGCAATAATCAACATCTCTTCTATTTATTCACCACATGTCTATTTTGCACTCCATAGCAACAAGCCCATCGTATTCAGAGACATCTGTAGGTGCTTTCTTATGTATAGTCACTAAATTTCATTTATTGATGACAATGAGAAATGAATGGATCATATTGATGACTCTATTTTGCTTTGCTTAATTGGAGATCTGAACCAATAATCTACATCAGCTAGTTTTAAACACTAAACTTCATGAAGAGTTATGGGCTATATTTTTCCAACAAACTACATGGGTAGTCTCTATTGACTTCTTTTACATAAACATTTAATTCTGATATTGAATTATCTAATTTAGGAACATCAAATGTCTCAACACACTTTGAAATGGGACTAACAAAATGAAGATTGTCAGATTTGCTGGGTTTGTGACAAACTGTATCAAAACCAGTAATAGTAACACACACACACACACACACACACACACACACACACACACACACACACACAAGGGGAGTGGTATGAAGCTGTTAGGCCTTTTATTTATGTTCTTCTAAGGAGAGGAACAGTTGAGATTCTCAGGCTGTTGATCATTGAAGCTGCCTTTCATCAAGTCAGAGGCTGCAGTATTTATGGGTTAGATGGCACATCTATGGTATTTAAATCATCCAGATATTTACTTCCTTTTCTCTTTGCTTTGCTTCTGAAGCATAGGTGTAAATTAGTTTATGGGTCATTATGCATTACAGTGGAAAAAAGAGACTAGAAAAGAGATTGTTAGAAAGAAAATTTCAGACATATTAGTTCAATTTCATAAAATATAAATTACCTGTATTTCAACAAAGGCCATAATCCACCTGGTACCCTATGTCTTAGTCACTGTTCTGTTGCTTCAAAGAGATACCATGACCATAGCAACTCTTATAAAAGAAAGCATTTAACTGGGGCTTGCTTGCATTCAGAGGTTTAGTCCATTATTGTCATGGCTGGAAGGATGGTGCTACACAGGCAGACATGGTGCTGGAAAAGTAACTTGAGAGTTATATATCCAGATCCACAGGGAGCAGGCAGAGAGAGACCACTGGGTTTGGTTTCAGTATTTGAAACCCCAAAGCCCACCCCCAGTGACATACTTCCTCTAACAAGGCCCCATCTCCTAATGCCATTCCCTAATGACTAAGCATTCAAATCTGTGAGCCTATGGGGGCATTCTTATTCAAACAATCACACCTGTAAGCATCCCTGATTCTTTTATTCAATTTCAAATTATTGTGGTATTTCTTTTTATTAAGGATCATGTATTTGGCTTTCAGCTTTCCCCTTTGACATTGCTCTATTGAAACACTGTCTAAGAATGTAATGCAAGCCACACAAATAATTTAAAAATTTTTAGTGGTCATATTTTTAAAAAGTAAAGATGAGCAGATGAAATTAATTTCACGTTTCAGGGGCACAGCCCCTGCCTGGGTTGCTTAATTCCCTGGGTTTGATCTCCAGCACCACAGAAACAACAAAGAAATTATTAATGAGATACTTTTTAATATTAGGTTCTTGAAACACAGGGTGTATTTATGCTTATACTACATATTGACTGAACCTATCACATTCTAAGTGTTTAGTAGCCATGCATATTTTGTAAGCTACCAGACAAGACTGTAGACCCCCACCTTAGCTAATTTGACCCAAATGCAAGACTGGAGTGATTCTCCTGGGAGAAACAGCCAAGTCTATGAAGTCAGAGTTACCCTCCAGTTTTGAGTTCTGCAATAATACTTCCAGAGCTCAAAAAGCTGCAGCTGTATTTGAGTCTCAGTGCAGCTGCAGCATATACAATGAAGACATTTTAATCCAAAGAAGAAACAGAGAAATGGATGGAGTACAAAGATGCACAAATTACACATGCTTCAATGGGCAACTTTCTCTGGACCTGCAGGAAAGCATCACTCTTGTCAAATGCCAGGATGAGTTTCTAGAGTTCTCTAGTTGATTACTTAATACATGGTATAAAGTGTGGAGTCCTTCCTTTTTTCTAAAGGACCCTATTACTTTGAGTAACTTCCAACCTAAAATGCTTACATCATTATTAGTTTCTACAGTCCATGAACAATGGCTTGCCCTTCTCAGGAAAGTGCCAACCTGACCACCTGGCAGGGAGAAAGGAATTCTATCTACTTGGTTAGAAAAGAAAGGCACACATTTTCATTCTAGCTGACTGTATCTTTTTAGAGGACAGAAACTAATATTTTATAGACCAAGTTTGACCTATACCTCTTGTCCCTGTCCTTTCCAGGACTATGACACATCTGGTTACTGACAGTGACCCACATGTTGGGTTGCTTCACATTTCAAATTCAGACGAGATTCTTCTCTGTGCTCCAGACTCTGCTCTAACAATTCCTTCCACAAATATAATCATTAATTTATTTATTGAAAACCCACTGTTCCAGGCAGTAGACATACTAGCATTAAAAGATAGGTGGAAAGCTCTTCCACCTAGGGAACAGACCATCAATAATTAGATAGATCAAGAGAAACAGCTAATTGGTGCTGGTTGGTACTGTTGAGATAAATGTAGCAAGGGACCAGGGTTTTGAGGTGACGATGATGAGAGGCAGGTATGGTTCTTAATAGGCTGGGCAGAGCTAATGTTACTTCAAAGGTTGTAGGAAAAAGTTCAGCCAGCCTACCCAAGCCACAGGTGCCCTGGCCAGCCTCCATGGACATGTGTGGCAGGCACTTTCTCCCTGAGCCAAGCCTGCCTCTACCCTAGAGACTGCTGACTAAGAGACATCTGACCAGAGACACCAATGAGTAAGGGACATTGCAGCAGAGTCAGCCACCTGAGCCAATGGGACCTTGGGAGTGGGTATAAAGGCAGCTCTAACTTCCTTAATAAATGAGTCTGCAGCATGCTCTGCTACTCACTGACGACCCCCACCCCCACCCCCGAAAGCCGTGTCAGAGCAGGGTAACCTGCAACAAAAGGTGACACTTGAGCAGTGTCCTTAAGGAAGGAGGAGTAAGGAGAATGAGACAACAATAGGACCAGCCATGTTCAAGGCATGTGGGCTCTGCTGAGGGGGAGGGAGCTCTGTGTGTCTTCATGGTCCTCAAAGATACCTGTCTTATCTTACCTATCACACTTGAAAGGGAATTTAGATCTCAGTCAAGATCATCATCTTGGGTTGCCTAAATTTACCAAATGGCCCCAAGTCAGTGTAGGAAGAACCAGGAGGAAAGAGAGCGGCAAAGGACCCTTCATGGGCTTGACCATCTGAGAGCGGGTTATTAAGTCAGACCTTCATTCCCCATGTTGGAGCCTTTTGCTGCTATGTTTGAATTTCTTTGTCTATGCCCTGTCTTTTTGATCTCTTAATTCTGAATGTATCTGAAGTAAAGCTGCCTCACACATTGAGTGGATGCTCCTGTAACCTGCTGCCTAGCCTGCACTGTCATCTGTCCCAAGTTAGCCATTCCCTGTCACAGTCATTGCCCATTGCAGCAGCAAGGGCCTCATCAGTGAGAGAAAAATTAATCAAATTATGGTCAAATCGTCCTAGCTAAACCAGGAGATTTACTAGCTGGAGTAAACCAAACCTAGCTGGAGAGAGTCTGAAACAGGCAGGAAGAATTCGAGTCTAAACATGCTCTGTCTAACAAATACATGATGAGCAGGTAGTAACCCCTGGCTCAGATGCAGCTAACCGGCAAAGGATTCGTTTAAAGAAGGCCACGAAACGTCAGGCTTGGAGAGCACAGGTTCTCTTTCATAAATTAGTGAGTCATGAGAATTTAGGCAATAAATGAATAATTGTGGGGTAAGATTAACTAAGTGTTTTAAGGTTATTGGAGATCTTAAATTACACCAATTTAGCAGCGAGTGGGTTCAGTGTGTTTAATATAACAATTAGCTCTTGGTGAAGGAGGGAAAATCAGGGCTCCTGCTTATATGCCACAGGCTTCTGCTGTGTGAAATCATGGCCACATTTGCTGAGTGGGGTTAGAACCCCAAACTACGCAGTTGACTGCCATTGGGTTGATTTTACATTTTCTTTAAAACTAGAGTTCATTTTCAAAGAAATCTCACAGAAACAACCACCGGCCGCTAGAGCGGGAAGGCCATGAGGGTTGTGGTCCGTACTTGGAGGTTTATGGGTGAAGAGGCAGTGGTGTCATCTGAAAAACTCAAAAGGTGAGAAGGCAGGAGATTGCATATCTTCTACTTTCGAGAATCTGTGAAATCTAAGGAAGCGAAGCAGATGCCCGAAGTTGCACAACTGGCCCATGCCAGACATAGAAAATGGACTTGGTTCCCTGCTTTCTCCTACTGGCTGCAAGCTGGTGTGAGATTTTAAAGGACTCTTCCGCTTAGTTGACACAAGGTATCTAAATAACTGTTTCCTAGGCCAATCCCCCTCCCCCACCATTTCAGTCCGTTTTCTGTGTTCTTTAAACAGAACCTTGGGAATATCACCAGTAACAAAAGGAACAAAGCTTGAACACAACTCAGGTGTGCTTGGAGTCAGAATTCAACAAACTCAGGCTGTAGCAATTAACTCACTGCTGAGACCGGGAAACAAAGGATGCATGCAGTGCTTTACAATACACATATTTGGGTAAAGGTGACCTGAAATCTGACCCAGCCCTGAAAAACAGAATGTTCATATTGAGTTGAAGAGTATAGCCGTAACTCACTAGAAAATCACTAGGGATGAAATCCTTTGTCTTGAGCTTATGTTTCTAGCTGTTGCCAAGCCACCTCTGCATTTCCCTGGGGCATGTGATGTAGTGTAGAATCATTCTGGAAAATGCAATGTAACTCTCTCAGCAGTGATGGACTAGCCAAGTTGTCCCGCACCCTGGGGGTGGAGCAGTCTATCTCTTTACACCGAATGGATCTCTGATTCCCTCCTCTGCATCTTGGGCTCCAAACCAGAGTTTGAAAATATATCCTTATGTCCCCTCCACATGTAAATAAGTGTTCAGTCTTACTCGTAATAAGAGAAATGCTTGGGCAGACCACAGGGAGATGTAAATTCCCTAGCCTATGGGGGACCCTAAATTTGCCTCCGCGTGTCTGTGAGGAAAATGAACCTCCATAGATCACTGGCATGAACGCAAACCCATCCGACACAGTTCAGGGGGAGAATTTTAGTATCTAGGAATATCTATTTCTAGAAATCAATCCAAGGACACACTGGAAACACATGAAAAGCTGTTAATTTAAGAGCTGTTAATTGCAGCACAATTGCTAATTTAAAAGCACAAGAAAACACCCTGAAATGCCCATTGACAGGAGATTGGCTAAATAGTGGCCTATTGTGTAGCTTGTAAAAGGGAACGAGAAAGATCTTTAGATGCTGCCAATGTCTAAAATGATGCTAATTAAACAAAGTTAAGACAAAGATCGAATGTAACACAGAGGGTGTTTATGTTTGCATGTACACATAAATTTAAAGGTGGAAATGTAATCCAACAACCATCAAAATGTCCCAAAAGTCAGGGCAGAGGGAACCAGTCTAGTAGCTAGGCTCTCCACCTCCACCATGGTTTTTCATTTACGAATCTTTGGGATATTTAATCTAATTTTAAAACAAAACAAAAAAGCACAGTGCAACAGAAGAACATTATTGTGATTGACTTGGGTCCTAACCACACATCAGAATAATTTCAAGTGATTTAAAAAAAGAACAACTTTTAACTGCATCACAGTGGGGTATACTCAAAGGCTAAAAATAACCACATGAAATCTTAAGCCATTTTCAGTTGCTATATTTTTAGCAATAATGTATGTGAGATAATTTTGAGAGTATATATTTTAAGCAAGAAAAAATATATTAATGTAGTAGGAGGGAAAAAAGCAGAAGAAAAATGCAAATGCAAATTAAAATTCATGGCATCACAATAAAATTTCTATAATCCTAAAACTGAGCTGCAAATACTAAAAGGAATTTCTGGCATAACTTTGTCTAAACACAGAGGTCTAAAAAGAATGACCTATCCAGTAGCAATCAAAACAGTTGTAAAAGTGGTTCTTAAACAAATTTTCTTTTTAAAAGATCCAAGGCTCCTTGCAGAGACAGCTGCCTTTTAAATTGAGGGACAGAAGCCATAGAACATTAGACCTACCTAAATGCAAGAAGTTTATCAGAGACCATGACAGTTATGTTAGAAAGATACAGCAGAAACCTGAAGACTGCCCCCAGCCCCTGCCCTTGTGAAAATTTAATGGGGCAAAAAAGTAGCCAGCATAGGCTGAAATATAACAGCTGTGTTAAAATATACATGTTCAGAACGATGTGTTTTAAAGACCTGTCTTGCAAGTAACATGTGGAGGATGCCATGGAAACAACACATCATCTTGGGTTTTAGTAAGTTAGAGGAAATAATCAGTCATTTGTCTTGCTTGGTTCTTTTTGTTTGTTTATATAACACCACATTGTGCTCATACAACTGAACATCGAAACTCCTTTAAGGATACTATACTGGATTAAGTAATGACCATCACGGGAACTGGGGCAGCCAGTGGGTGGATGGGAACTGCAATCTGTAGAGCTTATCAGATGTCTGTGTCTAGGAAGTTACTAGGTTCCCTGTTAAATTCTGAGGTCTGAGGTTGAGCCTGAGAGAGTGCTGGTATACCTCATCTGATGCCAGCGCTGCTGGTCAGTGTGTATTGGCCACTACCATCCATTGGGTCTAGTGTTCCCCATGTTGGATATAAACATTTACATAGAACAACCCCACTCTGAGCAAAGTGGAATAGAAGAAAAACAATTTCATTATCATCTCTAAACATAAATAATGAGCATTATTCAAGGCCAAAACTGACAGAACATTGCCCATTCTAACCATGAAGAGGGAAATGGCTTCTTTACCAACTACAGATTTAGACTTAATCTGGTCTTACCTCTTTTAAGAGAAAACCTAACTGAATGGATAATCATGGATTACTTTTACTTCCTCACACTTCTATTCCAGACCAAAGTCCTGATGCCCTAAATATCACAAATGAAAACCCAAGTCTCAACTCAGTCTTTCTCTTCTCACACCTTGAGACATCACATGGTTCCCTGATGTCTAAGTCAGGGTTGCTATTGCTGTAATGAAACACCATGACCAAAGCAACTTAGGGTTTATTTGGCTTATACTTCCACATCATTATTCATCATTGAAGATAATCATGACAGGAACTCAAACAGGGTAGGAACCTGGAGGCAGGAGCTGATACAGGAGTCATGAAGGAGTGCTGCTTACTGGCTTGCTCAGCCTGCTTTTTTATAGAACCCAGGACCACCAGCCCAGGGGAGGCCCCACCAACAATGGGCTGGGCTCTCCCCCATTAACCACTACTTGAGATAATGTCTTACAGGCTTGCCTGCCTATAGCCCAATATTATGGAAGCATTTTTTTTTTTCAGGTGAGGCTACCTCCTCTCTGTTGACTCAAGCTTGTGCTGAGCCCCTCTGTGAGCATTCTCTTTCATTACATCATATAAAAAACTCATTTTATTCCTCTAGTGCATTTTGGTTGTCTTTTCTAGAGTGGCAATTCAGAGATGTGATAGATTAAGCTGACAGCTGATTCACCAGTCAACACTCGCTTTCTGATGTGATGTTTCCAGCATCATTTTTAAAGCAATCATGATAGAAAAAGGTTGAACCCAATTCTGATTAAGCCTCTAGCTTTAACCATAAGAAACATTGGGCACATGGGGACGTTGCCATTAATTACATGTCATCTTTGGATACATTTTTGTATAAGCTACTAAAACAGCAATAATGACAATAACAACAAGTGAACTGAGGATATTTAAACAGTGACTGGAGGTTTCATATTATTAAATCATGATCATGAATAGTTGTAAGTCTTCTATTGGCAACAATGGTCACTTTCAGATCCAAAATATGATACTTGAAATTCACTATGACGCAATGCAGTCATAATACACAGGAGTGGATGGAGAACATGTGCTCATACTTGGCTCCTAAAGGCTAGATGGAAATCATCTTTACTCTGCTCCCTATCCTTGACGTGTCTGAATAGTTCTACAGCAATTTTAAAAGAATCTTTAAACTATTTACTTCAACAGCTAATTTTCGAAAGAAGATATGTTGAGTAGAGGCAAATGTAAGGACAACAGCTCAGAGTGGCTCTAAATTGGAGAGCAGTCATAATGGCTTGAAAAAGTCCCTTCCACTATGGAGATTGCTTTTTGACCAATTTCTGGGGAGCTGTCAGATATCACCTATTTCTTTCCTTTTCTTTCTTGACTTTTTATTTAATTCACTTATAGATGTGTCAACAGCCTGTGATGAGGAATGAAGAATTATTACCAGGGAGACTAGATGACCGCCTGTGGAGAAACTGTCAATTTAAATGTTTGATTCTTTGAAGAAAGAAACGCATTATTTGAACAGTTACCTGGATCCGTAGCAGACATCAGTGAACCAAAAAATAAACAGTCAGTGAAATGAAAGTCCCCACTCTTCAGCTGGCCAGCATACACCATGGCCTTCACAAAGCCATACATAATTAACCTGCAGAAGAGAAACAGAAGACCTTTAAACATTCAACTGGATCCCGTGTAAACCCATGCTATCTCAGAGAACATTTTACCGTACCATGCACAGTCCTCCAATCTTACCAACTCAGGGCCACTATGCTCTCTCAGCTCTGAACAGTATGTTCACTGAATTTCACAGCCCATTCACCTAGCAAGTGGTAACAAAATATTTGATAGCATATGCCGTGGAAAATATGGTAAGCTTCAGGGATGTCAAAAATTGTCAAGCACGGCACAGCCAATCATGCCTACAGACACAGGAGCTGTATTGATGTCTGCAAATGGATTCGTTTCCAGTTTTTCTCGTTTTATCTGCTAGGGATATCTGAAAAGGGTTTCAAGCCTGTCACTGGTGAGAAGACTGCTGGCTGCTTGCAGCCACACCACAGCCAAGCAGCCCCTTTACCACAGCTAGCCTTGCTGGTGGTGTCAGGACAATTCCAACTGTGGGTGGAGAAGCACACACAGCTTCGACAGTATTGAAGACAATACTAAAACGACTATGTATTTGGTTTTGTGAGGAAAGATCACCTTTAATGAAGATTTAAAGGGTAACTAAATATCTCTACAACATGGAATGCAACATTTCTGGGTCAAAATTTGCCATCCTATCATTTTAAAAGAAAGCCAGCCCCAGAAGCAGAGAAGTCTGTAAATTAAAATCCCAGTAGCAGGGGTAGTCTACATCCCTATGAGCTTCTGAAGGGGAAAGCGATACAGGCTCCTATCACTGCTGTTGGTTGCCCACCGGAACTAGATACCACATACTTTGGTTGCAGAATGCAAACAGTCGAGCTGGAACTGAGCTGGAAGCTGCCTGTCTGCCAGCTAGCTTGCACAGTGCTGGAAGGCCCTATCTACCACTGTCATCAACAATCTTACTCAGCTGTGGACCCTGCAAGCTACAGTACTGACCCCCAAAGCAAGATGTGCCCACTGGTGAGATAGTTGCATGACCTTTGAGGGGGTAACCAGCCATTTTCTGATTGAATTTGAGGCCTATTTCACTGGAGGGAATTCACATCTAGTACTATAAACCTGGTCAGAAGCCTGTGCTGAGTCATCGAGTGGCTGAGAGTACATTGTATGAAATGACATGACTATCATGAAAAACCCAAAGCAATTCTCTAGGTAAAACCAGAAGAGACATGGGTTAAGTTACTGACATTCCTGAAAAAACAAAACAAAACAAAACAAAACACTTATACTCCTTCTCTAAGTAACTTTAATTAAGCTTAATCACCAAAACAAAAGAATGATAATAATCTAAAATAAAATTAAATAAAAGTGCAAAGGGAACTAGCCGAGAAAGGTAGGGGGATCAGCTGGAGAGGGAGGAGACAAGAGAGGGTACTGGAGAGGTTAATATGACCAAAATTCATCACACACGGATTAGCACTACCAAGCCACTGTTATATTTAATTAACATATGCTAATGAAAACTTTAAAGTTTGTTATTAATTAATTTATTTAAAGGATTGATTTGGCTTAAACCCCAATAGAGAAAATACAGAGATTGGTGAACTGATCCTCCATACCAACATAATTTAAAATCAGCAATAGTCCTTAGAAACTACAGACCATCCAGTCTCTAGACAGATGCTGAAATCCTCACATGCACTTACAGTCTACTTTTTAAAAATAGGCTGAGGCTGTGAGCATGGCTAAGAAACGGCTAAACGCCAGCTATTAGAACTTAACGGTTTCCACAGTGATACAAACACTTTCGATTCTGCTAAGAGAACCATCTCCTCAAGGGGATATTTCAGACAGAGCTGCATTTGAACAGTCACTATCATATTCAACCTATATGATTCAGGGTATTATTAAAACTGTCTAGCTCTCGGTACCTCCATTCGTCAGATAGGGTAACAATAATGGCCCACAGAGATGTTGGAGGATGAATTTTAAAAAAGCAATGTCTGGTGTCCAGCTCTTAGCCCTCTCAAGGAGCTGCTTCCCACTGTTCCCTGAAGGTGAAGATAGGAAGCACTTGTTTACAGTTTTTTGTCTCTTCACCTGCTTTAATTAAGTTAATCTGCAGTGGATCCTGTAAAGTTAAAAGTATTTACACAGTGTGATGCAGTAACCTATGTAACGTGGCAAATTAAGCAGGATGCTAGGGTTTTAATTCAGATAGCCTGGTTCCAATGCCGGGCATTTTAGCTACCATAATGTGTTACCTGAAGAATGGCTTTATGTTTCCCACTCTACTGATAAGCTGTCTCATGCACTGAACTCTTAGCCATGCCATGAAGTAATCACTCAAGACAGTCCAGGGGGCAGGACTGAAATATTATTAACAACTTGAGGCTGACACCATCCTCTAGACTGAACTATTAAGTGGACCCTCAGTGAACTAGACATAAGACACTCAACTTGACTTTGCAGAGTATGGATTCCAGGGTGGGAATTGACTCTTAACCGGGTCAAATGTACTCAATATTAGTAAACACTGTTCCAGTAGGGTATGACCACAGGAGCTGCAGAGAGGCAAGTCCCAGGGCCTCAGTCTGGGTAATTTCCCCAGGGGGACACAAACTGACTGCCAAATACAAAATCTCCCACCAGATCCAAGGAAATTCACCTGCTTATTTTGTTGTCATTCAATACATATTTTTATTGAATGCCTACCATATCAGGTCCTCTACTAGAAATTAATGAAAGAAGATCTGTGCCATATGGTGATGGGGAATGTTCTTCTGTATTTATGTTTCTCTTATTGGTTGATGACTAACACACTGATTGGCCAATAGCCAGGCAGGAAGTATAAGTGGGACTAGCAAATGAGGAGAATTCTGGGTAGAGGAAGGAGAGGAGCAGCCAGAGGGAGACACCATGTAGCTGTTGGGAAGATACCATGCTGAAAGTTCTCTGGTAAGATAAAACCATGTAGAAATACATAGATTAGTAGTTATGGGTTAAAAATTAAGAGAGAGCTAGCCAGTAAGAAGCCTGAGCTATCGGCCAACAGTTTATAATTAGTGGGTGCCTCTATGTGTTCATTTGGGGCTAAATGGCTACGGGAGAAAAGAAACTCTGGCTACAATGGTTTATTGGATGGAAAAAAATGAAAATAACCAGAAATGTAAATAGTATTGATTATCACCATCATTCCCTTGGTTGGAATCTGCAAGTATTGGTCAGCCCCAATTGACATTGGACAATTACAATTCAGCCCTTTTTCACACTCCAATTTCACAAAGGTCCTTTCTCATTTGAACTGAACTTAAGACACTGAACACCACCAGCCTACAGAACCACGATAAGTATCACGAGCTACTATCATATCCCTGAGTTCTGTATCTACTAGTTAATTTTATGGAAGAAGAAACTCAGAGTTGAAATATACTTACTGCACATTGTTCAGAATTCATTAATTTGGAAAAGAGAAAACTACACACTACCTGCTACCTATGCTTGGTGAAGCTAAGAGGAAGCTAAAAGCCATGTTTTAACAATTGCTATAAATAAAACTGATGTCCCCATATATGGCAATTCACCTTACAAAGCACTGTTAAAGTAGTCTGTATTTCATCAAATGTTTCTATGCATTAATATCAATAAATTAATCAAATATGTTCTGAAACACATGTATTCAGTTTGTTTCAGATCACAAGTACTTATGACAGCAACTGCTCAAAGAAGGTTACAGCACATTTGACTGACCAATACTCAACCATTAAAATTATGTACAAGAATATTGTGGGTATGGAAAATTCATTACAATTTTAATAAATTTAACAAATTAAATTTAATAAATAAATTAAATTTTTTGAAGTTGAGTAAATTTAGGCATTAGTTCAAGCAGGAAAACTGAAAGCACGTGTCTTAGCTAGGTTTCGTTAAGGAAACACAGGCCAGGATCATCTGGGAAGAGGACACATGCTTCCATCAGATTGGCTTGTAAGCAAGTCGGGGGGAATTTTCTAGAGCAGTAATGTGTGTACGGATCTCAGCCTACTATTAGTGGTGCCATCCCTAGTCAGGCACACCTGGGTAGTATAAGGAAGCAAACTGAGTGTGCCACAGGGAATGAGTCAGTAAACAGTATTCTTCCATGGTCTCTACTTCAGTTCCTGCCTCCAGGTTCCTGCTCCAACTTCCCTCAATAATGAACTATGATATGGAAATGTAAGCCAAATATCCTTTTCTCTTATCATAGTTGGTTCTTATGTCAACTTGTCACAAATTAAAATTTCCTGAGTAGGGACTCCTCTCTGCCCCCAGGAATTGCCTTGATTGACGTGTAATGGCCCACCCTGACTGGGGCAGCACTTTCAGCTACTTTATCTGGGTGGCTAGAAGGAAGGCTGCCTTCTGCTGGTGTGGCTTTCCATCACGTCAGTGAGTTGATTTGCCCACTGTTGCTGCCACTGCTGATGCCTTCCCTGATAGCAGAACCCAAGCTCTCAAGCTTCCATCCTGGATTAAGGATTAACAGCTCTCCAAGCACTTTCCAGACCTCTAGTGCTATACTGGGACTCCTGGGGTCCCAGCCTTGAGGACTGTGTAACAGCTGGTCATCTCTCCAGTAAGAGACAGCTATTCTGGGACTACTTTGGATGTTGAGGTGCCTATCCTCAAGCATAGAGTGCCAGGTTCTCATAGTCTCGGGTGTGATCTGGCTATCGTTATTGGTGAGGACTGGAGGAAACTGAATGGATGAGGCCCTGAGTGGATGTATGTTGTCGACATAGGCACAGCCATATCAAGGACCTCAACCCCACAGAATGGCAAAGCCTTACCACGTAAGACCCAGGGAGGGGAAATGGCAAAGCCTTCCTCAGGGATTCAGAGTATAGGTATCTACAGTGTGTGCAGAAAATGTCCACCATAGTTTTCTCCCACTGGGTGTTGTCAGCCTGAAGACTGCTCTCCCGCTGGATGCTATGCTTCTAGGGCACTGCAGTTTCTCTATCTGAGAGCCCAGACCACTTGTCCCCATGACCATCTGCCTGTCTTTTCTTCATTCCCTCCCTGCCCCAGTAGGGCCTAAGTCCCCACATCCCACTCCCTAACTACCCCATACCCAGACACCCCTACCATTCCACTCCACCCCTGCATCTCCCAAAGTTGCTTTTGGTCATGGTCTTTCTCACAGAAATAGAAAGCAAACTAGAACGGCACAGGATCCATTATTACTGTTAATAGCAGTTACATAAAAGGAATTAAATGTGAACTTTTCTTCTGCTTTACTGCATTTTTCCAATTCTTTTACAATAATAGCCATGGTAGAAACAAACAATAATGCACATTAGTGAGTTCTGTTACAGACAATAGATAGTCATTGTGCTATTTAATCCTCACAGTCCTCTGAGGAAGGCATTGTAATTATCCCCTTCACAAATGAGACAATCAAGAGTCACAGAGGTTAAATAGTCACGCAGCGAGCTTCCGAGCTTCCGTTGAGCTGAATATGGGTGGACAAACACAAACGCTTAGCCCAACTTGGCAATGCTTGGGAATGCTTGGTGAAATCAGGGCGTGGGTGGGGATGCATACACATTTGCTTTAAAAATGTAAATTAATAAGTTACTCCAGATGAACTACTGGACAAAGCTAATTATAATCAGAGTTACTTCCTTGAATTAACATAATAAATAAAGCAATGCAAAAAGAAAATCTCCAAAAAAAGCCAAACACAAAAAAACTGAAGCAGCTCATTTTGGTCACTTTTACTGTGGCGGCTCTAACAACAGCTACTATCGCTGCTGACTGTAATAAGTTATTCTTACTGTGCTCGTCATCTATTGGCACACCACTGTCATTGCTACACTGTCGTTAATAAGGTGATTAGTTATGATTATATTAACTGGGAGCCTAGAAAGTGAACTCATTAGCAGCCATATATTTTTACAGAGTGTTGTGTTCTATCAGCACCACACAGAAACCCTTTCAGGTGTCTCAGCGCGGCAAACCTGAGACAGAGGTCACCCGGGGTCACTGCAATTAGTGGCCTCCCAGGTGAGGGGTGGCAGGTGCTGCCTCATCCAGCACAGCTGTTGACAACACTGACTTCATCTTGGGCTCGCACAAGAAGCGTGATGCCTACCCACTTTGTGCTAGTCTTCGGGAAGTGGAGCACAGCTGCTACGGAGACCACAGGGTTGGGACTCTGTGAGAGTCACTAGAGTAACAAAATGGCAGTATGTCACTTGCTGTAATGAAGGGCACTGGGCAAGAGAATTTGGGGAAATGCGCAGCATACTTTACTGAGCATTCAGGATGCATGTGCTAATTTTAAATTTCTTCATCTTGTCTCACGCCCTCTAAACTACACACCTGAAGGCATGCTGAGAAAATGTTTCAAAACAAAAAGTTCCAGAGTGTTCAGTTGCTTGGATAATTTCGAAATGTGCCATGATAATCTCCGTATTTTTTTTTAAATTTCTCTCTCCTCCTTTTCTTTTTTAAAAACATAACCATCACCAAGCTTTGTCTACATCACCAAGAACAGAGGATTTTTGCGTTGAACTCTTAATGGTTAAGCAAGGGAAGCATGGTTTATTTTTATTACACTCTAAAGGATCACATAGCTGCCTGAGCACAAGAAACAGTCAACTATGTGGAATTCACTCAATACTGAGGAAATCTGGGACCCACAGGCCCCAGAATCAATGCGCACCTGAATTTCTGAAATTTTTTAAAGATTTATTTTATTTATAATTATGTGTTGTAGGGAGACACCCTAGCCCCGTCCAATAGTCCTGGGACAGGTGCCAGGTGGACCCAAGACTCGCCCATAAGGGTGTGGTGAAGGAAGCGGGGCGTTGGTGGCGCACGCCTTTAATGCCAGCACTCGGGAGGCAGAGGCAGGCGGATCTCTGAGTTTGAGGCCAGCCTGGTCTCCAGAGCGAGTGCCAGGATAGGCTCCAAAGCTACACAGAGAAACCCTGTCAGGTGGGCAGCTGTGTGTCAGGTCTGAGGGGGGCTGGAGAGATGGCTCAGAGGTTAAGAACACTGACTGCTCTTCTAGAGGTCCTGAGTTCAATTCCCAGCAACCACATGGTGGCTCACAACCATCCGTAATGAGATCTGGTGCTCTCTGCTGGCCTGCTAAATCAAAAAAAATCTTAAAAAAAAAAAAAAAAAGCAGGACCTTGGTTCCACTGTAGGCCTGTCATTTGTATTTAGTGTCTGTACAGCCTTGGATAGTTGGTAACCATTTTCATGGCAATGGTATATGTACCAGTCTTTCTTTTGGGGGGGAGGGGTGGGCACCTACCAGCTCCTAAATCATGACACAGAGACTTATTAGTTTTGAAAGATCAGCCTAGCTTAGGCATGTTTCTGGCTAACTCTTTTAACTTAAATGAACCTGTTTCTCTTTATCTACCTTTTGCCTTGGGGCTTCTTACCTTTCCTTCTGTATGTCCTACTCTGTGGCTGCTGGATGGCAGCTGCCTAGCTGGTCTCAGGCATTTCCCTCTCTTTGTTCCTTGTTCTCTCCTTGTCTTCTCTCATTCTTCCCTCCTATTTATTCTCTTTGCCTATGCCTCTTGCCTAGCTACTGGCTGGCCAACTTTTTATTAGACCAATCAGATGCCTTAGGCAGGCAAGGTGAAACAAAAGCAACACATCTTTACATAATTAAACAAACATTCTTACATTATTAAACAAATGAAACACACCTTTACTCAGTTAAAGTAATATTCTGCAGCCTACACTAATGTAAAACATCTTTACATAGTTACAATAATATCCTACAGCATGTATGTGTGCATTCTTATATGCAAACATGTGCACATTAGGGCAGGGATCTGTTGAGTCCAGAAAAAAAGGTGGGCACTACATATCTGGACTTACAAGCAGTTAGAAGTCACTCATTGTGGGGGCTGGGAACCAAACTTAGGTTCTCTGGAGGGGCAGTGGCCACTCTAAAGCCCTAAGCTGTCTCTTCAGCCCATGGATTTCTGAACTCTGTGCCTAAATGTTTTCCTTTGAATTTGCATATTTTCCTATTTATTTGTTCATGTGCTACAGATGGTTTCAGTATCACATTTTGTTTTTACTGGAGCATACATTAAATAGTAATGTCCCACTGGAGAACTCCCAAAGTCCTTAGAGCTATGTTGCATTGGATTGGGCCTTCCAGCCAATTTCACTCATTTCAACCCCTTAAGAATTCATAAATTTGAACACTAAACTTCTTCGTTCAACAAACAATTACTAGTAGATATTATTCTTGCTCTCAAGAAGATTACACTTAGAGGGCAACAGTTCATTAGCTCATTTGTAACTTACGTTTCATTCATATTGTGGCTAAGTGTTCTAGAGAGAAGACAACTTACATATACAATTCTGAGTTCTGGAGAAATCTGAGGGTCCTCTATCTTACAGAAATTCTGTTTTAGAAATGTCGAGTCTGTGGTAATGAGACAGGTTGTTGGGGGGTCTGAAACAGATCAGTGGGAGCTTTGCTTCAGACTTAGCCCTGAGAGCAAATGCTTGCAGTGCATTAGTCTAGCCTTGGTATAGATGAAAGTCTAGAAAGAACATGCAGTAGAAGAAGGCCCCTGACTAAGGCCTGGGGATGCCATCACTTCAAGAAAGTTAAAAGAGGATGAAGAAAACAGAGGGGCCAGGAATCTGTCACCAGAGAGACGAGTGTCACAGGAGTCAAAGGGCAGAGATGTTCTAATAAGGTCAGAGAGGTTGAACAGTGTCAAGAGGATCAATTAATTTAGGGCCATAGAGTGTAAAGTGAGATCATAATGGGTAGAAGAGAGGTTGGAACATGAAGAAAGTGAGTCTGGCTAGGAGGGGACTCAAGTCTCTCCGGACAGAGATCTGGCGTGGGAAGTGAATTGATTTCAGATCAGTGAGGAGCTCTGAAGATGCTCGTGCCTTACTGCAGTTCACAAAGAAGAGTTTAAAAATAGTGACTTGGCTTCATCATGGTAAGGAGCATAGGAAGGCAAAGTGGATGGTAGGATTATATGTACCTTTGAATGTTTGTTGGGAGCATGTGGCAGTTTCTTCTTAACATAGGAAAAACAAACAAAAAAACCTCATGGACAAACAAATAAAACCCAACCACTGGTAATCTTAGTGCCACCACCATCTGCCACATGTTGTAATTTTACTGAAACGTGTGTGTGTGTGTGTGTGTGTGTGTGTGTGTGTGTGTGTGTTTGTGTGTGTGTGTGTGTATGTGTGAGGTGGGGGAGAGCACTCAGTTGGACAGCCATCATGATTCTCATGTCATAAACAGGTAAAATCAACAATGAATATGAGATTTTAAAATATTCTCTTTTTTTTACTATTTAGTATTAAGAAGGCAATTTAACATAGTTGTGCCTTAGTTTCCCAAGTTTTAAAGTTCCTCACTATGTCTTTTGCTTCTAGTGGAGATCATCTTATCTATTTCAGGGTTAGATATGGCCCAGAAGATGTTCCCTCTGGGTGCTGACAACAGCTGTAGGAGTCCTATTCCTTTCATTTCCTTCCAGCCAGTTCTGAACCTGGCGACCTGTGGACCTACCACCAACCACCATGAATTTTCAAGAGGGAAAAATACTGCAGACGGCAAGCTGTGATAAAAATACATTGTTACTTAATCCTGGATGGGATCCCAGTCTCTGACCTTGAGACTATTGGAAGAAAGCTGAATCCCTTTTGTCTTGCATAGGCCTCCTTCCTGCCTCCTTCCTGGCATCTCCTGGAAGCTTCACTCATCCTTGCATTTGCATTTCTGTGCTAGTTCCTGCTGCTGCAGCAAACTACACAGTTGCCTGTTGGGGATCAAGACTCCCTTCTGTGAAGTGCCTTAAGGTTCTTGGAAGAAATATGATATAAACCCTAACATGAATATGGAACGGGCATAATTGCAATATTGAATGTAGAGGAGAAAAGAAAGGAAAAAGAAGAACTACATGTAGACAGAACCTGATAAGACATCCTGATCTTATGCTTATCATATTCCCTGTTCAAACGTGAAAAGGAGCTGTGTCCAGCACAGAGCCCACCCACCCTTCAGTGTCAATGATTTCAAACATACTTGTGTAAGGTTGAGAAGAATCCTAAGGACAATACAAATCCAGCCACACTCATTGAAGGACCACACTCGAGAAGGGGATCATGGTCAGGAGGAAGAAGGCAATAGTTTGCTTAAGATCAGATATGACTATGGGATAAAGAAGAATAGACAGTCACAATACAGAAAGGACAAATGGCTATCAGAACAAGTGGGAGTAATGCATGTGCTGTGGATAAAGTTAGCTCAGTGAATTTCCCTAGTAGATTGCCTAATTCATGGGCTTACAAATTTTGCCACCCTTTAGAATCATATAAAGACTACGATAATGAATATGAATCATTTAAAGGCTATGATGCTGGCTAACTTCTGACAAAAATAAAGCAGACTTTCTGTAGGTGAGTTCCAGCATCATGTTGTTAAAGTTTGTTCATTGTTCAACAATGTGGTCAGGATTCAACACAACTTTCTGAATCATCACTTCTTGTGCTCCAATGTTGAAGATGGAGTTTTCTGTTCCATCTGTTCTCACAGCCATTTAGCCCAAAATGAACACACAGAGGCTTATATTAGATATAAACTGTTTGACTAATGGCTCAGGCTTTTTATTGGCTAGCTCTCTCTTAATTATTATCCCAGTTCTATTAAATTATATATTGCTATGATGCTGTGGTTTACCCATAATGCTCCAGCATGTTACTCCTTTGGTGGCTACATGGTGTCTCTCAGGCAACTCACTCTCTACCTTCTTCCCAGCATTCTCTTAGTTTGGTAGCCCCACCTATACTTCCTGACTAGCTACTGGCCAATCAGCATTTTATTAAACCAATAAGAGAAACATGTATTCACAGCATACAAAATGACCTCCCCCACAACAATATTTAAGCTAAATACATGGAGGGCTCGTGTGAGGTTCAAGACACTCTAAATTAGGATATATAGTTCTTGGAGTATATTAATAGCAATAGATGGACAGTCTTTCCTTTTATTAGGTCACATCTGATACCAGTCACTGCAAGGTTCTAAGAAGTTTGTAGAATGTGTCAAAGTGAATCCTCAATGTTTTCATTTTAAATGTCATAAAAACCTGTGAATAAATTCTATGTTTACTAAAGGTACCTGTATATGCTAATTAACAGAATAATGTAGGTGGCCTCTTTGTTTTGAGCCCAATTATATCAACTTATGTATCTGATATGAAATATGTGTGTACGTATATGAGTATCGTGTGTGATACATAAAATGCCTACATAACTATGCACATATCCTGATGAATAATACTGGGGAAGCAGTCCAGAAAGATCTCAAGGGGAGGGAGGCAGCCAGACAGCTCTGAGGGTAAAGTGCTCACCTCACAGTCCTGGTGACCTGAATTCAGTCCATCCCCAGATCCCAATAAAGGTGAGAGGAGAGAATCAACTCCATGTAGTTGTCCTCTGACTTCCACGTGTGTCATGGCATGTGAGCCCTCACACATAGACATCACACACACAAACACACACAATTAAATACTAATAATAACTTAAAAACACATTTTTAAATAGAATTATGAAATTCACCCAGGCAAAAGCGGAAGAGTAGCTGTGAATGAACCTTTAAGCACTGGTCATGACTTTTGACCTTTGAAAGCCTATGTGTGACCATCATCTCATTTGACTTCCTTCTGCTGGGAGGGGAGAGAATCAACTCCCACTATTCCCCTTGCACAGGCAAGGGACCTGTCTGTCACAAGGTGTGCAGAAGCTCTTCATCCGTTTGCCTGTGCTCTGCCATCTTTTTCAAAGTGTGAAACTAAAGCACTCTTTCGAACCAGTTGTTTACATTGAGTGTCAGAGGAAACAGCCCAGCAATTTAGTCCAGAACCGCTCTTGCAGAACTATAGGGAGCAAGACCTGATGGGGTCAGTGACTTAGCTGAAGCCACACTGAAGTCAGCTGGCAGCAGAACCGGGATGTCATTTTTATTTCTCCTAAATTCACCTGAACTGGCAATCCATGCCAATCCCCTGAAGCTTTTTTTTTTTTTTTCAGCAAAGAGAAAAAAGCCTATGATTTAAATATAATTTGCCTAATATATCATTCATAGGAAAGTTTCCATCTCATTTCATAGTCTCTAAAGCATATTTCTCTTTTCCAGCTGTACCATTTGGAACCCTGAAAACAACTGCTGGTTGCAACAGAATGTAAATGACAAGAAAATGCAACCCTCTGGATTTTCTTCAATCAGATCAATATCCCAGCAAGCAGTCAGCTGATAAATAATGGAGATGTTTAAAACGTATTTAGTTCAAATTAAGATGTTACATTAGTTGCTGTTTGATTGATGGCCTTAAAATATGTTGTCATTATTAATGACAAGATAGAATGAACAATTTATCTTGTGAAAGATGAAAATCAAACGTTATTTCTTTGCCCCGATTCATTTTCAATCATGTCAATGCACTTTTGAAAGATTTTAAATCTAGAATGGAAAGCTTCAAGAAGCCTGTTTTGCTTGTGTTGCATGTAACACAGCCTGTTACTTGAAATTCCTTTGAGGGCATGGGGTGAACTTCTTTTGTAATAATTCAATTCACTCTTTAGAGTAGACAGATTTCTCAGAGGCTTTGCTTTTATAACAAAACTTATCCACTAATCAAATGTAAAAGAAATTGCCCCAACACTTTAAAGGACAACAGCCTATAAAATGCCTACTTATACAGAAATGATTCCAAGATGTATCTGAGCTTTGCCATCACTACTCTTGTTCTCCATGCCCCGAAACCCAAGTATCTCTTAAAGAAGGTTTATCTAGAGGTTGTTCTCAAATGCTTCTATCATAATATTAAGTAACCAGACTAATGTTAGACCTACATGAGACCAATACTAACTGATCAGTGAGGGCATTTTGGACTATTGCAAAGTATTATGATCTATACACCACCAGGCAATAGATATGACTTAATCTTATCCCTTTACTCCTTGTCCACTACTTCCCAACCCCCAGCTTGACAATGGCTTTACACTATAAGACACTGAGGTAAAGTGTTCTACAAGCCTTCATCTGGTCTGAGTTGAGGCTTTTGATTCAGGCATAATGCAGAGTGTGTTTGCATGAAGCATCTGCAGATGAAGGCTAAGGACAAGCATGTCTACAGTTGATTTGATTATATAACCACCCTTTGTTTAGAAGAACAAAGATGCCCATTATTTAGGAAACCTGATTTGATCCTTAAGGGTACAAATGAAGAAAATGTTGATGTCTTTACTTTGTAAAAAACTAAGTTTTAATGAAAAAGTAAAGAACTTGTTTACATATAATATATTTTTAATTCAATGCCAATATTTATTTGTTCAACACTATGTGGCCAGGGGCAGAACACAAAATGAAAAGAAGATAATGGAAAGTCTACTGGATAACAGAGAAATAACAGACTGTTAATTAGGAACCCTTCGTCTTCGAAATCTCCCCTTGATTTCCTTGTCATAAACAAGCAATATAATAATCTGTGTGGTTGGCCAGGAATCCTTGCTGAATGTTCCAAGCCTTTAGTTCCATTTTTTTCCAGCTATCACTTTTTCTGGAAGTACAAAAGACTACTTAACATCCCTCTCTCCAAGAAACTATCAATCGAATGGAACTCTATTTTGGAAGCAGCTAGGAGTGCTTTCTACATGGAAGCACATGTTTGTGTCTATGCTCATTCTTACCAAGACCTACCTGGGAAGAGATGACTCTTTGAATCCACTGAATATGGGCTTTTGAGAGTGGGGAGGAATCTTGTAGTAAACATGCATCAAAGAGAGCACTGGTCCCAACATCGCAACCTCAAGTCTTAAGTCTTCCTGAATAAAGTGAACAAGGACACCAACAAAAGGGACAAAGGGAACCTTGCCAGGGAGTCACAAATAGCTTAATCAGTTTAGTCAGTCACAGAATAAAAATTCAAGAAAGATCAGTTTGGAGTACTATTTCCTGCTTTGGTTTCCCTCAGAGATGGACTGTAAGTTTTAAGAGGAAAAGTGGTGATGGTGCACACCTTTAATCCCAGCACTCGGAAGGCAGAGGCAGGTGGATCTCTGTGAGTTCAAGGCCAGCCTGGTCTACAGAGAGATTTTCAGGACAGCTAAGGCTACACAGAGAAGCCCTGCCTCAAAAAAACAAAACAAAACAAAAAGAAAGAAAGGAAGACAACTTCTCCCTAAATTGCTTTTAGTCATGGTGTTTATCACAGCACTAGACAGCAAACTATTTCTCTCTAAGACTGGGAATCACACATTTTGCTTTTCCAAATGATCTTGAACACAGAGTCTAGTGATCTTTCTGTCACATTTAACAGCAGGGCTCTTTCTGATTTTGAGGAAAGCTCAGGGCCACTTACACATAGGAAATCTCACACTGCTAAGCCAACAGATGAAGGCATTAGAGTCACCCAATGTCGTAGTAAAGGTGGGGGAGGAATGACATCAAAAACTGATGACACATTTTCCAGAGATATTATTTTCAAAGAGGTTATCATCTATTAAATGATTTTCAAAATTTGAGGTTTATACCCAAAAGAATAGGTTGTTTTCTATCTTACTGAATATAGAGCCTTCATAGTCCACAGCAACTAGGCTGGATTTAACAGAATATAATTATGTTTCTACTTTCAGACTCAAATGTCAATACATTTAAGAAACACAACACATACCAACACACACACACACACACACACACACACACACACACACACACACACACAATTGGTCCTCCATATCGCTGGCTTCTATATCTGTATATTTAACTAATATTGGATGGAAAATATCTGAAAAATTTTTATGTGTGGTTCATATGGGCATACCATCTTCCTATCATTATTGCTTAAATAATATAATAACTATTTACTAGACTAGACTGGAGTTTGTGAGCTCTAAGAAGATGAAGCTTCCTCAAAAGATGCCCCATCTGAGCCAGGAAAACATCCTAGACTGGGGCTTCTAATTCCAATATTGATGGACAAAGGACTGAAGCAAAACAAAACAACAAAACAAATGACTAGTAACAACAACAACTAAAGACAAACTAGCAAGAAGATGATTAAGGAAGAGGCAAGAACTGCAGGCCAAGGCAACCAGAGGCATCTAGAGCAAGCAAGAGTGCAAGCAATTACCAGAGTCCTGCCCTTCATGAGGTTTTTTTTGCTGTTTGCCGCATCACCCCAGTCCCATGCTTGCTGAACACAACTAATGAGAGCAGGAAGAGGGGAAAGGACAGAGGTGAGAGATGACCAAGCAAAGTGAGGACAGTCAGTGAACCCCATCAGATGCTTGTCCATAGTTAGTCAATTGTTTTGAGACCTTAAAGGCTCTGGGGTGTCCCCAGGGTAGACGTGCCGAGGTGGAGGCCTCTCTAGAATGTTAGGTTATGGCCTCACACTAGACTCATGCAGATTATCATTGTCATTATAACCCCCATGTGCAGACCAATCCCTTGGGGACCTTGATAATTCAATAAACCTAGGATGATGCCTGAGGTTCTGGACTCCAACAGTCACAGCCAACAGCCATGCTGCTGGGCGCTGGAGTACACTGTAAGTAGAAAGGCCCTGAACTACACACTACTTTCTGTATCCTAATGAATAGGGCTATCTCAGTAGAGCTTTCCCCCTTATTCCTCACTACTAGACCTTGCACACTGGCAGCTGAATGCCAGGAGAGTATTTTAGGTTTTTTTCAGAGTCATTGACTAACAATAAAAAGATTATATGTAAAAAGTCAAACTGTGAACATCTGTTGGAAAAATACAATGGAGGAGGCCACGCTGGGCTGTTTCTTCCTGGAAATGATCAGAGCTGACTGCGGCTGTCTGTATGCTTCTCCTGGGACCCTTACCACACTTGCTACTGTCTGCTCTTACCGCCTTGGTCCTGTTTGCATTTGTTTCTGTAAATTCTGATATGTGAACTTGAACTATATATTTATTGGAACAGTGGTTTTGCTTCCAGTAAATCGTGTTTAGCAATAACCTTACTTCTCCATTTTGGAGTGCTACATCACCGGGACTAGGGGTGGAAGCAAGTTCACAAAGAACATACTCTCTGCTGTGGCATGGCCTGGACCATTTGCAGATAAGAGTAGGGAAGATGAATGGTTTTACCAACAGCAGCAGGGTTAGTAGGTCTAGGCTTCAAAATATGGACATAGTTTTCTCAAGTGGTAAAAACTGAGCAGCTAGTCATGTTCAAGAGCAATGGTGGCATGCATCAGTCAGTAATAAAAGGGCCACAAAAGAGGAAAATCAACTGGGTCATGGAGAGACAAACAACGGGGGAAAAAAATGACAGACGGGGTTGGGGGAGGGCATCTCCATCCTAGCTATGTCTTAGGAACTGGCACATTTGGATCCTCTGGTTTGAAAACATTAAGGGCCCCCCAAAAAACAACACTTAAAACACTGAAAGAGCCCAGCGTCCCCTTGCAATCCGTAAATGTGCAAGCTCGCCTGCTGGCTTGGCTTGCTGTTTACTTATATCTCTCTTTCTATTCTTCTTACATTTTTTTCTCCCCCGCACGTTAAGATTTTGAGAAGGAACTCGAGGGAAAATGTTTTCCTTGCATAATTCTTGATACAGTATCTGTAACACCAACGGAGGCCTCACAGAGAGAACATTTCTGCCTTTGTTAGCAAAGGATTTGAATGAAAGGCGCAGGCAGTAGCGGGCTAGCAAGAGTAGACCAGCCTCTGTTCCTGGGGTCTTAACGCCTCTCATCTGGCCTGCCTCAGAAATGAAATTCCCAGATTCCAGTACCTTCCAGACTCCTCCCACCTGCCAGACAGAGGCAGACTCTTCTGTTGGTTCCAGAACCCTCTGCAGGATCTCAGGTCAAGTTCTGCAGCAGCTCACCTGTATTGAAGCTTCCCTTTTCCTTTTATCGAAAATGAACGCTAGCATCTGGAGAGATGGCAGTTAGGGGTGCTTGCTACTCTGATAGAGGACCAGAGTGTGGATCACAGCACTAGCACTTGTTAGGATAAATCACGAGGGGAACCTTGGTGGATTCCGGGGCAGAGGGACAAACATGCCAGGCAGACAGATCTTAAATGAGAAGTTTTATTAGAAAGGGGAGGGAGGGGGAAGGAAAGAGAAAGGAGTCAAAGAGGCACAGATACAGAGAGAGGACAGAAGAGAAGAGGGAGACAGGAAAAACCCTGTCTGCCCCAGGGGAACAGCAGGAAAGACAGTGGGGAAGAGAGGAATGGGAAAGAGAAGAACAGAAAGAGAGTGTAAGTGGGCTGAGGTCTTTCTTTCAAAGGGGGGAGAGAGAGAGAGAGAGAGAGAGAGAGAGAGAGAGAGAGAGAGAGAGAGAGAGAGAGAGATTTTTAAAAATTATAAATTCAATTCCTTCCCAGGTATCAGTTGCAGGTAAAGAGAGGAGGCTTTCAGAAATGCCGAGTTCAAGTCTTAGCACTGCCATTCAGTAGCAGTTTAGCCCAGAACAAAACAGCCACTTAGAACATTAGTTTCTTCTGCCCACTGCAGCAATACTGGCCTGTGGAGCTGTTCTGCAGCTACACAGTAGGCATCTCAATAAATGGATGCTACTTCCTCACCAGACAAATGGAGCATTAATTTCCTAATATGTTCTGTCATCACATGGCTGCATCTCTATTTGACACAACACACACTGAAGGCCTCTGCCTGTGGGCCTGGGTGTCCCATGGCAGATGAAGAATACAGAGTGTCCATGGGGAAAGAGGTCAGTCGCGTGATGTGTCTTTTTGAGTTTACTGGCTCCTTGGGGTCGGACTTGAGGCTCTCTCAATGTACTTACCTTAGTTTTCACTTAGGGCCTTTTTGCAGATGGTAGGATTTAATTTACAAAGAGAGTTTGGGCCTTTAGCATTTAAAGAACGTTTTTGCTTTCTGATGCTGTGACAAAATTCCAAAGGAAAAACAATCAACTTAGAGGAGAAAATGCTGATCTTGGTTCAGAGTCTCCAAGACTATCTGTGGTCACTTGGCTCTGTCATTTCCAGGTGGCACAGGACACTATAGCAGAGGGTAGAGCAAGGTAACCAGGAAAGAGGACAGGCAGGGGACATTTCCAGGTCTGAACAGACAAATGACATACTTTCTTCATCTAGGTTAAGCCTCAGAAAGGATGCTCTATTGGCCAATGTCCGACCTCTGCTTTTTATGACCTTTAGGTACATTTACTATCCATGACATAGCAGTTCCCTTTGTGCTGATAAAAGTAGTCAGTGCTTTGAGTTTATGCTCATTTTTCCTGACTGGTGAGGTTCTAAACAATAGTATTAGAGATGGCAGTGCTACACAAATAGCATCTGCATTTTACTTGGATACAAAAGGTGTGATGATGTGATACAATATTTCTGATGAACAACACACAGAGCTAATGGAATGACACAGTTCACTCGTGTGCCTCTGTTTCCCTCTTGGGGATATTTCCTGCCTCTACTATGATTCTGTATCCAACTGAAATAGTCCTATACCCTTCAGATCTCAGTCTCGTGACCAATACCATTTCAAAGGCCAATCCTTAATCTCTTCTCCCTGAATCTTCTAAGGAAAGAAGAAGCAAACCACAACATCAAGAGTGGATTATCTCTAGTCTGGTTTTGTGTGGTGTGGACTCTCTTGGCTTCCCATGTGGAAAATCGCCTATGTTAGTCAATTTCACGCTACTGTAACAAACACCACGGTGAGAAATCTTTAAAGAGAAAAGGTTATTTTGGTGACCACCCTCAGAGAATTCGGTGGTGACTTGGAGCCACTGTTTGTAGGACTGTGGCTAAATAGTACACCATGGATGGGACACATGCCAGAGAAACACTGGTAAACACCTTATGTTCGGAGGGCAAAGGGAGTGAAAAGTGAGCCAGAGCCCCATAGACCCCTTCAAGTGCATGACTCCAATGGCCTAACAACTTCCCACAGGACCTACTTCCTTTAAAGCTAGCTTGGCAACCCAGTCTTTATCAAGTTGTCCCATCTGGGGACACCTGAAAAGACTGTATCACCAGCTTTTATCCTTCACTCATCAATCTGCATAACAGACTGGCTGTGGGGACACTTGTCACTGCCTGTCTGTGTGGATGTCAGTTTTCCAGAACTTCTTCCCATGGGGCTCAGTCCCCAAGCTTTGTAGTGGGGATTTCTGTAGTTTCTACAGAATCCACGCTCAATAATCATTCTGCCCAATAATAAATCTGCTGCTTCTCTCTCACTGGGGTATAATTCCTAACCATAGTAGCCAGCAGAATTTTTTTTAAAGCTTCCAAATGAGTATACTATGTTAAGTCTAGGTTATATTTGTAAACGTTCTGATAACATATAACAAAAAATACATATTTATATACGGACACATATGCATGTGTGAGTAGTTTCTGATGGCTCATATCTATAACCCCAGCATTTGGGAGAGTTGGCAGAAGGATCATGAGTTTGAGTCCATTCTGGGCTAAATAGTGAAACCCTGTCTCACACACTCACATATGTGTACACACACACACACACACACACACACACACACACACACACACACACTCTACACTATTTTCTACATAAAACTAAGAAAAAACAATATATAAATATATGCAACTATACATAGAGAGAGCAAAATAGAGATACTGTAGTATATGTAAGTTATATAAGATACTACATAGATGACAAATAGATAATACATAGCCACACAATCCAGGGCTTTTCTCTTCAATTCTTTTCCTAGTTCTCAAAGTCAGGACCATCGCTGTGAGGCTAGGGCCACCTGAGGAGGATGTAGTTGGCTGCCAATGCCCCTGGCCTTCCTTGCAGAGAAAAGAACAAATGAACAGGTGTACATTTTTACTCTGTCAATTCACCCCAGACATATAGAAGTGTCAGGAAATGAGGCTCTCCTGCCCATATAAAACACCTTACACTTTCTCTAGGCCTCCTGGCATCCTACACTCCCTGTGTAATTACACAGAGCCAGGACTGCCTCTCCTTGTCATCTTCTGCTGTTTCCACTCATCTCCCCCAACTCAGCCCCAATTCACCTCCACACTCAATTGCCCCTTATCAAAGAATCAGCAGAGCACTGAAAGGGCCTTTCACACCTAGGTCTGTTTTCTAGGTCCATTTTAGGTAGACAAAGACGTAGGTGAAATCTGGCTTCCTAGATTCCAGAACTAATTGAAAATGTTATACCTATAGCATAAAGTATGTTTTTTATGTCTTCTCTTATTTAATGAAGTCCAGACTGTGTACAGACCCTTAACTACATCTCTTGCAATTTCTGCTCCCCACAGTATATAAAAAGGATACAGAGAAAAGAGCTAAGCCAAGCCACTCATGTGATCAGAGAGGGAATTCTCATTGGAACATCCATCATTCCATCTTTTTTTTTTCTGTTATGGTCAAAGAAAACACTTTCCAGATGTTTACTCTGAGAATGTGATGTGAGCTCAGGAACAGGTGTGGGTAGGGCACTCTGGAGGAGTTGATGAGAAAAACACAGTAGGAAGCAGCCATGGGGGTGAGCCCAGGTGATGGGCTTGCTCCAGGGACAGAAGAGGCATTTTTCAGGGGCCCTGAAGATGGGGAGCATCCCTCCAGAGCTTCCCTCCTTCCTATGGCGACCAGGGCTTCAGACTCCTCACACCAGCTGTGGACATAAGGGAGGTAGTGCCAAAGACAGTAGTGACAGGCAGTTTAGTCTCTATCGTTGTGGAGAGCAGACCAGGAAAAGAGGGAAAGGAAGAACTGAATAGTAGCAGCTGAAGGCAAGAGACCAGGAGGCCTGAGATGAGCATCAAGTCTCAGGGACTAACTATTCAATCAGCTTTGCTTTGTTTATGGTGGGGAGGGACCCATCCCAGAGGCTTCACACAGGCCATGCAAGTACCAGGTAGACCCTTTGAATTTACAGCTCAATGGATTTTTTTTTTTAATTAAGGTATGCTTTTGCATTTTAGCAATATGACTGATAAATCAGTATATAAAATAAAAAGTACAATTTTAAGGTAGCCTTCAAGAAATTCTTTTTAGAATAAAGTGGTTTTAAGTGAACAAAAGTGACAGGCAGGGGGAAGGTGGGTCATAGGCTGAAGACTCTAACACTCAGAAGGTAGGGGCAGATCTTGAGTTTGAGGTCAACCTGGGCAACATAGGGAAATTTTGTCTCTAAAAATCAAGGGCTGGAGCTGGAAGAAGTTACAGTGGTCAGGAGAATCTGCTGTTCATTTGGAGAGGCAGAGTTCAGTTCATAGCACCAATGTTGGACAGCTCAAACAGCTTGTATTCTGAGAGAGACATACACACATAAATAAAAATAAAATAAATCTTTAAAAAGAAACAAGGACTGGGATGTTACTTAATGGTAAAACACTTGCCTAGAATTTGGGTGGTCTGGGTTCAAGACTTCTAAAAGTAGTATCAGGTGGCTCTATCATGTCAAGTATATATTTTTTTTAAAAAATGATGGAAATAGAGGAGGGGGCATTAAGTTGCAAGTGTGCCTTGATTTAATTTGTGTGACAATTTAATTTGTCAGATTAAATTAAGTCACCACCATCACTAAAACTCAATAATAAAAATGAATAGGGCCCTTAGGGATATATCACTGTATCCAAGGTTGAAAGTGAGGGTGGGTACCACAATCTCACAAAATCTGCAGAATTCAGTATGCTACAAGCTTTCTTTCCAGCTACAGAGTCTAAAAGCCGACGGCCTTCAGAGCTGGGAGGGTTATTTTTTTCTGCTGTTTTTCATTCCTGTGCCTGGTGACATTTTTCTTCTCACTCCCAAACTTTTTATTTTTAGCAAATTTTCTCTTTAGTGGCCACTAATTGGTCTCACGACGACTTTTTCTAAGAGCAAGTTCTATCTATTTACCCATTCTCTCTTCCTGAGGCTCAATTATTTCAAATAATTGCAATTTTAATATTCGGCAAGAGTGCATGGGGCTCAGGACAACCATAATCTGGTTGTCTCCGATCTCTCCATTTCATTTCAAATGAGTTTCCATCTAATCTGCATCCCACATCACCAGTTCCAGCCATTGCTAATGCCATTTAGCCTTTCCTTTCCACATAACTTGGACCTTGTAATTCCTTCCCACAACCTCCTGGCTATAGTGTGATGTCGCCTCTCCATATCACTCCTGTCTAGTCAACCCAACAGGCTGATTTAGTTCAGATACCCCACAGATAAATAAACCCAACAGCATATAAATCTGCTTGGAGTTTCAGCATCTGCCTTCCTTAGGTGATAAAAATAATATGTCTCCCCGGGTATGAGATTGATGGAACAAAGATTGCTTTTAGAAATCAACAAACCAATAAACGGGGGTTGTGGGGAGGAGCCAGGGGAAAAAAATAACTGTTGTTGAAAAGCAAGGTCAGGACAAAACTTTGTTCTGACCCTTGTGTGCACAGAGTTGGATGCTGACCTTGAAAGCTGGGTGTCTATGTAGCCAGAACCAAACCACACTGTCTCAAGTTTGAGTCCTTTCAGAGGCCAGAGTACTGATTGATGGAACATTGACAACTGGCATACAGGTCCCTGAGGACTCGGGGCAGGAGATGATTTTCATATTTTTCATGTTAATTTAAAGGACAATAGATATTCCAGCAAGAAGACTGGACGACTAGGTTGCTTGCTCTGTTGAACATGTGTATTTTCAATAGTATTTGCAATACTGTCACAGTGCTGATTTACACAGGGCTTAAGTCACAGGCAGCCTGTTCCCTAAGCATAATAAGATTTCTAATCTTTGTGCTTTGAGCACATAAGGAACTTCAGAGAGCACTTAGTGGTTCCATTGTCCTGGTTCCAACTCCTCACTGGAGTGGACCTTGCAGGTGTGTACGCTGGTCCACCTCATCTACCTGGGGACATACTAAGAAGGTAAAATCCCGAGCCTCAACTCAGACTGAGATAGGCATTTTAGCATGAGCCCCAGTGCAAAGGCTTAATTTGTTAAAGATTGAGAAGTACTGTCCACTGAAGGGAAATAAAGAGATCTGAAGATCAGAGGTGCAGCATGTGTAGAAAAAGACCCAGTTCTTTGTCTGTATCAAGAGATGGCAGTTTGTCCTTCTTGGAATTGAAGCCCTTATAGAGGCCTCTTCTCCCAGGTCTTCACTTATCTCATTCTCCATGGGAACTGTAGCTTTCTGGACACCTAACTGCACTGGTTATGGTGCCTGCCATCAGGGAGGATGAGGACCACTGAATAGAGCATCTTGGAACTTTTTCCTGGCTGGAAAAACATCAGTTAATATATTTCTCAAAACTTAACCAAAGGTGGTTCCTTCAAATTATTTCAGACTATGTAAATAGGTGGAAATGACACTCTAATGACCGCTTCTGATGAGGAGACTTTGGTGTGTTTCGTATTAGAATTTTTACTTAAATGTACTTCAGGAAAGACAGATATTAGTACAGAATTCCAAACAAATTGAACCCCAACACAAGAGAAGTCACCCTCAGATGCCAAACAAAGACTATGATGTCAGAAGGGCTTTTGGGTGCAAGATGGTGACACACACCATTTTATAAGTCAAAAAACAAGAAACAGAATTAGAAATAATGTTTGAATAAGAACCAGAGCTCAGGTTGCTTGGCTCAGTCATCCTCCCACTCACCGCTGCCAGGCCTCTCGACAAATCATTCATCCGTGTAGACAGCTCCTTGTTGGACAATTTCTTCTGTGCTTTTTAAAAGTTATCCTTGCTATAATTTAAAGACTGTGAAGGCAAATGTTGTGTAACAGATTCCTCCAAGATTGAAACAACTCAAAATCATGCCAGGAAGTACCTGAAACTGACCAGATTCACCACAATCCTCCCTGCCAGAGTAAACAAAAAAGTTCAGAGTCCCCTTAGACAAAAGAGAGTTAAATGAGAGAAGACTCTTTTGAAAGAAGACTCTTCAGACCAGACCAGCTGCCTGGAAGAAGCAGAGACCACCAGAGTAGGCTGGAAGAGATTTAGACCAACCAAGTCACCTGGAAAGGAACTCTGTACCTGTTGATCTCCTGCAGGCTCTGTGCACTATGTTCCAGGTTCCCAGCTCTCATGAGCTGTCTCCTCTGCTAGCATGGGCTTTGGTGATACAGCTGTCTTTGAGATATTTCTTCTCTTGTAAGTAATCCTAATAATACTAGTTGGTTCACAAGTTGGACTTTGGTGGTATCTGTGAGTTGGTGTGTCATGAAATCTGAGGTGTGTGTGTTATGTTTCCCCAGGAAACGTTTTGTCATACAGCAGGAGCTGTCTTTTCCCCTCTAGACATCAATTTGCATTTTTATGTTAGAAACACAGTTCTAATTAATGGTTGTTCTATGCTAAGGGCAGGGGGATTGACTGCACAAGGAACCAGGGACACTCTTGGAGAGACAACAAGGCTCTGCTTTTTTTTTTTTTTTTTTTATTAAGATGGCACTAAATGATACACGTACTTGTTAACATCCATCTAGTTTATACACTTAAAATCGGTGCTTGCATTATATGTAAGTGTAGCTTAATACATTTCATTTTAAAGAAAATATAAGAATCATTATTATATATTATTCATTCTTATCTCACAGCACAACATTAAAATTGTTTTTATCTCTGAATATTCTGAACACATGTGTTTCCAACACATCTCTCTAGCAGGTGAGCCACTTGTCTACCAAGCTACTAGTAAGAGTATCTTCAGTATGAGGCAGCAAGTGGCAAATACAGGCTTTTTGGTTAGAGATTTTAAAGATAATGACCTAACTAAGTAAATAATATTCTCTTAAGAATGATAAGAAATAATCCACCTACTATCTAAAGTGCTCAAGGGAAGAATATAGGTTCAGAGAGGGTATGGTTGATCAGGACAACAGTAAGCAAATGGTATCTAGCTTTCCTCACTCCAAGACTTCTTCACAACAAAAGCACCCAGCATGCAGTTTAAATAGTTAGGGCCATAGTCCCTAGACTGGGCTGCTGGTAGGACCTTTCAATAGTTGCTGGAGGACAAATGTGACTTACTTAAAAGCTTAGCCCTAAGAAGTCCCTGCTTCTACAAAAAGTCATGACGAACTGAAGAATAAAATACCAAGAAAAGGAGTCTCTCCCTAATTATAAGGCAAACAAAGATAAAAGCTGAGCATTTTGACAAGACAAGAGAGAGCAAACTTTAATTAACACTGTCTGGCACATAGCAAGTATTCAATAAATATTTGTTGACTGATAGCTAGAGATTTAAAAACAAACTCCTCTGAAAGTCTGTGTAGGGAGACAAGAGTCTAAAGCCTTATATTTTTGCTTCTGATCCACATGGCTCAAGCACACAGACTGTTTCCTGCTGTACATGATGGAGATTTTATAAAATCTTCCTCTAAGGACACCATCATGGCAGTGGAATGAACCATCGCGCTGCCTTCAGAAGACCAAATCTGATGGCCTTGGCCACTTTCCTACTTGAACCATAATGCTTTTAAACATCTCCTTACCCATACCATATTATCCTACGGGGACCAACATTCCTCTGGCTGCTTTTTAGGCCCTATTCTCACTTCCCTCGGTATTATTAGATTACTCTTTACCTAATCAACCTCTGTTCACTACCAAGGGGAAATGCTTCTGTCTCTCGCCTGCCAAAATGTCATGGCTGGCAGAGTTTATCTTCCATAACAAAGTGGATCCTGACTTCAGTTTGGATAGTGACTAAGTACAAGGCAGCTGGGAAAATGAAACACTTCTCCACAGTGAGCTTTCCCTTCACAGATGAAGAACATGCTTTGGAGAATGACCCGTCTGTGCTTGGGCTGTTGCTTTGCTTTTCCTGGACACTGTGGAATCTGTTGGTATTGGAGTGTTTGTCTGCACACTTCACAAGTCATTTGGCTAATATTAATCTGTTAGTCAAATGTTTATTGATGCCCTTTCTCTGTCAGTCACTGTCCAAAGTAGCCCTCATACACTGTGCCTGCCAAAGCAAGGCCTGCTTCCCCATGTCCTACAGGTGGTAACCCTCTTCACCTTCAGTCTCTGAGCTCTCTTAGCTATTCAGTTGTTAGTGGGTGGAGCTGTTCTTAGATATCTGACAGAAGACAACTACATTTCTAATTACAGTAGCTATTCTGGGATAGACACTTAGGGTTGAATGGGAATGTGACCACCAAGTACTTATAGCCTCTTGTGGGTGTATAGAGCAAGAGAAGCGATAGTCATAGAGATGACCTACCATGAGGACACTAAAGGAAAAAAGGATATTAAATATAGAGAGCAAATTGAAAAGAGATGACATGACGGGGGACAGGAGGAACAATCAGAGCATCACTGAAGCTGAAATCTGAAGAAGAAGTCTTATTTAGATCTAGACCATATCATGTTTGGTGCAGACTGCTGCATGAACCATGGCCTCCAGGCAAGAGGGAATTGAAAAACTGAAACCCTTCCAGGGGAAGAAAGTAGATCCAAGTTGACTGGGGATAAGAGGGTGAGGTGAGCTCGGAGAGGAGGGCAGATGCTTGCCAGCCATGACAAGCTGCTTGGATTATTTCTGAAGTGGAAGAGAGGCCATAGAGGAAAGCCTGATTTCTTCTCAAGAGATTTCTGTGGCTTCTGGGTGGAGGACAAGAGCTTCCAAAGAGGACCCTTACTCTATTCCAGGTACAGGATGCCTGTGCCAGTCTTGTGGGGAGAGGGGCCACAGTAAGGATGGAGAAGGAACCAGATTAATTATGTATCCCAAAGAGAGCATCCCCTAGTGCTGATTCACTGAACAAGTGGGGAACATCAAGGATGACCCTCAGGGTTTAGCAGCTGGATGGGAAGTGGTCTCAACACCTCATGCAGAGATATTGTGAGAACGGAGAATGGGAACTGAAGTTTTCTGAAAAGGCCACAAGGCCATTGGCAACTCTATGGATTGACTTATCAGGATTTGCTGATTCTAGTGAGTTAGGGTATTCCAGATAGAAAGTCACACCATAGAGGGGCTGTCTTTGATAGCTCGATTAGCCATTGATTATCCATCTTTCATCTGACCTGACATTGTTTCAACTGTCAGGTAAAAATATTTGGAATGTATGAAATTAGCTGATCATTCATTTCCACCAACCCCAAAGTGTTACGATAAATATTTCTGCCAAAAGCTGCCTGAGCCCCACCACCATGTGTGTGCTTTACGCCAGCCGCCTGACCGAGTTAGGCTCAAATGAATACACAGAAACTTGTATTAGGTTCAATACTGCTTGGCCAATGACTAGGATTCTCATCTGTTAGCTCAGTCTCAATTATCATATTCCCCATCATATATTTTATAAGACTTATCTTATCGGATGCCTTATTGGCATCCCTCCTTGCCGGTGGCTCACATCTTGCTGCTGGAGGAGGCGAACGGGGAAAAAGGGGATCCTTCCTGTTTCTCCTTTGTTTAAATATGAGTCTCCTTGCTATGTCACTTCCTGCCTGGATCAGCACTTCTCTACTACATTTCCCAGAATCCTCTTTGACTCCTAGTCCTGTCTACTTGCTGTCTCATTGGCCAAACAGTATTTTATTTAACAATTAATAAGATAAACATACACAGTACATTCCCCATCATCTCCTCTTTTCTGTCTAAATAAAAAGAAAGATAACCTATCTTTTATAATAACTGAGGAAAACTATAACCATAACTATTTTCTTTAACTCTATCAAAGACCACAGAAGGATAATATATAAACTCTAGAATTGACAGAGACATCTCGCTACCTGGACAGTCATCCAAAGTTCCTCTGTAACGTTGGGGCATCCATCTTTAGCTTATAGGCCATAGTGTGTCTAGCACACTCCTCCATTTTAACAGGAACCCTTTAGTACTGTCTTGTTTTGTAAGTTTAGCAGTCATTTTCTTGTGGGTCCTGCATGTCCAGTTTATACAGCAACAAACAGTCCAGGCAAGAGCAGTTTCTTGCTCAAATGGCTATTTTGTCATGTTGAAAGCAAATTCCATAACAAGTTTCTTTGATGCCCATCCTCCTTTCTGACGTAATTGGTGTGCCAGGAGCAGTTGTGTCTCATTGTCAAGAAAAACCCTAAACCATTTAAATGCCATATTTCTGTAGGTCTTTGAAAGGTTTGAAGAATACCTATCCATCTTAAATATATCTCTATATATCTAGAAAACCTAACTAACCTAATTATAAGTTCTGACTATTATAGGTAAATGATCTGTATAAACACAATACCTAAACAAGAGGAGACATATACATATCACAAAATTGACCTTAATGTTGTATCAATAAATGAAAATCTTTACCAATTTAAAGTATTCATTCCTATATCCTATTCCCCCCCCCTTTTTTTTAAAAGAGATTGACTATGCTCATTATCATTTATAACTAACCCCATTTAAATGAAAATAAACATTTATAAACAATACTTGGGAATATGGGCGTTGTTCTTTTTAAACTGTTTCCTGCTGATTGGGGGTGATGTTCATATACCATTAGGATCATGATAAAATATAGAAACCTGACCAAGCCCTTGTTTTTGTAGTCTGTAAGGCTGTATCATCTTAGCTTTAGGGGGGTCTTGCTTGATCAAACCATATTAGTCTGGAAGGAATCAACAGCTTTTGATTTTCTGTGGAAATACAAGCAAAACCTTTATTTCTAAGTAGCCTGTCCTTAAACTTAAATTTTGAAGTCAAAGCATTTTTAAAATGTAGAAGTTGGATTAATTTAGCAGCATTTATAATCAAATGTATTTTAGCAGCAGTAATTCTTTCCTCGGCAATCAAACAATTTAAAGACAACAGTATGGCATTTAGTATCCAGATTCTCTGTGTATTTTTTATCTCTAGGTGGCTTTTTTTACTATTCTACTTTTACTTTCTTTTGTTTCTTTTTTCCCTGAGACAGGGTTTCTCTGTGGAAATCTGCCTGTCTCTGCTTCCTTCAGCAAATCCTACTGGCGTTGGCCACCACAACCGGCTACTCTATTTTCTCCTGTTACTTTTTCTCTTACAAGCCTACATATATTTTTAAATGTAATGTAAACCTTTAGAGGTTTTCTTTATCTGAATCTGTCTTTGTCATCTTGGGAGTGCCGAGTCTAAACTCCAGAAGCACCAGGACTGCGAGAGCATATGGAAGCTGCTCCAGTGCCTCTCAGTGGCGGGACAGGGCAGACTGTGGAGGCAGGTTTACCTCTTTCTCTGGGAACCGTGGGGCATGGGGGTCATTCCACTCACTGACACCACCAAAGCTAAGGATGTCATCAGATAATATCTGAAACCTCTGATAGCATCCATCTCACTCATACTTTGCTGTAACCTGTCTCCCTAATGTTCCCAGCAATGGATTTGATGAATGTATTGACTTATGACTTTTGTTCTGTGACCATATAAACAATTCACATAACCAATTTCACAGTAGAGTGTTTCATATGGGGCAGCATGAATCCATGTTCCTAGGCTGTACTCAATTGTATTAGCTCAGAATAAATTGTAATAATAAACCAAACTCCTTTTGGATTAACAACTATATTTAACGTCAGCCAAAGTGATAGTGAGATGATGACAATGAAATTATGATGCTAGGACTGACAATGTCCAGCTTATTCCTTCAAAGGCAATCTGTGATCTGATTCCTTCGGGCTCATATCCACTTTTACTTGCCTTACAACAGTGGCAAAACCAATACCTAGTACTGCCGTCAGACAGCATGCTCCCCATCTTCACACCCCATTCAAACTGCTCTTTCTGCCAGCTTTCATTGCTTCATGTAAGTCTCAATTTTAGAACATTGTATGCATCAACTCCCTAAGGAAGACTTCGTTGACTCCAACTTGACTTAAATACCATGCCATTGAGCTTTCAGATTTCTGTTATAGCAGTCCTGAACCCAATGGGCCAAAGTTTGAACCCAGATTCTGCTACATTTTATCTTATAATGTCTTGGAAAAGATATTTAACCTGTCTATACTTCAGTCTCTCCTCTGTAAAGCCAACTCAACAGTTTCCATTTCACTGGATGTTGTGAGGACTGTTAAGACACAGTCTGGACAGTGTTGGCACAGGCGGGGCCCTATTTCTATGCTTGTCCATGTCTGTCTCCTCCATCAATATATATTTTGTCTATGTAGACACTGTGCTTTACTTTATTGTATGTGGCACATGGCAGAAACTCACTAAAGAGAGGATAAATGATATCCAGGCTCCTGAAAATGCCAAGTGGGACTTCTGCTGATTCATAAGCCCCACCCATCTTCCATCGCTCTAGGCTCTGTTTCAGCCAATGCTTTCTGCTAGCCCCACTCATCATTTCCTGCTTTCTTCCCTCTAGAAAACTGCAACATTAGACAGCCACTTTGGCTGGGGTTTCCTGTCTTTGTGGTTCCTTCTACTCGGAAAATATTCTAAGACAGAAAACCCTTGTTACTTGTACTTTAATAGAAGTATAGCCTGCTCTCTGCACATGGCCAACCTTCCATCACTGTAACCCTCAATAATTCCACTGAATGCATTCCTTTTTTATAATAATTCTAAATGTCTATTTTCCCTTCTAGCTTGTAAATTCCTAAGTCCCAAGTCTACTATTCATCTCCTCGTCTCATCCTACAAACTATAGCACACACATGACAAATAACCATTTAAATAAAGGCCTGTGTAACCCAAGTGCACATGTTAGAATCAAATGTGGTAGATGAAATACTTAACTGATTTTGCCAGTCAGAGCCAGATAGCAAAGCATGAAGACTTCAGGAAGAGTGCTCATTTCCTTGGTTTCACTGGAAGGATCTGTGGACATGGCAGGGCTATTGTAACTTAAAAGCAAGGATTACTCTTCTAGTGGGCTTCCAACCCTTCTGCTCAAGCCCACCTTCTTCCAGGAGCTAAATAAACTAACTGCTTTTCTAGTTCTCCTTTCTCTGGGTTTTACCTGTGACAGAGAGTGAATCTACACATAGCCTGCTCTCAGCATGGATTTGTATCTGGGTTTGTAGTGATGGGAGCTCTTTGCTGCTATTCTTTGCTTCTGCAGGTTTACTGCTCAGGACATATACTGATCATGTTCTGCTTATTTTACATGTGTTCTTACTTAAGTCTGATCTAGAGATAAGAGCTCATAACTCTGAACTACCAAGATATTCGGTAGTTTGCTGTTTAATAGGATTTAGTTTGTCATATTATTAAGTATCATCTATTATCTGGGTTATGAGTATAAGAAGATCAGGAGTTACTTCTAGTTTATTTCATAACTTTTAACATTATCTAAAATGCATAACACATTATAAGCATTCAATTAATGTTGGAGATATGCATGCATGGTGCATAGGTACATGGATGGATGGATGGATGGATGAATGGATGGATGGATGGACAGGAAGAAGATGAAGCTTTATAGGCTAGCATATCTCTACTCCTAAAACACTGCTATATTTTCTGAAAAGTTGGAACAACCTTTTAAAAAGCATCAGTCAAGACACCATAGGCTTCCAGTGAAAAGCCCTCATTGATGTTGCTAAGCTCTGCCATAATTATCTGATGAAGCCCCCAGAGATGTTTGCCCTCTTCCAACCACCCTCTAGCCTGAGGCCTTCTCACAGTAACAGGAACTTACTCTTGGACTAGGGAAGAAGCCACCTTCTTCAGAGACCTGTATATGAGAAGTAGATGCCATGCTTTAACTGAAATATAGACTCTACATGGAGTAGTAAAGGAGAGGGGAGATTAAATAGGCAATCAACAGCGTCCTTTCCAAAGTTTAAGTCCCAATCAATGCTCTCAATGTAATATTTACACCCAAACAAAGTTGAATCCAGCTCTTTCGCTCTCTCTGGGCCTATGCAGGATCAAGAAATGATAGAACATTCCTGAATATTATCTGCCCTAGTTTACTTTCTCTGCCTTTTGATTCTCAAGGTCACAGCTGTTCCTGCTCATCATCTGTAAGAGTCTTTGCTCCTCCTTTTGAGGTAGGTAGTACTTGACCACACCTGTCTCCTTCTACTCAAGTATTCTCACTGTTGACATGATCTCAGACGCACTGCCTCGAGATAAACATGGGACTCTTAAGATGTGACAAAATCCCCGAAACAAAGCAAAAAGTGCATACACAAAACAACACAGAACAAAAACCACAGACTCCATTTTGTGTTGGCCAAGTACTCCTGGGCATGGAGCCTGCTCTAGAGTGTGAGTGATAGACCCAATGTTATCCTACAGGAAACTGATTTCCCTTTTCCAGCAGGTGTCAATTGCAAATAGCTCCTTGGCTAGGAGTGGAAATTAGTGTCCACTTCTCAGTGCTGGGATTTTGACTAGTTTGCATGTGTGTAGATCTTGTATGTGCTGTCCCAGTCTCTGTGAGTTCCTACGATATATGTCTGATTTGTCTAGAAGACACTGTTTCCTTGGAGCAGTGGTTCTCACCTTTGCCAATGCTGTGATCCTTTAATATAGTTCTTCATGTTGTGGTGACCCCCAACCATAAAATGACTTTCATTGCTATGTGATAACTGTAATTTTGCTACTCTTATGAATCGTAATGTAAACATCTGACATGTAGGATATGTGATATGTAATCCCTGGGAAAGAGTTGTTTGACCACCAGAGGGGTCTCAACCCACAGATTGGCAACAGCTTGTTGGAGTGATCTACCACCTCTAACTCTTATACTCTTTCCACCTCCTCTTATGTATAGATATCTTCCTGAGCCTTCAGGCTGGGAGGGAATTGATACAGACATCTCATTATAGGGCTGAGAGCTCCAAAGTCTCTCACTGTCTGCACATTGTCCGGCTCTGTGGGTATAGCAAAAAGTCATTAGGAATCATTGTATCCCTACCTCCCTTTAGCAGAATAACAGTAGTAGGTTTTCTTCTAGGCTTATGACCTATCTAGTCTCAGGTTCTTGGCCTCTTTATCAATGTCACATATGGGTTTCATCTCATGAAGTGGCCCTTAAGTCCAATCAAATAGAGTTGAGTTGATTACTCCCATAATATTTGTGCTTCTGTTTTGCCAGTATACCTTGTAGGAAGGTCTTGGCTGTATATCTTATCAGGTTGTTTTCCTTCTTTTTTTTTTTCTTTTTTAGTTTGTCTGTTTTGATTTTTTTGTTTTCCCCCTGTTTTATTAAGAGAGAGACAGAGACAGAGAGAGAGAGAGAGAGAGAGAGAGAGAGAGAGAGAGAAAGTGAGAGAAAGAGAGAAGAAGGAGGGGGAAATAGACAGAAAAAAATGAACTGCGGTGGGTAAGGAGGTGGGAAGGACCTGTGAGGAGTTGGGGGAGGGGAAAGAATATGATCAAAATGCATTATATAAAAAAATTAATGAAATTTTAAAAAAGAAAGTGAATATTAACAGCATTGAGAAGAGAAATAGCAATACATGAATAAGTTTTATTCCCCTTTTAATAATGGCTAGACCATGCAGAGATATATAAAGAGGAATGGGATTTAGCTAAGACTCTAGGCCAAATGGACAGAACAGACATACTTAGAACATTCCACTCAACAATCAGAGAACACACTCCTGTACTGAGAATACACAGACAATTCTGGAGAGATAATAAGTTAGGCTTAAAAAAAAAAAAGATATGAGAAACTGAATTGCTACATTACATCTCTGACCTAGAATATGTCCTGAAGGTCACTGTCCTCTTCCTGGGTACCTATGTTTCAGTCATCCTTGTATCATTATCCCTTTCTAATTGGGAATAGCTTATCTTCCGCTCAGGTCGGCTTTGCGCCCGATCATTCCTTTCTAAGTGTTATCACACCCTCGTGATCCGTTTGCTTCTGTCACTCTCCGACTGCCAAAGGATGTGAGACATCGCTTGGAATTGTGCTCCAGTAGCTCCTTTGAGGACTCCTCTTGCTGGCCATCTGTTCAGCCACAGCAGTGTGTTCAGGAACTGTCTTGATGTCTTAGTTTAATTCACTTTCTGTGCATGACCTGCCCAACAGTGTTTATTTACATGGCTTCTGTTCCTGTGGATTGGACCTGCTCCAGGAACCCTGTGTTGATTAGTGACTAGGAGCTGTCACTTGATGTTTTTTCGAGCATGTGTCACTGATTCAGAGGATAAACTTGATGACAACAGAAGGCCCAGATCTCACACCTCAAAAGGTAAGTACACTGTGCCATGAATTTAAAATATTTGCACTAACTCTTAATGCCAGTTTATTCCTGCTAAAAATACACGTGTTCTTTAACTTAACCTCCCAGGTCCTTTTAAGTGATGTCGGTGATATATTTGTGGACAAAGGGTTTACAAAGAATATCAGGGCAGCTCTTATTTCCCTCATGTCAGGGCAGAGACACCTTAAATATCTTCAATGACCCATTTCTCATAAATGAAAGTGTGTGCTCATGGCACTGACCTCAAAGAAAGAGCCTTGCACAATGATCCCAGCTGGAGCAAGTGTGGCTGTCTCAGTGAGACCCACGAGAATTGTGAATGGGAACCTGAGGATCAGCCTCCAACCACTTTGACTTTAACTTCTCATCAACAAAGCCATCACTGACATGTTTAGTGTTCAACTGTATAATAGATAAATCCACACTTCAATAGCATGATACTAAACACTATAGTAAACCCCCTTCCAGGCTGTACCTTCTGGGATCCAAAGCACTGCTATGCTGCCTTCTCTAAAGGAACATTGTCAATTCACAGAAAATAATGGTGGCCAGCCCACGAGCTTCAGAAGTAGGAAACTCAGAGAAGAGGAATAAAAAGCAATAAAATACAGCATGGTTGTCATTAGAACAAATTCATTCAGAACATAAAACTCAGCCACGTATAGTGGTGCATGTTTTTAATCCCAGCAAGCAGAAATCAGAGGCAATAGAATTTCAGACTCCAGTAGGAAGAAAGAAAGAAAGAAAGAAAGAAAGAAAGAAAGAAAGAAAGAAAGAAAGCCATGTAAGGCTGTCTTTCTATGAATGTGGTGACTCAAATTAATACTCCAGATGATGCAGATTTAAGTTTTTAAAAAAGGGTTCAGGGTCTGGGGAGATGGCTTAGGTGTAAAAATTGAGTGTTAATCGCACAAGCCTAATGACCAGAGCTGGAGCTCTGGAACTTATGTGAAAAAAGACCAAATGCAGTAGCTTGCATCTGTAATCCCAGCATTCCTATGGGGAGATGAATGAAAGCACTACAGCTAGCCTGGGGTAGCAGCAGAGACAGCAGAAACCTTGGCGCAGTAAGTCAGAAGAGAAGAACTGACTTCTCAGAACTGTTCTGGATCTGTGCCCCCCCCCAACCCAAGGATTATTGATCAATAGACGATAGGTAGATAGGCAGGCAGGTCCAGATGGAGCACCACCGTGTAAAGACAGAACTTTGTCTGCATCAACTAGGTTTGGGGGATTCCTGCCTGTCTTAGTTTGGGTTACTATTGCTGTGATGAAACACCACGACCAAAGCAGCTTGGAGAGGAGAGTGTTTATTTGGCTTATAGTTCCATATTACCTTACTGGCTTGCTTCTTGTGGTTTGCTTAGTCTGCTTTCTTACAGAACTCAGGACCACCAGGCCAGGGGTGGCCACACAAACAATGGACTGGGCCCTCCCATTCCGATCACTAATTAGGAAAATGCCCTGAAGGCTGCTTATAGCCTGATCTTATTGAGGTCTTTTCTGAATTGATGCTCCCACCTCTCCAGTGGCTGTAGCTTGTGTCAAGTTGACATAAAGCTAGCCAGCACTCTCCCAAATGGTGTCGTCTATGAACTATTACTTCTTTTTTCATCTTACCTCAGCTCAACTTTTGATTTCAAACCTCTTTAGATTTTGTACTTTAAGATATATAACAGTCGGAGAGAAAATGATTTGGGGGTTTTCTTAAAAGCCTGTGTTTTGAATGTTGAAATCAAAGGTCTGTAAAGACTTAGAATATGATGAATAGATCCGGACAAAAAGGGTTTTAGCCTGAACCAGTTTTTCCAGCCCCATCTCACCCCTAAATCCAAATCAAAGGCAGTTTCCTTGGCTAGAAGGGGATGGGATTGGAATGGAAGTGCGAATCCTACACATTGGGATGTTGCTGTTCTGTGGATTGAGACTGAGAAGATAAGAACTGAAACCACTGGGGTTGACAGACTAGACTAGGGGCAATTGCAGGGCATAAGACTTAAGGCTCCATTCCCATGTGAATTCCAGGGAAAGCACTTTGCCTCACTGAGGTTTCTGGTAGGAAGTGCCTTGGGAGGAAGGGAGACAGATGTGAGTTGCCAGAAAAGAACACTGAGGCAACTTTCTCTTTCCCCTCACTGTGGCACCTGTAGGATAGATAAACAGGGCAGCCCCAAAGGCCCTGCTGAACAAATAGTGAGGTCATGCATTCCTATGCTAAGACCATAGATGAGAAACTACCCAGGACTTACATCAATGTGGACTCTGGAGAGAGGACAAGAAGGGAACAGATGCGGCCCCCTTCCACCAGCACTGGTACTTCTAAAACTTACAGTTCAGCAAGTACATGCTTTTGTTGAGTGCATTATCAAGTGTATTCATGCGATTTTCTTCGTAGTTTTGTTACAGTGCTCATGCTCACAATACTTAGAACACAGTTCAGGATGACTGATTGGATTGCTTCCTAACTTCCATGAGTCAGTCTTTCTCTTATTTTGCTGTGATGAACAGCTTGAGGAAATAGGCCCCATGTTCTTTCTTTCTTTCTTTCTTTCTTTCTTTCTTTCTTTCTTTCTTTCTTTTTATATAGCTAATTCAAGGTTGTGAAAATGTAGGTGGTCAAAATTATACAGTTTTAAAATGCTGTGGTGTTCGGATACATGAAAACGTGTGAATCTCAAAAATAAGTGATATATATATATATATACATATATATATATGTATATATATATATATACATATATATGCAAACACACTCGAGGAGAAATGTATAATTCAACTTATGTGAGGCATGTGTAAATTATAGAGATAGAACATTAGTTAAAGGTGTCTAGGGGACTTGGAGGAAAAGAGAGGCTATTGCTTCTATCTGGCTACTGCCTAGTTAGATTCACTCACACGGCAATCAGTAGCATATTCAGAATCAAAGGCTTGCTTTGAATACAAGGGAGACTTACCAACAGAGTGCAATCTTTGACAAAGTCAATGTGCTTGCACATGAGATGATTTATCAACATCTCCTCTTGATAAATAATGAAAGTGAGCTCTTCTTTTTCCACATTCCCCAGAGAATACGGATTTGAGAACCAGATCCATAATTGAAAATCTTAACGATTACTGAAACCTCTGCAATCCACAAGTTGAGGCAGAAAATCAGATGAGGTACCCAAATAAAAGGACTCCTGCTGTGGGGAACTCTGGGAATTCTTCAATAAGTAAGACTCTTTTCACTTGTGAAATCCTTGAATTAAAGAGATATTCTATAAGTAAGATTAGGTTTGCATGACCACTTCAATGACTCTGGGAGAAATGAGGTTAGAGGTGGTGACTTTTCTCATGTCACTCAATGATGTTATGGCAGAGAGTGCTAAGAATCAGTGCGCAGCACAGAACTTGCCATCTGTGAGCTTGAACCATGGAATGAATGAATGAATGAGTGAGTGAATGAGTGAGTTGGCAGGCAACACAGTGAGCTAAAAACAAAAGAAAACAAACAAACAAACAATAACTAGATGCAAAATAGGATTCTGGGAAATCATCCAAATCACAGGGTTCCTTCTGATTTTACGGTCATCAAAGAAATGAATTGATCCATTGAGTCTGCTAATTCAGTGAAAGGAGGTGACGCAGGCAGCCCACACTAACTGTGACAGCACAGTGTCAGTGGGTATGTTGACTTATCTCTAGGAAAAGAACTCAATGAACTCTACCCATGCTTGTCCATGTGACTGTGAACAACTTACTTGGCATCTCTAGACCTTGCTTTCTTAGACATTTCTATTACTACAGGTTCACATTCTCCTTTCCACTTATCCATTCTCTCCCCAGTTTTGTCATGTTTCTGTGAGGGAAACCTGACTATGAAATCTCAAAAGCACATGGACTTTATAAATATTGTTATATTTTTAACAAAAATGTGTACTCCAAGAAGTCCATGTCTTTATATATGCCGTGTTTTGTTCTGAACCCTTCCCTTTGGCTTGTTGAGTTCCTGGAAAATCACTCTGCTCTAACCCAAACTGCCAACATGACAGAAAACTAACCATCTTTGTCTCGCTCTCTTCCCGTGCCTGTACTTCAGTAATGCAGCACCTACTAGCTTACATTTATCTGTTTTAGTGTCTGGTTCTCTTCTACCTTCAATGTGGTAAGAGCCACGTTCCTTATCTATTGTATAACGTCATAGTAAGCCTTCATTTATTTGGCAAACAAGCATTTATTAAGCACCCACTCTATGCCAGACAAAATTTTAGGCATTTGGATTCACAAGAAAACAAGATTAAATACTACATTTTAAGAATGTGAGATCCAGTGGAAGCAGACTATTAAAGAAAGTAAAACTGGAAACACACACTATGGGGCTTTGTTGAAGTAAGATGCAATGTTTAGTATTGATTTTCTGCTTGACTGGACCAATCTCTGGGAATTGTATGTGGGCATTTCTAGATTGGGTTAGTTGAAGAAGATCCACCTGGTGGGCAGCAGCATTTCATGGCCTGAGGTTCTGGACTAAATACAAAAGAGAAAATGAGTTGAGCACCACCAGCTCCCCTCCCCCCACCACAATACGAATCCAGCCCCTTATGCTTTTTGACTCTCCATGCATTGTGACCAGCTGCCCCTGCCACCATGCTTTCTCCTCTGCGATGAACTGTACTCTTGAACTGAGAACCAAAATAGATCCTTTCTTAAGTTGCTGTCGGGCATTTTGTTGCAGAAGCAAGAGAGGCAAGGGATGTGTACTTCCTTTCTCCTTGAGAGTTCATCTAAATCTCAGATACACTTTTAATATGTAGGGAGGACCAAAGACCGGCACATCTCTCTCCTGTTTATTCCTAGTTCTCAGATTCAAAATAGGTGACTCAAACAAATGATTCAATGGGAGGAACATCCCCTTCCCGTCCCAGCAGCTGAACTCTAAGGAGAAGGCAGTTAATTGGACTGCTAATCAGTTCCTGAGGAAAGGACTAACACAATAATGGACCAAAAATGAGCCAGCTCTTCTGAGGCCAGCTGCAGCTGGTTTGTAAAGTATGAGTCAGTGGGTTGGGAGCGTTAAGACCCAGGTTCTCTCCTAAATAAATTATTTCCCACTTATTCTGACAATCATAATTGGTGTATTTGGAAAAAATTATTTTAATACACTAAGTGAAACAAAGCTCAGATTTTGAGTCCTTCTAATGATATCCCTTGATTAAAATATCAAGTTATCATGTTTTATAGTATTGAAGATTTACAGCCAGCAATAGTAACTCAATAGACTGTATGCCACATTAAAATGTCATGGTAGTATGTCACAATTTAAGATTTGTTCTGGAAGGATCTTGCTTTCCAAATCTTTTATATAATCTCTTCTTGAAAGCAGCATTTTCTATCCTGGCATTTTAATTGGTCTTTAGCTAGAATTTCCTCTTTGGGTTCACTGAAAACAATGTCTTTTCATTTTCTTATTATTTGTTTTATCCTAGATACAATTAATGTTCTTTGTTAACCACTTGCCATTTCCAGTTTTGGCCAACATATTCTAATGCATGGTAGAAGCTTTTTTATTTGGGAACAACAGCAGGTACAATCTTGAAGTTTGAAACCCAAAAAGACTTGATTCCGAACTCAGTCAGTGCATATAACGTGAGTATAAGAACTACACCCAGATGGCAGAGCTGGGTGGTAATCTGAAGTTTCAAACATGCCCATGCCTGGCTCAAGCTCTATGCCTTTGGTTGGCGTGAAAACATATTTCACTTATTGCTACAGATAGACTTTCTTCTTACATGATTGATACCCTACACCAATATTTAGTATGAAGCTACAGAAAACATGACTTCTTAGTGTTTATGTTAGGGGTTAAGTTAACTTTTTTTCCAAATAAAAAGTATTAAGTTTCAATGTAGAAAATTTGAAAATGTGAGTAACATATAAGCCAGATATCCAATCTTATCCCACTAATATATCAGCCTTGTCTACGGCCATACCACCCTGAACGTGCCCGATCTCATCTGATCATACTAATATATCAGCCTTATTACCACCATCACCATTACAATGAACAATGCTTATATCCCCCAAATACCTGAACTTACTCATATGTCCTGTTAACATGGTAAGTGTGTTAATGCATAGGTGCATTCTGTAATTTAATCCTCACAAAATTATTACAAGATAATATGCTAGAATTTTAAAGCCAGTGTAAATGATTCACATCGGTTCCTATGATGTTTTCTGTGCTTTCCTGGGAGTTCAAGACCAAGGGCTACATTTCCTAGACCCATCACAGATTCTGTGAGTGACTTACATTTTCCCATCTAATGATATGCTGTATGACTTGGGAGACAGCTGAGACTAGGAGGCCATTTGTTTTCCTGTTACAGTAGAGGATGGGACTAAACAGAAGTTAGTTTTGTGGCAGCATCTGAATCTCTTTCTAGTCATGCACTCAAAGCTTAGACAGCTGCATGTGGCATAGTTTTCTATGGTTTCTCAGTCTGGTCTTAGATTGCCCCACGGTCTGGGGCACTGTGTAAAATATTTCCTTGACTTTCTTCTTCCTTTCTACCCACTGTTTTATAAGCTCCAAAATATAATTAAATTCTTTCTGTTTTTAATACCTAGGATGGATCTGTTTCCTGATTCCTTACTGTGACAGCAGAATATTATTCCTATGGTGTTCCTTAATACCAGCTCTTCAGTTCATCTGTCATCAGTAGGGTGTCTGGCAATTCAATTCCATTCTGACGATATGTATCTGAAGTCACTGTCATCTCCCAACTGGTTAAATGTCTCCTCACCCCAAGGCTGTCCACACTTGAAATGGCAGTTTCAAAAACCAGACTACCTATAGTTCTAACCGACCAGCTGTGAATCAGTGGTTCCCACAACTCCCTTAGAATAGTCTGCAACAGTTTACAGGACTTAGGAAAGTGCTTTGCACAGAAGCACCGGTTCCCCACATGGGATACTACTTAGGAATAGCCAAATGAAAGAGAGGAGCAGGGTGAGGTAGGGGTGGCCATGAAGCACTCATGCTCTCCTAGTGCTTTCTGCATTTGGCAAGGCAGAAGCTCTCTTATAGTCAGGTTTGATTGAGACTTGGTTGCACAGGCATAATAGAATAAACCATTGGCAACTGAAGAGTGAATTCACTTTTGGGTTCGGTGAGGGAGGGGTGGGACTGAGAGGTCAATGCTCTTCTTGTGCCTTTATCTTTGTGATGACCAGTGTCTACACTAAAGCTAGAGGAGGCCAAGCAAGAGTCAGCTAAACAGCACAAACCCAGACATAGGGATGCTCCTATCATCCCTGTCTCTAGAGATTTCAGGGTGTGAAGGGTTTGTACAAATGGTAGGGGAAATTAAATATAGGGGACGGGGTGGGGGGGTAAAAGCTGGAGCTGGTGCCCACTGGATCTCTATCTAGGGGCAGAACTCAACTTCTATGGTAAATTGCGTTTTACTCTGCAACAGTTTATGTCAATCTACATCTTATACATTTTTACCAATCTATGACTCATATCACTTACAGAATGTTAGAGTAGTCTATTTTTAAATGATAGCATGAGGATTTTTGCATCATTTGTAATTTTGACTTGCAGGAGTTGAAGAATATTCTATACTAATATTTAGCATATTATATTTTAATGGTTTCTTAATACTGGATTTTAGGATGAGTTGCAATTTTTACTTTCAAATAATGATGAAATGTCTGTTCTCAGATTTTGCCCATATTTCCCTACATTTCATTTTGTATCAAAGACAGAGTCCTAAAAAATTGAATTACAATATCTCAGACTATGAATTACTTTAAGTTTCTGATATTAAGTCGGGTGGTGGTGGTGCATGCCTTTAACTCCAGCACTCGGGAGGCAGAGGCAGAGGCAGAGGCAGAGGCAGAGGCAGGTGGATCTCTATGATTTCTACGCCAGCCTGGTCTACAAACTCTCCCCCCACAAATTCTGATATTAATATCCATCAGATGGACTAAAACTACACACAATATTTTTAATTGAAAAAGATTCCTTCTTTGGGCCATTCTATTTGAGTTAAGTAACCCAAACTCAACAACAAGAATCCCCTGACTTCAAAAAGTCAGACTTAATTGCCAAAAACTCCTCATCTAGGGATGGAATTTCCTGGCCACCTTTGTCTTCCATGCTGTTATTCTGTGTGGCTTGACTTCATGCAGGTCCTGTGCATGCAGTCACAGCACTGTCATTTCATATGTGCAAGTGCTCTGTTATATCTGGACAACAGTGTTTCACTGTAGTCATTCACTATTCTGGCTCGTAGTCTTTCTGCTCTCTCTGCCTCAATGAACTGTGAGGAGGTGTGTGATATAGACATCCTGTTTAGGGGTGAGAATTCCACAGTTCTTTATTCTCTGAACTTTGACTAGTTGTGGGGCTTTGTTAATCTACTGCAAAGAGAAGCTTCTGTGAGGAAGACTGAGACGTACTAGTCGATGGGAATAAGGATTCATCTTTAGAAGTCAGTTAATACTATGTCCATTGAGCAGAACAATAATAGTAGGTTATTCCTTAGAGCCTACACCATTCCTAGACTTGGGGCCCTGGCCCTATTAATGGTGCCAGGCATGAAATCTATTTTGTGATTGCTGGTGAAGAATCAGTTTTATTCAGGGGTGCAGGCCCTGGAAGGTTACTTCCCCATGCTCCAAGATATGGTCCTGTGCACACACACCTGCAGCATCATGTGAACCCCATGGAAGGGAGAGAGAGAGACAGAAATAGAGACAGGTAGACATAGAAGTAGAGATGAGATAGAGAGATGATCGAATAGAGATAGGTGGAAAAAGCTGTAGAGATAGAAGAGATAGAGACAGATATAGAGAGAAAGATGAAGAGAGATAGGGGTAGATGGAGATGAGATTAGATAGAGAAGAGGAAATTTAGAGGGGATAGTGGTTGGGAGCCGGAGAATAGTCCAGGAATCGGAGGGAAGGGAATTGGGGATGGACTTAATCAAAACACATTTTATGTATGTATTAACATTCCAACCAATAGAAAACAAGGAGGGAGTCAGACTTAAATCTGATGTTCTTTGCCATGGAAGAAAAAAAGTGCCACAGGTATATACTGACCGTCACTTTCATCACACTTACAGGCAAGCACTTCCTGTCTCATGCCATGCTCTTTTGTGATTAATAAGATGAAGGAGACTCCAGGGTCTAAGTTTAACTTCATTTAGTTAGATTCCTAAACTTCCATTTGTAAACATTTGCCAACCAGAAATGATAATTTCTATGATAACACATAGAGGGCAAGCATGGCCTTTTGCTTTTCCTAAGCCATTGTAAACACTTGGACCAATGAATCAAGTTGATTCTCATTTATGCAACATCAATGTCTTCTAGAAATTTGTTAGAAATCAAAGTCTACCCAGATGTAGCTAACTGGAAACTATGGAGATAGCCCCAGCAACCTGTGGACTAGTAAAGTCTCTCTCTCTCTCCCTCTCTCTCTCTCTCTTTCTCTCTCTCTCTCCCTCCCTCTCTCTCTCTCCCCGTCTTGGGTGTGTGTGTGTGTGTGTGTGTGTGTGTGTGTGTGTGTGTGTGTGTAGTGCTTCCTTGATTTTAGTCAGTATTCCCATTACTACCCTCATAGCATATCCCACCAAGACATATTTATCATGCTCACACTGTATCCAAGATGCTGCTTCTCATCCGTGTTTCCATGTGATGAGTTAACATGTTGGCATTGACACCAGGACTGCCTTGGTGAAGATCCTGACAACTTCCAGTTTCTCCTGCTAGGAGGTCCTGGAGTTTCCTACACTCTGCTCTATCAAAGAAGTTTTCAAATTGGTGAGAAGTCAGCTGAGTTATGGATTGATTATTGCCTCATGTAGAGTATAGTCATATGAGACCAGAGATAGAAGCATTGCTATTTACACAAAAGATATAAACACACAAATATGCAAATATAAATAGATATGGGACATACATATACACATGTATGGACATCATTTTAAAATGTCAAGAATGTCCTACTTTAGGGATCTAAAGGAGAACTTGCACTTTGAAAGGATTATTTATGAAAAGTAGCAGAGTATGGATGGCCCTTGTAGGTAAATGCATTATGGGTCCCCCAAATTACATCCATCCCCAGTTGCCAATCAGGTTTTCTTAATTGATTGAGTTTTTAAATTAAATATGTATGCTTTTGTTCTAATTAATAGTATTTATCTTACCATCGTTTTGATAGGCAATTATGTACTTTTCTAGTAATATCAAAATAAATGCAGTCATTAAAATAAAACACTATTATTAGAAGTATCATATATATATACCATCTTTGAATGAACATAAGATTAATTTGGTTACTAAACAATCACATATTCCCACTGAGAATCAGGAATGAAAATTAACTGACAAGGGAATGACTGACTGTTGTAATGAAGTAGGGTTGAAGATATAAATAATGACTCAGGTTTAACTTCCTCTAGATACAGGTGGTTATGTACAGAAGGAAGTATAGATGTGCATATGTGGACAGGTTAGTACATGAGTGTCCATGCCTTTGTTACCTTAGGGCATCTGAAGGAATCACTTACTAGTATTAGCAACACATGTTAGATACTAATGCCATTTCCTAATAAGAAGAACCTAGGCTCTCTAAAGAAATCTCCCTGTACTGGAAGTACAGAGAAGGGAGTATTCAACATGAGCCTGGAAGCAAGAAAGTTCACAGTGGTTTCTGTGTGCCAGGCAGACACGCAGGCCAACTGAAAGAGCTCCCAGTGGCCAAAGCTGACATCATTTAGGGAGCATAATTTTTGGAGTCTCACAATATTTACTGAAGTATAGAAATATCTACAGGTCACACTGATACAAACAAGTAATTGAGCAAAGTAGCAGTTGGAAAGAGGTGAATGCCCCCATGGAGAAGATTTTAAAAAGTGTGAGCCACTCCACCCGAGTGGAGAAAATGACAGGCTGCATCCTGTGGGCTGTGCATGGCAAGTGCTGTTGTTGGTTTTTAATTCTTTACTCTTTGGGCTCTTTGTGGGGGCACCCAACTCCCAAATAAATCATACATGGAGGATTAATCTTGTTTATGAATGTCTGGCCTTATCTTGGCTTATTTCTTGCCAGCTTTTCTTAACTTAAAGTATCCTGACTACCTTTTGCCTCTGGGTTTTTTCCTTTTCTTAATTCTGTACATCCTACTTCCACTCTTACTCTGTGGGTAGCTGGATAGCTGGGAGGCTGGGTGGCTGGGTGGCTGGGTGGCTTGGTGGCTGGGTGGTTGGGTTTCTGGGTGGCTGGCCCCTAACATCCTCCTCTCCTTGTTCTGTCTTGCTCCTTCTTCCTTTTTTCATTTCTTCTCCTAATTATTCTCTCTTCCTGCCAGCCCTAGCTATCCTTTCTCCTGCCTAGCTATTGGCCATTCAGCTCTTTATTAGACTAATCAGGTGTTTTAGACAGACAAAGTAACCCAGCTTCACAGAGTTAAACAAATGTAACATAAAAGAATGTAACAATCTTTGCATCATTAAAAGAAATGTAATAAATCTTAAAATAATATTTTACAACAGGCGAGCTCCTTTTAAATCATTCAGGATGGAAGTGAGGAAGGCAGCTTTGACAGGGACACTGGCCACCATCACCTCCAGCAGGGGATCAAAGTCCACATCAGTCATCATAATTATGTTGAGAGTATGTGTCCTTGGGATGATGTCATGCAAATGGTACTGTACTTCCATGATCTTTCTTCTCCAAGCCCAAAACTCCCATCTAATTATGAGATGGATATCATAAAAATCCCAGGACAAGGTCATTCTACATTCTACCTGTCTAACTCCCATAACATTGTTCAAATCATGACAACAAATGCAGGGTTGAGAAATTGTCACAGCCAAGAGGAGTAGAAAGGAACCCAATGGCCAAATGTAATTCAGAATACTGGATAGGATCCTAAAACAGGGAAAGGACACTCAGGGGAAGAAAAAAAGGAAACTGCAACAAACAATGGTTAGTAATATAATACCATAGTTTATTAGTTGGGATAAATGAACCAGCTGTAACAGATGAGTTTTAAAATAGTGTTAATGAGGTAAACTGAGTAACAGGAACCCTTATTCACTCAGTTTTGTGCATATCTAGAACTGTTACAAAGTACAGAACCCATTGCTTAAAAGAATGAAACATATCACACTTCTCCAGGAGAGTCTATTTCTTTCTCCAGGAGGCCCTCTTCAGACGGTTCCAATAAGACTGCTATGGAGGGCCAAATTACAGGACAAATCAGAATCAAAATCCAACTCCTATTCTTCTTGTGGAACCCACGAGCCAGGTAATAGGATGCCCTGTGGAAGTAGACCTTTGTGTTATGTGCTTGGATGCACTGGGATGTGCTATTGGGTTCCATGGCACTCCTATTTCATGAATGGAGACATGAAAGTTAGAAGACTACCATTTCTGCTGTACATTCCTTTATTAATGAATATGAGTGAAAAATTCAGCTTAGTAACTCTAACACCTTTAAGCCCCTGAATGTGAATGTTTAAGACTATATCCAGGCATTATGATGCTAAGATGCTAAGAAGTGGTGAGTATCTAATACCATTCTAGTTATTACAGTAGTTAATATCAATGTAATGCATAGCATGCCTCAGACACTAGAGATACAGGATTCAACATTATTTTTACCTTTGAGAACTTCAGAATTCTTAATATAGTCTGGCTAATGGCAATTTTTCTATTTTGTTTGAAGTATCCATGTGTTCCAGTTGTCACCATAGATTCTGGTGTTCTCAGACAGCCATGAGGCCGGTCTGAGATATCTGCAGATCCCCTCTGTCCTCTTTAGCAGCCTGAACATAAGGCTGCTCCCCTCCAGAGGCACATAGGCCTTCAGGCTGTTTTAATCTGCAATGACAGTCACCCATTTTCTATACATGTGTCCCTGACCCAAATGTCCTTCAGAGCTGAACCATAATAATAGAAAAATTGGCTCTCTTTCCTAGTGCACCATCTCCATTCAGCAACCTGCCTGAACCCCGCATGTATTCTTCCTGCTGTAAAAGAACAGCTGATTCTGTTCCTCCATGCTATAATAGTTAAAACTCACTAGTTGATGCTCTAATGTTTAAACAAGCTTCAAAAATCTTCACTGCTTTTTTAGTCAAATGACTAAGTGAAAAATAGGTTTTAATGTTTCTTGAATTAGGCAAATAAATAACAACTAAACCTAAGCTGAAGAGTCAGAGGAATGAGATGCAAACCGTATATATCTTGTTATATAGGTATTCACCACGCCAACATCCAGAGGAAGTTTTTAATGAGAAAGGGATAAGACAGCATTTGTCAGAAGTTTGCCCACCAAGGGAACCCTCCTTAGAAAAGGCAGATACCCCAGTGCAGGGTTAGGCACTATTCTCAAAGCAGTCCAAGCTTAATGGCCAATTAAGGCCATTTGTTCAACATCGTCGTCTCTTTTGTTGTTTACCGCTCCAACTTTGAATGCCAGAAGCTTTTTTCAAAGAACCCTGGCCTTTCCATAGAGGAGGTTTTGCCTTTTACCCTCTAATTTAACATGACAGGCATTCAGATGATACTGGCTTGATGCTTGGGCAATAACTCAAAGGAAATCGAGATGAGGTGTTCAAGCCAAACAGCATGAATGGCAAATACTGACCACTGACAATTTTTAAGGCACCCAGACACATCTCTTTTTGATTATGACTTTCTCTAGTTACAAAGAAACTACAGACATTTTGTCATTGGGGTGCTGAAAAAGAACCCATAGAAGGAAGGGAAGGATGTAGCTAAATTCAGAGTACCACAGAGTTCTCTCTTGGACTGCTGTTATTTTGAAGTACTGCTGTATTTTGTTAAGCTCATTTTTATTCTTGTGTCATAATTCTAGCTCAGTAACTAGCCCATGAGTCTGGAAGAACAGAACACTAAAATTGTCCTCTATAAAAACCTTTACAACTGTGCCCAGTGAGCTTTACAGCATTAACTCTGGAGTATGTCCACAGGCTTGGAGGGTACTGTCACCCATGCCCAGGAAACTAGGGTGCCAGTATAATAGTGGCTAGTGTTTTTATTTTTGGACATACTATCATCAGGATGTTGACCTCGAGGAGTGCATATTTGAATTGGCATACCATCCCAGGTGCCAGAATACTCTTCTATAATGTGACAAGCACCAGGAATAAGATGCTGTACGGGATTAACAAGGTCCCTGCCTCAAGGAAATTGCATCTCAATGGAGGGTAGAAGGAAGCAAAACAAAAGACTTCATTTTGGAAACTGACAGCTGCTTCAAGAGAACAATTCCTGGGGAGTGTCCTTTACAAAGATGGATGTTCTCCACAGGGACACTAGGGTAAAGACAGGGCCCTGGGGTAGGAAGGAGCTCAGAGGTTCTAGAATGGTAGTGGCTAGTGTGGCTGGATCATGGCAAACATCCAAAGGCAGGCAGCCCAGGAAGGCTCTTGTTTCTAGGAGACTTCAGAATGAGCTCTTGTTTCCAGTGAGTTCACATGCAACTGGAGGTTGAAGGCAGGGATGACATGGTCTCCTGTTTGGTGAATGCGTTTGGGAGGATAAAAGTGGCACCTGGGAACTGTTGTACAGGCTGTCCAATACTTGAGCTAAGAGGTAAGAACAGCTTTCCCTCCAGGTGAAGGGGCTGGTTCTCTTCATTTGAATATGTACTGAGTGGCCCCTAAATATCAGGCACATTCCTTGGGTCTCCTCAGTTTCCACTTACACCTCTATCCCTGAATTTCAATCATACCCCTCCCACAGCACACACCACATGGTTTTCATTTTCTTAATTGTTTATGACCATCCCTTCTCACATGTTAAATTGTGAGGTCTTGGAGGACATGCTTGAGATATAATTTATCTTTCCCTTTGCAAAACGGAGCTCAGTGCTTGGCAGTTCCTGGTCTCTGCATTTTGAGTTTAATTGAAAAGTTGAAATGAATTCAAGGCTGCTATCTCCAGTTCTCAGGAAAAGAGCTTGTTGCCAGGACATGTCAATGTGGGGACATTCGCCTCTTTGAAATTACTCAAATAATTTCTTTCTTATATGATATGATTTGTGACCTGCTCATCACAAATAAAAAATAGCAATTAATAAGAACCAACTTAGAAACAGGGTTGGGTGAAAAGACTAATTTTTTTTCAGGTACCTGCTATCAGTTTTACTTTCTAATCATGGAATAAAGTCATAATTTTCTTTTTAAATTTGTCACCACTGATAATGGTCTCTATAATACCCAAAATTGAAATATCTATCTTTCTACATTAAACTTTCTAACAACTTTATGTGCTTTTTCCAACAAAGCTAATATTTTTTATTTTTTTCTCCTCCCCAAATGCTAACACTTGAACAATGAAACAGTATAATGGTCCCACTAAGACAGCAGACCCTAGTTTCTAGAGGATGTGAAGGTGACCTTAAATGGAAATAGGGATTTTGAATATGTAATTAAATTACAAATATTGACATGGATATAATATTATCTCAGATTATTCAAGTGGACCCCGAATATGATCATTGGAATCCTGAGGACAGAGAAAGACTGGACACACACATATGGGGAAATGTGAGCATTAGGCAGAATGAAGCATAGGACACTGTTCCTTGAAGACTGGAAGGATGGAGCCATATACCAAGGAATTGTGTCAGCCACCAGAACAGAAAGATGAAACGATGGTGATTTCCCTGGAGTGTCAGCAGGGAAAGTGGCGCTATTGATGCTTTTTTTTTTTTTCCAGAGATTCTGATTTCAGACCTCAACCCCCAGAACCCTGAAAGAAAATACCTTTGTTGTTTAATGTTTTCTGGTGTGTGATTGTCAGTTACAGAAACCAGAGGAAATCAACACAGTCATGCTCCATCCACCTCAAATGTTATTCTGGAATTCTTTGGGACATAGTCTGATTTCTATACTTCTATCTTCCATTTAATCTCTCTCTTTCTCTTTGGAAAACAACAGAAAACAAAGGCAATACATACACTCACGCACATGCACACACACACACCACTTCAGAACTTGTACTTATAGGTTCTGCTATGGATGCTCTCCACAAATTGATGAGTGTGTAGGCTCACAAATCTTCTAGCCAAGCCACTCATAGGTATCTGAGACCTCAGAGTTCCTTGCTTTTGTGGTCCCAAGACTGCTTCTAGATCTCCATGGGTCCTATTTCTAAGCCTGGGATGGAGCTGAAGTGGAAGTGGGGGTAGAACGAAACAATTTTGTGTGTCAAGAACTCTTTAACTAGGACAGACTTGGAGGTCACTTTGAAGGCAGACTTGTCAAGGCAGGAGTATAAAATATGCTTATCAGGCAGTCTGGTAACATGATTTGTAGCATTACATACCCAGATGTGTTTGGGGGATGCCACTGTGCTCCTATCCTATGATCCACAAATGTTAGAAGTCAGTGGCTGGATCAGGACTGCAAATCTGAAGGAACTAGTCACTTCCAAAACCCAACTCTGTTCTCACTCTAGCAACTAAACATTCTTCAAGTGTGAGACCTAGAAATCTTCTCAGCCCACCACATTTAGGTTCAGACCCTGGATTTCCAATCCTGAATCTTTCTGTTTTCATAGAAATCCCCTAAAGGCCCGTTTGTTCACATAATACGGCAGGTGTCTTCTGCTACCAAGCAGCTTAGCTGACCCTTCACGAACAAAAGACAGTTGAAAGAGAGGATTTCCAATATTCAAAGGAATGAAGGAGGTATCTCCTGTTTTCTAGAATGAGAGAAGGGACTGACAAAGATTGAGTTAGTTTGTTTTTCAATTCAGGCTTTCTCTGTGTAATAGCTCTGGCTGTCCTGACCAGGCTGGCTTCAAACTCACAGAGATCAACCTGTCTCTGTCTCCTGAGTGCTGGGCCTAAATTTCTGCCCCACCCCACCATCCCTGATCCTTGATGTCTGCACTCTGGGCCTCTCTTCAAGAGCAGAAAGTCTATTCACAAATTCTTCACCCCTGATATATGCTGACTCTCAGCAGGAAAGTTACTGAGGTTTTCAGATGACCCAACTCTACCCCCAGATCCTCACTTGTCCATGTTGTTTCTGGACCAGAGTTCTATAAGAAGGTTTCCCTTCCTGCAATAGTTCCTCATTGAAATTCAACTTTATGTATACAGCCACCACACAGTAAAGCAGTAAGAGCTTTCTTTAATATTCCTTCCATGTGAAAACTATAAGTATAACCTGGGGTACTTCGTATAAAAGCCACACTCTCCACCATACTCTGTGGGTGGGATTCCCTCTGACTTCCCAATCTTCCTACTTTTCCCTCTTTGTTCATCTGTATCCAACCCCTCCTTCCTCTGATTTGCTTCCCAAAGATGCTTAGTTCATTTACATCTCAGGGTCCACTCAGGATGTGCAACTGTCACCTCTCCTAGTGCCTGGACTCCTGCTTCCAGCGACATCACAACTTACCCACGAATTCCTGCAGTAGGCATTCAGTATCTCATCAAGCACAACTTTGGGGTCATTGTTTTCTGACTGACCATCTCTCCTGGAGATGGAGAGGATGGAGGACGGAGGTAGAGAGGATGCCCTGTGAGCTGGGATCTTACTTTTCAGAGACCAACATGGTGCTTGCTCTCCTGAATGAGCACCTACCACAGGCTGCTCTAGAAGTTGCACAGGTTGGTTGTACCTCTTAGCTGAGGCTCCCCACAAATGCTGAAGATCATGACCCCGTCCTCTGACAACATGAGTGGTGTATAACATTCAGGCCTCACTGCCTCTCGCACCAGGGATGTTCTAGTTGTGTTTGGCATACAGCATTTTTCCTTCTACCAGTCCAGCAAGGCTGTAGCAAGCATCATTCACTCCACTCTGGCCACCTTTCAGTTTGCTGCAGTGATGACAGAGGGCATCGCTCTCATGAGGCCTTAGTCTTTCAGGAAGCCCAAATGCATACATTTTTAGAGCTTATCACACAAAGCAGAAATAGATCTATAATCTTTTCCCATGAAAGCAGGGGCTATGTACTGTCAATCATTTTCTTTTTGCCAACAAGTGAGAAACATTAAATATTCATGCTCACTGCATATATCTGGAATATACAATTCATACCTAGCCTTCCTCCTGATTGCACTCATTTATGAGGTACAGCCAAGCACAGGGAAGAAGGCCACTTGTGCTTTTAAAAATACTTGTTAATTTGCTGGCTTGCTCCCACCACCATCATCCTGAAGAATCCTTACCCATAGAAGTTTTCTTCATAAAAATAAAACAACTCCCCAGACATTTTAAAGACATGAAAGACTCATGTCCATGGCATAAAATCATTAAAAGGAGGGTAAGAGATATTAAAAACAAGTTTGATATTAACTGAAGACAGGTACAAGCTAAAATTATAAACTTGATACTGAGATAAATAAGCTTGGATACAAGGTTCAGTTTTTAAAAGCTGACAGTTAAACACAGCAGTCTACTTTCTAACTTCATGGACAATATTATTAGTAAGGCACATATATAAACTAAAGAAAGTTTAAAGCATTATGTTTTAAGAATGGAGAAGACGTAACATCATTCTTTGCCATGCTATTTTAAAATGGTATTCATGGAAACACTATGCATCCATGACCTGTTTGATGCACTGAGACTGTTGTAATTCAGAAAACAAAGACCTATGGTATTAAACATTCTCACATACAGCTGGAATAGTCTTCCTTCTAGAAATATGTATCCTCAGCTAAACTGAGGGAGAAATCACATTCCACAAACTGCCACAGAAGTTTGTGGAAGTCTTAATGTGACACAGAAGGCAGAGAATCAAAGAGCTGGGCTGGGAATTTTCTCTCTCTCTCACACTCAGAACAACAAGATAGGCTCTATAGAAAGCCATGCTACTTCATGGAATGAATATTAAATGCTGTCTAATTCATTCAAAACCAAGAGGCAAGTCATCTGTGTGTTCAGTAGCATGTTTTGTTTTTAGTAGCACAATATTTTTGTCATACTGGAAAGCCAGAGTTGATGTGATTAGTTGATTGATTTCCTAACCTAACTTCCTAACAAATGATCAGCTTTGTCTCTAAATCTCAGATCATCTCAATCCTCTGCAACCATCCCTTAATTGGTTCATAGGGTACAGCTATCCTGAGTTCTAGAGTATATTTCTGTGTGATAATCCTGTACATGCTAAAGTCTGAGGACTGCTGGCTTACTAAGAGCCCAAACAAAAGGAGATTCTGTCTATACACAGGTCCCTTACACACATTAAGTCCCTCTGCCTTTCAGATGCCACCAAGAGCAGGTCATGAGTAGGAGTAAAGTTAAAACAGTGCAGGCTCCCCTGAAAGTGTTGCTCCATTCTGCTCCTGTTGTAAGATTCAGCCTCCAGAACTAGAATGTTTCTCTGTGGGTTTATCATTTGTTCTTCGTAAAGGAAGCTCCTAGTAGAACCAGGAAGGGGAGGCGGCTCCAACATCAGCTTGCCTGGTAGCCACTTGCTCCTGATAGCACAGTTCAAATTGACCCTGGATGCAAAAGAAAGAGGAGAGCCTCCAAGAGCCCCTACTATAGTGTTATTGTCAGTCCCAATAGTTTATTTTGAACTTTGTTCTAGCTTTTCACAGAGCCCTTAATGACTTCAGGAAATGACAGGGCTTTGCATTTTCACTGGCATTTTCTAATCTTGGGAGCTTCTTGTTGCTCCAGAGAGCCCCAACCTCCCTGTATTGTATTTTTTTTTTTAAATACCTGCAATCAAAGCCTTAACCCAGGCCCTGAGAAAAGCTAACAAATAATTATCCTGCACAATATGGCTAAAAATGGGAGTCTCATTAATTAAAGCACTAATTGAACTTCCCCATTACTGATACATTAGTTCCTGCTCTGACATCAACATTAATCAAATTCACTGAATAATTCAGTTCTCACTTCCCTCACCTGTATAGACAAATCTGCCTGCTGTCCTGTACTGGTAACATGGAAGGAAGTGATGCTGATGCAGTCCCATAAGGCCTTCCTTCAGTACCAATAACCCTTGGCGTTGCAAATAAAATGGGAAGAATAAAGCCAGTACAGCTAGTCTACGTATGTATATGGTGCTAAATATAGACCAGTAGACCATCTTTGTATGTATCATAAGCGTATGTAAATACTTTTAAATTTTGATGTCATCTAAGACAAATACTTCTTCCTGATCTTAACAAATCAAACCATTTGGCGGAGAAAATAGTTGAAAGTGTTGCACAAGAACTTCTGCATTTTAATGAAGTGGCCTATTTAGATTGCAACTGTAGAGGCCAGTAGATTTTCTCTAATTATGTGATTAGATAAATATTTATATATTTTCCCTCTGCTGAAATCCAAGTTTCCTGGGGCATGTGAATGCTGGCGCTGTCCCCTCCAGCTGGTAGACCCCATTCTCAAGTCTGCTGAAGACTTTAAATGTCACTTCTCTGAGATCTCAGGCTATCCTCGGTTGGTCTTGGTTCGGTATTTCAGGGGGAGTCAGGGGTACTGTGCTTGTTGCTGTCAACCTGGTTCTTGGCACATGGGAAGTTGTACTGTCTTGAGAGGCACTGACTTTATTGAAGATTTCAAATCAAGAACAGGATGCCTCCGGCAGAGGAAACATCTCTGGTGTGACTAGGGGATGGCGGTAGGTGACATAAGACAGACTCTATCTCCTTTCAGAACATTTGATTCATCATCCCTGCCGCTGTAAAGACAGCCTGTAGCTGTTAGTCACCACAGAGCTTGCGCTGGTTGAAGAAAGCCACCTTGCCCAAGAGTTCATTCTTCCCACGGGCTCCCAGTGCTATAGCAAGTCAAATACATGACTCCCGCACCAGTGAGGGACAACACTAACGGTCCATCGGATTCCACTGCCCTCTGCCCTGTAAGGTTGGCTACTCAGAGTAATGAGGAGGATATGGCCTCAGCAGGCAAATGCTGAGGGAAGCTAAGGAAAGCAAACAGGACAGGGAGATGCCGATTATATTGAAGTTTAGAATGCATGAGGCTATGTTTTTCCTTCGAGCTGAGTATACTCATGGGCCAGGGTCCCAGCACCCTCAATGACTATCTATCTCATCAGCACTGCGGGCAGCTTAGAGTGGACAGAAGAGCCAGGGGTCCAGCGGGCGGCATGGTTCTTCCACGCAGAACCTTTTTAATCGCCTCTCAGACGCTCATCAAACTCTTCGGGATCCGGTTCAGAGTTGCTTCAAAGCAGACTGACTTCAAAGTGATGCTCAGATGTTCAGAGAGTTGAAAATAAACTACAGAGTCCTCAGAAATCTCATCGGCCGCCGCTGCTGAGTGGGCACCACCCCTGCCCTTATTGTTGAAGGAAAATGAGATTCCAGAAATTTCTCTCATTATCAAGCAAAGCAGCGGTCTAGCCCTGGCACTGATGATAGGAACACAGCTATTTAGGCTTCCAGCAGAATGTGGCCACCATTCCGTGGGCTCTGAATTCTCCTTTTCATTACCTCAGGCACATGCAAGGCTCCGGACAAGGCTGCTCCTGTTGGGCACCATCACCCAGTGAGTGTGAGACACGGATTTTGCTCGGAGAGTCCCACTGTGTTTCACTCACAGATGTACACTGGGGTCAGTGGGGGCACAGTGCACAGGAGGCAGAAGGTAGGGGCACAAACATGCTGGTGGCTTTAAAGGAAGAATGCGGACTTAATACTTGATGGTGGCTTTGTCCCTGAAAGCCATCTCAGGCTCGGCTGCCTGTACAGAGCCCCAACTCATGAAAGGGCACCAGGAGAGAGCTATGTGAAAAGATTTCTTTTTTTAAAAGTTATCTACTAGATGCTCTGAAAAGAGCTTTTTGTGCTGAGCTTAAGGCAGCTCAGTTTAACTAGCAGTAGGCAGAGCATTGTTAAAAACGGATAAAAATGGGAGATAAGCTTTGCTCCCACAATCTGCTTCCAATGGATATGGAAAAGAAAAGAAGTGGCTCCTTGGAGGCACATTGTTGCCGCGCTCCTTGAGCTTAAAGGCCTTCCTCTGGAATTAATATTTACCTCCAATTACAGTTTCCTGGGGTAAGGAGTCCCTGCCGATGAACCCGCTCTGAAAAGCTTTGAATTGCTGAAGGAGCAGGCAAATCCACTCACTCAGGTCCCCCCCCTCACAGAAAGGGCCAATGAGAAGATTAAAATCAGAGTGGGAGGCATTTTTAGTTACATTTCTTTGAAGTCCAGACCTTGGCTCCTTCTCTCTTTTCATTCCCTTGGAGCAGAGCAGCTCTGGAAATTTTGCTCGGCTTTTCCAAGATGCACATCTGCCTGCAGGCTGTAGCTTTGCCTTCTCATGCTTTGCCACCTCTGGGAGGATTTTCCTGCTAAATTAAGATTTGCCTCGTATGGGAAAAGGTATGGATGTATCAGTCTACTTGCCAAGTGCCTCCAAGGTAGAGCGCCTGAGGAAGCTGCACTCTTCAGAGTCTCTGAACTCTGGGGATCCTACAACCTTCCCCCCTCTCTCTTAATCTGCAGGCCTTGCAAAGCTAACCTGTATCTCTAAGGGCAGATCAAGAACCAGTGCAGGATGTTCCTACAAGATAGAAGGCCTCAGATGCCATCCCCCTGGCTAGCCTTTTGCTCTTTCTTGTGTCCTGCGGCATACATATTCATTGGTGACCATAACTGGACTTTCACCTTAGCTATTATCCATAGCAACCTCAGAGGGCTTTACAGGGCCATGGGCTTTACAGGGCATGCTAAGGTGTACTGTGTGCTGCAGCTGAACAAGGATTGCTGTCTCTGACTGCTCTCTGATGATACCCAGATGTGACTAAGCCCAGAGGAAATTAGAGCTCTTTATCTTCCACCATCATCCCCGGTCTCCTTACTGGGGTCACTGTTGCATAAGCAGCACTGACCAGGAGGACATGTAATAGTGATATTTATACAAGAGAGGTCTTAAAATTTCCTAATGCTTTGTGTGAAGAAGGGCAGGGAAGAGAGACAAGGGACAGACTTACAATAAAGAAAGAAGAAAGTCCAGCATGTCAACTCACCAATACTTTGTGCCAGCAGAGGGTACAGCAACCTTGAGGTGGACAGTCTACCATATCTGGGGGTCATGACAGTTCTTTCTCCTTTCAGAAGGCAGAAGAAGTGGGGAGGCCTACCTATCCTCCAGAATTTTGACAGAGATCACTGTGAGAGACTCAAGAGAAAGACATAAAGGAAGGAATGCTTGTAAAAGCTCCTGAATCCAGAACGCTGGAGGGCTGAGGCAGTCAGTGTGCAAAGACAGCAGAGTAGCAACCTCAGCAATAAAGCAGAGGTCTCTGGCCCTGTCTCTTTCATGGGGAGTTAACCCCGATATGGGGAAACCACAGGGTTGGGATATGACGATGCTCCCTGCTCTTTTCCCTCTCTACAGGAGTGATGTGTATGCCCAGAAGCCTCAGCCAGAGAATATCTTCTATTCTTCCTTTGTTCTGCTTTTCCTTTTGAAGTTCCCAAGAAGGTCTCTCTGTCAAGGGCGTGTTATCTTGTGTATGGAGGGATCCTGGGATTCTTGCTCTGAAGAGCCTCTGCAGACAATAATTGGGAAAGGGGTCAAACATGCCGTCGATTTGCTTTATTGACATGGAGCCTCAGTGGGTCCCATGTAGAAGAGACATTTCTCCACGTGAGCAAGCTGTTGAAAGGGCTTCATGGCTGAAAGGGATGAGGCAGTCAGGGGTGGACGCCACAAGAGGAAAAGGACAAGGGGAAAATAGAAGGGTGGAAATGAAGCCAAGATCCAAGAGACAAAGCCTGTGACAGAAACAAATATCACAAAGGCTTTCGGAGATGCAGATAAAGAACAAAATTATCACACAAGCTCTTCCAAAAGAGGGATTTGCAGTGATTTAACCAGGGTGACTAGTGAGGAGAGAGCCAGGGCCATGTGTATCAAAAGAGTCCCATTTGGGTGATGTGGTTCCTGTCTGCTAAGCTGTTTAGTCTTAATAAGAGGTTCTTCCTGCCATCCCCCCCCCCAATGCTGGATTTTATTTCACCATAGAGAAATCCAGAGGCACTTGACTTGGTTTATGACACTGGACAAGTGGTAATTATCTGTCTATAATTCCCTTGAGGGAGCTGATGTTTCTGTAAATTATAAGAGCTGAGGTCGAGTGGTTTACAGCACCATCAGACTCCTGTTATGGATGTATAATCTTATAACCACAACTTACTAGGGAATAGGTGTTTGCATAGTGAGTGATTTAGGAGCCCCCACCCTCTCAGAGAGCACAGAGAGCTGTCAGGGTAGCCTCAGCTGCCACCAAACCACCCCTAAACAACACTGAAGACAGTACTGTCTCAGTGAGTTGCCAAGTCGAACACATTAGATTCCCCTGGCATATACAAATAAAAGACTTGGTGACTCTGCCAACCCATTACCACCAAACATTTATGTGGCCACAGGCATGTTCTCCTGTGTTTAATCTGATCACAGCATCTCAGAACATCGAATTTTACACACTGCATCTACAGACACAGGAAAATGAGAACACCTAGCTTTCAACCTCAGGGTCCAGACCTTCTGGAGGTCGAGCAAGCTTTTCACATGGGTCACCTAATATCACTGGAAATCACAGATGTTTACATTACAAATAATTCATAGCAAAATTAGAGTTATGAAATAGCAATGAAAATAACTTTATGGTTGGGGTCACCACAATATGAGTAACTAACTGTATTAAAGGGTTATAGCATTAGTAAAGTTGAAAACTACCGAATTAGATCATTATGCAACTTTGGTTCAGGTCATTTAATATTGAAATTTATTATAAGATCTCCAATTCCAAAAATGAGCTAGAGTGCTACTAGAAACAAAGGGACTCTCATGCCATCTGAAAGACACTTGTGAGACTCTGATATGGCCACATAGAAATGTCCTGTTAAACAGTCACATGCATGAACTGAAGAGGCTGAGGAGAAATTTCAGCCAGTAAAATGCTTTTTGTATGAGTTTGAGTTCCCAGTACCCAGGTAAAAAGATGGCCATAGGCATACATATCAGTAACACAGAGCTGGGGAGGTGGGGACAAGTGACTCCCTTGTTGATCAGCCAGTCTAGTTATATTGGTGGAATCCGGGTTCAATGAGAGACCAAGTCCCTAAATTTATGTCAATAATAATTAAGAAAGATGCCAGACATTGAACTCTGGCTTATACACACACACACACACACACACACACACACACACACACACACACACCCCTAAACTAATGACTTGTTATTTACTTAATTCATTTATATTATGCCCCTAGGTTTCAAAAAAAATTTGAAGTCACTTAGAATATAATGCCATAATATATTTAATCCTAAACACATTGCAAAATATATATGCAAATTGTGTGTTTGACTATGCATGTGACTTTTCAAATGTACCTGGACGGAGAATGAGAGAGTATTACATTAGGGATCAAGAAGTGAGATCCCTATACTTGGGAGGCTGAAGCAAGAGGATTGCCAGGAGTTCAAGTTTAGCTTGGCCTACAGTGTGGGACCCTATCTTAATGTCCCCAACCTAGTGAAGTAAGTTGAAGCAAACTGTCTCTGCCTTTCTCTGTAAGTTTCTTAGAAAAAAGGAAAGAAGGAGGGAAATATGATGGATACCTTGTAACACTTGAGGAAAGGGTTCAGGAGGAAACGTGTCTAGTGGCAAGTCTGTGTGATGCAGTGGTGGCCCGAGGGGTCAGTCTCTGGAAGACTGTGTCAGGTAAATCACCACTTCGTACCAACCAGGTCTTGTTTCCGCCTGCACCTCACAGTAACAGAAATGGCATTTCATCCATCACGCTGTCGCATATGGAGAAAATACCCAGAGGCCTTTTGAGCTATAATCCCGTAAGGAGAGCCAAGATCCAGGAAGAGGGACTCCCCTCTGGAGAGGCAGTCGGTCTAGGTTAGCCCTTGAAATATACGGGCTAAAGCTATGCGGTGACCAGACAAGAGCTTCAGTGGGAATAGCAGAAAGCTACTGGTGTACGTCCTACGTACTCTTCGGTCCCACTTACGCTTCCTTAAAAACATCTGAATCCCAAATCCACGGAAAACTCTGTTCTAAACACGAATCTAACTTATAATCTTTGTCCTGTATATAGTTAATGTGTCATTGACAGTCAAAGAGTTTCAAAGGCATATGCAGTCAAATCTCCTGGGTTCCGTTTTCACAGACTTAACAAACCACAGATCCAAAGTATTTGGGGGAAAATTTTTTTTCCACCTTCTCTAAACATGACCAGATCTTTTCTTTTCATTTCCCCCAAAGGAACAAAATATAACTGCTTATATAATATTTTTACTATAATAAGCATTTCCAGTGATCTAAACATGATTTAAAGATATGTGAAGATGTGTGGGTATTACATACAAAAACTTAATAAATTTATATGGGAGAATTGAGCATCCTTAATGTGGGAATCTATGAAGGTCCTGAGGACAATCTGTCATGGATATACCATAAGGGATAATGCATTTTCAAGTGAACTTACTGGTCCTCTATAACTTCACGCATTGGAATCCAGGACACTAGGGGATAGAATTGGCTTATTAGATGGATAATCCAGTTTGCTGCAGTAAATACAGACAGGCCAAAAATGTTAACAAGAATAGTTATGTAAATCCATGTAACAAAACACTCCTAGATGTTAATGTCAGCACATGTGGTCTCTGTCCCTAAATCTGTGCGACTCCTCTCAATTGAACAGGGAGGATTATATAGCCCATTTTTTCCCTTCATCTGAGGAGACACAGGGTTAAGTTAAATGTCTAACGGAAGTAACAAATTAACCCCAGTAATTCTTGTCCTCTGAATTGATTTTTTTAAATGACTCTGATCCTGTTTTTAATTGTCTTGTTTCTAGTGCAAACTGCCTCCAGTCTTTTTAGAACGGGCAAAAGTCATGAACCAACAGATACAGAAACTGAGAATGCCTTCTCCGACAACTTAGGTAAATTATAGGAATATTCAAAATATTCATTTATATCCAAGCACGGGCTTATTTTAAAACTTCATTTTGTCTTTATCACTTATTTCCTTTCGTTCTCTTTACAAAATTTTAAACTTTTTTTTATTCAGAGAATTTCATACATTTACAACGAAATATGACTGGATCCCCGCCCCATCTCCCCATACAACTCCCCCCTTGTTCTTGCCAACAGGGCACCTCTCAAGTTCATGCACTTCCGGGTTAGTGGTTTAGTGTTGTTGTGTATGTACATGGGGGTGGGGCAATCCACTGGAGCTGGGGAATCCTCCCAGGAGCCACACCCCCAGCAGCTATCAACTTCGGATAGCTCCTCAATAATGGCCTGGCGAGCGAACCGTCTATGCCCTATTTGGAGCTGACTTGACACTGTGCAGTAGCCCCCACTGCTATAAGTTCACAGTGCCATAGCCCTGTCCTGCCCAGAAGACATTCCTCGGCACTCCTCCCCATTCCCCTGCTCTGACATTGTTCCCACATTCTCTTTAGAAGTGTTCTCTGGGCCTTGGAGGGTGGGTAGAGGTGGAGATGGATTCAGATGTCCCTTTAGGGCTGCACACTCAGTGTTTCAGTCTCAGTACTCTGACTAGCTACGAGACCTGTGTGTTGACTGCAGCCCACTACTAAGGGAAAGTCTCTGACCAAGGCTGAGAGCAGCCTGGGTCTAAATCGTCTTTTAATGACCCAGGATTCTACCTTGTGAACAGTGCTGGAGGAGGAAATGACCAAAGTCATCGAGTAAAGGGAAAATAGCCAACAGAAAGCCTGGGACCAGTCCTCTCTGCTGTTGCCACCCACCGAAGTACAGAAACACCACCAAAAGGAAAAGGCAGAGCGAGCTCAGTAAAAGTCAGAGCTTGCATCACTTTCTGGTAACATAGATTTTGTGACACCTAAGTAAAAAATCACCAGGCAGAGGCAAAAGTCTCTGAGTTCTAGGAAAGAAAAACAAAGGAGTGACTCCAAGAGACAGAAGAGAGGGATCTAGAAGGGGAGACCATGGCTCTTATCATTCATAACTTAATATTTCTATAAATTTACTTTAGGGCAAACAACTTACAGCTATGAGTTGTAGTCTTGGCCTAATGCCTGCTTTCTGAGATCCTTTTGAAATATTCGGAATACTCCTCCTCCCACTGAAGTTTCTCATGTACAGACGTTTCTCCCTCTAGGAATCCCTGTATGCTGGAGTCAACTCACATCTGAGTTTTCCAGACACTAAAGTGCCCTCTTTGAGAACTCCATGTGTCTCTTCCACGACACTGGTGCGAACCACTGAGTTCCAGTTCCAAAGCTAACTTATTTCATGCCTTGTCTTGACATTTTCCAGCCTTACTTTGTATGTCTACTTCGTGTCAATACAAGTTGGCTGTGATTGTCTGGTTTAAGGATGGTATGGCTGAAGGTGATCCTCTCTGTTACCTTCCGCTGCACTCAAAAGGGGACCATGGAGGACTTGGCAGGAAATATGAAAATAACGAGACGAGGAGGAGGAGGAAATGATCAAAGGCAAGGCAGTCACTAGGCAAAGGGAACAGCTGGGCAAGTATGCAAACAGGAAGGCTGGACCAGTCCTCTCTGCTGTTGCCATCAACCACAGGGTCTTTCAAGCCTGCTTCCTTTCATCCTCTTCCACCAGCCTGGATCTTCCCCAGACTGCCCAATTTGAGAAACTCTGCACTTTGTGTCTTGCCCCTGACTGAAAGTAGAATCCTGTCTTAATGACTACAATTTATAATGCCCAGTTCTACACAAGGAGGCCATTGGCAACTTTCAGTCAATGGCTCTCACCCAAGGTGCTGCAGTGTATACAATTAGCTTCCTTAAGTGAAAAACTCACCTAAGCACCAAGTTCTGATTTACTCAAAGCAATCCTAGTTAATATATCTACTATCGTGGTGTATTCAGAAATAGAAGGACTTTTGGATTTCTTTGTTTGGATTTTTGAGACAGGATCTCACTATAAAGTTGAGGCTTGCCTTGAACCCTCAATCTTCCAGTCTCTGTTCCTCGAGTGCTTGGATTACAGGCATGTGAAAGCTGGATAGAAATCACTTTTGAATGATCATGCTTTGATATTCACAGTAAACCTTGCAATGATTCTTACAGTATGGCGTTGCATTTATTTGTATCTTCTGAGTAGAGAATCTTTGTCACTTCTAGGCTCCAATGGTTGTAGAAACAGTCCTTGATGACAAGTATAACCTTCACAGTTTTGAAAAGGTTAATATAGCCTCCCAGCAAACATTATAATTTGAATCTGAAATGCCTGATATGGGTTTATGTGTTGGAACAACTAGTCCCCAGAAGTTAATGCTGTTTGGGACATTGTAGAACCTCTAGGAAGTGAAGCCTTGCTGGAGGAAGTGAGTCACAAGGGTTAGGTCTGGAGCCTTTATAGCTAGTCCCACTTCCTGCTCCAAACCAGGAAGGGCAAGGAGATGTCTCTTTCTCATGAGGTCTAACAAACATTCCGTTGATCTGGAACCTAACACTCCCCCTTGATCACTTGGGACTCCCAATGCCTTTGAGTCAACAGACATGAAAGATACAGGATGGAAGGGGCCATAGTGCCTTTCACCACATCAAAGTTCCAGAGAACTGCTAAGGGCATGAAATTTGTGACAGGGTCAGAGCACTTGTAAAGATACCAGTATAAGAAACTGAGGTCACTTGAGAAACTGTAAAGATGAACCCTAGGTTGCAATGGAGATGCCATGATACTAGAGAGTCCAGAACCATCGGGATGCCCATAGACAAAAAAATGACATACACAGAGTGGACCCATCCTAAGAAAGAGGTAGCAAGGCTACCTAAGCCATTTGGAACCAAAATGATTCCATCATAAGTCCCAAATGCCAGTCATGGAGGTGTAGGTCCCCCACCCCGGTTCCATCTTGCTTCAATCCAATCTCTCCTTGTTATGCCCCATTTTTCTTTGTTCAAATATGATTATATAATCTGGAGCATTGTATGCCAGCAGTATATAATTTTTTTTTATTTTACAGGGAGTCACAATTAAGAGATTGCCTCAAGTCTCAGAAGAGACTGTAGACTTTGGATTTTTTAATATTGCTGAGACTGTTAAAGACTAAAAGGACTTTCAAAATTGGACAGGATACATCTTGCATCAAGAGATGGCCATGAGCCTGTGAGGGATAGAGGTGAGTTGTGGTTTGAATGTGCAGTGTCCCTCACATGAGCTAGCAACTAGTTAACTATAGAGGCTGGGCAGTGGTGGAACACACTTGGGATGTCTTGCCTTTGGTCCCAGTACTTGGGAGGCACACTTCTTTAATCCCAGGTGGAGACAGGAAGTGATATGGCTGGGCAGAGAGGACTATAAGGTGGGTAGAGACAGGATCTCTTGCCCACCAAGTCTGAGGATTCATAGAGACAGGAGCTCAGCCCCTTCCATCTGAGGATTCAGTAGAGATAAGAGATCTCTCTAGTGGCTGGCTCCTTTACTTCTCTGATCTTTCAGCATTTACACCAATGTCTGACTTTAATATTAAGACAGCTTGCTCCATGCCTTCCCTGTCTCCCCCACCATGATAGACTCTGGATCCCCTGAAGTGTAAGCCATAAGAGCCTTCTCTCCATTAAGTTGCTTTTGGGGTAGATGTTTGTCAAAGCAACAGAAAAGTAACAAATACAGTCAGACCTGCAGTTGTTTGGAAATTAAATGGTTAACTGAGAACATGAACCAGGTAGGAGTGGTGGGACAATGACACAATTGCTACCAGACAATTTCAGAACTTCCAACAACAGCAGGGTCAGAGCCAAGCAACTCAAAGACATTAGGGTAAAATCTGTGCCATTTAATAATTATCTCAACAACAAATATTTATTAGTTGCATTGTAGACATTGTGTTGCTAGCTTTACAAGCATGCACTCTTTGTATCTTCCCAATGTTGTGGGTACTCTTGCTTCACTGCTGAAGAAATTAATGCAGAGGAAGTTAAACAGCCTGCCCAATGTTGTATAGGAAAGAGGAAGGACTGAAGGCTCTCTGATCTTAGTCCTTGCCTATAACCATGCTGTACATATGAGAAAGATAGAAAACACTGGCTTTAGAAAGATGGCTAAACGTAGTAGCTGCTTTAGAGAATACCTTCATTGTATTTGAGCTGCTTCCATTTGAGTGAAAATGCCGCGAGATCCTTAATAAACAGCAAAATTAGTGCAACTAGATAGAAGCACAATTTTTATATGCTGAAATAAAACTTGGCAATATGTTGCATTAATTGTATAGTGACCATCAGGGCAATGTCACCAGGTGAACCACTCTCTGTGAAGGAGGGGACACAGGTACCACCTAGGACCTAGGATTACTTCCTCCGGTTGACCGACCTGAGCTTCCTGCGGTAACTCTTGTGTGTGTGTGTGTGTGTGTGTGTGTGTGTGTGTGTGTGTGTGTGTGTAAACAGTTTCCTCACTTTCCTTCTTTACAGATAAAAACACAATTCAGAGGCAGGTTGGCCCTGAACTGGGAGTCATGGTTTCTGATTGTAAGCTCTTAGTGTTTTACTGCCAGGAGAAGGCCAAGTTTACAGGACCATGACTTTAAGGCGTGGAGTTGTGACACAGGACCTCAAGTCCAAGGACAGGGAGAAGATGCCAACAGAATGAAAGGGCCAGACAGAAGCAGCTGATCGCCTATCTGTCCTCGATCAGGCCGAGTTCTGGGGCTCCAAAGGCACAAGCAAAGAGAATTACTGGGTCTCAGGTCTTTTCGACCAGGATGACCTTAGATATTATCAATCCTCTGCTGTGGTTGGGATGGCAACAAGCCTATTAGGTGTGGAGAATCGGAAACCCATGTGTCATTTTAGGAACCAGAGAAGTTTCTACTCTCCTCCTTTAGAACCTTTGTGACAGTCCCAAGGTACAACTGGAGCGGCTTTTGGATATCCGTGTCAGCCACCAGAGCAAGGGGTATTTGTTCATACATCTTAGGGAAATGTTCGTCTGCCTACTTTTCCCATTGTTGCTGACTTACTCGACTCTGAACAAAGAAATTCTGAGTTGCAAGAACTCAGGCATCTGGTTTTAAAAAGCTTCATAAACAAATCAACCCAACAGTTGATGTGTGATTTGGTCACTGTGGTTTCACAGAGAGAAACACAACCCCTTCCCATTTCTCTTTGATAATAAAATACCATCGTGGGATTTACACTTCTACTTCTTCATATCAATTCAGTCTTGTGATAGGTGTTACTAAAAACCTTTGAAGTGCTTGTTTGGACATGCCAGATTTTCTTTAATATACCAACTGATAAATAATTCCTCTCTGCAATCTTTCAAAGTGAAAAAAAAAGCCATGAAAATTGAAGGGGGGAAAAAAGCAAAAATAAAAGGCTTTCCACGTTTCTTCATATACTCCATAAACCATAGATTACGGCTCAGGAGCGCCACCTAGTGGAGATGTGGAGATAACGAGTGTTGTAAAACCAGAATACAAACCGCGGAGTACCGCATCAAGTCGGAGGAACTCTCTTTTTTCCATACAAAATGCGTGATAAGCTGACGTTGCTTCTTTTAAATGATGAACGTCTATTTCCTAAATTATTATCCTTTTGAAACATTGTAGCAGGACCAGTATGTCTGTGATCTTTCCTTTTCTGCTTTAAGTCTGGATGGGAGACTACTCGGCGAACAGTCCCGCCCTCTGGTGGCCACCTCTGATACAGAAAGGCAGAGCCTTCCTTTGCTCAATTTCCTACATTCTCTTCATTTTTTACAGTGTTTTCTTTAAGGACCCTGAGTCAGCCCCAGTTAAAACAAGAAGGAGCCCTAAGGCCAGCTTCATGGGACTCAAATCCCGTGGGTCTCTCAGATCCTCAGCATGCTGCCTGGAAAAGAGGGCGGGAGGCGGGGGTCCCACTGGGTTCTTGTTACACTGTTGCGGCTTAGCCAGCCAGCTGCTCTTTCATGACTAGCACCACACCTGGTAAAGAATTGCTTATTAACTTGAATTAAATAGTATTCAGCCTCCCGCTATCTGTTCTTCAACGCAGAAGTAAGCAACAATTGTCACTTGTTGATGACCGCTCTTCATGATAACCAGAAATTTCTGGTCACTGATGTAAATCACCGCAACCCATTGCCTTCAAGTCAACCTGGGCTCCGTGCAGCCACAGTCAACACGATTTTCATGTCACAGTTGAGTTTTTACTCTGGACATACAGAGTAATGTATGGCTCCACCCCCCATCCCTTTGCTCTGTAACTCTGCAGTGTCCTGTCAATTGGACCATGGCCTAAATCATGTGGCTTTCTTTGACCAGTAGGTTTGCTGGGAGAAGCCAGAGCAAAGGTTTAAAAGCATTCTTGCACATTTCTGCTTCGTGAAAGGACCTTGCCAGCAACATAAAAACAGGTCTAGGCAAGTCTACTAAACAATGGACAGATGTGGTACAGTCACTCTGGTCACTCTTGTCACATGCCAGCCGGATGTCTGATATATGAGACCAACCAATAGCAGAAGCAGCAGATGGAGCAAAGCTTGAAACCTTGGCCTACATGGTCCCTGAGTCGTTCCTGTCTTAGGCTAGGGAGGGCTCCTTCCCTCTCCCTTTCCTCAGCCTACAAACATTTAAGATAGCACCATCTTTGAATGATTTGCCATTGTTCCCTTGCCATTTGGTGAGGCAATATGTGACTGATATAGGATACACACTGTGTTTTACAGTGGCTAGTGGTTAACCAGAGGAAGTTCTAATTGACACCTGAAGTGTGAGAATAAAACTATGCCTAGATAATAGAACAATAAAAGCCAGAGGGAACACAAGTGAGGAAATGACCACTTTATGGGTAAGTAATATTTTATGATACAAAGTTGGAAAAGATACAGTCAAATGACAGGCCAGAGTGAGTCAAACTGTAGGTGGCTAAATGTGGGAAAGGAATGGAATTCCAGCATGAGAGGATGGCTACCAGGTAGGGGCCACTCTCAACAGAGGATCAAAGGAGCTGACTGACTTGTCACTGTGGGTACTTGTCTAACTGGGCCTCAATTTCTTTACTGCAAAGGAAGGATACAGACAGGAGTTGTTCTAATGCTTTCTGTGTATCCCCGAATTCTATAATTTCAGTATACTAATTCAGCCCTCTACAAAATGATTGTAATAGCTGTGATGGGTCTATCCATAATCACTGTAAGCCATGGGAAAACAGAATGTGTAGCATCCAGGGCAGTTTGATGTGTATGCAACTGACCTGGAGAGAGATGTGGTTAGGGTTTGCAGAACACATGCCCCCCCCCCCACCTCGCTTTCCTGCATCTCCCAGTTCTGCCGGGAGCACATGAAGAAACCAAGGCTGTGCACTCTCGTGCCATTCATGCCAAGATATCCTTGGACAGCACTGAGCAATGAGAGCTTGGAAGACAGGGAGAACCCTACTTCCTATCAATTTTTCACACCGAGTGCATGTATTTCCCCTCTCCCCAGAATACAAACAGGTAAGATAGCATTGACCTTTGAAAGATTTGGGGTGTAGGGAAGGAGGGAAAAGAGAAGAACTTAAAGAAGTACATTAACTGCTTGTCGCATTTGGCTAGGAGGATAGTTAGCTTTATGGGAAGCTGCCTTCCTAACCTCAACTGCAAAGCTCCCCAGGAGTGCTTTTGTTTTATTTCCCTATAGTATTCAAGGCTGATGGAAAGAACACTATAGACTTTCCAGGGCTACGTACATTGTTCCTTCTCTTCTCTGTAAGAACATTAAGTATTGACTTATTTATGTGGACCTGAAAAGAGTTAGAATTTCTTCAACCATACATCCAACTCTTCCTCTATTCATTACAACATGAATTTTTCAAATGCCATGCATTTGGGAAAATAACAGCCTATTTTCTCACACAAATGGCTATGTGGATGTTAAGCTTCCAACTGTCTTTATCATTTCATGTGTCTTTCTGACACCTCTCCATCTTATAAACTACTGATTATGCAGGGAAGCCTAATGATTTAGAATTAATAATACAGACAGTAATTATATCTTCCTAGTTCTTACTCCTCCAGAATTTGCTTCATGATCAAAATAAGTTTTATTGAAGTGAGATGCTGTGAATTCTAATGTTGATCTGCTTGTTGTAAATTTTGGACTAGGAAATTGAAGGTAAAAAATGACAGCCATGCCACTCCCTTTCTCCTACAAGCTAGGCTTTTCCATCCTTCTGGTTGTAGTGGTTTGAATATGATATGTTCCCCACAGGCACATCGGCTGAAAGCTTGCTTCCCAGACAATGGTGTCATTCTGAAGATGGAGAGTGTGATTTGGAAGGTGGTCCCTGGTCCCCACTGGGCCCCCTCCCTTCTCCTGCAAGTTCCCTGTCCACTCTTGGTAAAAGCCCTTCTTCCTGCAAGTTCCCAACATCATGATGCTCCACCCATTGTATCAATCGGGCCTTATCCAAGTTTCTCCCATTTGAGTTGCTCCCTTTGGGATGTGAGTCACAGGCACATGTGTGTGGCCAGCACTCTAGCCTTTCTGTTCTTATCAGTGTTATTGCTTCCTCTCTCTTTCCTTCCTTGTTCACTCACTGACTGCCAGACCCTAAAAGGGTGTGCAGAAGAGGCTCCTCACGTCCGCTGATTCTCAGCCAGGGGAAATGTTAATCCTGAGGTCTGACAGAGAATAACCAGTCCCACCATTTTGGGGCAAATTTGAAGTAATCCTTATTAAAATATTAAATACTGACCAAGATGTACTTTGGTAAGGACAACTTCCTGGAACTCTCCCCCCGCCCCCCAGTGGACCGGAGACACAAGTCTGGGATAAAACTCTTATTCACCATACTTTCCCAAGAGACTTTGTCATTATTTTTCAAGAACTACAACTCCCAAGCATTCCAGGAAGTTACTTGGTCCTTGGGCAGGTGGGGCTTACTGGATAATTTGGAGTATTACAGAATCACCAGAGAAACATCACTACCTCAGCCCTATAATGATAATTATAATGAGCAACCAGAAGAAAACACTTACTGGGGTATCTGGCATTGTTTTAAAACTATCATTTAATTGAGTTGGTTTGCTTAATATTTACCATAACCTGTGATATGTTTTAGACCCAGTTTATAAATTCAAGAAAGATTCTTATCCTTTTTTTTTTTTGAGACAGAGTATCTCTACATAGTCCTTGCTGTCTTGAAACTCACTATGTAGACTAAGTTGGTCTTGAACTCACAGAGATCTGCCTGCCTCTACCTCCAGAGTACTAGGATTAAAGGCCTCCAACACTTTGCCTAGCTGATTGTCCTACATTTGAAGGGAATGAAAGACAATTCCAGGAGGACATGGCAGCAGTAATGGAATACTTCCTACAAGTTATTGGAATGTATCCCATCTAAACATTGCAGAAACTGCTGTCAGAACCCCAGGAAGCTCTCTTTAGGGTAAAGGGGTTCCTAGTTATGTACACACAGACATAGATACAACACAGAGTCACAGACAGACAGACAGACATACACACACACACACACACACACACACAGAGAGAGAGAGAGAGAGAGAGAGAGAGAGAGAGAGAGAGAGAGACATATGCAGAGTCACAGACAGATAATAACACACACACACAGAGACACACAGTCACAGACAGACAGAGAAACATTAACACACACTAAATAAATGCATACAAAAATGCACTTTAAAAACAAGACCTTTTGGGTTGTCAGGAGAGACCCTGCATGGCTCTGTGACTCAGAACCCAGGTCTCTCCACAGGTTCCCCCTTAACCATCAGCTGAGTTACCGAACATTTCTGAGCTCACTTCCTCCACTGTTGAGTGAGGGGAATGGGAATGGATGAAAACATGAATCATGGATCCTTTAACATGTCATACATTGTGAGTAGTAAATGATATTACTAGTAATTAAGGTGAAATAAAAAGCTAAAAGGTTATGACAAAATAAAATTCTGTTTTATAATCTTAAGGATAAATAAATGGCCTTCTCACTCCTAACACACTTGGAGCTTTCTCTACACCAGGCTCTCCCTACAGGAGACCTGCTCCTATTTATTCCCCTAGGTGGGTTCATGCAATCCTTACCTACGTTAACATTAGTGCAAACAAGTCCATATTGAATTCTGCTGTGGATACCAGCCTAGTTCATTTAATGTTTTATTTTTCTGTCCCTAAGGTATTCCTCTGAAATGAAACAAAAATCAGAAGAAAATACAAGAAAACATGGGACCTACCACCTCCCTACTCTCTTACAAATGCTCTCTCTGGTTCTATCTGACAGCAGCCTGTGACCCCAGATATCCAAGATGCTAACTTGTAGTTCTATGTGACGTAATGGATTAAAACTTCCCCACAAAAATAACAATATAACGGGCAAGTTAGGGAACGTTGATACGCAAAGTACTCTTGGAGCAGGCTTGTGAAGTACAGCCCTCTACGTTGGATAAACAAGAGCGTGTGTTCTGGCCGCAGTGCCTCCCTCTCCTCCCAATGTGCTGCACGGGTGGGCACTGCTCACATGTAAAGCACACTTTCCACAGTCCAGCAATAAGACAGGCCAAGGTGGGTGGAGTTTCTAGGGAACTGACTGTGACTGTGGCTCCCAATAAAGAAATGGGCTAAGAATACAGCAGATGTGAATGCTTACAGATAGCGCGATATTCATTGCAAATATCAAATAAATAAGTCATTGTCATAGATGAATTCTTATTCACATGTCTTGACTAGTAGAATTTAACTTCACAAATATATTAATATAATCTTTCATCACTTAAATCTGTAAAGTTAATTTCTTGGGATATGTACCATTGGAGAAAAGCTAGAATCTCAAGCTCAGAAATGCCTAGAAATTCTGAGGAGGAGTTTGCTCTTTATACTGAATCATTCCATCCCTACCTACCATAATTTAAACTTCAGGAAACTCCTGAGCGATAATGGGATTTCATTGACCTTTAAAATGGACCTTGTCAACAAGATTCGATTTCCTCCCTACTGTTTCTGCTTGTTGCCATGCTCTTTGGTGTGGGAGTGTTGGAAATCGCTCACATTCCTCTCCTTCAGTCTCTGGGAGAATATCAATAGACGACTTTCCTCCCTTTCCTCAGTTGTTAGGGGCTGGAGCAATGACCACATCCTGTTCCTGAGTTGGTTCAGAGGAAGAAGTAGCTTCCTTTCCAGACCACCCCACAGGCTGGGCAGCAGAAGTTAGAGATGCCTGGATGGATGATCAGAGGCATAGCTGTGCCTGGTCCTGGATGGAGCTGTAACTACTGTCATAATATTGACAGCAGCCAGGACTTGTCTAGGCAGGTAGCACAACACAGACTCAGAGCAGTGTGTGTGTGTGTGTGTGTGTGTGTGTGTGTGTGTGTGTGTGTGTGTGTGTGTGTTGGTGTGTTGTCTGGGGAACAGACAGCAGCAGACTAGTTCCCATGGGATGCAGAATGGCATCAACATGACCCAGACTGCTGGCAGCCAGTGAGGCTTTGTTACCAGGACAAGAAGGGTTCAGGAGAGAGGTGTGTGATGATTGATGAAGAGCCTAAAGGCCAGCTTAGGCCATCCAGTGAGCCTAGATAACTACCCATACTGAAAGCCCCCCATCCCTCATGCCCTAGTGCTCTGAAGACTCTGGCAATTGGACATAATTTTAGTGAAAGTGACTTAATTCCATGTTCCCAGCATATATAGAAAAGTCTATTTATTGCATACTCAGCACTGTAGATTTTAAACTGTGTTCAAGTGCTGATATCAGAGAAGGAAGATTCCAGTTAGCATGGCCTGAAATTCCACTTATCATGTGTGCCTCATCCTGTAAATCCTTACTGTGTGGCTTTCTGAGCACTCTGTCTGCTTCGCTGTTGTCTGAAGTGACAACCAGTCTTGGAAGCAAGGGTAGCCACTGTCATGGACAGGCACAGGACTGACTAAATACTGCAGACGCCTTTTTACACAAAGGGAAGGAAGGGATGGGACTGTGCCTGTTAGGTTCTGCTTAGCCAGCATAGTGGGCTTGCAGCCCAGTCAGTGGAAGACACATCACTGACCTGAAACTGCCCCAGGTGGTCCTGCCATCTGCTGCCAGTTGCAGAAGCATCAGCTGTATTTCTATGTGCAAAGCCAAGGAATGTTGACATCTTGGGGAATATGGAAATGGGGTTGACTTTAATCTCTATTAAAGGTTAAGTAATACTTTAAATTACCATTGCTAAGGATCACAGTGGGACTTATTGACTACCTGGCTTTCCTTTTTGTCTTTCAAATTAAAAAAAAAAGTAGTGTGTTATTCAAATCACTGATTCTGTTAGAAAATCATATTTTGAGGGTGCTGGAGGGTGCCTATGAATCTCCACTGTGATGTAGTTTATTGCTAATAGTCAGCAACTAGAGTCTTGGAAGGAAATTCCTTGATTTGTAACATTGGTTGATTTCTACGGAATAAATACTTAGACAATGTCCAATTTCAAGCTACATACAGGATACCTCTGAGCTTAGAGCTCTGAAGAGATGCTTGTTAGCCCATCTTTATAGTGCTTTTATGCTTGAAACCACGAGCTCTCTCAGCCGGTACAAGCCATTAAATCTGTGCCTCCCAGGGTGATGATTGAAACTAGTGGGCATTTTCCATAAGGAAGTGTATCAGTCAGTAGTCACCACTGTGGCAAACATCTGAGCAAAACAACTTAAAGATGGTCTTTTGGGGCTCACAGCATGGGAGTTTTTGGTCCATTGAGTCAGGGAAGGTGTAGAAGATCAGTGCAGTTCACATCAGGGCATCCAGGAAGCAAAAACAAGAGCATGTATTCCCTTTGTAGTCTGCCTAGTGGTTCTCAACCCATGGATCATGACCCCTCAGGAGTCAAATGGCCCCTTACACAGGGGTCACCTAAGACCATCAGAAAACACAGATATTTACATTACAATTCATAACAGTAGCAAAATTACAGGTATGAAGGAGCAACAAAAATAATTTTATGGTTGGGGTTTACCACAACATGAGGAACTGTATTAAAGGGTTGCGGCATTGGGAAGGTTGAGAATAACTGGTCTACCAGGATCCCACCACCACTGTGGATCTTCCTCTTTAGCTAATCCTCCCTGGAAACACCCAAAGACACATCTCAATCAAATCGAGTTGACAGTGAAGAGGGACCATCACAAGCCCCTGCCTTGTTGACTGGATATCCAAAAAACATCTCTTTCAGCCTTAACATTGGGTGTTGCCCATAAAATAGGACAGAAAGGCACACCAGGCAACACTCCTGGAGGTTTGGACATTGTCAATCAACTCGAAAACTTGTGCTTCTATGTAAAGCCCACACTGGTAAAGAAGTTGTTTTGGTCAGAGCCTGGACCCTCCTGTCCCAGATTTAGTCACCTGTCCTTACAAGCCAATTAAATGGAGAAGTAATGGTAAAAAGCAGAGAAAAGAGATTTTTCTCAATGTACCCACAATGGGAAGAGTGGTGAATGAACTGGTCCAGTGGTACCCCTAGTCCATCATCCTGGGGTCCTGATATGAGTTTTGGGTTTAAAGAGAAGGCAAGAGATACCCTTAGCTAAGAAGCTCTGTCAAGACATGGTCCCACCCACCATTATGGTTTTCCCTCCAGGGGGCTGACAAGTCAGAACTGTGTGAAACCCTCCCTGGAAGTTGAGCTCCCACTCTGGCTGGTACCAGGGACCAGCCTTTTCCTTTTCTCAGTAGGAAATTTGGCGCAAAAACTCTAGCTCTTAGGATCCATTGTTTCTATGGTCTGATAGGCAAAGAACGGGAGCGAGCAAGTGTCCTCTTAGAATATCTTCATTACTTCTAGGATGGTCACGATATAAGTCAGTGCAGTAGTTATAAGTCAAACCTAGTTACTTTCTGTGGCCCAGTTGTTCAACTGTCTGGGATGCTAAGTGAACTCACAGGAGCCATTAAACAGGCATCTGGGAGGAGGCTTCACTGGTACTAGTGATGGGCTCATTTTTGTAGTTGAGCCAGGGACTGTGCACTGTGCACTGGTTAAGAACACGGTGTGAAGCCTGTTAACTGGGGGTAGATGCCAGATCTTCACTTTTGCCATCTGACCTTTATCTGGGTGTCTTTTCTTTCTGGGCTCCTGTCTTGTCATTGTAAATTGAGGAAAAAGTATTATCCACTTTGTGGAGAGTGAGGCATGAGTGGATTCCCATACTATCACAGATATGAAAATTGTTGATATGTATTAGTTCTTTTCTTATTAGGTACACCATGCTGCATATATTAAAATAAGAAAAAATGTAATACTCTTTCAGAAAGCAAAACCAGAAGTTCAACTATAATTGTGTGACATCTTCTAATTACAAAAACTATTTCATATGCTATTCAAGATGCCCAACCTGAGCCTTATGGATTGATCTGAGAGTATCCTAAAAGTTGGGTTAAAATGCTCTAACATTCTTTCCGCCCCTCTGGGACCCCCTTAGCTTCCCCCCCCCCCCGCAACTACTCAAGTACCTTGTTGATATTGCAATTTGGTTGTGAAATATCTCTCATAGGCCCTTATGTTTGAACGCTGGTTTTTTTTTTTTTTTCTGGCTAATGACACAGTTCAGAAAGGTTGTAGACCCTCTAGACATTACAGTCTTACTGGAATAAATGAGTCACTGAGGGTGGCCCTCGTGGTTTTATGCCCACTCTCTTCCACCTGACTACAGAAACGTCGTGACCATACTTCTCGAACTCTTGGTTCCATGCCCTTCCTGTCATGATGGACTCTATCCTTTCCTAAACCACGAGCCCAAATCAACCCTCCTTAAATTGCATTTTTCGGGTATTTTGTGACAGCAATGAAAAAAGCCACACAGTGTGCTTTCTTCTCACAGTGACTCACTAGCCTCACTGTGATCTCTACCATTTATCCTTGTCTCTACCGCCCAGCAATGTAGGGCATGGATTTGGCCCCCATTCCCAGTGCTGATTCTGTGATGGATTCCAGATCTCAGGACTCTGTTACCACAAAGAGAGGCACAGCCCTGCTGAGTTTGCTCCTCACAGGCCCCTCTTTGAGGAAGGATGAGAAAAGATGCACTTAGTACCATTTATGCAACTGTCTGCTGTCTGGAAACGGCTTCAGCTCCCCTGGGAAGATGCTAAAGCAACAGGGATAATGATGGAGAAATGTCTCTGACTAAATGACTCAGAGTTGACGGGATTTAATGAAATGATACTTATGTAGTGTCTGGCACTTAGTAGGTAGTCAATAATTAATACCTTCCCTGGGACACTGGAGAACTCAACAATAAATAATTCACTTCTTTCAAGCTCGCAGAGTCATTTTTCATTTCTAGGCAAATTTCAGCAGTTGGATTAATTGATATTTTCCATGCATTCTCCTAAAAGTTGAAGTTTGATTTTACAGAGAATCTTATCAAATGAATTCAGAACCATTGAAATTGCTATTCGTAAAGTTTCCCACCAGAGGGCACAATGTAAAAGCCAATGGCTGCTCAGCCATGGCAGTCAGGCCTTTAACCTTGTGTGGGTGACTCATGTTGTGCATTTTGGAGAGGAAGCTCAGCCTCCTCCCTGGTGACAGTTGCCCCTGCCTTTTCAACATCCATTTTAATATAACCCATACTCCACTCTTCATGTTTAGGGTTTGACTGACTCTGAAATCCACAAACAATTTTATCAAAATGGATTTTCACATCTGCTTATTAAAACAGGCCTTTAAAAATGTCCACACCACCTCCCAGCAGGCAAAGCGATCAGAACTTTGAAAGAATTTTGAGATTTGAATTTGGAATAACACATGGAAGTGTCTCTGAGAACATTCTAAATCATCTTTGACTGTGAGCCACTTTAGAGACATAAAAACAGATTCTAGATTTACCAGCTTATGTTGTGCTATGAATCTGATTTATATGCAAATCCTTGAACTCTGAGAAAATGTAACGTTCTTCCATATTCCAAACAAAATCTATCACCTTCAAAATTTAAATATTTGTTCCTTAAATCTGAAGTCTCACATTTTTGGGGGGAACCAATCTATCTTCTACTACTTTCTAAAAATGTGTGTTGACTTAAGTTAGGGAGAGAATTTTCAATGGTCTCTGTCATTTGCACTTACAGAAGGAAATGGGGACGGAGGCCACCACTAACACACTCTCCATGCTTGTGTAATGGTAAAATCAACACCCATCTTCTCAAATTAGATTTTGTGTAAAGCATTAGGATTTGTTCTTGATTCTGATTTGGAGGACTTTTGGAGAGCCCACCGTACAATCATCATTAAATCTAAACAAAAAAAGGGGAATTGAAAACAAAATTCTAAGATATGATATAGCAAACTCCTAATAATTTGGAAATCAGGAAATCTTTCCTTTAACCTAAAAGCTACTTTTCTCAACAAGCTCCTCTACAAACTGGTAGATTCTTTTTTTAGGCGCTGTTTCATTAGAGAGAAAATTAAATGATAAATTAAAACAATAGAGTCAAATAGTATTTTATGTCAAAAATTTTAATTTATAAGAGGGGATTTTTTTTTTCTAGATCAGAATGTTTTTACCCAGTGACATCTCACAAGCTATATTCTACTTCCCTTCCGTCATGAATGCATGCTTGGTATAACTATGCCAGGAACAGTGTTTCAATGGAGGAGAATGCATCCTAACACATGTTTCTTATTTTAGAAAGGTTGTAACCCTATTCTCAGTGTGGAAATTTCCTTCAGAGGGACAAAGAAGTCACCATAGTCAAGGTAAAAGATACACAAATTTGGGGTTCCCATATGGGCAGTGATGGTACATGCCTTTAATCCTAGCACTCTAGAGGCAGAGACAGGTGGATCTCTGTGAGTTCAAGGTCAGTCTGGTCTACAGAGTGAGTTCCAGGACTGTTACAAAAAGAAACATTGTCTCGAAAAACAACCCCCTCCAAAAAAGGAAAAAAAAAAACCTGGGAGTTTCTGATAAAAAATAGGCTCTCTAACATTTTTAATCTGTTCTCTGGACCCACATTCTGCTTTTATTATATTTAACAGACATAAAATGATTCTATCAACTCTCAGCAAACATTATAAAAGCTTGCTCTTAATTCGTGGAACCTCCAGCCTGGCAGTGGTCAGCCCTCTCAGCTCTTTCTGGAAACTAACATTTTCATTTCAACCCAAACAATCAGAGTTTCTTGAAATTCAGCTGCCTCCACATACATCCAAGTGGAAAAATTCAAGTTATAGAGAATATCTAGTAAGTATCCAATGGCCTCCCTCTTTCTCACTCCAGTAAAAGAAAACCAGAATAAAATTTATCTAAGAGTATTTTTTTAGTCAAAAACTATTCTTGGGCTGCAAAATGGCTCAGTGGCGAAACAGTTGCTACTCTTGCAGAGGACCAGCTCTTACACTGTGGCTCACAGTTGTATAGAGCACCAGTTCTAAGGGATCCAGTGCCCTTCCCTGTCTCCATGGTCACCAGACATGCAGGTAGTGCGTACACACACACATATATATATATAGAGAGAGAGAACACATACATGCACAAACTAAAATAATTTTTAAAATATTCTTTAAAAAATACCATTTCTTGAAAACATATTTTAGATCACTTTGGAGAATTGAAATTTGTTTTGAGAAAATAATTACCAATCCTATGAAAATTATTCACCTTAAAACCAAAAGATGTTTTCTAAACTATTACCTAAAAATGTCCCCATGTCCTCTTTTCCTTCATAAGTGACCCCACAAGGAGGAATTCTTTGAATAAACCCTCCTTGGCACTGCCATGCTCTGCGGGATAGGATTAATTAATTCAGCTAATATTGTCCTTAAGTTATTGCAATAAAATGGCGTGCTGAAGAAAGGGCTTCCGGTTGCACGGAGGTTTTTGAGACAGAGTCTTGCTATGTTGCATAGGATGACCCCAGGCCCTGAATTACTATGTAGCCCAGATTGACTTTTAACTCTGAGTCATCCTTCTGCCTCAGCCTCACACAGTTCTGTGTCTTTCCCTATAGTAACAATTTTATACTAAACAAAACTATCCAATTTTTATTGTCATATTTAATAGAGGAGGAATTATTCTCTCCAGTATCCCTATGATTATTCCCAAATGCTGATGTCCAATTTTGTAGTGAGTCCTCCAAGTCTAATAGCACTCAACCTTCCAGGCAGTACAGGTCTGCACACAACACTGCACTAAGTGAAGATCCCCTTCTGCTATGATCCTGACAGGTCCCCTCATGTTATGGTTCTAATTGGCCTTGACAAGTGTTCATAATTAAATCATATGAAGAATGTTAACGCTATTCAAAAATTCTTCAGCATATTTAAATAGCTATGAGTAACTCAAGGTTAAACTATAGTCTCTTTAATTTCATGGAAATTGAAAACAGAAATAATTTCCATTCTCCCTGAATATTGGAATTTTCAACATGGAAGGGCGGAGTCGGAGCTTGTGTTTTGGAATGGCATAGTGCAGGCTAAGCATGTTCCTTGTAATGTATCCTTCTGGAAGTCTAGGAGGGAAAGAAAAGGGGGGTAAGTGGAAATTATTTGGCAGCCATTAAGAAGATACCTTAAGGTAGTTGTATTTTCCTAATATGATAGATGGAAATTTAGTTAAATTTAGAAGGAAATGGGGAAAAACATTTAGGGTGATTTGTATTTTCTTCCAACAGAAAAACCAGTTTCTTTTCCCCTAAAAATTCAATGAAGTAGCCAAGCTAAGCTGCAGGTCAGTGAAAGTAATGATCAGTTGAGTCCAAGGAGAGTTTAGACACAGTTCCTGAAACTTGTAATTTGGGCTGTAATTGATTGAGTTAATGTTAGTCACTCTGCATGCTCTGTGTATGTCATTTCCTCTAGAGGAACTAAATTCAGTTTTGAAACGTTTGAGAACATGGTGTTCTGTCACCAATGCTAGACTGTTAATGACAGGAAGTTTTACCTCCAGGCCCTGAACAACTTCACTACATTTGTTGACTTTTTTGGATGGGCCTCTCTGGGGAAAATTTCAAATCCTAGTTTTCATGATAAGCAGATGACATAAAACAGGTTAAAATTCTGTTTCAAGATTGAAAGTGCTGTGTTTGCATGCAGATTGGTAAACAGATGCATATACAACATATGTGATTATATTATTTATCACAACTCTCATAAGTCTAAAATTTTGTTTTGTTTTGTTTTGGGTGACTGATTTGAAGAGCAGGTTTCAAGGGTGAGTAGGCCTTTAACTACTTTGGAAAAACATTTGTAGAGAGAGAGCCAGAAATCTAAACAAAGACTTATGCCCAACTTTGACAAATATTAATAGCATTTGGGGAAGTAATGTATCTGTGTTTGTATCTGTAAAGTAAATTAATATTGGCCCTGACTGTTTCCTATAGCTGTAAAATGAAAATATGATAAGCTATGCAAAAACACTATCTGTGGGCAGAGGAAAACAGTAACTTTTACTGTTTCTAACCTGAGCTGCCTTCCTTTTGATGCAGGGAGACCAGAAGTGAAATTACTCCCTAAAGCCTGAGCCATGCACAGTAAATACTCACGTCCTTCCAAATGAGTTTCTCTTTACTATCCACTCTCCTAGGATAATGTTTTCCTCTTTCTGCACTCCTAATTCCCCTTCACTGGGATAAGGCTGTAATTGTATTTAGTCCTGTGTAGTGCAGGGTGAAATAATCAGGTCATTGATTTCTGTGGAGGCCCTAAATCTGCAACCTATAATAGCTACTGTTCTGCTGCAAATTAACAGCAGTATCTTCACAATCATGTAGGTAATTTATCTTGACATGGAAGAAACCAAGGTTTGCCTAGGAAGAAGAAGGTTTGGTGATAGAATACCAAGTTATAAAAAATCAATAGGAACAACTAAACTTTGAAACAGAAGTGGCCAGGGGACTCAGGAACAATTAATACGGTGTGGAAGAAAGGTTTGCTGTCATGTTACATGGCACAAAACATGTAATGAAGGTATGCCCTGTTTTTTTTTAAATGGTCTGAATTACAGTTAATTAAGGATCAACAATATAATACACTAAGTCTCAGGCAAATCTCATGTCTACTCGTGACTTTGTCAGTAGTACAAGTTTGGATACTTAAAGAGAAGAAGCCACAGAATCAAGAGAGTTAATATCCATTCCTTAATACAGAAGAACTAAAGTGTTAAGTGTGGGCTATTGAGCAAGCATGGTACTGATAGCAGGTATAAAATGGAGAAGAGGATCATTATATATGTGAGGCTAATTAATGGAGACTTTCTCAGCAGCCATAGAATCTAGCTTCTGGTGATAATCTCAGAAGGCCAGGTGCCAGGATACAGAAGTGGAAAAAGACCATCAGACAAGATGCTGCAGCTACAACAGGCCTAATGACTTTGGGGAATTTTTGTGCCTAAAAGGGAGCCAAATGTCAACCAGTGCGGGACAGGAGGTGCCGTGGAAAATATGTTACAGTCTGTTTGTTATGAAAGGGATCATTAAAAACATTTATAATACAGAAACCCTATTTTAAATTAAGTCTTTTTTTTTTAGCAGTTTCAGGCTTATAGAAGAGTAGAGCAGGAAGTATTCTAAATATGATCACATCTCCTCACTCTAGTCTTATATTACATCTTGCACTATCTGATCCACTTGCTACAGTTTCCAGCCTAATGCTGATTGATTCATTATTACTGATTAGAGCTCATAATTGACATTAAAATATGCTCTTTGCCTTATACATTCTACCTGGATATTCTTTTTTGGGATTCCTTAAGGTTCTATTGTAAATTAATAGAATGTTTGGCATGAGTCTATACAACAAATTAGAAGATTTCTCAAAATACTTTGTAGGCTGTTTGTTATTACAACAAAAGTTAGAAAACATCTAAGAACATCGGGGAGCTCTTGGTCCCCAGGCTGATAGCTTGGATACCAACATGGGATCCAGACCCCAGGAACATGGGTTTCAGTGAGGAGACCTCGGAAATCTATGGGACCTTCTGTAGTAGTTCAGTACTTATCCCTAGCATAGGTGTGGATTTTGGGAGCCCATTCCACATAGAGGGATACTCCCTGAGCCAAGACACATGGGGGTGAGTGTAGGCCCTATCCCAAAGGGTATGATAGACTCTGATGACACCTCACCATCCAGGGGGAGCAGAAAGGATATGTGATAGGTAGGGTATTAGTTGGGGGGATGGTAGGTGGGTAGGGGAGGGAGAGGGAACTAGGATTGACATGTAAAACAATCTTGTTTCTAATTCAAATAAAAAATCTGCAAAAAATAAGAAAGCAAATTTGGGATAATTTATAGAAGTAAATATATGCTGTTTTATTTTGAGGGAAATCTTGAGAGATCAGTTGAATTTTATATACAGAAAATGTACAAGGCAGTGGCTATCGCACATGAAATTCTTAAGGAATGCAAGAAGCTGTTATTGCTGTACTTTATAATTCTTTTTTGTTTTATTTGTTTGAGACAGGGTCTCAAGTAGCCAAGCTGGCCTTCAACTGCCCATAGAGATGAAGATGACCTTGAACTTCTGGGCCTCTGCTCTCTGATTTGTAAGCTTCGTAAGTTCTAGTTTACAGGCACGTGCTACCACACCCAGCTTTATATTTAATAGTTCTTTTATGTGGTAGAATTTGCTTGAAGAGAGAAAACAAATGCACCCTTAGTAGATCAAGAAAACCATTGATTAATAACTTCAGAAAGTACCAGAACTCTCAACAAAAGTATAGTTAAAGAGAACAAAATCTCAGGAGATGCACCCAAAAGACAAATGGCCAAGAGTCATATGGAAACACAGACCTGAGGCATCTGCCATCTAGTAGCAATGGCCTTCAAGAGTGCAGTGCTGAGCAATGATGTCACCATCATAGTCACGATTCCATTAATCATGTAGGTTGCCCAAAGGAAACGAGTTTTCCACCTGCCTCTCATACAGTGAGGATTAGCAGACCCGAGTGAAAGAGGCCAGTAAAACCTCTCAGAGCTATAGTTAAGATAGAGTTCTAGTGTTTTTATTGGGACCATTTTAATTTAATGACCTCGGAATGTAATTGCTAGATCAGGTTGAACACTTCCCACACCTGAAGTGCTAAAATCCTTGGACCAGAACACTGAACGTTTTTCACTGCGATACTTCTCTGTGCCAAATTAACAGTGTTCTCCCAATTATCTTCTGTATAATACACATACCTTATTTGTCTAGACATGTGTCATATAAATCTTGTGGCTATGAATCATAAAATCAGTTGATTTGGTTTAGTTTTGGTGATTTCTGTATAATATGCATTAGATATTGGTTGAAATTATTTCCATGCCCATAATCTGTATTTAGTAG